>NC_052161.1:122148494-122898136 GCF_902713615.1 Scyliorhinus canicula | reverse complement strand
CCTTACGGCGGGACCTGGCGGCGCGGGCGGGCTATAGGGTCCGGGGGGGAGGGGGGGTTGCGCGGGGAGATCTGGCCCCGGGGGGGTGCCCCCACGATGGCCTGGCCCGCGATCCGCAGGAGGACCTGTGCCGTGGGGGCACTCTTTTCCTACGCGTCGGCCGTGTCAGCCTCTGCGATGGCTGACGCGTAGGTTAACACCCCCTGCGCATGCGCGGGGATGACGTCAGCGGCCACTGTCGCTCCTGCAAATGCGCAGACTCGCGCCGGTTGGCAGAGTCCCTTCGGCCAGCGGGGCGCAAACCGGTGGAGGATTCCGCACCTTTGGGGTGGCCCGACGCCGGAGTGGTTCACGCCACTCTGTCCCGCCGGGACCCACCGCCCCGCCGGGTAGGGGAGAATCCCGCCCAGTGTCTTTTAAAAAAAACTAATTATTGCAGAATATTCTTAGTCCTTGAAGATGAACCATTTTCTGTGATTAAAGTGTTTATGACAGTAAATGGAGGGCAGGGGAATATTCATTTCATTCATTCTTGAATGTCGGAATCACCTTCAAGGCCACCATTTATTGTCCATCTCTAATTGCCCTTGAGAAAGTGGTGGTGAATTGCTGCAGTCCATCTGTTATAGGTACAGATGGTGATAAAATTCCAAGGCAGGATGGTGTGTGGCTTGCAGAGAACATGCCAGGTGGTGGTGTTTCAATGCTTTTGCTGCCCATGTGCTTCTCGGTAGTAGTGGTCATGGGTTTGGAAGGTGCTGTCGAACAAACTTTGGCTAGTTACTGCAGGGCATTTTGTAGATGGTACACAAGTCTGCCACTTAACGCCAATGATGGAGGGACTGAATGAATAAGATGATGGAAGGGGCGCTCATCAAGCAGGCTGCTTTGTCCTGGATGGCATCAAACATTTTGATTATTGTTGGAGCTGCACTCATCCAGGCAAGTGGTGAGTATTCCATCACACTCGGCTAATGCCTTGTTGGAAAGGCTTTGGGGAGTCAGGAGGTGATTGCTCACCGCTGAACTCTAACCCTTACATGTTCTTGTAGCCACAATATTTATGTGGCTGGATCAGTTAAATCTCTGGTCAATGGTAACCATCAGGATGTCGATGAAGGCAGGTTCCGCGATGGTAATGCAATTGGATGTCAAGGAAGACAGTTACATTCTCTTGTCGGGATGGTCATTACCTGACACATATGGCACAAACGTTACTTGCCAATTATTATCCCAAGCCTGAATGTTGTCCCAAGTCTTGCTGCATGCACAGTAAGCAGTCTTACACCAGGTTAAAGTCCAACATGTTTGTTTCAAACACTAGCTTTCGGAGCACTGCTCCTTCCTCAGGTGAAGAAGGACCTGAGGACCTCACCTGAGGAAGGCGCAGTGCTCCAAAAGCTAGTGTTTGAAACAAACATGTTGGACTTTAACCTGGTGTTGTAAGACTTCTTACTGTGCTCCCCCAGTCCAACGCCGGCATCTCCACATCATTGCTGCATGCAGACACACTGGGCTGAATAATATGCTCATAGAATAATATGCCGATAGTGGGTTCCGCTACATGGAAGTCAGTGGGGTTCCGACTTCAGGGCCGCCATTGATATGTGCCCAATAATGCATTAGTTGCTGCCTATTAGCAGCAAGGGGGGGTGTTGACCATCATCCCACTCAATGAGTGCTGCAGAGCAGGATGTCTAGTCTCAGAGGCTGCAGGCCATGGCCAGGAACAAGGTCACAACCAGCACTAGTGGTAGAAATTTTAAAAATCAGCCAGTCTCCCACCCTTTGGCATTGAGGAATGGTACATTTGTTACATGTTCCATACATAAATGTCAACAGCATCGGAGTGAGGGGAGAGGTGCAGCAGAAGGGCCAAACCAACTCCCAGATTCAGTGGGGCTATTATTCACTCAACAAAGCAGATTTTGAGCATATTATTCTGCAAAGCAAATTTGGGTTGTATTATTCAGCCCCACTGCTTCAGTATCTGACGAGTCACAAATGGTGCTGAACATTCTGCAATCATCAACCAACATCCCCAATTCTAACCTTAGGTTGGACAGAAGGTGTGAAGCAGCTGAAGACAGTTAGACCCAGGCATTACCTTGAAGAACTTCTGCAGTGATGTCCTGGGGCTGAGATGATTGGCCTTTAACAACTACAATATCTTCCTTTGCACGAGGTATGACTTCAATCATTTAAAAAAAATTTAGACTACCCAATTCATTTTCTTCCAATTAAGGGTCAATTTAGTGTGGCCAATCCACCTACCCTGGGCTATGGGCTGAGACCCAAGCAGATACGGGAGAATGTGCAAACTGCACAAGGACAGTGACCCAGGGCCAGGATCGGACCTGGGACCTCAGCACCGTGAGGCAGCAGTGCTAACCATTGGGCCACTGTGCCACCCTGATCCCAATCATTAGAGAGCTCCCCCGCCCCCGATTCCCACTGACTTCCATTTTGCTAGTGGAGAGCAGTAGACTGGGGAAGGACAGGAAATGGGGAAGGATAGAGGAATGCGGAAGGACTGGGGAATGGGGAAGGGGGAATGGGCTGGTGAATGGAAGGGCCAAGTTGATGTTAATTGAAGGGATGGTGCAGGAAATTGAAATATCATATTGGGATAGACTCTGCACGAACCCAGGGTCTGACCGAACCCAGAGCCTAAATGAGGTTAGTTAAGCTTGTGAAGCAATTAAGATGGTGGCGATGGATGGAGACACACCTGCCAGGAGAGCATGGATATTCAGGCCTCGGTCCTGATCCTCTGGGCAACAGACATCCATCATGTAGGCGTGGCTTGGGTTGTCTGCTGAGTCGCACTGAAATCCATTAATACAACACCACAGATAGTCAGAATGATGCCCCATTTGTGATTGGTGACTGTGTCAGCAACAGCAAGGCCAATGTCCTGGCCATTGAGCAGCAGTGAGAGGCCAATCATGCACCTGGAACAGAACAACAAGGAAACAGGATCAAATCCAGAGCAGAAACAAATCCAGAACTGGATACAACCCAAACCAGAATCAAATCAGAAACACAACATGGTAACAGGACCAAACCATGACTAACTCTCAAAACAGAATCAAACCAGAGCCGAATGAAACATGGAGAAACCTGGATACAACAGAAATTAATCCTGGATCAAAACCGACAACTGGTTCAATCTCAGAACAGAATCAATCTGGATATGTAATCAAATTTGGATCAAACTCAGATCAAACATGGAACAGAATCAAATCTGGGATCTGGAATCAAATCAGAATGAAAACTGGATGTGGACCAGTTTATTCAGAATAAAACTGAAGCAGGAACAACAGGCGTCACTAGAGACACCGACCAAAACCCTTTGAACAGAGCAGCATCTGCATCCCTCAACATCACCTAACCACAATCGTCCCAATTCCCTCAATGCTTTCTTCCCTAGAAACACATCAAATTGCGTCAACCACATTTACTTTCTGTTACAATGTCCTCCCTTGGTAATTTATTCCCTGTCTAATTATCTGCTAAATCAGAAAGTCCATCCTCACTTCCAACGTTCTTCTGTTTATTTAAAAAAAATAAATTTAGAGTACCCAGTTATTTTTTTCAATTAAGAGACAATTTAGCGTGGCCAATCCACCGACCCTGCACATCTTTGGGTTGGGGGGGCGAAACCCCGCAGACACGGGGAGAATTGCAAACTCCACACGACAGTGGCCCAGAGCTGGGATGGAACCTGGGATCTCGGCACCGTGAGGCAGCAGTGCTAACCACTGCGCCGCCGTGCTCCCCAATGTTCTTCTTTTCATTGGTGTCCCGTATCTTGAATCTTTCATCTCCTGGATTCATAATGCGCTCAATTGATTCCTTCCATTGCACCCATTTGATCACTTCAGAAGCCCAGCCCAAAACCATGAAACCTTCCTTGGGACTAAGGTACTTCTGAGAGGCTCCAATCCCGTTACTCACCGATTGCCAGGACCAGAATGAAGGGTCTGCGCCTACCAAAGCGAGAGGAACAGCTGTCACTCCAGGCACCCAGCACAGGCTGAACTAAGAAACCTGCAACCATAAACACTAGGTGTGAGTCTGAGACCAGCAAATAGCTACGCAGCACGTAACTCCGACCCCTTGCATCAAATACACCCACAGTATGTAACACTGCCCCTCCCCACAAATATCCCCAATAATACATTGAACTAACCCTCCCACAAATACCCCCAGCAACGTTGCACGTTTTCACGGTGACACTGTGCTCCAAACATTCATCCTTTCCTCCTCTTTCACCTCCCCTTTTGCTTCATTCTCCCATTCTTTCTCCTCATACCCAAGCTGGCCAGGGAGGTGCTGGTCAGAGTTGATTGGAAGGGGAGCCTAGCAGGGAAGACAGCTGAACAGCAATGGATGGCAGGAGTTTTGGGGGTTATTCGGAAGGCACAACAGAAATTCATCCCAAGGGGAGGAAACATGCTAAGGGAGGACAGGCAACCATGGCTGACAAGGGAAGTCAAGGACAACATAAAAGAAAAGCATACAATGTGGCAAGGATCAGTGGGAAGCCTTTAAGGCAAGCAGAAGACAACTAAAAGAGCAATAGGGGGGGAAGATGAAATATGAGTTAAGCTAGCTAGTAATATAAAAAAAAATTGCAAGAGTTTTTTTCGATACATGAAAGGTAAGAGAGAGGCTGAGAATGGACATTAGACCATTGGAAAATGAGGCTGGAGAAGTAGTAATAGGGAATAAAGAAATGGTAGTGGAACCCATATGTACTTAGCATCAGTCTTCACAGTGGAAGACACCAGTGGCATATCAGTACTTCAGGAGAGTCACGGGGCAGAGGTGAGTGTGTGGTCATCAGTAAGGAGAAGGTGTTGGGAAACTGAAAGGTCGAAGGTGGAGAAATGACCATGGCTGGATGGACGACACCCCAGGCTGCGAAGGATATAGCTGAGGAGATTGATGAGACATTGGTGATGATCTTTCAGGAATCACTGGAGTAGGGAGGGTCCCAGAGGACTAGAAATGGCTAATGTAACACCCCTGTTTAAGAAGGGAGGGAGTCAGAAGATGGGGAATTATAGGCCGGTTAGCCTGACTTTGGCTGTTGGGAAGATTTTAGAGTCTATTATTAAGGATGACATTGTGGAGTACTTGGAAGGTCATGGTGAAATAGGACTGATGCAGCATGGCTTCAGTAAGGGGAGGTCATGCCTGATAAATCGGTTGGAATTCTTTTAGGAGGTAACAAGGAAGTTAGACGAAGGAGAACCAGTGGACATGATCTATTTGGATTTCCAGAAGGTCTTTGACAAGGTGCCGTACAGGAGGCTGTAAAATTAGAGCCCATGGTGTTAGGGCGAGGTACTGGCATGGATAGAGACTGGCTGACTGGCAGAGGCAGAGAGTGGGCTAAAGGGGTCTTTTTTCAGGATGGTAGCCGGTGACTAGTGGTGTTCCGCAGGGGTCAGTGTTGGGGCCACCCTATTCAGTTTTACATTGATGATCTGGAAGAAGGGCTTCCATTGTTGCTAATTTGGAGATGATAAAAGATATGTAGAGGGACATATAGTGTAGAGGAAGCAGGGAGGCTGCAGAAGGACTTGGGCAGGCTGGGAGAATGGGCCAAGAAGAGGCAGATTGAATACAATGTGGAAATGTGTGAGGTTATGCACCTTAGTAGGGAAGATAGAGGCATAGACTATTTTCTAAATGGGAAAAGGCGTCGAGAATCCAAAGCACAAGGAACTTAGGAGTCCTAGTTTCCGGATTTTGTTAAGGTTAACGTGCAGGTTCAGTCAGCAGTTAGGAAGGCAAATGCATGTTCGCATTCATGTCGAGAGAGCTAGAATACAAGAGTGGGGATGTACTCTGAGGCTGCATAAGACCTGGTCAGACCCCATTTGAATATTGTGCGCAGTTTTAGGACCTGTATCTAAGGAAGGATACATTGGTGCGAACCATGGGGGGGGGGCGATGAGGAAGGGTGCTGAAACCAATGTGGGGGGGTGGGGGGGGAGGAGGGTGCTGAACCAATGGGGGGGGGCCGAGGAGAGGGGGATATTATAGACCGATCCAGAGGGCAGTAAAGTGTACGTACTAGTCAATGAAGGACAAAACAAATCTCTCTGTAAAATAAAGCAAATTAGCGCGGGCAAGAAAAGTAATGTAGATAAGTAACAACTGTTTATAAATATGAGAAAAGGCAATAAAATGATTTTCAAAAAAAAAAGGTGCTTTAGAAATGGAAATAAGATCATAGGTACAGGAGGCCATTTACTCCCTCAAGTCTGTCCCACCATTCAATGAGATCATGGCTGATCTGTACCTAACTTCCTCAGCCCAGTATCTCTTAACCTTTAGCTTTCAAAAATAATCTTAGATTTAAAATTAACAATCATCTGCCGTTTGGAGAAGAGTGTTCCAACTGCCGCCGCCAGCCTCGGAGTATAAAATGTATTTGATAATTCCACTCCAGAAAGGTCTGGCTTTAATTGTTACACTCACATCCTTGTCAGAACTCCCCGACCAGTAGAAATAGGCTCTCGCTATGTACCTTACCTCTTCTCTTTCATAAATTGAAACTTTGATTGAATCACCCCTTCCAAATTCCAGGTACATTCTAGTTTGTTTAATCTCTCCTTGTAATTTAACCCTTGGAGTACAGGGGCTGGATTCTCCATTTTTGGGACTATGTCCCCATGCCAGAAAACTGGTGTGAAAAGGCCCCATATCCACAAGCCTTCCACGGGGCTGCAGGAGCCATCAGGAAGCTCGCAGCTTTAGCTGCAGATACGGGCCCCCGTACTTCCGGTCAGAGGCTACAGATGCACACTGGCGGCCTCCATGGCTGCGCCGTGCTCCATGGCAGACTCAGACCACGGAGCTGGACCTCCCAAATAGTGCCCCCGATTGGCCGCACCCCGACCCTGACCGCCCACCTGGTCCCATACAAGTCCACCCTGCCCTCTGATCGGCCCGCTCCGCGACCATGGCAGCCACGGACTGTCGGGACTTCGGCCGGTCGGGGAAGGGAATAGTGGGGCGGGCCTCCAGCAATGGCTGCAGGTAGGGGGTACGCAGCGCGGCGTACTCTCTGAATACGCCGCTTTTCAGGGCCCGGAGAATCGGGGAACCGCACCGGTCCCCATTCCTTGCGCGGAAATGGATTCTCTGCATCGGACACGATTTCGGCGTCAGGGTGCGGAGTCCAGCCTGAGGTATCATTCTGTAAATCTACACTGCACTCCATCCAAGACCAATATATGCTTCCTAAGGTGTGGCGTCCACACTGGCAGAGTACTCCAGGTGTGATATAATCAGGGTTTTATACGATTTCTAGTTCTCTAGATATAAAGGCCACCATTCCTTTTTGATTATTTTCTGGACTGGTTGAGAACATTTGAATGAATAATATACCTCACCCACCCCCCTGAATACTGATTCAGGTTTTTCACCATTTAGAAAATACGCTGTTCTATCCCTTTTAGCTTCGAAGTGGATGCCCTCACATTTGTCTATATTTAAATCTATTTACCACTGTTTTGCCCATCCACTTATTCTATTCATATTTCTTTGCACTCCAATGCTTCCATTTTCACAGTTTACAATATCACCTAGCTTTGTGCCATCAGCAAATGTTGATATTTGACTTACTACCTATAGAACATAGAACATAGAACAGTACATAGAACAGTACAGCACAGAACAGGCCCTTCAGCCCTCGATGTTGTGCCGAGCAATGATCACCCTACTCAAAGCCTAACGTATCCACCCTATACCATAACCCCCCCCCCCCCCCCCCCCCCCCCCCCCCCCCCCCCCCCCATTAACCTTACTTTGACACTAAGGGCAATTTAGCATGGCCAATCCACCTAACCTGCACATCTTTGGACTGTGGGAGGAAACCGGAGCACCCGGAGGAAACCCACGCACACACGGGGAGGACGTGCAGACTCCGCACAGACAGTGACCCAGCCGAGAATTGAACCTGGGACCCTGGAGCTGTGAAGCATTTATGCTAACTACCGTGCTGCCCCACGTCATCCAAGTCATTACTAAAGAGGATGAATAGTTTAGGCCTCAATACTGATCTTTGTGTTGATCCACTAGCCACATCCTGTCAATGAGTGTAACTGCCCATTATCCCTACTCTCTGCTATTCAGCAAATTTCCTAACTAGGTTAATAAGTTGACTTTGTTTCCATGAACTTCAACTTTAGCTAACAGTCTCTTATGACAAACTCCATCAAACATCTTGTAGACGTTCACATTGATGACATCCATAGATATTCCCCTGTGCACTACTTCAGTCACCTCTTCAAAAAATTCAAGTAGGTTGATCAGTCATGGCCTACCCTTTTCATTTTCCAAGCTCTCTCTCTCTCTCTCTCTCTGATCATGAATTTGTGACTCCTGGGTGCCACAAGTCTTTATTTTGAGGGAATAAGTTGCCTCCTGAGTACAGAGGATTTGTCCAGACTGAGTCACATGTGCTTCCCTCTGTGGCCAGTCCAAATCCAGTGCTAGACATCTCTGTAACTACACCCCCCTGAGTATAATTGAAGAAATGTACCATACCTAATATGGGACTGATGAACCATACCATGCTGTACAGTTCATCTGGCAAGCCCATCTGTAGGAGGATGGGAGTGACATAGGCTGTCTCCATTGCATAGCTGAACTCAATCCCAAACAGAATACACCCATTGAAAGCAGTTCCAAGAAGGAATGTCGCGGTGGGGATCTCACTGAAATCAATTAGCTCGATGGGAATCGGAGTATTGGGAGGGGAGGTGGGGAAGGCCGGATGAACTTCCTTCTCTTGGGATGCCGCTTGTAATTGTTGGCACGGTGACTGATGTGTTGGACGGTGGAATGGGGGAAAGCACAGGTGGGCGGACACCAGTTTGCCTGAGAAGTTGGATTTGGAAAGAGAGCATCACTGGGGGTGGTTGTGTTTGGGGAAGTCATTGTGTCGTCCTGGTGCCTTCCCTCCGATTAACTTCTTTCTGCAGAGAAAGACAGAAAACTGTGGATTATGTACAATTGTAATCCATTCACAAACAACTGCTTAACTATCCAGGCTGCATCACCTGACAGTTTCCATAGTCTACGCTACAGTCCTGTTGATTCGGGGCGATCGCAGAGGGGAACCTCCCTGTATCATGCACTTTCCAGCTGTGTCACTGCTCTCTAGAAAATAGAAGACATGAGAAGTGTACCGATAGGGGTCTTTAAAATGACAAAGCGGACATAGGGCAGATAAAATAAAATGTTTCCACTTTTGGGGAAGTCCAAATTAGGGGCCATAAATATAGAATAGTCACTAATAAATCCATTTGGAAATTCCAGAGAAACGTCTTTAGCCAGAGAGTAGTTAGAATGCGGAATCCACCATCATAGTTTGAAGCAAACAGCATGGATCAATTTAGGAGGAAGTTTGTCAAGCACATGAGGGAGGAATAAAATATCCTGTCTGAAATGAAGTAGAGTGGGGAAAAAGTTAGTGTGAAGTCTACACACTGGCATAGATCTTGGACTGAAAGGCCTGATTCTGAGGTACAAATTCTAGATCATTGGGTAGGGATCAGCAACAGGAACCCTCACAAACACTATTCCCTCCCTACCTCAGAAATGGTGGCAGATTAAAGCTCCGCCCATGTTGCCCCAGCAGATTCACAATCAAAGCTGAGGATTGCCTTGTTGGTTTGTCTCAGTCACTGACAGAGCACTTAGCCCTGGAGTAACTGCAGAGGGCAGGGGCCCTGTGTCCAAAAACCCTCTTCAATTTTGTTCAGGTTAAGCAAGGATTTTTCTCTTGGGGGTGTTATTGATTCTGGGAGATCCCGAGAAGCTCTCCTGGCCCCAGGCAAGGTCCCTTTACTATTAATTCAGTTCCAGGATGCTCAGTTAGCATTGTAACAGCACATAGCTGTTCCCAGGATGATACAAATCCCTCAGTCATTGAGGCAAAATAAAAAGGCGATATTATAGGTGGAACGGTGGCGCATTTGTTAGCACTGCTGCCTCACGGGGCTGAGGACCCAGGTTTGATCCCAGCCCCAGGTCACTGTCCGTGTGGAGTTTGCACATTCTCCCCGTGTCTGCCGAGGTCTCACACCCTGCAGCACAAAAAGATGTGCAGGGTAGGTGAATTGACCACGCTAAATTACCCCTTAATTGGCAATAAAAATCTAAATGTATTTTTAAAAAACCATGGCGATATTTAACCAGTTAATGGTTGAATAGGAATGTTACTTGTTACGATCCCAGTTGATATTATAACTGGATGGGAAGATCCCAGGGCGGAACTCTGGCTCAAATGACTGTAACTTTTATTTCTTTAAATAAAACATGAGGAACAAAGACACAAGACTGTTAATTAGATTTAACAACAAGAAAAAATATTTATTAAGTGTGAAAAGATTGAATCATGATTCAATATGCCTTTACTTCCCCCCCCCCCCCCCCCCCCCCCCCACCTTAGTTTAACAATTACCACACAGGTTTTAAAGTTCTTTTCAACTTTCCCTTACGGTACTTGTTGACTATTGGTCTCGTGCCAGTATTTAGCCTGAAATGGAGTTTACCACCCACTTTGGGCTGCATTCACAAGCAACCCAACTCTAAGAAGACACAATCCCGATGAGCCAGGGGCCTGCGCAGACCCTACCCATTTACCTCTTAACGGTTTCACGCCCTCTTGAACTCTTGAAGACCGACAGTCAACAAGTACCGTAAGGGAAAGCTGAAAAGAACTTTGAAGAGAGAGATCAAAAGGGCGTGAAACCATTAAGAGGTAAATGGGTGGGGTCTGCGCAGGCCCTTGGCTCGTCAGGAGTCGGGTTGCTTTTGAATGCAGCCCAAAGTGGGTGGTAAACTCCATCTAAGGCCAAATACTAGCAAGAGACCGATAGTCAACAAGTACTGTAAGGGAAAGTTGAAAAGAACTTTGAACACAGGTTTTAAGATTAACATGGACTACAAAATACATCTTAATCTACAAAATCCCATTAACACGCAGTCCCTTTTAAGCACACAAGATGTCTGTGGACAAATGCACTCTCCACTCTGAAACCCGGGCAAATGCACTCTCCACTCTGAAACCCATGTGAATGCTTGTGGGTGTCTCCTTAGAATCTCTCCTGATGATTGTCAAGTGAAAGTTTCCAAACTCCACACCCAAAAACACACTTTAAAATCTTCTCTCGTAATTATGCTTTCCCAGGGGTTTGCATTCCAAAATTCAGGCCAATTCTTCCAAATGACATTTGTAAAAAAGCTTTTTATTCTTCACGCTGTAGCTCTCTCGAAGCACAACAGAAACACAGTTGGAACTTAATCAACCCCCACACATACAAACATGAATCTAACTATAAGTTTTACCATTCCCGGCACAGAAGCATTAAATTAGCCACTTTAACCTTATTCTTAATGTTTTCCAATACAAATCTAATTCTCTTAAGACCACCTTTATTTTCCTAACATACTGAACAGTGATTTTCTGCTCCCACTCCTCCCCAATGAAAAATGTAAGTTAATTTTCTCCATGCATAATTGTAAATACTGCAGAAACTGGAAATAATCAGCAAGTGAGGCAACATCTACGAAGAGAGAAAGTTAACCTTTCAAATGAGGACCCTTCGCTCTCTGCTAGCTGACTGTTGAAGGGTGTAGTCTGATCCAGCCTCTATTAAGGATTCCACTGAGACCATTCTACAGTGAATCAAGAACAGAAGGTGGTGCCACGCTCCCAAAACAGGACAATCATATTGTCTCAGTTGGATTGAGACCAGCTTGCTCATCATACACCTTTAGAGTGAAGTCTCAATACGTAAAACTTTTAAAAGCCAAAATACCCAATCTAGGAGCCTTTCTGTGATCCCGGTGGATCAGCCAATGAGATGTGGGAATCTGTGACACAAGGAGGTCATTCAGATGCAGGTTAAAAGAGGAAACATACTCATTCTCTGGAGACTTTGAGAGTAGACATCAAGTGAACAGAAAATGACTGCAAACTGCAAAAATGATTAGGTGAAGGAGAAGATGTGGGGGTGGGGAATGCAGCATACAAGGAGTACAGGGTGGGGATGGAGTGCAGAGCAGAAGGTGTATCGGGGAGAGGGAAGTGCGAGGAGAGTGTCGAGCAGAGGGAGTATGGAGAAGAGGGTAATGTGGGTGGAGTGCAGAGCGAGTACAGGGGAGAAGGATGTTGGGGAGAGTGTGTGGGACTGCGCGGCAGAGGGGGCGTAGGGGATTGGGGAATGCAGGGGAGGAAAATGGATTCTGGGAGTATGAAGCAGAGGAGAATACAGGAGAGAGCGATGTTTGGGTGGGGGTGAGTACGGAGGAGGGGGAATAGGTTAGGGAGTGTGGAACTCAGAGGAACATAGGGAAGAGGGAAGTAATAATAATAGTATTTTGTCACAAGTAGGCTTACATTAACACTGCAATGAAGTTGCTGTGAAAAGCCACTAGTTGCCACACTCCGGCGTCTGTTCGGGTACATAGAGGGAGAATTCAGAATGTCCAAATTACCTAATAGCACGTCTTTCGGGACATGTGGGAGGAAACTGGAGCGCCCGGAGGAAACCCACGCAGACACGGGGAGAACGTGCAGACTCCGCACAGACAGGTACCCAAGCCGGGAATTGAACTCGGGACCCTGTCCGTTATGAAGCCATAGTGCTAACCACTATGCTACCGTTCTACCCATAAGTACAAGGGGAGGCAAATGGGGTGGGCAATAAATAGGGAAACAGATAGCTGCTCTCTGACCTTGCTCCAGCTCACAGATATGGACTCAGGACATTTACTCTCCCACACATTTATATTCTCTTGTTCACACACACATGAATCTCTTCATTCATTCTTACACTCGCACTTACGTTCACAGACACATGCACAGTTACACATTCACTTAATCTCAGTCTCACACATTCCCGTGCACACTCAGGCCCAAATACACATGGGGATTTTTATGACATGTAGACGTGCTGGTTATAATCCATTTGCAAACAGTAGCCAGATGGCTTTAACTATCTGCACACAGAATATACTGTATATTTGCAGTCTAATTTGAACATTCAGGTTGTTTTTAGTCCCACAGCATCAGCAGTAAAGACCCAGAAGCCCAATAACACGATGCTGTAGATGAGGCCGACAATATTACCAGCTTCCATAGCTGACTGCCCTGGGATGGGCTGGATGCCTGTGTGAGGGATTCCAGAGACAAGGGGAGAGAGCAGGAGATGATGGAGCTGCTCTATAGCTCCTCTCTCAGCGACTGCTGCATTAGAACGTCACACAAGCAATCTGCAAAACTCTTTCAATTTAATCCAGGCCTTTAAAACAAAATAATTTATTACAGCTGAGAATTCACAGTATAACTGGCAGAATCAATAACTCTCCCTGATTAAAAGAAAATCTCCCTGTAATAATTCATGTAATTTATTTTTGTAAATCCTCAAACAGCAGCATTTCACACCTTGATTTACTTTCCGTTTTTTGCAGTCGCCCTCAGATTGCTGTTGGTGTCTCTGGTCATTCCTGACAGATCCCCACACTCTCTCATTGTTTCAATATTCTGATTTATTTGCCTTGAGTAAAAGACTGCAAACTGCCCAGGGTTAACAAAAGCCCCTCCGCCAGCCAAGTCTTAACCTCCAGCAGTCTCAGCATGTGACAGGGAGAGAGCGAGAAGCTGGGCAGTAACAAGAACCCCATCGCCCATCCTCCTCCTCACCACTTCATGTTTCTCAACAGCCTGCGCACAAAAGCTCTGTTTGAGATTGGCTGTAATTACCTCCGGCTCGGCTGCTCCTTATATCCTGTTCCTGGGGCGGGGAGTTCTGACCTGCTCCTCCTCCTGCATGTTTCCTTTTTTCACCTACTCACGGTTTCTCCATCTCTCTCCTCCCGCATTCTGCCATCACAGTGCAGTGAGTGCTCCTGGAGACAGCCCCAGGCCCTGACACTGAACTAGTACCAGCACAAGAGGCAGGTGCAGCCTTACTCACCAATGGGGAGGCAGAGCTCAGACCCAAAGCTCTCTTGTTACGAAGCCTGTGTGTGGATAACACATCTCAATTCTGCCAATCACAGAACAGAGATCAACCCCCAGCATTAAAGGCCCGCAGAATTAATAATAACAAGCAGAAAGTTCGGAAAAAAAAACCTCAGAAGATCTCACAGCGTCTATGGGGAAGGAAACAGAGTTAATGTTTCGAGTCCATTATGACTTTTTCAGGACAGTGCTAACCACTGCGCCACCGTGCCACTCAAGGATTTTAGTAATGAGAGAATTATTTTTCCTCGTCCTCTCCGCTGGTCCTCAACCCTGTCCCCTTCGGGGCAGCACGGTGGCGCAGTGGGTTAGCACTGTGGCCTCACGGTGCTGAGGTCCCAGGTTCGATCCCGGCTCTGGGTCACTGTCCGTGTGGAGTTTGCACATTCTCCGCGTGTTTGCGTGGGTTTCGCCTCCACAACCCAAAGATGTACAGGCTAGGTGGATTGGCCACACTAAATTGCCCCTTAATTGGAAAAATGATTGGGTACTCTAATTTTTAAAAAAAAAAACCCCTGTCCCCTTCCCAATACCCCCTCAACGGTATCACCCTTTCCGTCCATTCCCACCACTGCCTCCCTCCCCATCACTGCCTCCCTCCTTACTATCCTCTTCCTCCCTGTCAATCCCTTCCTCCTTTCCATCACCCCCTCCCTCCTCAACCTTCCATTCTTATGATCACTCTCTCTTGGTCTCTCCCATCCCTCCCCACCAACCCATTCCTCCCCACCAACCCATTCCTCCCCACCAACCCATTCCGCTCCACTAACCTCCATGTTGCCTGGATTATTATGGCAGTGTTGTGGGTGGTGTCTGTTTCGTGTGTATCTATGCTGTGCCTCTGTTTTCTGTGTGTCTGTTATGTGTATCTATGCTGTGTGTGTGTATTGTTTGTTCTCTGCGTGTATCTTTTTTTAAAAATCATTTACGGGATGTGGGCGTCGCTGGTTAAACCAGCATTTATTGCCCATCCCTAGTTGCCCTTCAGAAGGTGGTAGTGAGCTGCCTTCTTGAACCGCTGCAGTCCTTCAGGTGTAGGTACACCCACTGTGCTATTAGAGAGGGAGTTCCAGAATTTTGCCCCAGCAACATTGAAGGAACGGTGATATATTTCTAAGTCAGGGTGCTGAGTGACTTGGAGGGGAACCTCCAGGTGGGTAGGGTTCCCAGCTCTTGTCCTTCTAGATGGTAGTGGTCGTGGATTTGGAAGGTGCTGTCTAAGGAATCTTGGTGAGTCACTGCAGTGCATCTTGTAGATGGTACACAAGGCTGCTACTGTTTGTCGGTGGTGGAGGATTTGAATGTTTGTGGAAGGAGGAGCAATCAAGCGGACTGCTTAGTCCTGGGTGGTATCAAGGTTCTAGGGGGTTGTTGGAGCTGCACTCATCCAGGCAAGTGGAGAGTATTGAATCACACTCATGACTTGTGCCTTATAGATGGTGGACATGCTTTGGGGTGTCAGGAGGTGTGTTACTCGCCATAGGATTCTTAGCCTTTGACCTGTCCTGGTATTAAAATGCGAGTCCAGTTAAATCACAATCAAAGGTAACCCCCAGGGTGTTGATTGTGGGGTATTCAGCGATGGTAATGCCATTGAATGTCAAGGTGAGATGATTAGATCCTCTCTTGTAGAAAATGGTCATTGACTGGCACTTGTGTGGCGCAAATGTAACTTGCCAGTTGTCAGCCCAAGCCTGGATATTGTCCAGGTCTTGCTGCATTATCTGAGGAGTCGCGAATGGTGCTGAGCATTGTGCAAACATCCCCACTTCTGACCTTATGCAGAGGAGATTCACTAGGTTAATCCCAGAGCTGAAGGGGTTGGATTATGAGGAGAGGTTGAGTAGACTGGGACTGTATTCGTTGGAATTTAGAAGGATGAGGGGGGATCTTATAGAAACATTTAAAATTATGAAGGGAATAGATAGGATAGATGCGGGCAGGTTGTTTCCACTGGCGGGTGAAAGCAGAACTAGGGGGCATAGCCTCAAAATAAGGGGAAGTAGATTTAGAACTGAGTTTAGGAGGAACTTCTTCACCCAAAGGGTTGTGAATCTATGGAATTCCTTGCCCAGTGAAGCAGTTGAGGCTCCTTCATTACATGTTTTTAAGGTAAAGATAGATAGTTTTTTGAAGAATAAAGGGATTAAGGGTTATGGTGTTCAGGCCGGAAAGTGGAGCTGAGTCCACAAAAGATCAGCCATGATCTAATTGAATGGCGGCGCAGGCTCGAGGGGCCAGATGGCCTACTCCTGCTCCTAGTTCTTATGTTCTTATGTTCTTATGATAGAAGGGAGGTCATTGATGAAGCAGCTGAAGATGATTGGCCCTAGGACACTACCCTGAGGAAATCCCGCAGTGATGTCCTGAAGTTGAGATGAACGACCTCCAACCACCACAACCATCTTCCTTTGTGCCAGGTATGACTAACCAGCAGAGAGTTTTCCCCCGATTCTCATTGTCTCCAGTTTAGCTAGGGCTCCTTATCATAGAATTTACAGTGCAGAAGGAGGACATTCGGCCCATCGAGTCTGCACCGGCTCTTGGAAAGAGCACCCTACCCAAGGTCAACACCTCCCCCTATCCCAATAACCCAGTAACCCCACCCAACACTAAGGGCAATTTTGGACACTAAGGGCAATTTATCATGGCCAATCCACCTAACCTGCACATCTTTGGACTGTGGGAGGAAACCGGAGCACCCGGAGGAAACCCACGCGCACACGGGGAGGATGTGCAGACTCCGCACAGACAGTGACCCAAGCCGGAATCGAACCTGGGACCCTGGAGCTGTGAAGCGATTGTGCTATCCACAATGCTACCGTGCTGCCCTAAAATGATTTAGCCTTTCTTTACCCTTGATGCCACACTCGGTCAAATGCTGCCTTGATGTCAAGGGCAGTCACTCTCACCTCTGGCATTCAGCTCTTTTGTCCATGTTTGAACCAAGGCTGGAAAGAGGTCAGGAGCAGAGTGACCCTGGCGGAACCCAAACTGAGCGTCTATGAGCAGGTTATTGCTGAGTAAGTGCCGCTTGATAGCACTGTTGATGACTCCTTCCATCACTTTGCTAATGATGGAGAGTAGGGTGGTAATTGGCTGGGTTGGATTTGTCCTGTTTCTTGCGTACAGAACATACCTGGGCAATTTGCCACATTGCCGGATAGATGCCTGTGTTGTAGCTGTACTGGAACTGCTTGGCTGGGGGGGTGGCAAGTTCAGGAGCACAAGTCTTCAGTACTATTGCTGGAATATAATCAGGACCCATAGCCTTTGCTGTGTCGAGTGCCTTCAGCCGTTTCTTGATATCACGTGGAACTAATCGTATTGGCTGAAGACTGACAGCTGCGATGCTGGGGACCACCAGAGGAGACTGAGATCATTCACTCATCACTTCTGGCTGAAGATTGTTGCGAATGCCTGAGCCTTGTTTTTTGCACATACGTGCTGGATTCCTCCATCATTCAGGATGGGGAGATTTGTGGAGACTCTTCTTTCAGTGAGTTATTTAATTGTCCACCACCATTCACTGCTGGATGTGGCAAGACTGCAGAGCTTAGATCTGATGCTGTGTGTGTCTGTAATAAGAACAAAATACTGTTATCCCGGCCCCAGGTCACTGTCCGTGTGGGAGTTTGCATTCTCCCTGTGTCTGCGTGGGTTTCACCCCCACAACCCAAAGATGTGCAGGGTAGGTGGATTGGCCACGCTAAATTGTTCCTCAATTGGAAAAAATGAATTGGGTACTCTAAATTTATGTTAAAAATACTGTGGATGCTGGAAATCCAAAATAAAAACATAAAATGCTGCAAAGATTCAGCAGGTCTGGCAGCATAGAAGACACAGTATAGAAAGAGGCCATTCGACCCATCGAGTCTGCACCGAACCTTTGAAAGACACCCACCCGGGCCCTATGCCCCACCCTGTAACCTACCCTAAGGGGCAATTTAGCATGTCCAATTCACATAACCTGCACATCTTTGGACTGTGGGAGGAAACCGGAGCAGCCGGAGGAAACCCACGGAGACACAGGGAGAAAGTGCAAACTCCGCACAGACAGTTACCCAAGGTGGGAATCGAACCCAGTCCCTGAAGCGGTGAGGCAGCAGTGCTAACCACGGTGCCACTGGGCAGCATCTATAGGGAGGAAAGAAATTTAATATTTTGTGTCTTCTTCAGAGCTGTGAGTGTATGTGTTGTGTGTATTGTCTGTGTGGGTCTGTTTTGTGTATGTATCTGTGCTGTGTCTGTATTTTCTGTGTCTGTTTTTTGTATATCTATGTTGTGTGTATGTGTTGTGTGTATCTGTGTTGTGTGCGTATTGTCTATGTCGGTCTGTTTTCTGTGTAGTTATGCTGCGTGTATCTGAGTTTGTCTTTCCTTTCTAAATCTCTTCCTCCATGTAAATTCCCCAGCCTCAGGACGGCATGGTGGTGCAGTGGTTAGTACTGCTCCTTACGGTGCTGAGGACCCAGGTCCCTGTCCGTGTGGAGTTTGCACATTCTCCCCGTGGGTTTAATAATAATAATCTTTATTGTCACAAGTAGGCTTACATTAACACTGCAATGAAGACACTGTGAAAAGCCCCTAGTCGCCACATTCCGGCACCTGATCAGGTACACAGAGGGAGAATTCAGAATGTCCAATTCACCGAACAGCACATCTTTCGGGACTTGTGGGAGGAAACTGGAGCACCCGGAGGAAACCCACGCAGACACAGGGAGAACGTGCAGACTCCGCACAGACAGTGACCCAAGTTGGGAATCGAACCTGGGACCCTGGCGCTGTGAAGCAACAGTGCTAACCACTGTGCTACAGTGTCGCCCAAAAAAATATGAAAGCCTGTAGTGAGCTGGGTTCACCCTCACAACCCAAAGATGTGCAGGGTAGGTGGATTGGCCACTCTAAATTCCCTTCATTGGAAAAAATATTTGGGTACTCTAAATTTAAAAAAAAACATCTTTAAAAAGTGAAAAAAAAATCCCCAGCCTCTATTCTTGGTCATGCCATCTCACTTGTTCTTGCTCGATCATATGAATGACAGATCTTTGTATCACTCACCACCACATCTCTGTTTTATACCCCACACCCTGTGCCAGTCTGTATCTGCGTCTGGAAAAAAATCTGTCCTCCATTTCACTGACAACCACACTTCAAAATCCCAACTGCTAAGCCTTTGGCCCTCTGTTTGTGACAACATTTGTGTAGCTATGAATTTTCTAAACCAAACACTTGTTTCCACTTTGGCTGCCTTTAAAACCATTAATTGCTCTCACTCTGTTCTCCAATCTGGCTTTCATTTCCGCTCTCTTAATTCAAGGATGTAGACTTGAAAGGATATGTGGACAACTTGTTTAATATCCATTGCCAAACTCGGATGGAGCATTTAAAATATTATTGGACTCTGCTCCCATCTGTTAAAACTGCTCACTGTTCCAGGATCATTGTGGAATGCAAAGATAACCGCTGGTTTATTTTCTGTATCGCAAACCACCTTCTAAAATCCTTCTCCCCGTCCCTTCCACCCTAACCTCCAACAGTAAGTGCGAGGAGATCATGGACTTGTTTGTCCCCAAGATCCAAGCAGCTGTGTCCCTCCCTTCCTAGGACCCAGCTGGCCAAACTTCCAACAATGCCTCTCCTAGATCTGAACTTGCCTCTATATCTGTTCTCTCTTATTTCACCTCTCATACCCTCCCTGAACTTATTTTACCCATGAGACCCAGCTCATGGTCCATCAATTCTATTCCCGCTAACCTGCTGATCACCCAATTCCTCCTCCTGTTCCCCATGTTAACGGACATTGTTGACAGTTCTTTCTCTGCTTGAAATCTGCTGTCATCACCCTTCTCCTCAAAAAACAACTTTTGACCCTACTGTCCTTGCAAAACAACCTAATGTCCAATCTCCTTTCCTGCTCCACAAGCCTTGAATATGTTGGCATCTCCCAAATCCATTCCCCATCTTTTCTAGAACTCTCTGTATAAATCCCTCCAGTCAAGCCTGTACCTTCCACTTGGAAGAAAATGCCGAAGATGACTGCATGCAGTTAAATTACGTGGCAGCGCTCTGGGTAACCCCCATAAGGATCACGGTACTGGTAAACAGGCATTTGCTGGCCGTGGTGGGACAGAAGATATTTGACCGCATTAGGCAGGACATACAGGACTTGGACGTGACCGATACCAAGGCTCGGTTGGCCACCTAAACGGGTGATCCCTTGGACATTGCAGGTACCGCTATGACTCTGGTTGTTTATGGTCACCAGTAGGTGAACCTCCTGCTTATTATGGTCAGAAGGCAAGGCCCCAGCTTGCTGGCCATGATTAGTTGAGCCATTTACACTAAATTGGCAACACATCCTCCAGATGGAGTCCGGGGGCTTAAGTGACGTGTTGGGCAAGTACCCTGTAGCATTTCAACCCGGACTTGGGAAGATCAAAGGGGCTGTAGCTCACATTCATGTCAACTAGGGAGCCCAACCTCAGTATTTCCCGGCTCGCCCAGTCCCTGAAGCGTTGTTGGAAAAGTAGAAACTGAAGTCAGTCAACTAGAAAATCTGGGTATCATTGGGCTTTGCGGATTGGGCAGTTCCAGTGGTGCAGGTATTAAAACCAGACAGGACTGTCCGGTTATCACCATGAATACAGTATCAAGGTTGGATCGCTACCCTATGCTGGGACATCTTTAACCTGTCCCTACTCCACTCCGAGGTCCCCACCTGCTTCAAGAAGACCACCATCATACCAGTGCCAAAGACGAACTAGGCAACATACCTCAATGACTGCTGTCCGGTGGCCCTGACTTCAGTTGTAATAAAGTGCTTAGAGAGGTTGATCATGAAGCCCATCACCTCCATTTTCCCAGAATTCTGTGATCCACTGCAATTCGCAAACCACCGCAACCGGTCCACATCAGACGCCATTTCCCTGGCGCTACACTCATCCCTAGAGCACCTCGACAACAAGGACTCCTACATCAGACTCCTATTTATTGACTACAGCCTCCACCTTCAACAAAGCTTCATATCAAAGCTCCAAAACTTAGGACTTGGCTCCCCACTCAGCAACTGGATCCTCGATTTTCTGACCAACAGACCACAATCAGTAAGAATGAACAACAACACCTCCTCCACAACAGTCCTCAATACCGGCCCCCCGCAAGGCTGCGTACTTAGCCCCCTACTCTACTCCCGTACACATGTGACTGCGTGGCAAAATTTGGTTCCAACTCCATCTACAAGTTTGCTGACGATACGACCATAATGGGCCGGATCACGAAGAATGACGAGTCAGAATGCAGGAGGGAGATAGAGAACCTAGTGGAGTGGTGCAGCGACAACAATCTCTCCCTCAATGACAGCAAAAAGAGCTGGTCATTGACTTTAGGAAGCAAAGTACTGTACACACCCCTGTCAGCATCAACGGGGCCGAGGTGGAGATGGTTAGCAGTTTCAAATTCCTAGGGGTGCACATCTCCAAAAATCTGTCCTGGTCCACCCACATCGATGCTACCACCAAGAAAGCACAACAGCGCCTATACTTCCTCAGGAAACTAAGGAAATTTGGCATGTCCACTTTAACCCTTACCAACTTTTACAGATGCACCATAGAAAGCATCCTATCGGGCTGCATCACAGCCTGGTATGGCAACTACTCGGCCCAATGTAGTTACATTGTATACCTTGTGTTGCCCTATTATGTATTTTCTTTTATTCCCTTTTCTTCCCATGTACTTAATGATCTGTTGAGCTGCTCGCAGAAAAATACTTTTCACTGTACCTCGGTACACGTGACAATAAACAAATCCAATCCATGACTCTTTTTGAGGATCTTTAAGCAAAGTTGGCGGGTGGATTTTTGGTTACTAAACTCAATATGAGCCGCGCATATTTACAATTTGAGTTGGACGCGGCTTCCTGAAAATATGTTGCAATAAATACACATAGAGGCCTTTACGAGTGCACCCGGTTTCCTTTCAGGGTATCCTCTGCCTGTGCTATATTTCTGTGAATAATGGAGAACATCCTGCGGGGGTTGCTGCGCGTGGTGGTCTATATAGAAGATGATGTGCTGGTCATGGGAGCGACTGAGCAAGAGAACCTGGAGAACCTTGAGGCACTGCTGAAGCATTTCTCTGAGTCTGGTGTCTGTTTGCGGTGGGCAAAATGTGTTCTCAATGCTGGGGAGGTGGTGTACCTCGGTTACCAGGTGGACCGCAAAGGCTTACACCCTGTCACAGACAAGGTGCACATCATCTCACAGGTGCACCTTGACGGATGCTTCGGAGCTTCGTTCATTTTTAGGACTTGTTATTTATTACGGCAAGTTCATTATGGAATCTTGTGACCGCATTCGTCCCCTTACACCTTCTTTGGAAGAGGAATCAAGAGTGGGTATGGAGGAAACCACAGGAGATGGCTTTTCTGCAGGTCAAGAGACAGTTATCGTCTTAGGACATAGAACAGTACAGCACAGAACAGGCCCTTCAGCCCTCGATGTTGTGCCGAGCAATGATCACCCTACTTAAACCCACGTAACCCGTAATCCAACAATCCCCCCCATTAACCTTACACTACGGGCAATTTAGCATGGCCAATCCACCTAACCCGCACATCTTTGGACTGTGGGAGGAAACCGGAGCACCCGGAGGAAACCCACGCACAAACGGGGAGGACGTGCAGACTCCACACAGACAGTGACCCAGCCGGGAATCGAACCTGGGACCCTGGAGCTGTGAAGCATTGATGCTAACCACCATGCTACCGTGAGTCTTCCGGGTTACTGACTCACTACCAAACCCTTACTTT
Organism: Scyliorhinus canicula; assembly: GCF_902713615.1. Taxonomy (NCBI): domain Eukaryota; kingdom Metazoa; phylum Chordata; class Chondrichthyes; order Carcharhiniformes; family Scyliorhinidae; genus Scyliorhinus; species Scyliorhinus canicula. The sequence continues at coordinate 122,875,268 of NC_052161.1, read as the reverse complement.
ATAAAAATAAATTCAGAGTACCCAATTCTTATTTTCCAATTAAGGGGCAATTTAGCGTGGCCAATCCATCTACCCTGCACATCATTGGGTTGTGGGGGCGAAACTCACGCAAACACGGGGAGAACGTGAAAACTCCACATGGACCGTAACCCAGAGACGGGATCGAACCTTGGACCAGAGCGCCGTGAGGCACAGTGCTAACCACTGCGACACCTTGCTGCCTTACCAAACCCTTACTTGGTACATGGTACATACACTTTGTTCATTTCCCCCCTTTTAATCCCCAGCTCCTGCCCGCCCTCGAACCCCCTTCCCTCCCCCGTGACAAACAATTCCTCAAACAGATAGAAACGGCCTGTACTGCACATTAAACCCCTCCTCCGATCCACTGAGGGTGAACTTAATGTTCTCCTGCCTAAAAAATTCATGCAAATCCCCCAACCATGCTGCAACCCCCTGTGGCACTGCCGCCCTCCAATTCAATAATATCCATCAGTGAGGACAGCATGGTGGCGCAGTGGGTTAGCCCTGCAGCCTCACGGCGCCGAGGTCCCAGGTTCGATCCCGGCTCTGGGTCACTGCCTGTGTGGAGTTTGCACATTCTCCCCGTGTCTGCGTGGGATTCGCCCCCACAACCCAATGATGTGCAGGGTAGGTGAATTGGCCACACTAAATTGCCCCTTAATTGGAAAAAATGAATTGGGTGCTCTAAATTTATTTTTAAAAAGTATTAAAAAAAATATCCATCAGTGATCTGAGAGGGGCCACGACATCGGCCCCTTTCCCTCCCGACACCCCAAAACCGCCACTAGAGGGCATGGCATCATCTTAACCCCACAAACCCAACAAGCTCTCGAACTTTGCACATTCCCAGAACATATGAGCATGGTTCTCCGGCCCCCTCCTACACTCTCGCACACATTCTCTCCTCCCGGGAAAAACCCACTCATCTGGGTGTGAGTCATGTGAACCCTATGTACCACCTTAAACTGTGTAAGGTTCCACTTGTGGCCTAATCATACGCCATTTGAATCCTCGCACAAGAGGAGGTTGAGTTGATCCAATGCATTATTTCACTCCAAACTCCTCACCACAATTCTGCCTCCCATTTCCGTTTAATCTCTTCCACTAGCTCCGGCCCCTTCACCCCCAACCACCAGTAGATATCCCAGATTTACCCTTCCCCCCACTTGTCCGGGGACAACAAGAGCAACTTATACTCTGGCAAGTGAGGAAACGAGGGCAAATCCTGCCAGTATCTAAGCTCACTCCCCCTCGGTTACTCAAAATTCTCTCGCACTTCCTCCAACCCTGCAAACATGTCCTCTACAAACAGATCTCTTCCCTGCTCTATCCCTTCCCCCCGCCACCTCCCATACATCCCATCCATCCCCCCAGTATAACCTATGGTTCCCACATATTGGGGTCAATACTGACATACATCATAGTTTAAACTGCCTTCTCAACTGGTCAGGGCCCTCAGACTTGTCCCCTACAAGAGTCCTCCTCTTGTCGAACCCAATCTATCCCCACTCCCCTTCCCCCCACCAATGTCTCACCTTCTCAGCATTCACTGTCCAATAGTAATGTAACAGGTTTAGAAAGGCCAGCCCCCCTCCCACCTCCTCCTTTACAGCAAGGTCTTACTGCTTGCCCAAATAAACTCCAAAGTCAGTTTATCCACCCTCCAGAAAAACGGCTTGGGATGGAAAATTGGAAAGGATTGAAAAATAAACAAAAAGCTCAGCAGCACATTCACCTTCACTGCCTGTACCCTCCCCGCCAGCGTCTGATGCAGAGCCTCCCATTTTTTCAGATCCCCTCTAACCCTCTAACTTGTACAGATTCCACTTGTACACAGTTGTCCAATCCTGCACCACCTGAATCCTTAGATACCGAAACCTAGCCACCTGGAACAGCAAGGCCCCCAAATTCCCATTTCTCCCCTGGACATTCACCGGGAAGATCTCACTTTTCCCAACATTCAATTTATACCTGGAAATTGCCACAAATTTCCCCAACATGTCCATAATTCTCCCCATACTTTCCAATGGATTTATCACATACAACATGATGGAACCATCAATTCACAAGACACTTGCTTTAAGATATGAACAGTGGTTTAATCTACTTACTACAGAGCCAGCCTGTTACCCATTGAACTCTCGATGAACTGCAGGCTGGCTCTGGACACGGTTATTTATACAGCATTCAAGGGGGAGGAGTCGTGGGCGGAGCCAAGGGTGGAGCCCTCTACAAACTCCTGAGCATTCCCAGAGCTACTCCCCCTAGTGGTCGGATAACGCTACTGCGCTTACAATGGTATTGGTAAATACAGTGTGAATTACTACGTTACATTCACCACATTCACCCCCTGCAAAAAAATCAAGTCCGGCGGGGGTGGTGGTCTACAAAGTAAGTCTGTCCGGTGGTTGAACTGTCCGCTGTGATCTGCGGAGCACCGGGGTTGCAGCCTCTTGCGGTGGCTGGATGGGTGTTGTGTGCTGTGGTACAATGGCGGACTCCAGGGAGGGTTGTGTCCGAGCTTCATACTCTTCTGGTTCGACCGGGGACTGGGGGCGCTGGGAGCTGGCCGGCACTGGTGCACGGAACTGGTGGAGCGAGCTTGTGGGCTCGGGAGCGCGAGGGGGCGGCAGCATGGGGTGTAGGGTGAGGGGTCCTTCTGTGGGGATAGAGTGCCAGATCCCGGAGGGATACTGTGTCCTGGTGGCCGTCAGGGAACTCGACGAAGGCGTACTGGGGGTTGGAGTGGAGCAGGCGCACCTTCTCAACAAGGGGGTCGGTTTTGTGTGCCCTGACGTGTTTCCTCAGGAGCACCGGGCCCGGTGTCCTCAGCCATGCCGGAAGTGAGTCCCCCGTGGTAGTGCCCCTGGATAAATGAAGAGCCTCTCGTGAGGGGTCTGATTGGTCGCTGTGCATAATAGCGTGGAGCACGTCTGGGAGGACTTCCTGCCACTGGGAGACTTGGAGGTTTCTGGACCGGAGGGTCAGTAGGACGGTCTTCCAGACCGTCGCGTTCTCCCTCTCCAACTGCCCGTTCCCCCTGGGGTTGTAACTGGTAGTCCTGCTCGAGGCGATGCCCTTGTCGAGCAGGTACTGACGCAGCTCGTCGCTCATGAAGGATGAACCCCAGTCGCTGTGCACGTAGCTGGGGAAACCGAATAGGGTGAAGATGCTGTGCAGGGCCCTAATGACTGTGTGGGAGGTCATATCAGGGCACAGGATAGTAAATGGGAAACGGGAGAACTCATCTATGACGTTTAGAAAGTAAACGTTCTTGTTAGTTGAGGGGAGTGGCCCTTTGAAATCAATCACGAGGCGTTCAAAGGGCCTAGAAGCCTTGACCAGGTGGGCCCTGTCTGGTCTATAGAAGTGCGGTTTGCACTCCGCACAGATCGGGCAGTCCCTGGTGACCGCTTTTACCTCCTCGTTGGAGAAAGGCAGGTTTCGGGCTCTGATGTATTGGGTGAGCCGGGTGACCCCCGGGTGGCAGAGGTCGTTGTGGATGACTTTCAGTCTGTCAATCTGCGCGCTGGCGCATGTCCCGCGGGATAGGGCATCCAGAGGCTCGTTGAGCTTCCCGGGTCGATACTTAATCTCGTAATTATAGGTGGAGAGTTCGATCCTCCACCGAAGAATTTTATCATTTTTTATTTTGCCCCTTTGCGAGTTATCAAACATAAAGGCGACCGATCTTTGGTCGGTGATGAGGGTGAACCTCCTACCTGCGAGGTAGTGCCTCCAGTAACGAATAGCCTCCACAATGGCTTGTGCTTCTTTCTCGACTGAGGAGTGTCGGAGTTCTGAAGCGGAGAGGGTACGGGAGAAAAATGCAACGGGCCTCCCTGCTTGATTTAAAGTGGCTGCTAAAGCTACCTCTGAGGCGTCGCTCTCAACCTGGAATGGAGTGGATTCATCCACCGCCCGCATAGCCGCTTTGGCGATGTCCTCCTTGATGCAGTTGAAGGCCTGGTGTGCCTCAGCTGAAAGGGGAAATCGTGTGGCCTTAAAGAGTGGGCGGGCTTTGTCCGCATATTGAGGGACTCACTGGGCGTAGTAGAAGAAGAAGCCCAAGCACCGTTTGAGGGCCTTGGGGCAATGGGGGAGGGGGAGTTCTAAGAGGGGGCGCATACGGTCCGGGTCTGGGCCCAGGACTCCGTTTTCCACTACGTAGCCGAGGATGGCCAGTCTGTTTGTGCGGAAAATGCAATTCTCTTTGTTGTAGATGATGTTTAATTTCTGTGCCGTCTGGAAAAAACGATGGAGGTTGGCGTCATGGTCCTGCTGGTCATGGCTGCAGATGTTGACATTGTCCAAGTACGGAAACGTGGCCCGCAGCCCGTATTGGTCCACCATTCGGTCCATTGCTCGTTGGAACACCGAGACCCCATTAGTGACGCTGAAGGGGACCCGGAGGAAATGGAAGAGGCGGCCATCGGCCTCGAATGCCGTGCAGTGGCGGTCCTCCGGGCGGATTGGGAACTGGTGATATGCAGACTTCAGATCCACCGTGGAAAAGAGCCGATACTGGGCGATCTGATTTACCATGTCTGCAATCCTGGGGAGGGGATACGCGTCGAGGAGCATAAATCTATTTATGGTCTGACTACAGTCGACAACCATGCGGAGCTTTTCCCCGGTCTTAACGACCACCACCTGAGCTCTCCAGGGACTATTGCTGACCTCTATAATCCCCTCACTGAGAAGCCTTCGGACCTCTGATCTGATAAATACCCTATCCTGCAGGCTGTATCGCCTGCTACGAGTGGCTACGGGTTTACAGTCCTTTGTGAGATTGGCGAAGAGAGGAGGGGGGGGAGATTCTCAGCGTAGCGAGGCTGCAGATAGTGAGTGGGGGCAGGGGCCCTCCGAAGCTGAGGGTGAGGCTCTTAAGGTTACACTGAAAATCTAGGCCTAATAAGAGTGGGGTGCAGAGATCGGGCAAAATGTAGAGGTGAAATTTTGAGTAGCTAGTGCCTCGGATTGTGAGTGTCGCGGCGGTGCGCCCCTGGATCTGTACAGAATGGGAGCCTGAAGCGAGCGAGATAGTTTGCCGCACGGGGAAAACGGGGAGCGAACAGCGTCTTACCAGGTCTGGGTGTATGAAGCTCGCAGTGCTCCCGGAGTCAGAAAAGCATGGCGTGTTGTAACCGTTGATTTGGACCTCTGCCATCGAATTTCGCAGATGCTTCGGGCGTGATTGATCCAGGGTGACTGCGCCGAGTTGCGGGCCGCGTGACGAGCGCCCGGGGAGGTCGTACTCTTCCGATAGTTGTCCAAGCGTGGAGATGCAGGTCGGGCCCGTGGATCACACGTGGTGGGCGGCAAGGAAGATGGCGTCCAAGATGGTGGCCCCCATGAGTCGCACGTGGTCGGCCACGTGGTGGAGGTTTGCCAAGATGGTGGCCCCCATGAGTCGCACGTGGCCGGCCACGTGGTGGAGGTTTGCCAAGATGGCGGCCCCCATGGATCGCACGTGGCGGGAGGGGGCGGGGGCGGAGCATAGGCCGCAGCGTTTCGGGCCCCGCGGGCCTGCGGGTGTGGGGAGCGATTACTTTGTGCCGCTGGGGAGTTGGAAGCTGGGGCCCTTTTTGCGAGGCACACTCTCGCGTAGTGGCCTTTCTGCCCGCAGCTGCTGCAGGTCGCGTTGCGGGCCTGGCAGTTCTGCCGCGGGTGCTGATTCTGGCTGCAGAAATGGCAGGCTGGAGCAGCATAGTGGCTGGCTGGGGCAGCATGGTGGCTGGCTGGAGCAGCATAGTGGCTGGCTGGAGCAGCATAGTGGCAGGCTGGAGCAGCATAGTGGCAGGCTGGAGCAGCATAGTGGCTGGCTGGGGCAGCATGGTGGCTGGCTGGAGCAGCATAGTGGCAGGCTGGAGCAGCATGGTGGCTGGCTGGAGCAGCATAGTGGCTGGCTGGGGCAGCATAGTGGCTGGCTGGGGCAGCATGGTGGCTGGCTGGGGCAGCATAGTGGCTGGCTGGAGCAGCATAGTGGCTGGCTGGAGCAGCATAGTGGCAGGCTGGAGCAGCATGGTGGCTGGCTGGAGCAGCATAGTGGCTGGCTGGGGCAGCATAGTGGCTGGCTGGAGCAGCATGGTGGCTGGCTGGGGCAGCATGGTGGCTGGCTGGGGCAGCATAGTGGCTGGCTGGAGCAGCATAGTGGCAGGCTGGAGCAGCATGGTGGCTGGCTGGGGCAGCATGGTGGCTGGCTGGGGCAGCATAGTGGCAGGCTGGAGCAGCATAGTGGCTGGCTGGGGCAGCATGGTGGCTGGCTGGGGCAGCATGGTGGCTGGCTGGGGCAGCATGGTGGCTGGCTGGGGCAGCATAGTGGCTGGCTGGAGCAGCATGGTGGCTGGCTGGGGCAGCATGGTGGCTGGCTGGGGCAGCATGGTGGCTGGCTGGAGCAGCATAGTGGCTGGCTGGGGCAGCATAGTGGCTGGCTGGGGCAGCATGGTGGCTGGCTGGGGCAGCATAGTGGCTGCCTGGGGCAGCATAGTGGCTGGGGCAGCATGGTGGCTGGCTGGGGCAGCATGGTGGCAGGCTGGAGCAGCATAGTGGCTGGCTGGGGCAGCATGGTGGCTGGCTGGGGCAGCATAGTGGCTGGCTGGGGCAGCATAGTGGCAGGCTGGAGCAGCATAGTGGCTGGCTGGAGCAGCATAGTGGCTGGCTGGAGCAGCATGGTGGCTGGCTGGAGCAGCATGGTGGCTGGCTGGAGCAGCATGGTGGGTGGCTGGGGCAGCATAGTGGCTGGCTGGGGCAGCATGGTGGCTGGCTGGGGCAGCATAGTGGCTGGCTGGAGCAGCATAGTGGCTGGCTGGGGCAGTATGGTGGCTGGCTGGGGCAGCATGGTGGCTGGCTGGAGCAGCATTGTTGGCTGGAGCAGCATAGTGGCTGGCTGGAGCAGCATAGTGGCTGGCTGGGGCAGCATAGTGGCTGGCTGGGGCAGCATGGTGGCTGGCTGGAGCAGCATAGTGGCTGGGGCAGCATGGTGGCTGGCTGGGGCAGCATAGTGGCTGGCTGGGGCAGCATAGTGGCTGGCTGGAGCAGCATGGTGGCTGGCTGGAGCAGCATAGTGGCAGGCTGGAGCAGCATTGTTGGCTGGAGCAGCATAGTGGCTGGCTGGGGCAGCATGGTGGCTGGCTGGAGCAGCATAGTGGCTGGCTGGGGCAGCTTGATGGCTGGCTGGGGCAGCATGGTGGCTGGCTGGAGCAGCATAGTGGCTGGCTGGAGCAGCATAGTGGCTGGCTGGAGCAGCATAGTGGCAGGCTGGGGCAGCAGGTGGCTGGCTGGAGCAGCATGGTGGCTGGCTGGGGCAGCATAGTGGCTGGCTGGAGCAGCATAGTGGCTGGCTGGAGCAGCATAGTGGCTGGCTGGAGCAGCATAGTGGCTGGCTGGAGCAGCATTGTTGGCTGGAGCAGCATAGTGGCTGGGGCAGCATGGTGGCTGGCTGGGGCAGCATGGTGGCTGGCTGGAGCAGCATAGTGGCTGGCTGGAGCAGCATAGTGGCAGGCTGGAGCAGCATTGTTGGCTGGAGCAGCATAGTGGCTGGCTGGAGCAGCATAGTGGCTGGCTGGGGCAGCATGGTGGCTGGCTGGGGCAGCATTGTTGGCTGGAGCAGCATAGTGGCTGGCTGGAGCAGCATAGTGGCTGGCTGGAGCAGCGTAGTGGCTGGGGCAGCATGGTGGCTGGCTGGGGCAGCATAGTGGCTGGGGCAGCATAGTGGCTGGCTGGAGCAGCATAGTGGCTGGCTGGGGCAGCATGGTGGCTGGCTGGGGCAGCATGGTGGCTGGCTGGAGCAGCATAGTGGCTGGCTGGAGCAGCATAGTGGCAGGCTGGAGCAGCATTGTTGGCTGGAGCAGCATAGTGGCTGGCTGGAGCAGCATAGTGGCTGGCTGGAGCAGCATAGTGGCAGGCTGGAGCAGCATTGTTGGCTGGAGCAGCATAGTGGCTGGCTGGAGCAGCATAGTGGCAGGCTGGAGCAGCATAGTGGCTGGCTGGAGCAGCATTGTTGGCTGGAGCAGCATAGTGGCTGGCTGGAGCAGCATAGTGCCTGGCTGGAGCAGCATAGTGGCTGGCTGGAGCAGCATAGTGGCTGGCTGGGGCAGCATGGTGGCTGGGCGGCCGCGTGGCACAGGCCTGGGGGAGTCGCTGGTCGGGGGCCCATGATTGGGTCGCGGGGTCCGCGGGGAACGAGGTGAGGCTGCGGAAGGAGACCTCCATCGTGGTAGCAATTTCCGCAGTTGTTTCTAAGTCTTGGGCCCCCTTTTCCAGCAGTCGTTGGAGCACATAATTAGACCTGAGGCCCGCTACAAAAACATCGCGTACAGCAAGTTCTCTATGTTCAGCCGCGGTAACCGCTTGATAGTTACAGTCATTAGATAGATTATTGAGCTCTCTTAAAAATTCGGCGAGTGATTCTGTAGGTCGCTGGCGGCAAGTCGTGAACACATGGCGTGCGTAAACTTCGTTAATGGGCCTTACATACATCTTATCGAGTATCGCTAGCGCTGCAGTATATGAACCGGCCGAGTTTAGTTGCGTAGAGATTCTGTGGCCCACCCTCGCGTGCAGTAAACTTAACTTCTGTTCCTCTGTTGTTTCGGCTGTGCTCGCTTCTACCAGGTAGGCCTTAAAGCACCGCAGCCAGTGGGAGAAGATTTCTTTTGCCTCTGCATCCTGTGGGTCGAGTTCCAGGCGTCCAGGCTTGAGGGCTGATTCCATGATCGATCCTGACTGTTCTTAAGTAGATTAAATTGATGGAACCATCAATTTACGAGACACATGCTTTAAGATATGAACAGTGGTTTTAATCTACAGAGCCAGCCTGTTACCCGTTGAACTCTCAATGAACTGCAGGCTGGCTCTGGACACGGTTATTTATACAGCAGTCAAGGGGGAGGAGTCATGGGCGGAGCCAAGGGTGGAGCCCTGTACAAACTCCTGAGCATTCCCAGAGCTACTCCCCCTAGTGGTCGGATAACGCTATTGCACTTACAATGGTATTGATAAATACAGTGTGAATTACTACGTTACATTCACCACACAACAATAAATCATTGCCACATAAAGAGGTCTTATTCTCTCTACCCCCCTCACAATCCCCTGCCACGCATTCAAAGCTCAGAGCTCAATTGCCAAAGGCTCAATCGCCAACGCAAATAACAATAGTGACAACAGACATCCTGCCTTGTCCCCCCATACAGCCTAAAATACCCCAAATTTGTCTCATTCATCCTCACACTCTTCGATGGGCAACACGTATAATAGCTGTACCAAAGCAACAAACTTCTGCCCAAACACAAACCTCCCAATGATCTTGAACAAGTACCACCACTCCACCCGGTCAAAGGCCTTCTCCACGTCCATTGATACGATCACCTCCGGAACTCTCCCCCAAGAAGGGGCCATAACCACATTCAATAATCTCCTTATATTACTAGACAACTGCCGCTCCTTCACGAACCCCATCTGGTCCTCTGAGACTACATCCGGCACACACCCCTTCAATCGCCTCGCTAACAGCTTGGCCAACACTTTCACATCCATAATTCAATAACAAGATGAACCTGTAAGACCCACACTCTGTCGGATCCTTGTCCCTTTTTGGGATCAACGAAATAGACGGCTGTGCCAGCACAGCCGGCAACTCCCCAATGACTCATTCAACATGCTCAAAAGGCGAGGAGATAACTTCGCTGGAAGCTGCTTATAAAATCCCACCAGAAACCCATCCAGTCCTGGCGCCTTCCCCAACTGCATCATCCCATGCATTCCATTACCTCCTGCAGCTCCATTGGCTCCTCCGACACCTACCACTTCCCCTCTTCCACCTCCAGGAACACCAACCCACCCAAGAACCGTCCCATGTCTGCCTCCTCCAACCCAGGGTCGGCCCTATACAGGCCTTGGTAAAAGGTCTCAAACTCCTCATTTATTTTCTCCGCCCCCCCCCCCCCCCACCCCCCACCCAACCCCCCCACACACACACCACCGCCCTCAACTGCACAATTTCCCTCGCTGCTGCCTATCTCAGATGATGGGCTAGCAGGCGACTGGCCTTCTCTCCATATTCATATTCATATTCTCCATATTCATCTCCATATTCGTACTGTATTCCCCTTTACCCGGCAGAGATGGCCACCACCTTCCCCGCTGTGAAACAGTCAAAACTGCCCATCAATTTCTTTCTTTCTGCCAGCGATTCCCTAGTCAGGTCCAACAAGTACCTGCGATCCACCTCCACAATAACGTCCAACAACCTCTGTCTCTCCTCCCTCTCGACTCCATCTCAACGGCATTATATGAAATAACCCTCCCCTCCTGAACCACTGCCTTCAATGCCTCCCAGAAGATGGCTGCAGAGACTCCCCGTTTAAAAAAAAACTAATTTAGAGTACCCAATTTATTTTTCTTTCCAATGAAGGGGCAATTTAGAGTGGCCAATCCACCTAACTGCACATCTTTGGGTTGTGGGGGGTGAAGCCCACGCAAACACGGGGGAGAATGTGCAAACTCCACACGGACAGTGACCCGGGGCCAGGTTTGAACCCAGGTCCTCAGCACCGTGAGGCAGCAGTGCTAACCACCACTGCACCACTGTGCCCCCCCAACTCCATGTAGCTCTTAATCGCCAATGCCACCATGTCACAAAATCTTTTATCTGTCAAAAGCGCCGAATCCAACCTCCACCCCGGTCTCTGTGCCCGCCCTATCCTCAACCTCACATCCATCTAAATAATGTGGCACAAGGTCGAAAATCACAATTGCTGCATACTCTGCCCCACAACCCCCAACAGAACCACCTTACCCACCACAAAAAAATCGATACGTAGAATAGGATCATAGAATACCAACAGTGCAGAAGGACCTTATTTAGCCCATCGAGTCTGCACCGATCCTCTGAAAGAGCACCCTTACCTTGGCCCATTCCCCATAACCCCACCTAATCTTTGAAGACGAAGGGACAATTTAGCGTCCACCTAACCTGTGGGAGGAAACCGGATCACCCGGAGGAAACCCACAGAGACACGGGCAGAACGTGCAACCTCCACACAGACAGCCACCGGAGCCAGAATTGAACCTGGGTCCCTGGCATTGTGAGGCAGCAATGCTAATCACTGTGCCACCATGCCACCCTACGGGATATGGGAGTATACCCAATATAATAATAATCGCTTATTATCACAAGTAGGCTTCAATGAAGTTACTGTGAAAAGCCCCTAGTCGCCACATTCCGGCGCCTCTTCGGGGAGGCTTGTACGGGAATTGAACCCGCGCTGCTGGCATTGTTTTGTATTACAAGCCAGCGATTTAGCCCACGGTGCTAAACCAGCCCCTTGACTACATGAGAAGAAGGTATATTCCTTCTCTCCTGGGTGCTTAAACCTCCATGTGTCCACCACACCCCCAGCTCACCCAATCAGAAACATACCCAACTCCTTCGCCATTCCCGACCTAGCCATTGATTTGGGACTAGATCTATCCACTCTAGGCTCCAACACGCCATTCCCTCCCCATGATCAACTGGTGAGAATCCAAATCCAGGATGGACACCTACAGCCTCTTCATAAAGTCCACATTATCCCAGTTGGGCACGTACACATTCACTAACACCACTGGTACCCTCTCTAGTACCCCACAAACCTACCTCCCCGGGTCCCGTGCCTACCTGGTCACCACAAACACTGTCTTTTTACTGAACAGGATTGCAACTCCCCTCGACTTTAAATCAAACCTCGAGCGGAACGTTTGCCCCACCCAACCCTTTCTTCGCCGCATCTGAACCTTCACCCTGAGATGCGTTTCCTTCAGGAAAATCACATCTTCCCTGACACTCTTTAGGTATGAAAACACCGGGACTGTTTAATCGGACCACTTAACCTATGTACATTCCATGTTACAATCCTCACCAGGGGTTTCTGCTCCCCCCCCCCCCCCCCACCTTTATGAAGGTCTACCATCATCCCCTAACCCAAACCCCATCCGAATATCCATCCCCTTGCTAACCTGGAAACATACAAAATGGCCACCCCATCTTCCTCACCTAAACTCAACCAACAAGCCAACTTTGTTACCATCTTGGCCCCCCCCCCCCACCCCTGCCAGGCTACCCACTCTCGCCCCCACCCCCACACTGCTTCCATTCACTTGCATATCCTGTTAGCATGGCGACTCCCATCCGAAGGACCAGACAAAGAGCCCCATCTAAACCCTCCGACCTACCCATTCCTCCATTCTGCTTGCACCCCATCTTCGACCCATCCCCAGGTTCCTCCATTGTGCAAACCAAACAACCGACTGCAACCCCCATGCCCCATATACAGAACAAATCACACAAAAGCACCCATAATAAAATAACTGGAAAAAGCCCACATATGCAAAAATATCAATTACAATCAAGAACCAGTGCAAACACAAACATAACAACTCATAAACCTTACAAAAGGTAGAAACGTCCCCTCTTTAGCCCTCCCCAATCCATGCTCCTTAACAAAGCCATTTGCCTCTGTGGTGATATGCATCACTGTAAATACATGTAGACGAGCTAGACACTAGAGGGAGCACCAGAGACATGACACACAGACACTCAACCAATAGGTCAGTTAGATAGGACACGACCAATGGGCATTCATGATACACACAGAGGCGACACTACCACAGGGGGGCATTACACCAAGCCATATATAAAGGACACAGCACACATGATCCTCCTCTTGCCAGTGGAGACACTCAGTGAATAGAGACACAGGGTTGATTCAATATCACACCCACCACCTGGATTGTAGCAGACTGGTTCGTCAGTCTGAGTAGCTATAGAAGGATTAACAGTGGAGGCGAACCTAAGTAAGAGAATTGTAAATAGTTCAATAAACGTGTTGAAGTTATCTCCACATCTGAACCTTCCTTTGTCAGCGTGCACATCAAGGAAGCCGCTTATGCTACGCCAAGAGCATAACAAGACAGCCTCCTCAGATATCAAGAAATAATGCTCCTGCCCTTGAAAGTAACCCAAAGTTTGGCAAGGTACAGCACCCCAAACCAAGTATTTCTCCGGACGAGTGCTGTCTTGGTCTTATTGAAACCCATCCATTTCTTGGCCAGGTCAACAACAAGGTCCTGTTAAATCCGGATACGATTCCCTTCCCAGCTGCAGTCCCGAATCTCCCTGGCCCATTTCAGAATCTTTTCTTTGTCCTGGAATTTGTGCATATGCACAATAACCGCCCGAGGCGGCTCCACAGCCCTCGGCCTCTGCCTCAAGGACCACTGGGCAGGATGCACCTCCGGGGCTTTGCCGAAGAACCTCTCCTCCACCAGCATCTCAAACATCTTTGTGACATAGCCCGTGCTACTCGTTCCCTCCATTCCCTCCGGCAGGCCCATAATAGGCAGATTCTGCCGCCTAGACCGATTCTCCTGGTCATCCACCCTCGCACACAGCACCTTACTGGCCTCACCCAGGAGAGATGCCCACGACAGAATCCGGTCACTCTGGTCCGACACCACCCTTTTCACCTCTTGGATCCTCGCCCCTTGTGCCTCCAAGTGCTTCTCTACCTGATCTCGGGTCCCGTGAAGAGGTGCTATAGCCCCGCAATCGCACTGAACCAGTCGCTCTGAAACTCCTTTCATTGCTGCTGAAATTCCTCTTTGATAAAGCTCATCAACTGCTGCACAGGCAGTGTGGGAGCTGCTGCCGACCTTTCCCCCTCCGCCATCTTTCCCACTGAGGCTGTGCCAGAAATGTCCTCGAACTCCTGAGCCAAGACTTTCACCGACTTTAGCCGGGTTTGATATCCCATCGTCATTCCAATCCAGGGGAGAAACAATCACCCTCCAATCTCCTCACACTTTATCCACAAAAATCACTCATTAGATGGGCAGAAAAGACCAAAACCAACACCTTCAAGCAGGAACCATCTTGTGTACGACCAATCAGACCATAGCCACCAGCAGACAAAGGCCAGGAGTTGATATTAAAGGGACCTCCACAATGGATATCCAGGGTGTCCAAAATGAAGATGTTTGCATGCAGCTACGTCTGGTGGCCGGGCCTGAATGTGGAAATTGAGAAGATTTCCCAGCAATGTTCCATCTGTCAGGAGCACCAGAAGCTCCCACCAGATGCCTCCCTTTGCCCTTGGGAATGACCAGGATGGGCGTGGACACTATTGCATACCGACTTTACTGGTACATTTCTCCTCTTAATTGACGCCCATTCAAAATGGTTGGAGGTCCACAAGATGGCGGCGCCACCTCCCAGGTGACCATCGAAAAGTTACGATTGTTGTTTGCACTCACAGCATCCCTGGAATGCTCGTTATAAGTCATGGAACCCCTTTCACAACTGAGGGGTTCTGGGGGTTTATGAAGGCGAATGGGGTACTGCACAATCATACCCTCAAGTACCTCCTGGCATCTAATGGTTCAGTAGAGGGGGCGGTACAATTGTTCAAAAGTGACATCAAGAAGCAGTCTTCAGATTCGATGGACAGTAGGCTGGCTAGTTTCTTATTTTGCTGCAGGACTTACTCCGCACCCTGTGACCGGGGTGGCCCTGGCTGAAATGCTGATGGGTCATAGCCTTCGAACCCGCCTTAGCAAGATTTTCCCGGACATAGATACAAAAATGTACCACAACCAGGAGCTGCAAGACGTCGACCATCTCAACGTTTTGCACCAGCTGATTCAGTGTATATTCAAAACTTTGCAGATGGTGCCCATTGGGTCTCTGGGACTATCCTCCGCCAGACATGGGCGGTTTCCTATCAGGTACAAGTCCAAGGTCGGATAATGCGAAAGCACCTTGATCATATTCGGTCCAGGTGAGGCGGCCTGGTGGCCCAGTGGTTAGCACTACTGCCTACGGCGCTGAGGATCCGGGTTCGATCTCGGCCCTGGGTCACTGCCCGTGTGGAGTTTGCACATTCTCCCCGTGTATGCGTGGGTTTCGCCCCCACAACCCAAAGATGTGCATGGTGTGTGGATTGGCCACGCTAAACTGCCCCTTAATTGGAAAAAAAAATTGGGTACTCTAAATTTAAAAAAATTATTCAGTCCAGGTGACCACTTCTTCGACAGCTTTGCCGTGAACACAACATCCTCATCCAGCCGCCTCTGATGCTGAAGCAGCCCATAACTGGGGTCAAGACGCCGAGATCAGTGAGATCGGGGACACCGATTCAAAGATGGAAACTCAAGCATCGGGAATCTCTGATTCTCGGTGACTTTCAATGCGGAAATGACGTTCGCCTTCCAGATTCACACCACCCGATCCGGCTCCTTGGGTATGCAACGTCCAACCAATTACAAAGAGAGTCTGGCACCCTCCTTTCCCACAGGCATCATAGGATTCTTTAAACCTTGGATGTTATAACCTGCATGTATCTTACAGGGTGGGAACAATTACAGAGCCTTGCAGAATATGAGCTCCCCTGTTTAGGGGGCAGGATGCCTTTAAACAATGCAGAGTTGGATGATATATAAAGCCGACCAGTTAGGCACTGGCGAGGCAGACACAGTTGCGATCTACCATGTGATGATACAACTATTGTAAATAAACGTTTCTTTACTCGGTACGGACTCCTCCATGGTTTTATAAAAGGGCCTCTAACATCACTGTCCATAGCTCCAGACGACAATGTGCATGTGACATATGCCACAGCAATTTGAACTTTCTGAATGAACTGTAACACACCACCACAACAAATGTTGCGTTGTTATTGATTTTACCTTGTACTGTAGTCATTTTAGCTCTTAGCCTTTAGCTTTAGTTATTGTTCATTAAGTGGGGAAATCTGATCCAATTTCAAATTGGTGACCATTGGACCTTTGAACTGAGGTTCAGTCAATAGCAATGCCCTGTTTCAGCATGAAGTTGCCACCTGCTAATTGAAGGATTTAATTAAAAATGTGACATTGTTTTGTAGACCACTAGGAGTCCAAACCGAGTTTAGTAAAAAGCAATTTTGGTTTATTGTAACTTTTTTGTTTTTAATGTTTTTATTCTCCATTTTCACATTTTCTTCAGAAGTTACACCCCACCAACAAACAGTAAACGGTAACGAATACAATGTCAATCCCCCTACCAACAACAACAATCCCATCCTCCCCCCCCCCCCCCCCCCCATACAAGAGCCCACCTGACAATATAAGCATCAAATAAAACGAAACCTCCCAAGGTGGGGAAAAAAAACAAAAAAAGGAAAAGGAATCAGGATTCACCTATGGTCACCATTGACATATACGGTCCACCCCCAAACCCCCCCCCCCTCTAATATTCAATGCCATACAATCCCCGAAAGAGTACCGTGATTGACATACATGAATTGTAGACAACCCCCCCCCCAACTCCCCCTCCCAGACTCCTCCCCTACACTTCCTCTTGTAAACTCCTCCCCCAACCTCGGTACCTTCCCCCAACTTTTCACCCCGGCTAGACTCACCGGAACATGTTCTACCAGGCTCCGATGGCTGCAGCCCCTCCCCCCACCTCAGTCACGTTCACTGGCTAGCTTAAACCGGCCAATGTGGAGGCCCCCGCCCGGGTCTCCTTCCCCCTTCCCCAGTCCCAGGAAAACCAAGAAACCCCCTTTGCACACAACCCCCGCATACACACCCAAGCCCCAAAGAACCATCATTCCAAATGAAAGTCCCATCTCTTCCCTTGTCCAAATATATACAGCGTTGACTCATTTAGTACATACACCAACACGCAGCGAAAAAGATAAAGTTACATGAGGCTACATCGGTACACGACCATTTCTCAATTCAACCACAGTCCTTCTGCCTTCGCAAACTCCTCCGCTGCTTCCGCCATCCTGAGATAAAAGTTCTTGGATTTGTAGGTCACCCTCAACTTAGCTGGGTATACTATGCCGCACTGCACCTTGCTGATGTACAGTGTCTTCTTCACCCGGCTGAAGGCAGCCCGCCTCCTCGCCAGCTCCACCGTAAAGTCCTGGAATATGTGTATACCAGCTCCAGCCCACTGCATCTCCCGCTTCTGCTTTGCCCAGCCCAGGACTTTCTCCTTCACACTATACCTACGGAAACACAGAGTTACTACTCTTGGCGGCTCTCTCGCCTTTGGTACAGGCCTCCACGACCGATGAACCCGGTCCAGTTCATATCGGGAGGGATCGTCCCCCTCCCCCAATAGCTTTGCCAACATCGTGGCAAAATACTCAGTCGGCCACAGGCCTTCCACCCCTTCGGGCAGACCCACAATCCTCAGATTCTGCCGCCTGGATCTGTTTTCCAGGTCTTCAATTTTGGCTCGCAGACCCTTGTTGGTCTCTATCACCTTCTGCATCTCCTTCCCCATCGAAGTAAGTTGATCATTGTGCTGCGATAATGTCTCTTCCACTTCCTTCAGTGTCTCGCCTTGCTCCCGCACCTCCGCCGCTGTGCTTGATACCGCCGCCCTCACCGGGGCAATCGCCTCCTCCACCAGCACTTTCAATACTGCCCCCATCTCCTTCTTCATCGCTTCCATGTGCTCTGTGAACTGTTTTTCAGTTCCACAGCCATCACCGTGGTCATTTCTTCTGCTGTGAGCGATGCGGCCTCCCCTGGTGCTCCAGCCTCCCCTGGTGCTCCAGCCTCCGCTTTCCTTACAGTTCCTGCACTGACCATTCCACTCACCGGCGGACTTTCGTTAACCCCGTTTTTAACGCTGTTTTTCTCCCAAACTCCTCCCTGTGCCTTCTTACAGCCTTTTCAGCCTCTGTTGCCCCCGGGACCGGGCGTTAAAACTCCAAAATTTCTATTCCCGAGCGGGAGCCCTCCAGTGTGTGGCTGCCTCCTGCCCGCTGTCACCGGAACTCCCTAGTTTATTGTAACTTAAAGAAATTTAATATACATCAGATCCCAGCCGGGTCTGACTGTTGGTTCCGTTCTTGGCTGACTTTATACAGAACTCAACTTGATCAATCTCAACTCCCTGCCTCCTTCGCGGGCGAGCTTGCATTTGGCAAGACTCACGGGGTTGATGATTGCATTCACTCTCATGCGGATTATAAAATTCCTCCCCCACCCCCCCAACTCTGAAGACTTCTCTGACAACTGGTAGGGGCCAGTTTAGCTCACTTGGCTAGATAGCTGGTTAAAGATGCACTGCAAGACGATCAATGTGAGTTCAATTCCCATACCTGAGGTTATTCATGAAGTCTTCTCAACCTTGCCCCTCGCCTGAGGTGTGCGATCCTCAGGTTAAACCACCACCAGTTAGCTCTCCCCCTCAAAGTGGAAAGCAGCCTATGGTCATCTAGGAGTATGGCAACTTTACCTTTCGGAGGGCATTGGACTCTCTTCACACTCTTGCGGTGCTGGATCTGACCCCAAATATCCGAATGGCGAAAGCTGCTTCTGATTGGAACGTTGTGGTGGATGCGCTGTCTGAGGCTGCTGTGCTACTTGCCCCCATCAGAGACCTCTGTGCTTGAGTTTCCATATCAGAATCTGCATCTACAACGTCACTCATTCAGGTGTCTTGATCCCCTTGAAGTAGTGTATTACCCTCTTTGGGTATCAAATTTTAGTTCATCGTTACTTTCCTCTCCCAAGTAACTTGACATAGAACTGGCCATTGAATGTGAACATGGTGCTGTCGCATGATTCAACTTGTGCCTGCACTTGATAACATACCGTCAACAGGATGCCGTCTTCTACACTGAATTCCGACATTTTGCTGAGAATGTCTGCAATTCACCAGGTAGCTGCCTATGCTGACCCTCATAAAGAATGAAGTGTCGTACCGTCAAGTGGGTCACGTCTGTCTATGTCAATTCATGGACTTGGGAAGCTGTAACGGGTAACGAGTCCATAAAGATGAGTATCACCTCGTCCGCACTGGGAGGAGAAGGATGTCACTTCGGCAAAGGCAATCGACTTAATATGTTCGCATTTACTGTCTGTGTGCCGGTACGATGCTCAAATGAGAATTCGTAGGCGGCCAGCAGGACGGGCAATGTTGGCTCCTGGCAGAGGCGATGGGCAGAATGACCTTGTCTTCTGTCTTCTTTGAACAGACTGAGCAGTGGCTTGTGTCCATGATGAGTGTGAAACGTCGACCATACACATATTGGTGGAACATTTTCACACCAAAGACAACTGCTAGACCTCCTTTCTCAATTTGTGCATAATTGTGCTCAGTCTTGGCCAGTATCTGGGAGGTGATTGGCCTCCCCCACCATCTTCCATACAATGTGATAAAATGGAGCCAATACTATATGGCTACACGTCACATGTGGCAAGTGGTTGTATGGCGGGATCATAATGCCCCTGAACACTGGAAGAAGTCAACTATTTCTTTACCTGTGTGAATACCTCCTGCTGTTGCTCTCTCCACACCCATTCCTGGTTCATTTTCAAAGAGAGTGAATCTGTGGAATTCGCAACCCCAGAGTGCGATGGGACAGTACTAAATTGAAGGAGGAGTTAGCAAATTTTTAATGAGTAATGGGTTGAAGGGTGGAGTTGAGGCCATGATCAGATCAGTATTGAACGGTGGAGCAGGCTCGAGAGGCTAAATTGCGACTTCTGCTCCTAGTTCTTAAGTGCTAAGAAAGAACTATTCTGTCTAATTCCACCTTCCAGCTTTTGGTCTGTAGCCCGTAGGTAACAGCACTAACCTGGCGATCTTGATTAATAAGGGGATTTCTTGATTAATAAGGGGATCAGAGGTTATGGGAAGAAGCTAGGAGAATGTGACTGAGGAACACGGCAGCCATGATCGAGTGGTAGAGCTTCTCGATGGGCCAAATGTCCTAATTCTGTTCCTACGTCTTATGGTAAAGACATAGCTGTGGTTAGGAGATGGCAGGAAAGCAACCAATGCATGTTATCACCATCTGCTACTTGTAACTCCGAAGTGAATGTGGGGTGAAGGAGAAGGTGGGTTAGGTAGTGTGATGAAAATGTTATCTCTTATATTTCATATTTGTTTCAGTAAAGTAATTAAAACCCTGGCTTGAAATACACAGGCAGTATGTCTGCTAAAGCAGTAATTAAGGAGTTATAGAAGTGATGTAATGGTTGATTGTAACTATTTACTTGTTTATATATAGATGGCTAATAGAATAGTGTTTATATTTGGACCTGGGGTGTAGATAAATTATGAGGGATCGTGCTTAGTCCTAGCCTAGCAGGTCGTGGGACATCTTAGTGGGAGGATGCGTTATGCTTGGGATACAGATGACGTAAATAATGGGAGGAGCCAGGTCTGTTTGTAGTTTTGGCAGTTTTGCCATGAGGTTTTGAGTGCAACTTGTCTTGTGTCTGCTCTTGAAAGGGTGTCTCTCCAAAAGGTCGCCACACAGAGAACAGAAAGTAAACCTGATTTGTTAACTTTATTTGCAAGTGGCATTTTAACTATACTGGATTTCTTGATTGGAATATATATACTGAAGGTGTAGGGCATAAGTCAAAGTGTTTCCTTTTATTTAAGAACTTTTAAACTATTAATTGTAAAGCTATT
The DNA here is from genome assembly GCF_902713615.1 of Scyliorhinus canicula. Classification (NCBI taxonomy): domain Eukaryota; kingdom Metazoa; phylum Chordata; class Chondrichthyes; order Carcharhiniformes; family Scyliorhinidae; genus Scyliorhinus; species Scyliorhinus canicula. Next base: position 122,854,771 of record NC_052161.1, on the reverse strand, counting down.
TCTTTGATGTTAATGTGGTTAAATTATGTGTTTAAATTAAAGTTTGTTCTCACATAAAAGGCACCTACTGGTCAATGTTGTCAATCCTGGGGTGAAGTATCTTTTTCTTACAGCTCTACAAATTAAAAAACTGCTTGGATTTCTCGTCCGGGATCCTAACAAAAATTGGGGTCTTGTCCGGTATCCTAACAGGAGGAACATCCTGTTATCCTCTACGTTTCCAGCCCCACCACTGGCTATGAGTTTAATTATGGCCACTTTACAGCAATGCTAACTGTGTAAGGGTGAGGTGAAGCTATGAATGTGGGATCTATTGTGCTAGATAGATACTGACGATAGGTGAGTGAAGGGGATACCATGAGTGGAGCACTGTATATAATTGTTCATTTTTAAGAGTATATCATGTGAAGATGCGTTCACTGACCTTGACCATTCATGAGAGCTCATTAAATTTCTTCCTGCACTGAATCCAGGACTGGACTGCTGGCATTGACTGTAATAGCTACCTGTTTCCAATGCCTCCTTAGTGTCTGTATCAAGGGTATTCTGGCCACCTGAGGGAAGATAACGTTTCACTTCTCCTGGCTCCTTCCTGGACCAAACCTTTCCGTTCTGCATCAAAGAATGTTGGAGCATGCTCCTTAGCCTGTTGCTCCATTTCCACTCTTTCTGCTCCATCTTCGATAGACAGTTCCAGTCAAGACCAAATGCACCTCACCTTTAAGAGCTGGACCCTGGCTTAAACTGGCACTAGCATTGCACAATCCTGGGCCCCATGCTGCAGGGCCAGATTTTCCCAGAAATTGGCAAAGGCCGATGGTGGGCAGGGGAAGCGCCATTGAGCCCGCTGATAGCAAAGGCTGCTATTCCCACATATAGTGCGACACATAGTGTCAAAGATTTTCCACACGGCATCGCTGGCAGGGCAGCCTCTGATTCGCCCGCCCTGCCATCACCACAGCGGTGCAATCATAGTGGTGCCACATTTAAAGCTCCCCAATGCGCACCAGTCACACTTCATAGGTCGTTGGGAAGTGACGACTGCCAAGAAATCCACCCCCAAGTTTTCGGATGCCTCCCTGGAGAGACTGTTTGATGCAGTGGAGGTCCGATGTGATGTGCTGTACCCGTGCCACAAGGGCCCCAATCCAGTATGGGGGGCGGTGGCAGCAGTCGAGAGTACCAAGTGCCTGCAGAAAAAGACAGCCACCCAGTGCTGTAAGAGGATGAATGATCTCCTCCATTCTGGCTAAGTCACTCTTCTCATCACTCACACACCCATTACACAGCCACAGGGATCTCACTCACTGCCAGCTCAAAGGACGTCACTCACTCTCCCACACACATCTTCATCCCCCTTGCAGGCTGTATCTTCATCACTTCACTGGTCCCACTCACCGTCCACACATGCCAGGCATCCTTCTCATTCACCTGGCACATGTTCTGCTTACATTCTCTCCATCTGTTTTCATGCAGGAGAAGCTGGCACACACAAAAGGGGCGATCTCAGATGGGTGGAGGGATGCCAGAACTCAATGTCCTCACACAGACCTTGAGGACAGAACCATCCGATAGGCCAGGGAGAACATCGACCACTCCTGTGCTGACGGTGATGTCAGTGATGATAAACCAAGTGAGGATCCATCACTGCATCATACATCAGGCAACAAAGCTCTGAGTCATGCCTCCTGTTGCGAAAGGCCCCTGCCATGCACTAATGACCTCCTTTCTTTTGCAGGCACTTCTGGGAAGCAGCCCAGGAGGGAGTCCACCAGACAGGACTTTGACTCCAGCCTGGACACCAGCACAGAGGAGTGATTTATGGACCCCAATATCGAAGCACCCACATCCTCCACCAGCACAGAGTCACACCTAGTTCTAGCCTCAGGGTCACAATCTCTCTCAGAGATAGAGTAGGCAGGGACTTCCCAGGGTGCCGGAACATGGAGGATTGCTGCTGAGTCACAGTCAGATGATGTGCCTCTGGACTCGGTCATGCCTCAGTTGCTGGAGCTCCAAAGGCAAACTTAGGAAAATCAGCAAGGGATGTCTGGTACACTCCTCAGATTGAAAGGCTGCATGGAGGAGTCCATCTGCTTTATGTCTGAGGTGACTACCGTCACTGCAACACAACAAGATCAACACGGGGCGGCACGGTGGCACAGTGGTTAGCATTGCTGCCTACGGCGCTGAGGACCCGGGTTCGAATCCCGGCCCTGGGTCACTGTCTGTGAGGAGTTTGCACATTCTCCCCGTGTCTGCGTGGGTTTCACCCCCACAACCCAAAGATGAGCAAGGTAGGTGGACTGGCCACGCTAAATTGCCCCTTAATTGGAAAAAATGAATTGGATATTCTAAATTTATTAAAAAAAACAAGATCAACACAGCGAGGTAGCGGCAGCCGTGGAGACCTGTGCAAGACCTGCACTGCTGTGGGACATGGGCTCTATTGTGCTGGGACCTATCAGTGCTAACGCCAGAGGGCGATGGGGCTTTTTTTTCTCAATTAAGGGGCAATTTAGCGTGGCCAATCCACCTAACCAGCACATCTTTGTGTTGTGGGGGTGAGATCTACGCAGACATGAGGAGAATGTGCAAACTCTGCACGGACAGTGACCCAGAGCGGGATCAAACCTGGGACCTCGGCGCCGTGAGGCTGCAGGGCTAACCCACTGCTCCACCGTGCTGCCCCCTATTGTAAGCCTACTTGTGACAATAATAAAGATTATTATTGAATAAAAACCTGTAATGGATGAATATAAGCACAAGGTGGAGCCTTGGGACCACATTTCATCAATTACACAATGACTCAATTTGGCTGTGTATACATGGAGTCATCATTAGATACAAGCTGGAACTGAAACTGGGTTTTCACTCCAGTTGAAATATACCAAGGAGATGATTTGTTTTATGTTAAACACAAAGAGACAGTGACTTCTTGCACGTTCTCAAGCAGCGATGAGTTCACCATTCTTTGATCCTATTTGAACATAGAACATAGAACAGTACAGCACCGAACAGGCCCTTCGGCCCTCGATGTTGTGCCGAGCAATGATCACCCTACTCAAACCCACATATCCACCCTATACCAGTAACCCAACAACCCCCCCATTAACCTTATTTTTTAGGACACTAAGGGCAATTTATCATGGCCAATCCACCTAACCCGCACATCTTTGGACTGTGGGAGGAAACCGGAGCACCCGGAGGAAACCCACGCACACACGGATGGGAACGAGTGAGGCCGAAAATGTGACAATGCAAAAGCTCCAGAATCAGGGATTCTATAGAAAGCAAACAATCACCACAACAGAAATGTGAAACAAAATGTTATCCACAATATTCATATGTAGTGTTGTTTATACAAGTAGTGCCGGAGAATCCGGCCCAGGTATTAATTTGTCTATTCAAGAAGCTTCACATCAGTTTTAGATCGCTGCCCCAGATGTCTAAATTAATCTGCACCAGGTTGAAGTCCAACAGGTTTGTTTCGAATCACTAGCTTTCGGAGCACTGCTCCTTCCTTCCCTGACTTTAACCTGGTGTTGTAAGATTTTTACTGTGCCCACCCCAGTCCAACGCCAGCATCTCCACATCATAAATTAATCTATTTCTGGGGCACGTGGGCAACTGGTTGTTGGGCCCTTGTTGGTTCAGATTCTCCCTCTTGTACTTTAGTTGGCTTTAAGACTAAGTGAACACTCAAATGTTAATAGCATAAAATTTGCTGTCTAGCTTTAATTGCATAATTATTCCCGGTTCCATGGCAATATTTGGTGATTTATTGAATATTTTTATATAATATATAAAATGTTGACTATTAACAGTATATTGAATACAGTATTTACAAAAATTACTGTATTTGTACACTATTTAGATGTTTACAAAGTGTACTTTTATATAGTGGGGTAAAATATCATCAGGGATTCTCCAATTTCACATAGTCTCTCCAGCACTGACCTTCCATTGTAGTAATCAGGATTGGAAGAACCTTATGGACATTCTGGGTGCGTTTCAGTGGCCTTATCATGCCCGGCTTGATGTCGGGACGAGCCCTCTCGCGGGATTTGCGATGCTCAAAACGCCTCACGAGGGTTAATGAAATCTCACGTGACGTCACGACCTGGATCTCGCCCTCACTGTGTATGATCCAGATCTGTATATTTCAATGATCCATCAGGTTTCGCGAGACCCAGGGTCAACAGACAGCGTCTGCAGATTCTCCTGGTGCCCGGGACCTAACGGCCGTGCCGGTGAGACCTCGCCAGGGCGCCGTTTAATATTGGTTTTCACAAACATGGACCAGTCATAATGGCAGCCGGGGCCATTAGAACCCCCTGGGTGGTTGGGGACGTGGCAGGGTAGCCCATGCTACTCCCTCTGGCACACAGGCACCAGGATGGGACCAGGGGGGGCTTACCAGGTGCAGAGGAGATGATGGGATATTCCCGGGGGTCTCGCCCCAGGGTTAGCGGGGTGGAGGGGGAGTCAGAAATGGTGGGGGGGGGGGGGTGGATTGCGTCAGCGTTCCAAAATGGCGGCCACATCTGCGAGGAGCATTTCCTCCTGGGCTCACCAGCAGGAAATGACTCAATTGCGGCCTTGGAGGAGAGAAACCCCAGAGGCCAAAATAAACGGCAAAGTGACGTTGAATGGCGGGGTTTTACCTCGGAGCTGCAGCCGCTGAGAAACACCACGCTAAACGTGCCCAAAACCGGACATAGCTTTTTCTCTGTTGAATTGCCCTCTATCTGAGTGTATTTATTAATTTATCTATTTTAAATTCAGAGTACTCAATTATTTTTTTTTCCCAATTAAGGGGCAATTTGGCGTGGCCAATCCACCAAATCAGCACATCTTGGGTTGTGGGAATGAAACCCATGCAGACACGGGGAGAATGTGCAAGCTCCGCATGGACAGTGACCCAGAGCCGGGATCGAACCCAGGTCCTCAGCGCCGTAGTCCCAGTGCTAACCACAGCACCACATGCTGCCCCTATATGAGTGTATTTATATTTATATTTAGATGTATTTCGGTAGAATGTAGTTTTATAAGCATTTGCAAGATTTTATATGTTTTTTTTTCATTTTTAATAAATTTAGAGTACCTAATTCTTTTTTCCAATTAAAGGTCACTTTAGCGTGGCCAATCCACCTAGCCTGCACATCCTTTTGGGTTGTGGGGGTGAAACCCACGCAAACACGGGGAGAATGTGCAAACTCCTCACGGACAGTAACCCAGAACCGGGATCGTACCCGAGTCCTCAGCACCATAGGCAGCAGTGCTAACCCACTGCGGCACCTTGCCACCCTCAAGATTGTATATCTGAGGTGGACTGTCCCAGTTGAACAGCTGTCAGGGAGAAGACATTCCCCATTCCTATTCTCCCAGCCAGCGGCAATGCTGCATCAGGGTGTGGGCTGGACAATCAGTATGAAGTAGTTGTTACCCCAAGTTCGATCGGTACTTACACCACCTGGACTGCGTGATTCAAGAAAGCAATTCACCAGCATCCACTCAAGGGCAATTAGGGATGGACAATAAATGCTGATCTAGCCAGTGATACCCACATCCTGTGAATGAATTAAACACAAATGAACCGGAAGCATGGCTGCCTGTTGGGCTCATATAATTGATGATTATCACTTACATCTGCTGCACCAGCTACTACAAATGGCTGGTAAGTACTGGCCCCAGAACCTGTTGATTCCCTGAATGAGCTTTGATTAGAATGAAGTCAATTCTGGGGGACATCCTCAATCATTTGAAGATGAACACAGGAATGGCTGGGTAAGGCATTAATGTTACCTCTGTACCCCTGAGCAGGGAAAATAGAAAATACTTCCATTTAGAGAGTGCCTTTAATGACCTCAGCGTATCTGAAAGTGTTTTACAGCCAATTAAGTACATGTAAAATACAATCACTGTTGTATTGCAGGAAAGGAGGCAGCCAATCTGTGCACAGCAAGCTCGCACAGGCAGTAATGTGTTAATCACCAGATAATCTCTTCTAACAATGTTAATTGAGGGATAAATACCAGGGAATAACTCCCTTGCTCTTCTTCGACATAATGCCATGGGACCTTTTACATCTGCATGAATAGACAAGCGATGGGATTCTCCGTTTCTGAGACTAAGTGTTGATGCCAACGCAGAATGCGTGGGCTGTCGCGACAGCAAAACTGGCGCTACACATGGACCAATTCCACTAATGTTAAGGGGCTAGCACCGGCGCCGTGTGGAGCACAATCGATTCCAATGCGAAACAGTGTCGGATTCCCGGTTTCGCAATTACATTTAGGAGGCTGACAAGCTGCAGCTGCACTCCCCACACACACCATCACAGTCAATAAGATGGTAGCAAGACACGAGGGGATGTCGCCAGCTGCCAGCCGCTGCCGTGCTTGGGCGCAGGTGGCCAAGACAGTCAGCCTCATGGGCAACGCAGTCCGGATCGGCCAGGAGTGCAGAAAGAAACCTCCTCAGGGTGAGTAGGCAACACTGTGCCCCTGGCATTAACCCACGTCCCACACACCCATAACTCCACCCTCCCCCCCACAACCTGGTGTGCGGCTGAAACCCCACCCTGCCCCACATGCCGGCACCCATACCGGCCGCCATGGCCGGGTGCCCTGGCCACTGAGGCCACCAAATGCCTGCCCCATGGGCTGCATAAGCCGGACTGTCTAACACCGTCATTTTCTGTTCCCCCCACCCCAGGAGAAGCCACCCACAACTGCCGGAGCGGGAGAAGACAGGAGGGGAACCGCCTGACTTGCGGCCCCTCACCATGGCAGAGCAGAGGGCCCTGGACGTGGTCAGCGGCCCAGAGGAAAGGGAGGTCACCAAGATGGAGCTCGGGCGAGGAAGTGAGACAATGCTTAGTTGGGGTTCCCCATGACATGTGTGTCAACCCCCCCCCCCCCCCAAACACCAAACTCACCCCCATACCACCCTCACCCTACATCACCCCCACCCCGACACAACCCTCACCCTACACCACCCCCACACCATCACCCCCTACCCCACCCACACATCCACCCCCACTCCCCCCACCCCCGACCTGTGGTCTAATCATGCGTTTTGTCTTGTGTCTTGTAGGACCTGCTGTGTGTGGGGCGGGTCCATCTGGCGTCTCCCAACCCCAGCCCTGCCACAGCCGGAGCCCCCCCCATGACGGGGATAGCAGTTCGGACACCAGCCCTCCGCCTGAGACTCAGGAGATCCCGGAGCTTGGGTCGGAGGATGGCAGCTATCTCCAACACCCTTCACCATCCCAGAGACACTCACTTTGGTTGGGCACTTTAGTGCAGAGGCTCCAGGGACACTATCTGGTGCTCACCACACAGTTGCTCTGGTACAGCAGGTGGAGTTTGTAACTCCTGAGATGGCTGACGGTCGGAGGGCTGGCCGACCCCAGAAACTAGCTGCCGTCCAGATGGGTCTCGGGTTTCTGGAACGGACAGTCCCATCTATAGTGGAGATGCAGTCGCACAGCCAGGGACTACATGAGGGGTTGTCAGCGAGCATCCAGTAACTGCAGGAGGAGTCGAACCACATGCAGCAGCAGGAGGTGGTGCCAACAATGTGTGCCCCCCCCCAGGCCAACACCGCACAGGTGGCGTCCGGGTCGAGGCATTGGGGGCGATGGTTTTGGCTATGCATCAGTATGTCTAAAGTCTGCGGCATTCTGTGTAGGCGCTGGCTGAGGCCCAGGACAGGGTTGAGATGTCATAGGCGACCATGTGCCAGAGCCACCTGGACATTACAGTAGTGCTCCTGATCGTGTCCCAGTCACAGCAGGCCATGACTGGGATCATCGGTGGCATTGTCCAGGCGTTGGCTGGCAAGGCGCAGATGCAGAGGGAGGTGACCCAGTCCCAGAGGGAGATGGTGCAGTCACTGGCTGACGTGGCACAGACACAGAAGGTGGTGGCACAGTCAATCAGTGATGTAGCGCAGTCCCACATGGCGATGATCCACTCCCTGTGTGCTCCATGCTGCGAGCGTGCAAACTCTGATCATGACCAGAGCAGGCCTGCAGGACTGGCAGCGCAGGTAACGGGGAGCCTCAGGGGATAGGTCCCCTCGCAACCCTACCCCATGGAGTAGCCTGAGGCCATCGGGCACCCCAAGGGATGAGGAGATGATGGAGTCCGTGCCGGTGACTCCCGCAGGGGAGGTGACAGAATGCCGCACCACCTCGGACACCTCCCCCCCTCCCCGCAATCTGTCCCTGGTGCATCTGATGGGCAGTGGGTGGAACAGGGTGGGACCATGTCACCTGGGACACCCGAGCAGCAGTCAGGCCCATCCAGGGCCCGGTTGCCCCAGAAAATGCCCACCAATGGGGACTCGGTAACTCAGCTCATCGGAGATGGGGAATTGTGGAGGCCACAGAGAATACTGATTTGGGCCCGCTAATGATATGCAAATGGTGTTTACTGTACGGGCGTTCAGGTACGCATTAACACCACTGTCGAGGTAATGATGAATTCCAACTTGGCATCAAATCAGCGCCCGCTACGAATTTGGCGATGGGAACTATTCTCCGCCCAATCATGATTCACGATTTTGGCGTCAGCAAACGGAGAATCCCACCCATGGCCTTAGTTTAACGTCTCCTTCAAAAGATGGTAGGATTCACATTGTGATCATAAGAACTAGGAGCAGGAGTAGGCCATCTGGCCCCTCGAGCCTGCTCCGCCATTCAATTAGATCATGGCTGATCTTTTGTGGACTCAGCTCCACTTTCCGGCCCGAACACCATAACCCTTAATCCCTTTATTCTTCAAAAAACTATCTATCTTTACCTTAAAAACATGTAATGAAGGAGCCTCAACTGCTTCACTGGGCAAGGAATTCCATAGATTCACAACCCTTTGGGTGAAGAAGTTCCTCCTAAACTCAGTCCTAAATCTACTTCCCCTTATTTGAGGCTATGCCCCCTAGTTCTGCTGTCACCCGCCAGTGGAAACAACCTGCCCGCATCTATCCTATCTATTCCCTTCATAATTTTAAATGTTTCTATAAGATCCCCCCTCATCCTTCTAAATTCCAACGAGTACAGTCCCAGTCTACTCAACCTCTCCTCATAATCCAACCCCTTCAGCTCTGGGATTAACCTAGTGAATCTCCTCTGCACACCCTCCAGCGCCAGTACGTCCTTTCTCAAGTAAGGAGACCAAAACTGAACACAATACTCCAGGTGTGGCCGCACTAACACCTTATACAATTGCAACATAACCTCCCTAGTCTTAAACTCCAACCCTCTAGCAATGAAGGACAAAATTCCATTTGCCTTCTTAATCACCTGTTGCACTTGTAAACCAACCTTCTGTGACTCATGCACTAGCACACCCAAGTCTCTCTGAACAGCGGCATGCTTTAATATTTTATCGTTTAAATAATAATCCCGCTTGCTGTTATTCCTACCAAAATGGATAACCTCACATTTGTCAACATTGTATTCCATCTGCCAGACCCGAGCCCATTCACTTAACCTATCCAAATCCCTCTGCAGACTTCCAGTATCCTCTGCACTTTTCGCTTTACCACTCATCTTAGTGTCATCTGCAAACTTGGACACATTGCCCTTGGTCCCCAACTCCAAATCATCAATGTAAATTGTGAACAATTGTGGGCCCAACACGGATCCCTGAGGGACACTACTAGCTACTGATTGCCAACCAGAGAAACACCCATTTATCCCAACTCTTTGCTTTCTATTAATTAACCAATCCTCTATCCATGCTACTACTTTACCCTTAATGCCATGCATCTTTATCTTATGCAGCAACCTTTTGTGTGGCACCTTGTCAAAGGCTTTCTGGAAATCCAGATATACCACATCCATCGGCTCTCCGTTATCTACTGCACTGGTAATGTCCTCCAAAATTCCACTAAATTAGTTAGGCACGACCTGCCTTTTACGAACCCATGCTGCGTCTGCCCAATGGGACAATTTCTATCCAGATGCCTCGCAATTTCTTCCTTGATGATAGATTCCAGCATCTTCCCTATTACCGAAGTTAAACTCACTGGCCTATAATTTCCTGCTTTCTGCCTACCTCCTTTTTTAAACAGTGGCGTCACGTTTGCTAATTTCCAACCCACCGGGACCACCCCAGAGTCTAGTGAATTTCGGTAAATTATCACTAGTGCATCTGCAATTTCCCTAGCCATCTCTTTTAGCACTCTGGGGTGCATTCCATCAGGGCCAGGAGACTTGTCTACCTTTAGCCCCATTAGCTTGCCCATCACTCCCTCCTTAGTGATAACAATCCTCTCAAGGTCCTCACCTGTCATAGCCTCATTTCTATCAGTCGCTGGCATGTTATTTGTGTCTTCCACTGTGAAGACCGACCCAAAAAACCTGTTCAGTTCCTCAGCCATTTCCTCATTTCCCATTATTAAAACTCCCTTCTCATCCTCTAAAGGACCAATATTTACCTTAGCCACTCTTTTTTGTCTTATATATTTGTAAAAACTTTTACTGTCTGTTTTTATATTCTGAGCAAGTTTACTCTCATACTCTATCTTACTCTTCTTTATAGCTTTTTTAGTAGCTTTCTGTTGCCCCCTAAAGATTTCCCAGTCCTCTAATCTCCCAGCAATCTTTGCCACTTTATATGATTTTTCCTTCAATTTGATACTCTCCCTTATTTCCTTAGATATCCACGGTCGATTTTCCCTCTTTCTTCCGTCCTTCCTTTTTGTTGGTATAAACCTTTGCTGAGCACTGTGAAAAATCGCTTAGAAGGTTCTCCACTGTTCCTCAACTGTTCCACCATAAAGTCTTAGCTCCCAGTCTACCTTAGCTAGTTCTTCTCTCATCCCCTTGTAATCTCCTTTGTTTAAACACAAAACACTAGTATTTGATTTTACTTTCTCACCCTCCATCTGTATTTTAAATTCCACCATATTGTGATCGCTCTTTCCGAGAGGATCCCTAACTATGAGATCATGAATCAATCCTGTCTCATTACACAGGACAAGATCTAGGACCGCTTGTTCCCTCGTAGGTTCCATTACATACTGTTCTAGGAAACTATCGCGGATACATTCTATAAACTCCTCCTCACGGTTGCCTTGACCGACCTGGTTAAACCAATCGACATGTAGATTAAAATCCCCCATGATAACTGCTGTACCATTTCTACATGCATCAGTTATTTCTTTGTTTATTGCCTGCCCCACCATCTCGTTACTATTTGGTGGCCGATAGACTACTCCTATCAGTGACTTTTTCGCCTTACTATTCCTGATTTCCACCCAAATGGATTCAACCTTATCCTCCATAGCACCGATGTCATCCCTTACTATTGCCCGGATGTCATCCTTAAATAACAGAGCAACACCACCTCCCTTACCATCCACTCTGTCCTTCCGAATAGTTGATACCCTCGGATATTTAACTCCCAGTCGTGACCATCCTTTAACCATGTTTCAGTAATGGCCACTAAATCATAGTCATTTACGATGATTTGTGCCACCAACTCATTTACTTTATTCCGAATACTACGAGCATTCAGGTAAAGTACACTTATGTTGGTTTTTTTACCTCTGTTTTGAATCTTAACATCTCCAGTTTTATTCCTTTTGTTATTACTGGGCCTATTCACTGTGCTCCCCTCAGTCACTGTACCTTGTACTGTCGCCCTTATGGATTTCTGACTATGTCTTCTCTGCCTTGCACTTTTCCCCTTACTTCCTTTTGTTTCTGTCCCTGTTTTACTACCTTCCAACTTCCAGCATTGGTTCCCATCCCCCTGCCACATTAGTTTAAACCCTCCCCAACAGCTCTAGAAAACACCCCCCCAGGACATTGGTTCCAGTCCTGCCCAAGTGCAGACCGTCCGATTTGTACTGGTCCCACCTCCCCCAGAACCGGTCCCAATGCCCCAGGAATTTGAATCCCTCCCTCTTGCACCATCTCTCGAGCCACGCATTCATCCTATCTATCCTGACATTCCTACTCTGACTAGCTCGTGGCACTGGTAGCAATCCTGAGATTACTACCTTTGAGGTCCTACTTTTTAGTTTAACTCCTAACTCCCTGAATTCCGCTTGTATCCAGTGGCACCTGTAGGAAAGTGTGGACCAGACCTGCCTACGATATCCTTCACAGATGAATAACTTACGGATATTTTACTTTCTGGGTTTTAACATGTAGAGTGGGCATTTGGTGATGTACTGGAGGGCAGCTAGCATGGAATTGTGCCCCAGGAGGAGTCAGCGCCTTCAGGAAAGGAGGGGAGAAATTTGGAAAAACACAGAAAAGGCCAAGCAAAGATGACATGTAAAAATAATAAGCTGAAAGAAAATGCAACATTCACCTATGCAGTAAATCATTTCACAATGCGCCTGCCAGGAACGATCCAAGTTCGGCAATGCCAAGTACAGGCTATGCGGAGACAAGATGAGCAGAGGAGTAGCTATTGGTGCATGTAAAATCCAATGTGGGCTCAAGGTTTTGGATCAAAGCCAACCTTGTATCATCTATTCAATTTTAGGTTGAGAGAGCCGCGGATCAGTTTATTGCCATGTCGCCCACGCTCCGTTAACTGGCACAGACACAGGGCAGTGTTTACTTAGAGGGGTTCTCGGCAAGTGTGCTTTTATTTATAAGGATCCTCGGCAGGTTTTTAAAAATCATTCTTTCATGTGATTTGAGTATTGCTGGAAAGGCCAGCATTTGTCTTTTTAAAAAAAAAACATTTTATTGGGGTATATGTAGTTTTTATACTAATAACAATAACAGCAACATAAACATGGTATATAAAACATTTCCATCCCTATCACGTCCTTCTCATCCCCAATAATGAAACAATAGCCTAACCCCCACCCCCCCAGATTTCTGCCTCTGCTGACATTTTAACTTTCTCCGATAAAGTCAACTAATGGCTGCCACCTCCAGGAGAACCCTAACATTGACCCTCTTCGGGCGAACTTTATTTTCTCGAGACTGAGAAACCCAGCCATGTCACTAACCCAGGTCTCCAATTTTAGGGGCTTCGAGTCCCTCCACATTAACAGCATCCGTCTCCGGGCTACCAGAGAGGCAAAGGCCAAAACGTCAGTCTCTCTCGCTCCCTGGACTCCCGGCTCTTCCGACACCAAAGATCGCCACCTCTGGACTCGGCACCACCCGTGTTTTAAGTATCGTGAACATAGCCTTAGCAAAACCTTGTCAAAACCCTCCCAGCTTCGGGCATGCCCAAAACATATGGGCATGGTTTGCTGGACCTCCTGCGCATCCAGGTCAGCATTTGTTGTCGATCCCTAATTGCCCTTAAGAAGGTGGCGCTGACCACTTTCTTGAACCACTGCCATCCATGTGATGTAGATACGTTCATAGTGTAAAGTAGGATGGCAGATCCAGGATTTTGACCCAGTGACAGTGAAGGAAAGGCTTTATAGTTCCTCGTCAGGACTGTACGTGGCTTGGAGTGGATCTTTCAGACATGCGTCTGTTACCTTTTCCTTTTTAGTATTCGCAAGTTTGTAAGATACTGTTGAAGGGGCCTTGGCAAGTGGCTGCAGTTCCGTACATACTGCTGCCACTATGTGTTGGTGATGGAGGGAGTGAATGTGTAAGGTGGTGGAAGATGTGCTAATAAAGCGGGCTGCTTTGTCCTGATGGCATTGACCTTCCGAGAGTGTTGTTGGAGCCGCACTCATCCAGGCAAGTGGAGAGTATTTCATCAGACTTCTGACTTGAGCCTTGTAGATGGTGGACAGGCTTTGGGGATCAGGAGGTGAGTTACTCACTGCAGATTTCACAGCCTCTGACCTGATCTTGTAGCCGCAGTTTTTATAAAGCTGGTCCAGTTCATTTTCTGGTCAATGGCAAACCCAGGATGTTGATGGCGGTGGTTTCAGGGAAGATAATGTCATTGAATGTCAAGGGGAGATGGTTAGATTCCCTCCAGTTGGAGATGGACATTGAAAGGTACTTGTGTGATGTAAATCTTCCATGTCACTTTGTCCAGATCTTGCAACATGTGAACATGGACTACTTCAGTATCTGAGGAGTATTGAATGATGCAGATCACTGCAGTCATCAGCAAACATCCCCAAATCTGACCTTATGATGGAGGGAAGTTGATTGATAAAGCAGACAAAGTTGGTTGGGCCTAGGACACTATCCTGTGGAATTTCTGCTGCAGTTCAGATGAATAGCCTCAGCTATGAGCGGCATAGTGATTAGCACTGTTGCCTCACAGCGCCAGGGACCCGATTTGACCTTGGGTGGCTGTATGCAGTTTGTACATTCTCCGCGTGTCTGCGTGGGTTTCCTACGGGTTCTCCGGTTTCCTCCCACAGTTCAAAGATGTGCAGGTTAAGTGGATTGGCCATGCTAAATTGCCCCTCAGTGCCCAAAGATGTGCAGATTAGGTGGGGGTACGGGGATAGGACAGGGGAGTGTGTCTGGGTACGGTGGTGTTTTGGAGGTTTGGCGAAAACACGATGGGCCGAATGGACTCCTTCTGCATTGTGGGTATTCTATAGAAAATAATTCTATAAATAGCTTCAACCAGTGGAGCGTTTTCTTCCTAGCTCTCATTGATTTCAATGTTGCTGATGTACCTTTATTGATAGGAAGTCCTTGGGAAGTGTGTCATTCTTTACATCAGGAAGAGCCATTATGGGAGTTCTTGGGAAATGTGTGATTATTTATAAGGATCCTCAGGAAATGGGTCATTATTTACAAAGGTGGTAAAGTTTTTAGAAATATATTGTGTTTATTGAAAGATTTTCATTTATAGCAAACAAACTTATCGAACACATACTCTGACTATACAATTGTATTTGCCAAGATAAACCTAAAAAAAATTAATAATAGAAAAATCATAGACCAGAAAAGAAAAAGAAAAAAAGGTAACAGAAATAATTATTCTACATCTTTGAACTCGTCCAGGACACTATGCAGTGAAACTATACATTTGTGTTATACATTTTGCCGGTGTGGTCTACGTGAACAGATTGTGATCAGTATGTAGCTTCATGGTTTAGAAAAGGCAAGAAACCCCAACCCCATGTGACCTGTGAGAAAGTGGACAGTCCCTGCGTGTAGTACACTAGGGCGAGGCCCAACGAGGGTGATGAGGCCTTGTCTGCAGAAATCGCCGTTCTTTTGGGGCGTGCGTCTTGTGGGCCTCCACTTCCTCTTTGTTGTGTATAATTATCGCTTTCCATATTCTGGGTGATACCTTCCCTCCCCTTCCCTGTCACCTCCTCTAGTTCGCCCTCTCCTCCTCCACTCCTGCTCCCCCCACCCCCCAATTGCTGGTCACAAGCAGGTCCTTGAGGAGGTTGGTGAATGGCCTTCATGTGCGGCAAGGTAGCACAGTGGTTAGCACTGTTTCTTCACAGCTCCAGGGTCCCAGGTTCATTCCCGGCTTGGATCACTGTCTGTGCGGAGTCTGCACATTCTCCCCGTGTCTGCGTGGGTTTCCTCCAGGTCTCTGGTTTCCTCCAACAGTCCAAAGATGTGCAGGTTAGGTGGATTGGCCATGATAAATTGCCCTTAGTGTCCAAAAAGGCTAGGTGGGTTACTGAGTTAGGGGATAGGGCGGAGGTGTGGGCTTAATTAGGATGCTTTTTCCAGCGGCCAGTGCAGACTCAATGGGCCGAATGGCCTCCTTGTGCACTGTAAATTCTATGATTCAAAGTGTAGTGGAAGCATTCCTCCGACCCCCCGATGGCAAATTCTATTTTCTCCAGTTTCAGGAATTCCTCTAGGCTGGTCAGCCAGTCCGTGGCCTTGGATAACTCTGCCAACTTCCATCCAAAGAGAAGTCTCTGCCGGGCAATCTGGGAGGCGAAGGCCAGGGCATCCGCCCCTCTCACCATGAAGAGTTCTGGCTGCTCTGACACCCTAAAGGCTGCCACTTAGGGGCATGTCTCCACCCTCAACCCCACAACCTTGGACGTGGTCTTGAAAAAGGTGGACCAGAACCCAACGATCTTGGGGCAGGACCAGAAAATATGGGAGCGGTTGGTCAGATCTCCTTGGCACCGTTCCCATTTATACTCCACCTCCAGGAATAGCCCGCTCACATCCGTCCTGTTCAGGAGCATTCTGTGCACCACCTTTAGCTGCGTTAAGTTCAGCCCTGGGCGTGAGGAGGTGGAGTTCACTCTGTGCAGTGTCTCAATCTAAAGTGTCCCCCCCCCCCCCGATCTCCGTGCCCAGTTCCTCCTCCCACCCTTCTTGTATCTGGTCCAGCGGGACCCTTACTTCTTCTAACATTTGTCCATATAAGTCAGCACATTTACTGTTCCCTAACTCATCCGTTGGCTAACAGCCTGTCCAGCTGGAGTGACTGCTGCTTCTGGATGTGGAAGGGGAGGGAAGAATTGGGGGTATGTACAAGTGGCTGGGGGAGCAGGGAGGCGAGTGGGTGCTGAAGATCAAGGAGAAATGGGAAGCGGAGTTGGGAGGGAAGATCAATTGGGGAGTATGCAGTGAGGCACTGTGAAGGGTAAACGGGGCCTCCTCTTGTGCAAGGATGAGCCTGATACAGTTTAAGGTGGTGCACAGGATGCATATGACTCGGGCGAGAATGAGTGGGATGGCAGATGAGTGTGAGAGATGTGGGCTGAGGTCAGCAAAGCACAAATGTTTTGGAGTTGCAAAAAATTGGGAAGATTCTGGGCGGGAGTGTTCACGGTCTTAGCCAGGATAGTGCATGAGGGAGTGGACCCGGAGCCTTTGGTGGCGATATTTGGAGCTCATGGAGAGGAGGAAGACCGTGTCATGGCCTTCGCCTCTCTGATTGCACGGCGGCGAATTTTACTGGAGTAGCATTTGGCATCACTACCGGGGGTAGCGGCATGGTTGGGTGACCTGTACAACTTCCTGTGTTTAGAGAAGATAAAGTATGAGTTAAGATGCTCAGCAGGGGAGTTTGAGGAAAGGTGGGGGATGTTTGTGACCGTGTCTGAGGGGCTGTTCGTTGCGGGTGGTGGGGGGTGAAAAAATCTGTACAGACTGTATAGTTGGGAAGTATGATTCCCGGGGTGTTTATTTGCTGTATTTGATACATGTTTGTAATAGAATATATTCTAAAAAAAACAGTCTGTCCAGTAGGGTGTGTCCGGGTCGCTGGGGAAACTTTGCCGTCTCCTTGTGGAGGAAGTCCCGCAGTTTTAATTATCGGAGTTTGTACCCTTTCGAGAGCTGGAGCTCCTCTGTTAGTTCCCCAGGGTCTCTATTCTACCGTTTATGTACAGATCCCTTACTCTCAGCACCTCTTCATCCTTTCTCCACCTTTTGTAGGTGGTGTCTATTTTCGCCTACGACTAAGTTGGACCTGCCGAGCCTAGTGGAGGAGGTAAAGCGAGACTTGTGGTGGTGACACTTGCTCCCACTCTCCCTGGCGGGAAGAGTGCAGACAATAAAAATTAACATGCTGCCAAGATTCCTCTTCCTATTTCGATCCCTCCTGATCTTTACCCCCAAAGTCTTCTTCACCAAGGTAGATAAGTTAATCATAGTGTTTGTGTGGGCTGGAAAGAGCCCCAGGTCCTACAAGGAGGAAGGAGCAGGGGGGGTCCTGGCACTGCCGAACCCCCTATTCTACCACTGAACAGCAAATGCAGAAAGGCTGTGGGGGTGGCTGGGGGAGGCAGAGGCAGAATGGGTGTGGATGGAGGAGACCTCCTGTATTGGAACATCCATCCGAGCACTGGCCACTGCCCCACTCCCATTTCCCCCAGTCAAGTACTTGAGGAGCCCGGTGGGGGTGGCCATGCTAAGGACCTGGAACCAGTTCAGACACCACCTCAAACTTGGTCACATGTCTTCTGAGGCCCTTGGGTTCAATCCCGGTCCCGGGTCACTGTCTGTTTGCACATTCTCCCCGTGTCTGTGTGGGTCTCACACCCACAACCCAAAGATATGCAGAGTAGGTGAATTGGCCATGCTAAATTGCCCCTTAATTTGAAAAAAAAAGAATTGGGTAATCTAAATTTATTGAAAAAAAATAATCCCCACAGTGCAGAAGGTGGCCATTCAGCCCATCAAGTCTGCACCAACCCTCTGAAAGAGTACCCTACCTAAGCCCACTCCCACGCCTTATCCCTGTAGCACCACCTAACCTGGACAGACAGTCACCTGAGGCTGGAATTGAACCTGGGTCTTTGGCGCTCTGAGGCAGCAGTGCTAACCACTGTGCCACTGTGCCGTACCTGAATTTGGTTTGGGCCAGTTTGAATGGCAGTGTTCCAGCTCTGCTCCTCTCTCCCGGGGGCTCACTGGAAAGATTTTGCTCTTGCTCAGGTTAAGTTTGTATCCCGAGAAGGCTCCGAACTCCCGCAGGAGTTCCATTACCTTTCCCATGCTGGCCAAGGGGTTCGAGACTTAGAGGAGCCGGTCATCTGTATAGAGTGAGACTTTGTGCTAAGGGTGTGTGAAGTTGAGAGGTGTTCTGTGCCTGACTTCATCCTTCGTGAAAGTCGATGTTTTGATATGCTGCACCTACAAACTTTGCAACAGTTGCTTGCTGGGGCCTTTGTTAGGCAGTCACTAGACAATTAAATGAGGCAGGGCCTGTACCAGGGATCCAGAAGATTCTTGTGAAACAGCAGATTTAGTGGGTTGGTACTCTGTGGTCTCATGATTCACTCTCTCAGCCTCCAACTCCCCACATGATCCTTGCTACAAGATCTTACACCCAGACTCTCAGAAATCACTTGGGCACCGAATGAACCCCTGGTCCGTGCAGTTTATACATTATGAGCCCAATTATTCTGAATCTGAGTAACTTTCCAATTCATTTCTCTCCACCAGAATCATAACCCTTGTTTCTACTCTTCCTGAAGCTGAAGGCATGTTATATAACTCCAGCATATTGTGGCTTTTTTGTTTTCAACTGTCATGTTTCCTGACTTGATGCCACGCCCCTGAGTTATACTGAATCTATTTCCCTGCCACAAATCATACAGTGCTCTGGCTGAGCGAAGGCTATGGAATGCAGACCTGGCACGTGTCAGAGCCAGATCCTCCCAGCTGTCATCAGGATATTGTGCAGTTCTTTAACCGTGATCGTCAGTCATAAATTTCAAAGTCCGCCCTGAGGGAGAATAATTATTGCTCCACGCTATGATAAGGTTTGCACTTTTGCTGGCACTTCTCCTGTTTCTAATCAGTGCCACAATATCACCAAGGACTTGACAAGTGTGTGTAAGTTGATCTGAGTTAACCCTTTGGGGTCCACGAAACCACTCCTCCTGACAAGGTACTGATTTTCGGAGGTGCCAAATCATCTGATTTACCCGACACAACAAGGGTCCAAAACCATTTCCATCTGATAAGTATGTGGGGAGGGGAGAGCCTATGGGGTAGTGAGGGAAGGCATGGAAAGACAAAGGGAAGGGAGCTGAAGGGGAGGGAGGAGAAGAGGAGGAGGTGAGGATAGGTGAGGTATTTGGAGCAGAGGCTATGAAGGGCAGGGAGGCTGGGGAGGAGAGGGAGAGGAGGCGAGAGGCAGGCTTTGCAAGGTGGCAACAGTAGTTTCAAGATAGCGAGCAAGATTGCATCAGGCATGTTCGTGACAGCTCCTTTATGCTATAGTTCTGCTTAAGTTAGTACCTGTGTTTGGAAGTACTCAATTAGTTTTTTTAAAACATGAATGTCTTTCAATGAACACAAATAACAATATTTCCTCTGACAACACAGTGCTGCAATGATCCTTAATGCTGCTCCCTAATATCTATACCACAATCGCTAAAACAGATCTCCTGATTGTTTTCTCATTTCTGTTAATGGGGACTTACTGTTAAAATCTAGATCCACAGACTTAAACTTCTAGAGCTGGCACAAAAGTGCTGCATTGAGGAAGTGCCTTCGTTCAGATGAGGTGTGAAGCCGATGCCCTATCTGCCCTCTAGGTAGACACAGAAAATCCCAAGGCACTATTCGAAGAAGTAATAGAATTCAGCTAAAATAAACCAGTCACTCATCTTAGTGCTCTTTGTGGGATCGTGCTGTGCACAATTTTCTGCTGCTTTTCTTACAATACAGTGGACACTAGGCTTCAAAAGTAGTTAATTGACTATGTAACACTTTGAGACATTGTGAAAGGTGCCGTATAAATGCAAGTTCTTTCTTTCCATGAGCAGGCAGAACTATTTGAGTGCAGAAAACATCACAGTTAAACCTGACCCTGTCCTCACTGACATGCATGCACACACAAACACATTCCCTTTCCACTGCACAGTTAATCAGCAGCGGAAACCCAATAGTAATTCTCTCACCTCCGGGCAAAGCACTGAGACCAGTTGGTGGTGCCCATTGGGCCTGCTTGCGGAGACTACATTACTCAACAGAGCCAAGATTCTGGGTTTGAGAACAGGAGGAACTGCCAATCTCAGGACCCTAGTGATTAAAAATATGTAAATACAATCAGTGTCCCAGTGCATAAAATTAAGTGAGTTTGAGTTGAATCACTTATGTTGAGTCAACTGTACCTCGGCGGAATGTTCTATTGCCTCTGAATTGGAACAATGTAGATTTCATGTAGGGCGGCACAGTAGCTGGAACCTACATTTCTAGGTGCTACACTAGGCGAACCACGTAGCCAATGAACTGTTAAGGTTTGTCTCAAAAGGTAAACCTTTTATGGGCGCAAAGTACAAAATATACTGAGTGCATGGAGAGGGTGATTAAGAATAACTAACATTTAGATACAGCGGGCAGAATTTATCAGAATTTGGCAAAGTGTCAGGCTCAGACTGAAAACGGACGTCTACCTCTCCAGTTGCACTTTTCTCTCCAGATATTGAGCCTCTTTAAAGAAAAAAAAATGAATGGGCATAGTTTATGCCCTCACTCTGGCATAAATCCTGATGGACTCAGCCCCCCAAAACCCTACCACGGAGATATTGGGGGCTCTCCCCCTGACTCCACCTTGCCAATCATTGCTGGCATCCCACCCAAAACCACCCTGACAATCATCGTCGGCACCACCACCCCCCTCCATGCCCAACCCCAGCACCCGCTCTCCCCCCTTCACCACATATAAATGAACATTTCTCCTCATGGGGCTTCCACAAGGGCCTTCCCCTGGCACTGCCCTTGGTACTGTCCTGGCACAGGTTGGCACACTGCCAGGTTGACAGAATCCCCTCGACTGATTCTTGTTTGGCCAAACCTGTTGCAAACCTCGCCGATCCAACTTCACGTCGCTAACGTATGAATATTTAGTTAGGGGGGATCATGTGGTGGGGACCCGTAAATTAAATCTAAATGCATTGAAATGGGGTTCGCGCGCTTTGTGGGTGTGATCCTCATGACGTCATTGGCAAGAGGCAAGGAAAATCGGGAAACGATTATCTCTGGGTTTTCTGCTCGCGCTGCCAATCCTGCACATTGCTAGTGCTGGCTCAAAGTTTCCCAAGCACCTTCCCACCTCCTGAGGATAAGTATTTCATACCAATGAATGACCTTTTAAGTGCAGTCACTGTTATTGTGCAGGAAGCATGCAATTTGTGCATAGCAATGAGCTGAATGACTAGTTTATTTTAATTCAGACCTCCCATGCCTTTCATCTAATTGTACCATTCACCTCGGAGGGCAGGTGTGCTCTCTAACCCCAAAAGATTGCATTTCCACCAATGTGGCACTTGCTCAGTCCTGCATGAAGAGTGTCAGTGAGTGTCAGTCTAGACTTTGCACTCAAGTCTTTGGAGTGAGACTTAATAATAATTAAAATAATACCAATCTTTATTGTCACAAGTAGGTTTACATTAACACTGCAATGAAGTTACTGTGAAAAGCCCCTAGTCGCCGCATTCCGGCACCTGTTCGGGTACACAGAGGGAGAATTCAGAATTTCCAAATTACCGAACAGCACGTCTTTCGGGACTTGTGGGAGGAAACCGGAGGACCCGGAGGAAACTCACACAGACACAGCAAGAGCATGCAGACTCCGCACAGACAGTGACCCAAGCGGGAATCGCACCTGGGACCCTGGCCCTGTGAAGCCACAGTGCTAACCACTGTGCTACCGTTCCGACTTACATGAAATCTACATTGTTCCAATTCAGAGGCAATAGAACATTCCGCCGAGGCACAGTTGAATCAACATAAGTGATTCAACTCAAACTCACTTAATTTTATGCACTGCGACACTGATTGTATTTACATATTTTTAATCACTAGGGTCCTGAGATTGGCAGTTCCACAGGAGAAGTCTCACACTCGCCTCGGCAATTTCCATTCAAGATAAAGAGCCCTGAGCTTGATTTCTGTGCGCAGGGATTTACTGCAGATCTGAATGTTGCAGTTCTCAACTGGTTAATGGAAATCAGTTGTTTATTCAAGATGAAACTGAACCTGAATATTTCTGAACAGTTTCTCAAACCGACTCCTGTTCTCAAACCCATAATTTTGGCTCTGTGCAGCATTGTTTCCTGCATGACTTGTCCTCCCACATAGTGAGTGAGTCAGATATCGAATGACAGCTTCTCAGCCTCAGCTTACGTCACAAATACTGGGGCACGTCTCCAAAACACTTGATTGAGATGTGACCAAAGGAAGGGGAGAAGAAAGTAAGGATCAGGGAATGGTGCAGGGAGGGGGCAGACATCTTGACTGGGGAACAGTACTGAGAACGTGGGGCAGTCAGTCTGGACAGGGAATGATGCCGAGGGGAGGAGCTGACAGTCTGGGAAGGGGAATGGGTCTGAGGAAGCGGAGCAGTCAGTCTGGGATAGGGATTGGGGCTGAGGGACAGGGCAGTCAGTCTGGGATAGGGAATGGGGCTGTGGGAGCGGAGCAGTCAGTCTGGGATGGGGAATGGGGCTGAGGGACAGGGCAGTCAGTCTGGGATAGGGAATGGGGCTGAGGGAGGGGAGCAGTCAGTCTGGGATGGGGAATGGGGCTGAGGGAGCGGAGCAGTTAGTCTGGGATAGGGAATGGGGCTGAGGGAGCGGAGCAGTCAGTCTGGGATAGGGAATGGGGCTGAGGGAGCGGAGCAGTCAGTCTGGGATAGGGAATGGGGCTGAGGGAGCGGAGCAGTCAGTCTGGGATGGGGAATGGGGCTGAGGGAGCGGAGCAGTTAGTCTGGGATAGGGAATGGGGCTGAGGGAGCGGAGCAGTCAGTCTGGGATGGGGAATAGGCCTGAGGGGCAGGGCAGTCAGTCTGGGATAGGGAATGGGGCTGAGGGAGCGGAGCAGTCAGTTTGGGATGGGGCTGAGGGGCAGGGCAGTCAGTTTGGGATAGGGAATGGGGCTGTGGGAGCGGAGCAGTCAGTCTGGGATGGGGAATGGGGCTGAGGGAGAGGCGCAGTCAGTCTGGGATGGGGAAAGGTGCTGAGGGGCAGGGCAGTCAGTCTGGGATAGGGAATGGGGCTGAGGGAGAGGAGCAGTCAGTCTGGGATAGGGAATGGGGCTGAGGGAGCGGAGCAGTCAATCTGGGATGGGGAATGGGGCTGTGGGAG
Source organism: Scyliorhinus canicula (assembly GCF_902713615.1). Classification (NCBI taxonomy): domain Eukaryota; kingdom Metazoa; phylum Chordata; class Chondrichthyes; order Carcharhiniformes; family Scyliorhinidae; genus Scyliorhinus; species Scyliorhinus canicula. The sequence continues at coordinate 122,831,320 of NC_052161.1, read as the reverse complement.
CGGAGCAGTCAGTCTGGGATGGGGAATGGGGCTGTGGTCAGAGGGCAGTCAGTCTGGGATGGGGAATGGGGCTGTGGGAGCAGAGCAGTCAGTCTGGGATGGGGAATGGGGCTGTGGGAGCGGAGCAGTCAGTCTGAAATGGGGAATGGGGCTGTGGTCAGAGGGCAGTCAGTCTGGGATGGGGAATGGGGCTGTGGGAGCAGAGCAGACAGTCTGGGATAGGGAATGGGGCTGAGGGGCAGGGCAGTCAGTCTGGGATGGGGAATGGGGCTGAGGGAGAGGAGCAGTCAGTCTGGGATAGGGAATGGAGCTGAGGGAGAGGAGCAGTCATTCTGGGATGGGGAATGGTGCTGAGGGACGAGCAGTCAGTCTGGGATAGGGAATGGGGCTGAGCGAGCGGAGCAGTCAGTCTGGGATAGGGAATGGGGCTGAGGGAGGAGGGCAGTCAGTCTGCGATAGGGAATGGGGCTGAGGGAGCGGAGCAGTCAGTCTGGGATGGGGAATGGGGCTGAGGGAGGAGGGCAGTCAGTCTGGGATGGGGAATGGGGCTGAGGGAGCGGAGCAGTCAATCTGGGATGGGGAATGGGGCTGAGGGAGCGGAGCAGTCAGTCTGGGATGGGGAATGGGGCTGAGGGAGGAGGGCAGTCAGTCTGGGATGGGGAATGGGGCTGAGGGAGGAGGGCAGTCAGTCTGGGATAGGGAATGGGGTTGAGGGAGGAGGGCAGTCAGTCTGGGATAGGGAATGGGGCTGAGGGAGGGGAGCAGTCAGTCTGGGATAGGGAATGGGGCTGAGGGAGGAGGGCTGTCAGTCTGGGATAGGGAATGGGGCTGAGGGAGCGGAGCAGTCAGTCTGGGATGGGGAATGGGGCTGAGGGAGGAGGGCAGTCAGTCTGGGATGGGGAATGGGGCTGAGGGAGGAGGGCAGTCAGTCTGGGATAGGGAATGGGGCTGAGGGAGGAGGGCTGTCAGTCTGGGATAGGGAATGGGGCTGAGGGAGCGGAGCAGTCAGTCTGGGATGGGGAATGGGGCTGAGGGAGGAGGGCAGTCAGTCTGGGATGGGGAATGGGGCTGAGGGAGCGGAGCAGTCAATCTGGGATGGGGAATGGGGCTGAGGGAGGGGAGCAGTCAGTCTGGGATAGGGAATGGGGCTGAGGGAGGAGGGTAGTCAGTCTGGGATAGGGAATGGGGCTGAGGGAGGAGGGCAGTCAGTGTGGGATGGAGAATGGGGCTGAGGGAGGGGAGCAGTCAGTCTGGGATGGGGAATGGGGCTGTGGGAGCAGAGCAGACAGTCTGGGATAGGGAATGGGGCTGAGGGAGCGGAGCAGTCAGTCTGGGATAGGGAATGGGGCTGAGGGAAGAGGGTAGTCAGTCTGGGATAGGGAATGGGGCTGTGGGAGCGTAGCAGTCAGTCTGGGATAGGGAATGGGGCTGAGGGAGCGGAGCAGTCAGTCTGGGATAGGGAATGGAGCTGAGGGAGAGGAGCAGTCAGTCTGGGATGGAGAATGAGGCTGAGGGACGAGCAGTCAGTCTGGGATAGGGAATGGGGCTGAGCGAGCGGGGCAGTCAGTCTGGGATAGGGAATGGGGCTGAGGGAGGGGAGCAGTCAGTCTAGGATGGGAAATGGGGTTGAGGGACAGGGCAGTCAGTCTGGGATAGGGAATGGGGCTGAGGGAGCGGAGCAGTCAGTCTGGGATAGGGAATGGGTCTGAGGGAGAGGAGCAGTCAGTCTGGGATGGGGAATGGGGCTGAGGGAGAGGAGCAGGCAGTCTGGGATAGGGAATGGGGCTGAGGGGCAGGGCAGTCAGTCTGGGATGGGGAATGGGGCTGAGGGAGCGGAGCAGTCAGTCTGGGATAGGGAATGGGGCTGAGGGAGCGGAGCAGTCAGTCTGGGATAGGGAATGGGGCTGAGGGAGGAGGGCAGTCAGTCTGGGATAGGGAATGGGTCTGAGGGAGCGGAGCAGTCAGTCAGGGATAGGGAATGGGGCTGAGGGAGGAGGGCAGTCAGTCTGGGATAGGGAATGGGGCTGAGGGAGGGGAGCAGTCAGTCTAGGATGGGAAGTGGGGTTGAGGGACAGGGCAGTCAGTCTGGGATGGGGAATGGGGCTGAGGGAGGGGAGCAGTCAGTCTGGGATAGGGAATGGGGCTGAGGGAGGAGGGCAGTCAGTCTGGGATAGGGAATGGGGCTGAGGGAGGAGGGCAGTCAGTGTGGGATCGGGAATGGGGCTGAGGGGCAGGGCAGTCAGTTTGGGATAGGGAATGGGGCTGTGGGAGCGGAGCAGTCAGTCTGGGATGGGGAATGGGGCTGAGGGAGCGGAGCAGTCAGTCTGGGCTCGGGAATGGGACTGAGGGAGCGGAGCAGTCAGTCTGGGATAGGGAATGGGGCTGAGGGAGCGGAGCTGTCAGTCTGGGATAGGGAATGGTGCTGAGGGGCAGGGCAGTCAGTCTGGGATATGGAATGGGGCTGAGGGACGGGCAGTCAGTCTGGGATGGGGAATGGGGGTGAGGGAGGGGAGCAGTCAGTCTGGGATGGGGAATGGGGCTGAGGGAGCGGAACAGTCAGTCTGGGATGGGGAATGGGGCTGAGGGAGAGGGTAGTCAGTCTGGGATAGGGAATGGGGCTGAGCGAGCGGAGCAGTCAGTCTGGGATAGGGAATGGGGCTGAGGGAGGAGGGCAGTCAGTCTGGGATGGGGAATGAGGCTGAGGGAGCGGAGCAGTCAGTCTGGGATAGGGAATGGGGCTGAGGGAGCGGAGCAGTCAGTCTGGAATAGGGATTGGGGCTGAGGGACGGGCAGTCAGTCTGGGATGGGGAATGGGGCTGAGGGAGCGGAGCAGTCAGTCTGGGATAGGGAATGGGGCTGAGGGAGCGGAGCAGTCAGTCTGGGATAGGGAATGGGGCTGAGGGAGCGGAGCAGTCAGTCTGGGATAGGGAATGGGGCTGAGGGAGCGGAGCTGTCAGTCTGGGATAGGGAATGTTGCTGAGGGGCAGGGCAGTCAGTCTGGGATGGGGAATGGGGCTGAGGGAGTGGAGCAGTCAGTCTGGGAATGGGAATGATGCTGAGGGAGTGGAGCAGTCAGTCTGGGATAGGGAATGGGGCTGAGGGAGCGGAACAGTCAGTCTGGAATAGGGAATGGGGCTGAAGGGCAAGGCAGTCAGTCTGGGATAGGGAATGGGGCTGAGGGAGGAGGGCAGTCAGTCTGGGATGGGGAATGGGGCTGAGGGAGGGGAGCAGTCAGTCTGGGATGGGGAATGGGGCTGAGGGAGGGGAGCAGTCAGTCTGGGATAGGCAATGGTGCTGAGGGGCAGGGCAGTCAGTCTGGGATAGGGAATGGGGCTGAGGGAGGAGGGCAGTCAGTCTGGGATGGGGAATGGGGCTGAGGGAGTGGAGCAGTCAGTCTGGGTTAGGGAATGGGGCTGAATGAGCGGAGCAGTCAGTCTGGGATGGGGAATGGTGCTGAGGGAGGAGGGCAGTCAGTCTGGGATATGGAATGGGGCTGAGGGACGGGCAGTCAGTCTGGGATGGGGAATGGGGCTGAGGGAGCGGAGCAGTCAGTCTGGGATAGGGAATGGGGCTGAGGGAGGAGGGCAGTCAGTCTGGGATGGGGAATGGGGCTGAGGGAGGGGAGCAGTCAGTCTGGGATAGGGAATGGGGCTGAGGGAGAGGGTAGTCAGTCTGGGATGGGGAATGAGGCTGAGGGAAGGGAGCAGTCAGTCTGGGATAGGGAATGGGGCTGAGGGAGCGGAGCAGTCAGTCTGGAATAGGGAATGGGGCTGAGGGAGCAGAGCAGACAGTCTGGGATAGGGAATGGGGCTGAGGGAGAGGAGCATTCAGCCTGGGATGGGGAATGGTGCTGAGGGACGGGCAGTCAGTCTGGGATGGGGAATGGGGCTGAGGGAGAGGAGCAGTCATTCTGGAATGGGGCTGAGGGAGAGGAGCAGTCATTCTGGGATAGGGAATGGCGATGAGGGAGCGGAGCAGTCAGTCTGGAATGGGGCTGAGGGAGGGGAGCAGTCAGTCTGGGATGGGGAATGGGGCTGAGGGAGCGGAGCAGTCAGCCTGGGATGGGGAATGGGGATGAGGGAGCGGAGCAGTCAGTCTGGGTTAGGGAATGGGGCTGAGTGACAGGGCAGTCAGCATGGGATAGGGAATGGGGCTGAGGGAGAGGAGCAGTCAGTCTGGGATGGGGAATGGGGCTGAGGGAGAGGAGCAGTCAGTCTGGGATAGGGAATGGTGCTGAGGGGCGGGTCTGTCAGTTTGGTCTGGAAACTATGGTGAGGGAAATGGGGACTCAATTCGGAATGGAAGATCTGCTATGTCACTCTAACACTCAGCGGCGAAGGAGCTACACAATTTCAGGATTTCTGTGTACGTAGGCCTGGGAACAACTGATACAGGATGGGATTCTCTGTGCCAACATCGGGAAAGGTGATTGGGTGGAGAATCAGTCATGAGGCCAGAATGGTGGCGGATGGCAGGTGTCCGGCAGAATTCCAAGCTCTTGTGCCTCAATGCCTTCCACATATCATTAGCGAACCTGACCCGGTATTCTCCGGGGCTTCCGCGATGCTGCGCCTCCGTGGGGAGGAATTATCTACAATCACTTGTGGTTTCAAAAATCGGGAAATGGGGTCGTGGTTGCTGAAGGAAAGAGAGGGGTACGAAAAGTGTCCAACATCATTATAGTGTGCTGAGAGTCCAAATATACCACATCCACTCACTGCCCCATCAACCATATTAATATCATCATCGAAGAATTCCAGTTGATTTGTCAAGCATGATTTCCCTTTCGTAAATCCATGCTGACTCTGGCTGATCCTGCCATTGTTTTCCAAGTGCTCTGCTATTAAATCATTTACAATAGACTCTTGTATTTTCCTCACTACTGACGTAAGGCTGGCTGGTCTATAATTCCCAGTTTTCTCTCTACCTCCCTTTTGAGATGGTGGGGTTAAATTAGCTACCCTCCAATAGATCATAGAATTTACAGTGCAGAAGGAGGCCATTCGGCCCATCGAGTCTGCACCGACTCTTGGAAAGAGCACCCTACCCAAGGTCAACACCTCCACCCTATCCCCATAACCCAGTAACCCCACCCAACATTAAGGGCAATTTTGGACACTAAGGGCAATTTATCATGGCCAATCCACCTAACCTGCACATCTTTGTGACTGTGGGAGGAAACCGGAGCACCCGGGGGAAACCCACGCACACATGGGGAGGATGTGCAGACTCCGCACAGACAGTGACCCAAGCCGGAATCGAACCTGGGACCCTGGAGCTGTGAAGCGATTGTGCTATCCACAATGCTACCGTGCTGCCCCACGGAGGAACTGTTCCAAAGTCTATAGAATCTTGAAGATGATCACCAATGCATCCACTATTTATTTTTTCTTTTACTTTTCAAAACATTTGTTATAAATGGGCGACAAGGTAGCACAGTGGTTTCACAGTGTTGCTTCACAGCGCCAGGGTCCCGGGTTCGATTGCCGGCTTGTGTCACTGTCTGTGCGGAGTCTGCGTGGGTTTCCTCTGGGTGCTTCAGGGCTGGATTCTCCGATTCTGAGGCTATGTCCGCAGGATCTGTCAGGGGCTGGTTAAGCACACTGGGCTAAATCGCTGGCTTTTAAAGCAGACCAAGGCAGGCCAGCAGCACGGTTCAATTCCCGTACCAGCCTCCCCGAACAGGCGCCGGAATGTGGCGACTAGGGGCTTTTCACAGTAACTTCATTGAAGCCTACTCGTGACAATAAGTGATTTTCATTTCATTTCATTTCAAAAAGTCGGCGGCGCCTCTGCACCGATGCTCCACCAGTGGGGGGCTAGCAGCCGCACCACATAACCGGCTGGTACGGATGCAGAATGGCCGGGTCCGTGGCTGCGCTTGCGCATGACGGCAGCCTGCAGCGGCAACGCTGTACAACATGGCGCCGGCCCCGTACGGACCTGGCCTGCCAAAAACTGCCCCACTGTAACCCCCCCCTCGCCAGTCCCGGACCAACCCCCACCAGTCCCCCAACCTCCACTGAAGCCCCCCTACCAGTGGAACGGTCCCCCCACCCCCCCGACTGTGGCTGCGCTGGACAATGTCTGCAGCCGCCACGCGAGGTCTCCGAAAGTTTTTTTTAAAATTTAGATTACCCAATTATTTTTTCCAATTAAGGGGCAATTTAGCGTGGCCAATCCACCTTCTCTGCACATTTTTGGGTTGTGGGGGCGAAACCCACGCAGATACGGGGAGAATGTGCAAACTCCACACGGACAGTGACCCAGAGCCGGGATCGAACCTGGGACCTCAGCGCCGTGAGGCGGTTGTGCTAACCACTAGGCCACCGTGCTGCCCTTGGTCTCCGAAAGTTGAGAGGACACGCGCCTGATGCCGTACTCCTCGAGTACGCCGTTTTTGAGGGGATGAAGCATCGGAAAAACATCGCCGTCCCCGATTCCGGCTTCAAAAGGGATTCTCCGGCCGATCGGCAAACGCAATTTTGGCGTCAGCGGTTGGAGAATCCTGCCTCTGGTTTCCTCCCACAAGTCCCGAAAGACGTGCTGTTAGATGAAATGGACATTCTGAATTCTCCCTCTGTGTACCCGAACAGGCGCCAGACTGTGGCGACTAGGGAATTTGCACAGTAACTTCATTGCAGTGTTAATGTAAGCCTACTTGTGACACTAATAAAGATTATTATTATAAATTTAGAGTATCCAAATCTTTTTTCCAATTAAGGGGAAATTTAGCGTGGCCAATCCACCTACGCTGCACATCTTTTTGGGTTGTGGGGGTGAGACCCGCACAAACACGGGGAGAATATGTAAACTCCACATGTACAGTGACTTGGGGTTGGGATCGAACCCGGGTCCTCGGCATCGTGAGTCTGCAGTGCTAGCCACTGTGCCACCGTGCTGTCCGCATGTACAATTTCTAGGACCACTTCCTTAAGTACTCTGGGATGTAGATTATCAGGCCCTGGGGATTTATTGACCTTCAATCCCATCAATTTCTCCAACAGCATTTCCCTACTAATTCTTATCTCCTTCAGTTCCTCCCTCTCACTAAACCTTGTGTTTCCCAACATTTCAGGTTGGTTATCTGTGTTCTCTTTTATGAACGCAGAACCAAATTATGATTTAGTTGGCCAGCCATTTCTTTGTTCCCGATTCTAAATTCCCGTTTCTGACCCAGACATTTAGGCTTGGGTTGATAAGTGGCGACATTTGCATTACACAATTTGTCAAGCAAATCTCAATCTCCAACAACTCTATTTTTGTCTCTTTGCTATGCGTGACATTTTTGTTGGATTGTGCAGTCCCTTGATATTTGTGTGTTTGTGCATCCATGCAGCTTAAAGAGAACATTGCTCTGTACTTGCCTGAATAGCTGGAGTTCAAACCACACTCGATAAGCTTGACACCATCCGGGTCAAAGCAGCCTGCTTGACGAATACCGCAACCTCCACCTTAAACATTCACTCCCTCCACCAGAATGGAGAAATGCATCGGATTCAGTGGTGATGGGACAGCCATGCCAAGTTAGCCAGTGGCTTTGGGGCCATCACTGAATTCCTCAAAGTGCAAGGGGCAATTGACTGTATACATGTGATAGGTGTCCATCAGGCACCCAAGGGCCAGTTTGAGGCATTTGCAAACCCATAGGGTTTAATTCCATGAATGTGTAAATTATTTGTTATCACCGCCAGCGGATCCCGCAGTTGTGTGTGTTGTACCCTTAGATTAGCCACAGAGATTATACCCTCAGGCACTCCACGTGCCAAAGCTCTTTGCGTCACCAGTGCAGCTGGATGATTGGATTTTTGGAGATAAGTGTTATCTGCGAAATCGATGGCTCATGAAGCTAGTAATAAATCTGCGTTCAGAGGCTGAAAACAGATAAATCACGAGTGGGGAGGTTGTGTTAATGTTACTGGACTAGTAATCCAGAGGCCCAGGCTGATTTCTTCGCGACATGGGCCCAAATCCCACCATAGAACATAGAACATTACAGCGCACTACAGGCCCTTCAGCCCTCGATGTTGCACCGACCTGTGAAACCACTCTAAAGCCCATCTACACTATTCCCTTATCATCCATATGTTTATCCAATGACCATTTAAATGCCCTTAATGTTGGCGAGTGGCAGCTAATGGTATTTAAATTCAATTAATGAACGTGAAATTTATAGCTACTCTGAAACAATTGTTGTAAAACCTCATCTGGTTCACTCATGTCCTGTAGGGAAGGGAATCTGCTATCCAACCTGGTCTGGCCTATATGTGACTCAAGACCCACAGCAACGTGGTTGACTCTGAACAGACCTCTGAAAGGGCCGAGCAAGCCACTCAGTTGTATCAAACTGCTATTGTCTCCCCTGCTAATAGCACTGTGGACATGCCCACACCACAGAGCCAATGGTGCAAGAAGGTGGCTGACGGCCATTTTTTCAAGGACAATAAATGCACCCAGCCAGCGTCACCCACATCCCTATAATAAATAACTAAATACAGCTACCAGGGACACTACTGTGTGGACTTTTTGTCTGCTGAAAATGAGGGCGGGGATTCTCCGAGCCTCAGCGCCGCAAATGCGCCCGGCGCGGGGGCGGAGAATGGGGCGTCGGACCCGTGACACCTTCCCGCGATTCTCCGGCAGCCAGAGAATCGGCATTGGTCAACGCGGCGCCGGTCGAGGGCCGTTGAAAGAGGCTCCCCGACAGCCGGAGGGGGGGGGCCTACTTCTTCAGCACCGGCCCATTGTGTGGGTCCGCCATGCCGCCCGGGACCGGCGCCGCAGGCGGCCGCCGTGCGCATGCGCGGACCCGCGGCTGGAAGGGCAGGGCCCCCTTATCGGCAGCCAGAGCTGAGTGGAGCATTCTGGGGCCCTGCAAGCCCCCTTAAAAATGGAGAATCACCCCGGACTTTCTAGAAAAAAGTCCGGAGTGATTCGCGCCCGTTTTCTCGCAGGCATTGGGGACATAGCCCCATTATTGGAGAATCCCGCCCGAGATTCTGGCGCCTGGTCTGATCTGCACTGGCTCACGTTTCCCTCATTGTGGTAGTCTGCAGCACTCTCCACAGCTGGGCACTGCAGGGGTAGTGAGGGATATGAGGATCTTGTAAACCAGCAATCATCCGATGATGACTCAAAGAGAAACATCAGTATTAAGACCAGCATGCCACACCACATGAGGGACAGCAGAGAGAGGGTTTCCGGAATACTTGTGAGTGCCTGATAAAGAGGTCTTTCACATAACAAAATGGAGGACTATCTCCACCAGCAATAAGGACCAATGATCCTATGAAGAACAATCTCGAATGACAAAAGACAGCCAACATTCCAAAGGTTCGTATTACAAAGTTTCTTGGTGAGGAGTCTCTGGTGCCCACTGAAATCAACCAATCCCTCACTGCCCTTATCACTGCCAAATAGCCGTGAGATCCCTCACAGAGATGACTCAACCGTAATGGATGGCAATCGTTTCATAAAGAAGCGCAGAATAAGACCATAAGACTGTAAGACCATAAGACATAGGAGCAGAATTAGGCCACTCGGCCCATCAAGTCTGCTCCGCCATTCAATCATGGCTGATATTTTCTCATCCCCAATATCCTGCCTTCTCCCCATAACCCCGATCCGCTTATTAATCAAGAACCTATCTATCTCTGTCTTAAAGACACTCAGTGATTTGGCCTCCACAGCCTTCTGCGGCAACGAGTTCCACAGATTCACCACCCTCTGGCTGAAGAAATTCCTCCTCATCTCTGTTTTAAAGGATCGTCCCTTTAGTCTGGTCCTCTGGCTCTAGATTTTCCTACAAGTGGAAACATCCTCTCCACGTCCACTCTATCCAGGCCACGCAGTATCTTCTAAGTTTCAATAAGATCCCCCCTCATCCTTCTAAACTCTAATGAGTACAGACCCAGAGTCCTCAAACGTTCCTCATACGACAAGTTCTTCATTCCAGGGATCATTCTTGTGAACCTCCTCTGCCCTTTCCAAGGCCAACACATCCTTCCTTAGATACGGAGCACAAAACTGCTCACAATACTCCAAATGGGGTCTGACCAGAACCTTATATAGCCTCAGAAATACCTAGGGGGGTGGCCATATTGGACTTGGTGCTCGGCAACAAACCAGGCCAGGTATCAGATGTCTCGGTGGGAGAGCATTTTGGTGACAGTGACCACAACTCCTTGACCTTTACCATAGTCATGGAGAGGGATAGGAACACACAGTATAGGAAGGTATTTAATTGGGGGAGGGGAAATTATACTGTTATTAGACAGGAGCTGAGGAGCATAAAGTGGGAACAATTGTTCTTGCAGAAATGCACAACAGTAACGTGGGGATTGTTTAAGGAGCACTTGCTGCGATTGCTGAATAGTTTTGTCCCACTGAGACGAGGAAGGAATGGTAAGGTGAAGGAGCCTTGGATGCCAAGAGAAGTGGAGCTTCTAGTCACGAGGAAGAAGGAAGCTTACGCAAGGTTGAGGAAAAAGGATCTGACTCTGCTCTAGAGAGTTTCAGGTAGCCAGGAAGGAACTCAAAAATGGACTCAGGAGAGCTAGAAGGGGGCATGAAAAAGCCCTGGTGGGAAGGATTAGGAAAAACCCCAAGGCAGTCTACACTAATGTGAGAAATTAGAGGGTGATCAGAGTGAGAGTAGGGCCGATCAGGGATAGTGGAGGGAACTTGTGCCTAGAGTCTGAAGAGATGGGGGAGGCACTAAATGAATACTTTGCTTCAGTATTCACGAGAGAGAGGGACCTTGTTGCCCATAAGAACAGTATGAACCAGGTTAATAGATTCGAACAGGTTGATATTAAGAAGAAGGATGTGCTGGAAATTTTGAAAAGCATCAGGATAAATAAGTACCCGGGGCCTGACGGGATATACCCAAGGTTACTACGGGAAGCGAGGGAGGAGATTGCTGCGCCGTTGCCGATGATCTTTGTGTCCTCACTCTCCACTGGAGTAGTATCGGATGATTGGAGGGAGGCGAATGTTGTTCCCGTGTTCAAGAAAGGGAATAGGGAAATCTCTGGGAATTACAGACCCATCAGTCTTACGTCTGTGGTGAGCAAAATATTGGAAAGGATTCTGAGAGATAGGACTTATGATTATTTAGAAAAACATAGTTTGATTAAAGATAGTCAGCATGGCTTTGTAAGGGGCAGGTCATGCCTCACAAGCCTCATTGAATTCTTTGAGGATGTGACGAGACACATTGATGAAGGTCGGATAGTGAATGTGGTGTATATGGATTCCAGTAAGGCATTTGATAAAGTTCCCCATGGTAGGCTCATTCAGAAAGTTAGAGAGCATGGGATACAGGGAAATTTGGCTGTCTGAAAACAGAATTGGCTGGCCGAAAGAAGACAGCGAGTGGTAGTGGATGGAAAGTATTCTGCCTGGAGGTCGGTGACCAGTGGTGTCCTGCAAGGATCTGTTCTGGGACCTCTGCTCTTTGTGGTTTTTATAAATGACTTGGATGAGGAAGTGGAAGGGTGGGTTAGTAAGTTTGCCGACGACACAAAGGTTGGTGGAGTTGTAGATAGTGTTGAGGGTTGTTGCAGGTTACAGCAGGATATTGACAGGGTGCAGAGCTGCACTGAGAAGTGGCAGATGGAGTTCAACCTTGATAAATGTGAAGTGATTCATCGTGGAAGGTCGAATTTGAATGCTGAATACAGGGTTAAAGATGGTTCTTGGAAGTGTGGAGGAACAGAGGGATCTTGGGGTCCACGTACATAGATCCCTCAAAGTTGCCATCCAGGTTGATAGGGTTGTTAAGAAGGCATATGGTGTATTGGCTTTCATGAATGAAATGAAAAATGAAATGAAAATCACTTATTGTCACGAGTAGGCTTCAATGAAGTTACTGTGAAAAGCCCCTAGTCTCCACATTCCGGCGCCTGTCCGGGGAGGCTGGTACGGGATTGAGTTTAAGAGCCGTGAGGTTTTGCTGCAGCTTTATAAAACTCTAGTTAGACCACACTTGGAATATTGTGTCCAGTTCTGGTCGCCTCATTATAGGAAGGATGTGGATGCTTTGGAGAGGGTGCAGAGGAGATTTACCAGGATGCTGCCTGGACTGGAGGGCATGTCTTATGAAGAAAGGTTGAGGGAGCTAGGGCTTTTCTCACTGGAGCGAAGAAGGAAGAGAGGTGATTTGATAGAGGTGTACAAGGTGATGAGAGGCATGAATAGAGTGGATAGCCAGAGACTTTTCCCCAGGGTGGAAATGGCTGTCACGAGGGGACATAATTTTCAGGTGATTGGAAGGAGGTATAGGGAAGATGTAGGTTCTTTACACAGAGAGTGATGGGAATGCACTGCCAGCTGAGGTGGTGGAGTCAGAGTCATTAAGGACATTTAAGCTATTCTTAGACAGGCACATGGACAGCAGTTAATTGAAGGGGTGTAGGTTAGGTTGATCTTAGATTAGGATAAATGGTCGGCACAACATCATGGGCTGAAAGGCCTGTACTGTGCTGTACTGTTCGATGTTTAATGTTCTAAGGACTTTCAAGTCCCTTTGTGCCTCTGCTTTCCGAAGCATTTCCCCATTTAGATAATAGTCTATGCCTAAATTCCTCCTTCCAAGGTGCATAACCTCACACTTTTCCACATTCTATTTCATTTGCCACCTCATTGCCCACTCTCCTAGCTTGTCCATGTCCTTCTGCAGCCCCCTTGCCTCCTCATTACTACCTGTCCCTCTACAAGGGCGAGATTCTCCGACCCCCCGTTGGGTGGGAGAATCCCCGGGGGGCAGCGCGAATCCCGCCCCGCGGCACCGACACCGGCTGCTGTATTCTCCAGCGCCGGTTTGCAGGCAGGGTTTATGCAGTCGGGGGCCGTTGGCAGCGGCCCCTCGGCAATTCTCCGGGCCCCGATGGGCCGAGCACCCACCTGATTTCGGCCAGTTCTACCGGTGTGAAATGGACATGGCCCATCACGGCGGGACCTGGCTTGTCGGCCGTCAAGCAGGTCCTCGGGGGGCACGGGGGGATCCGGCTCCGGGAGGCCCCCACCGTGGCCTGGCCCGCGATCGGGGCCCACCGATCTGTGGGCGGGCCTGTGCCGTGGGGGCACTTGTTTCCTTGCGCTGGCCTCTGTAGGGCGCTGCCATGGCCGGCGCAGGGATGAACTCCCCTGCGCATGCGCAGGAGCACGCCGGCCGGTCTGCGCATGCGTCAACTCGCGCCGACCCTTCGCCGCCGGTTGGAGCGGCGCTAACCCCTCCGGCGCCGGCTTAAGCATTCCGCAACTTCCGGGCGGTCCGATGCCGGAGTGGTTCACACCGCTCTTGGCGCTGGCATCGGCCGATCCGGCCAGTTGCGGGAGAATCTCGCCCCAGATCTTTATATCGTCTCCAAATTTAGCAACAGTGTCTTCAGTACCTTCTTCCAAATCATTAATGTACATTGTAAAAAGTTGTGGTCCCAGTACAGACCCCTGAGGCACCACTAGTCACTGGCTGCCATCCTGAAACAGACCCCTTTATTCCAACTCTCTGCCTTCTGCTAGTCAGCCAATCCTCTTTCCGTAACTGCACTCAGGATCTGTGAGGACCTCCTGCCCAATGGCAGGAGTCTCCTTTGCTGCCACAGCATCCTGAAGTCCTGGTGCCAATGGCAATGCAGGGGAGATGATGTTGTCACCTTCAGGAGCACCCAGAGAGAATCCCCCAGGTGCAAACAGCTGATACTCATCTGCCAATCTGAGCTCCAATTATACCTCCCTGCTTTCCTGAGAGCGGAGAGGACCTGATGGGGAGTCCATGTACCTTCCATCTCACAACTGCCTACTTTACAATTAAGTGCCTTGCATGTCTGCACGTTTACTCAATACCTGCTGAATATTTTTCTCATTCAAGCTCTCCATGAGGGTCACCAGTTCCTTGCTGAAAGACGCCAGAATGGACTCCAAAATGTCTTCCTACATTATTGCCAGCTCTGCCAAGTTTGCCATTCTCCCACCAGTTCTTAACGTCTCACCGACATTGTGGGCCCTCTACAGCTGTGACAAATCATGGGGCCACCTTAGATTTTGTCTCTGATGTGACCATCAATTCACAAGACACGTGATTGGAAGTGAACAGTGGTTTTAATAATCTCACAACAGAGCCTGCCTGCGGCGAGATGAACTGGCAGCAGGCTCACGACTGCAGAGCTTTATACTTCTGGTTAGTGGGAGGAGCCATGGGCGGAGCCAAGGGTGGAGCCCAGTACAAACTCCTCATCTCCCCCTATGGGCAGAGCCGCGCAACAGCTCGTATACAGAGCCCACAAGGACACAATACATATAATAGAACACAGTGTGAATCACTAGATTTATAATTCACCACAGTCTCTGCCATTGTTCTATAAGGCGGTGGTATTGCTGTTTCTCCATCAATACTAGTGAGAGGGAGTGGAAGGGTGGGGTGGCTGGATAAATAGTCGGAAGTCATGGTGAGTAGCTCAGAAAGATTGACATTGGCAAACAGCCTCTTTGTTTGCCATAGATTTATACTGATAGCCCCTCCACAGCATGCTGACCTTCTAATGCAGCCCCTCCATCGCCCTGGTGCTCACTACTAGGAGCCCTTTAAATCTACTCCCTGGTGAGTGACGCCCCCTGTTGCCACTTTCTTAAATTTATTGCTGACACTTGTGCAAATTGTGTGTTAATTGACTTGCTGGCGCTTAATCACAGTGGGAATACAGGATTGGGCATGAATGAACATGCCGTGAGCTTCCATCGCCATGACACCTCCGCCAAGTGAGAAATCCTGGCCAGTGAGAGAGAAACAAAATGAGCTGGGGAGGTAAATAGCAAATTTCTATGAGCTGGAGCAGCTATTCCTTGATTAGTCTTTGTTCGCTCCTGCTTCACTTGTTAGAACATAGAACATACAGCGCAGAAGGACGCCATTCGGCCCATCGAGTCTGCGCCGACCCACTTAAACCCTCACTTCCACCCTATCCCCGTAACCCAATAACCCTTCCTTATCTTTTTGGTCATTAAGGGCAATTTAGCATGTCCAATCCACCTAACCTGCATGTCTTTGGACTGTGGGAGGAAACCGGCGCACCCGGAGGAAACCCACGCAGACACGGTGAGAACATGCAGACTCCGCACAGACAGCGACCCAGCGGGGAATTGAACCTGGGACCCTGGCGCTGTGAAGCCACTGTGCGATCCACATGTGCTACCGTGCTGCCCAAACATTGTTCAATGCTTATTCACTCCTCGTCCACTCTATATTGGTTCCCCTTACATTTTTTTTACATAATTTCAAATAATTATTTTCAGTAGAAATACATTTCAGTGGATTTGTTTTTGGCCTCTCTGCTCCTTGCTCTGAAACAAAGCGAGAGTGTTCCTCTTTGGAGATGAATGGCACCCATTGGGTGTGGCTACAGAACTGTCTGAGGCCTTCAGCCATTTGGTATTTTTGTGTCGTGCTTTATCTTTTGGATCACTAATCTGATTTGATGTTTGTCTCCGTGTCAACAGCCATCCCGCACCACCCTGTCCAGATGAGATTATTGACATGTTACCATTGAATTTGGCAATCTCTGCTCCAGGTTTTATTATTCAGTGTGGCACGGGCTGGGTGAGACACTTATCTTAATTACCATGGAAACAGGAAGGAGTCTCTGGGCTATAATGTAACTAACAGGTTGAGACAACATCACAAACCACAAGAACCAAGCACAGAGTATTATCCTCCAAGGCTGCATCTATTTACTAAAGGGCACATATCAGACCTAAGCTGGTAACGATTGCAAAATTCTATTCCACGAAGGTGAGACAGAGCTGCCATGAGTGTAATGAAATTCGTTGCACCTTCGATAATTTTTGGTGCAGTGAGTGCTGTTAGGTCAGGAAATGGTGATTAGCTTTTGGGGTGGGGGGGTGGGGGGGGGTGGGGTGGGGGTGGTTGGAATTCCCAGGTCTGATCTTCTGGGTATTATGGGCCAGGGTTTAGAGAACCCCAAAGTGTATCATGGAGTTCACCTGACCCACAACTTTTAATAGATTGTGGTATGGGGAGCACACGGTCCACTCTACAGGTGTGGTACAGCAGAAATGGAAAAGTATTTTTTTAAAGCAAAACAATGTTTATTCTATGAACTCAAGTTAATCTTTTAAACATGCAGCGAACATCTTAGCAACCATCAATTCAAATACAACACCCAAAGACTACAGCACTAAGTACGCCTTGAAGCTTTCCTTTTAACATCCATACGATTTAAAAACAAAACCTTCAACAGAAGCACATCAGGTTTACATTCACTACTGAAAACATTTATAATTCTGAATCACCAAATGATCAAGAGATAGTCTTTTGATGGCAGAGAGATCAACAATACACCTGCTTTGTCTGGCTTCAGCTCCAACACTGAAAACAAAACTAAAACACACCCTGCAGCAAACAGCCTAAAACAAAAGTAAAAAGCTGACAGACAGCCCAGCTCCACCCACACTTTGACATCACTGCAGTAAATATGAGCAACCAAACATTTCTTAAAGCAACATTCTCATGACATGGGGTACAATGAGTTAGAATTGGAGACAGTGTGATGTGTCTTAATTTCAACACTAAGTATGCAGGGTGGAGGAAAAGTGTGACGGATGGGGCATTTAGAGCAACACAGTAGATAAAGTAGCTCGAGGTGGAAAGACATGGGAGATTAAAGGTGATAGAGGGATTGCTGATTAGACCTTCCTGGCTCAGTGAAGGGGGAGATAGTGAAGCCTTTGCAGACATCAAACTTTGAGCAAACACCAGCACCGGTCAATACATCTTACATATCAATGCATTTCTACATAATGTTCTCACATTGAAAAGCCCCACAAAGATAATTCTCCGTTGTACGTGCTGAGAAATATGTCGCTCCTCAATGACGCTTAGCCGTTTTTGTTCTGGCCTTGAGGAGTTTCTCGGCACAGAGGCTGTATTCAAGGGGATTGACTCATCGCAGGTCAGGGCGCCATTTTGTCTGGCAGCCCCGATCATTCCCCCCCTTTCAGGTACCCCCCGCCCTCTTTCTGAACCCCCCCCCAACCTTGAGGTGGCCCCCAGGAACCCCCTCACTCCCCTCTACCCGGTAAGGCCCACCAGCCCGATCCCTTACCAACCTGGCATCTAGGCACCCTGACACTGCCGGCCTGACACCCTGGCAGTGCCATGAAAGTGCCACCTTGACATCCTGGCAGTGCCCCTGCCAACCTGACAGTTCCACCCGGGCACCCTGATAGTGGCAGGGTGGCACTGCCAGGATGTCTGGGTAGCACTGCTAGGGTGCAAGCAGTGGCAGTGCTAAGGCATCTGGGTGCCAGGGGAGTGCCAGGGTGCCACCTTGTCCTGTCCCTGACCACGTGGGGGTCTCTATTACCTGGGTGACCTCCCCACCCTCAAGTGCCATTTTGCCTGGTCCATGTCTGTATGGATCAGTATTAAATGGCGCCCTAGCGAGGTCTCAGGGTCATGGCCGATAATACTGGGTGCCAGGAGAATCCGGTGAATGTATGTTTAAATGAGCCGATGGCTGATTTAAATACGCTGATCTGGGTCATGCCCAGTGAGGGTGCGATCCAGATTGCGATGTCTCTCGAGATTTGTTGGATCTGGCAAGATGTTTCGAACGTCAGAAGTCTTGCAAGATTCAATGGCGTAGTCCCGACATCCAATCAGACATGACGAGGCCATGAGTGTTCCTGTTGGAATTGTAACCTCCGGGTGCTCCGGTTTCCTCCCACAGTCCAAAGATGTGCAGCTTTGAGGGATTGACCGCGCTAAATTGCCCCTTAGTGTTGGGGTTTCTGGGTTACAGGGATAGGGTTGAGACATGGGCCTAGGCAAGGTATTCTTTCCAATGTCAGTGCAGATTCAATGGGCCAAATGGCCTCCTTCTGCACTGTAGAGATTCTATCATTCTATTCTCTGATTCTATGAATGGTGTGCGATTCGCGTTCCCATTGCGGATGCGATTTGGAAGCGATTCAGGGCATGCAAATGGGCCAGCATGAATTAGAAGCAATTCCCAGCAGGCAGTGTAACCACCCTCTGCAGAATTAGTGCTAAAGAGTCTGACAAGGATTAATGTTATGTCCAAATGAACCACTAGAGGGAGCTAGATTCAGAACTATATAAAGCATCAACTCTAAGCCTTCTGGGAGAGTGTTGAGAAGACTAGAAGACAGATTGTAAGAAAGATAGTGTGAGTGAGAGCAGATCATAGTTATTGTATTAATGTAGAGATTAGTAGTAGATGAGGGTAGATTGTTTGTTTATTATCAACTGTTTATTATATAAGAGTAAGTGTTGAATCCAGTTAAGGAGTCTAAATAAATCTTTAACTTTGTTGAATATAAAAGCTAGTTGTGGTCTTTATGAACACAACACCAAGCATCCTCGGATCAGAACCACAAAGAACACCACAAGATAAGACCTTTCCCCCCAATTTTGGTAGTCTGAAGTGGACCCACTGCTCAATGCCAATGAGGAGAGGTGGGACACCCTCTTCCCCAGGGTGGGCTGCAGACTCAAGACCGTCCTCCTGAACAGAGTCTGGGAGGAAGTGACAGAGGCAATCACTGCTGCCAGCCTCACCAGGAGGAGACAGCCTGTGATCCTGACGGGTGGTTGTCAATGGTGAGGGCTCTGCCCTGGGAGGGGCAGTATGCCAAGAAGAGTTCCAAAGGTCACAGTGTAGGTGTCCTTTGGAAGGGGTCAACTCTGCTCACCCCCTGCTTCCTCTGCAGTGGGGCTGTGCTTCTGATGCGTGCACTGAGGCGTGCCAACACCAGGTGGGCCCGTGATTGTGCGGAATACAGTGAGCAGTCAGCAGTGTGAACAGCTAGGAGCCTATAAGTAGCACCAAAGGGTTGCGTTAAAATAACATACAGCAGCAATGATGGTCTGAGCCAGGCTATCTCTATCCCAAGGGGGACACCCTGTGTTCAGGGATTTGGCACCAAGTTGTTCCCCGCTACTCCCCTCGGCCCAGGCAGCCACCCCCCAGCAAGCCAGACAATTTTGGAGAGATCTTTCAGACTCTGGCTCCCCATTAACTGTCGTGCCGCCTAGTCCCTGCTTGTAAATACTTGCACCAATTTGCACCCCCGTGACCTTCGCCTGAGAGGGGTGGAGCATCACGGACGAGTGGAGCATGAAATGTCAGACCCATTAATGAGATTCAAATCCATAGAAATGGCGCGATTGCATGGGCCCGTTGGTGGGGGGTGCAAACCTTGCTAACACCACCAGCAGGGGGCTGGAGCATGGCATCAGAATCGGTGCTGGACACAAATCTTGGGACGGGATTCTTCAACCTCTCGCCGAGTCAGAGAATCACTGGGGGGGGGGGGGGGGGGGGGGCGCGATACATGTGATGCCGCTCCAACGCCGGTCCGCCGATTCTCAGGCCACTGGAGAATTGGTGCCAATGGCACCAGCGCAGTCTGCCTGGCACCGATCGGTGGCCGCTCAATCGCTCAATGCAGCTTCCCCTCTGCCGTTTCCGAATGCTCGACGGGCCGAGTGTCCGCCAAGTTAGGCTAAGTCCCACTGCCGCTGTTCGCGTGTGGTCCTACTCAGTGGCACCTTGTCATTCATGCTGCGAGGTGGCGTCCTGGTGTGGGGCAGGGGGGATCCAACTCCGGGGGGAGGGGCTCCACGGTGGCCTGGCCCACGATCGGGGCCTACAGATCGGCGGGCAGGCTTATCCAGGAGGGGGGCCTATGTTCCTCCGTGCCTGAACCCTGGAGGGCTCCGCCATGTTGCCCGGGGGCCGTCGCGGAGAAGGCAACCCATGTGCATGCGTGAACTCGCACCGGCCATGGTGCGCATGCGTGGACCCATGCCGCCCGCGCTGACGGCCATATCGGCAGCTGGAGCTGCGTGAAGTGCTCAGTGCCGTGCTGGCCCCTTCTGCGATGCAGGATCGCTGATCCTAGGGGCCAGATGACGCCGTCATAAAACCCTCCGCCGTTTACGACGGCGTCGACACTTAGCACGAGGATCCGAGAATTCTGCCTGTGATTTTTCATTTGCGCATTATTCTCTGCCCGATCACAATTCTAGCTGACGGAGGCAGAAAGTGGAGAATTCAGCCCATTTTATTATAATGTAGATAAGTCATCACTGTGAAAAGGCATCACAATTTAAAGTGGCGATATCCAGGGTTAACATATACAGGATTAAAAAATATAGGTTGCTGCAGGGTAAAGCTCCCTCTACCAGCCCGATTAAATACTCCCAGCATAGGTGTGGACGGGCTAGGTACATAGTAACATTCCCTCTACAACCATCCTATGAAACAAATCCAGGGCAGGTACAGCACGGGTTAGGTACAAAGTTAACTGTACAGGACTACATTTGATTAACTGATCAACAATTTTGAGAGATAGTGTTATATAAATACAACTTTTTCTGGTCAAAATGATCCACGTGTTTGCTCTTTTTAGACTATCAGCTAAATAACATTGCTTTTTGAAGATTAATGTTACATTTCATTAATGTTTTCTTTCTGAGGGACAGAATTAGACGGATTTGATCCTGTCTGGTCTATCCAGTGTGGGAATACAAGGGGGGAAAGTCTTATCAAATATTTGTCAAATGGGTCATTGGGTCAACTTTTGTAACCTGTGGTGATTGAGTCACAGCAACAGGAGTCCTTGAGCTTATCTCCAATACCGGGAACCCACAGCACTTAACAGTGTCAGGAAGATTTTGTGCTCTGGCTCAAAATATTTGTGTTCCAGATGGGTTTGTCAGAATACGATACATTTATAGAGCGTGAATTCTGTGCTCCAGATCTTTGAACTGTACATAGTTGAGCAAATAAAATATTATTTTTTTACCAGGGTGGCATGGACTGATGTTGGCCAATCTTCTGCTGTAGTGACGTGTGACATGTAACGTGTTTGTTATTGTAGAAGTCAACTATTTCCTAATACACCTGATCGGTAAAAGATAGCTATTTAGGGTAAATATTAACCCCCAGTTTTACCCATTTTAAATTAAAGATTTCAACACTCTCATAACCTCAGGTCATCTCAAAACATACAGCTTACAACACAGCATAATACAGCATAATTCACTTTACTCCATTATTTTAGCAAGACAGTACAACATAAAAACAACAGAAACGCAAAAAGAACCTGATACATGCACAAGCAGTAGAGATTAAAACAAACACCAACTGAACTAATGAATACATTTTTCAAGACAGTATCCAAGGACAGGGCAGGCTCTATAGCAACAGCATAGCAGCGATACGGTAACATGAAGGCTCTATTGTTATAACAGCTAAATCAGCAAAAGACCAGTTCAAATTGGTCTTGATAACAGCACAATATTGCATTCCTTAACCATACACAAGTATGCAGACACAAAACAATTAAAACTAATGTTGCATATTAAATATGGACAGCTTGCCGTCAAATCAGATGTGTTTGAGTCCAACCCAAACCAATCAGGATTATATTGGGGTGTAATTAGATGACTAAAGACATATATGATACAGTATAACTGTGAAGTTTCGGTCGGCCATTTTTAGCTGGAGCTGGAGCTGGAGCTGGATCATTAGCTGGATTTCTCTCTCCTTCATGAATCATCTATACTTTGATCTGAACTATTCACTGTCTCCCTGTCTTCATATTTCATTTTCAGACTTTGACTTCTAAAGTTATTGCGAGCTGTTTGCCTAAGCAAGAAGATCATTTCTGTGATTCTTTGAAAGCTTCAAATTGTCTACAAATTGCCTTTCAAATGACTTTCAATTGTAATCAATGGAAGACAAATAAACAATTCTTATTTGCACCTGAGAAGTTTTAACTTAAATTTTTACTGAGTTCTAGTAATCCCAAAGTGCTACTAGTTCCACATGGTAGATCTATCGACTTGGCATAGTTCGGCAAATGTGGGAGGAGCCAGCCAGGAAGAAAACGGCTAGAGTGGGTAAGAAATATCTTTTTCACCCATTCTTAAAGCCGCATCAAGCTGTGCTTCGACCCCTTAGAAAGGACCTTTCTATAGACTGTGTTAATTCAATCAGGTTCCGGTCGTTGAAACTAAAATAAAATGGGACTGAAAAAATTGTCACGGAAGTTTACGCAGATACACAAAAGGAGTTGACGACCAAAAAATTGGGTGTAAGGCTGAGTTTATGGCAGACATGACTCCTAAAATAGATTCAGAGCCTTCAAATGGTAGAGAACTACTTCCCGTTCAGCAAGCCATTCGAACCCTACTATATCAGAAAAGCCTCCAGCACCTTAAGGACATTTTCACCCCACTTCAACAACTACAATAATTTGCATTTATATAGCATCTTGAATGTAGTAAAATGTCCCAAGGTACTTCACAGGAGTCATGTCACAAATAAATTTGATGGGGCGGCATGTGGCACAGTGGTTAGCACTGGGACTACGGCGCTGAGGACCTGGGTTCGAATCCCGGCCCTGGGTCACTGTCCGTGTGGAGTTTGCACATTCTCCCCATGTCTGAGTGGGTTTCACCCCCACAACCCAAAGATGTGCTGGTTAGGTGGATTGGCCACGCTAAATTGGCCCTTCATTGGAAAAGAAAAATAATTGGCCGCTCTAAATTTTAATTTAAAAAAATTTGACACTGATCCACAGAAGATATTACGGCAGTTGACCAAATGCTTGGTGATAAAGCTAAGTTTTAAGGAGCGTGAAAGGAGGACAGCGAGGTAAAGAAGCAGGGAGGTTTCACGAGGAAATTCCAGAGCTTAGGGCCTAGGCAGCTGAAGACAGTTACCAATGGTGGGTCATTTAAAATCAGGAATGTGCAAGAGGCGAGAAATGAAGGAATGCAGATACCTCAGAAGGTTGTCGGGCTGGAGGATGTTACAGAGCTAGGGAAGGGCAAGGCAATGAAAAGATTTGAAAAGAAATAATGAAATCAAGGGAGCCAATGTGACTTAGGATGTGGGGAGCAGAGTTTTCAATGACCTTAAGTTTATGGAAGGTGGATTCTGGGACTCCGACCAGACGTGCATTGCAGAAGAGAGCAAACGGCATGGATGAGGCTTTCAACAACAGATGAGCTGAGGAAGGGCAGCGTTCAGTTATGTTATGCAGGTGAAAATAGGCGAACTTAGTGATGGTATCAATCAAACATTGCGAACAACCTGGTTCAACATCAGACAGTTACTAGGAAGATAGATAGAGTCAGCAACAAGAGTTTGTGATATGGACCCAGACATTGGGCACGATTCTCCCAAAAGGGAACAAAGTCCCCCAGCGAGCGCGTTTAGCATAATTTTTCCCAGCACTCTCAGTGCTGAGAAACACATGGCTATGCACCGACAACTCCGGTTGAATAAGGGGCATGAATGGGAACGCATAGCCAGGGCTGCACATAGCCCCGTTTTTAACAGTGGGGAACACCGCTCGCCAGAATTCCCCATTGTAGCGAGACACCGAAACAATGCCCAACCTCCCCCCAGTCCGAAAGCACTATGGGAGGGTCCCTGAACCCATTGCACGCGCACAAAAAATGGCAGTTTGCTTGGCACCTTGACAGTGCCAACCTGGCACCACCCATTCCAGCTGGCAGGGTCACCTGGGCACTTTGGCAGCGCCCGGCTGGCATTAAGGTGGTACTGCCAAGTACCCAGGTGGCACCAGCAGTGCCAGGGCACCACCCTGCCCAAAGGGCATGCGGCTAGGAGCTCTGATCCCCTGGAGACCCCCACAAGTGCCATTCAGTCTGGTCCCTGTTTGTGGGAGTCAGTGCTGAATGGTGCTTGTCTGAGGCCTCTGATTTAAATGGGTTTAATCCCAAAGCCTCAGATATCTCGGGAATGTGCACATTAGAGTGGTGCTTACTGCCTCGCTCTAGTATGCAGTTTTGCCAAAACGTGATCCCGCCCATTGTGGGCAGGGTTCACATCACAACGTCTCGCGAGCTGGGTCGATCCCGGGAGCGGGGTCTCCCAGCTTTCAATGGCCATGCTGCACCATGGCCAACTGCTTTTTGGGCGCTGCGTGGTCGTTGGATCGTGCCCATTGACTTTGATATGCACATTATTGGGTTGGAGGAAATGTATTTTTTTTCAGTGGTGGATATCGGACAAGTAGTTTGATAATTTAGAGACTGTGGATGGGTGGAGAGAATAAGTGATGAGGTAGAGCTGGATATCTTCATTGTACATGAGAATGTGATGTGGTTTGGGATAATGGCAGCAACATAGGTGAGAAATCGGAGGAGAGGGGGCAAGGATGGATCCTTAGGGGACACCAATGACAGAATTTTACAGTTCCCCATTGGCATGTCTTCATGTGTGGAGGGGGTGTGAAGCATAAAATTCCCCAGATGGCCATCCCACATTCTATCCCGGCCTGTCTGCCATTTTACGGTTTATGGGGTAGTCGAGGGTGACCCACCCACTCCCCACTCCTAACCCACCCACCCTTGCCCCAACTAAGGCCTTTAGGTGCGCAGCTATCACTCAAGGACTGTTTCCTGCCTGGCCTGGGGGAGTTCAGGGGCAGTGGGGAAGCCCAGCAAGTCGTCCTGCTTTGGCATTGGGCAGGAAGGGGAAAGGGCTGCCTCTTTGAACGGCTTCCTTTCCGCATCAGGTGCTCCCCCACAAGGCCTTCCCCCCCATAGGTGCTCCCCCCCCCCCCTCCCCCCACACCCCCCACCATCCCCACTGCCTGCCGGTCAAGGCCCCCATCCCACTCTCTGGACCTCTCCAAGCCTCATCTCCATAACCTGCCACATTTAAACTGGCCCTGGACTCTGGGACTTATAACCTGGGGATAGCTTGTTGTCCCAGGCCTGACTACTGCTGCTACTGGAGCTGCTGGAACTACAGAGCTGATAGAATTCAGATTGGCCGGCAGATCTCTGAGGCAGGACATCCTCCCAAAAGAGGGACAGAAGTCCCATCTACAGCCAATTAATGCTCCCTGGAATCCTAGTATCAATGGGGGTGAG
Organism: Scyliorhinus canicula; assembly: GCF_902713615.1. Lineage (NCBI taxonomy): Eukaryota > Metazoa > Chordata > Chondrichthyes > Carcharhiniformes > Scyliorhinidae > Scyliorhinus > Scyliorhinus canicula. The sequence continues at coordinate 122,806,356 of NC_052161.1, read as the reverse complement.
TTTCCTGCTGATTCTTTGTGAGACAGGGTGGGAAAGCCTGCATTCTGAAAAGTCCTGCACCAAAGGATAAGGTGCAAGAGTAGGAAGAGAAGCCATCACAGGTGATTCTCTGCCTACAACTGTATAGATAAGAATGAAACCAGGCAAGTATAATCCCACACAGCTGATTGACAATGGTAAGGAATTGGACAAGAATGGTGTAACTGTAAGAGTCCTTCCTGTCTATTTCCTTTGTTCCCATTTCTTTAATGTTATTTTATTATTTTGTTCCATGGACCCATAATCAGAATGTGCCTTTAAGCAGAAGACTCAAAGTTGAAGCAGCCTGCTTGTCAGGACATTGCGTTCCCAGGTTTTGTGTTTGAAAAGGAGAAGCCAAACCCTGCAGCACTGAGTAGATCTTAGGAACCAGGTTTGGAGGGAGCCGGATCGATTGGTTGGCTGGCAATCGGTGGGTTGGCTAGGGACAGTGTTCTGCCTCACAACAGTCAGTGATTGGGTCCTGCATGATGCTTCCTGAAAGAACTGGGCAGAAACGTTTAGAGCTTGGAAGTGAAAGGAATACTCTCGCTCTATCAAAGGTTTCATAACAAAAGCTGAACTTCAGAGAGATACGAACCAGAAATCATCCCAGTGGACGTCTGCCTCCGGGTCCTTGTCCCCAGGGAAAGGCCACTGATTGGCACTTAATGTGATAGGGCTTCCCAAAAAGAGGCAATACAAGACTCTTGCACAGGACCCTCCTTGCCGACATTAAATTCCACCCTTGGGTTAGGTACCAGCTAGTGGCTGATATTTGAGAGAAAGAGTCCCCAGAGAGAGTCAGCAACTTCAGGAGGAGGGGACCTAATCCCCAGTGAGAATCAGGTGGGACTGGAAAAACTTGAGGCACTAAAATTCTACAAAACTCCAGGACCTGTTGGCCTTAATCCTGGGATTCCAAAAGAGAAAGCTTCAAAGAAAGTAGATGCACTGGCTATAATTTTCCAAAATTCCCTAGATTCAGAAATGATCTCAGCCAATTGGGAGACAGCAAATGTAACACCTGTATTCATGAAAGCAGGGAGAGAGAAAACAAGTAGACACAGGCCAGTTAGTATGACATCAAGCATTAGTAAAATCTTGGAATCTATTATTAAGGATGCCTTCACAGAATAGTTTTATTAAAACTAGTCAACATGGTTTTACAAAAGGAAATCCTCTTTGACAAATGTATTAGTTTTTGAGGATGTAACTTTAGGCTAGATGAGGGAGAACCAGGAGGTGTCATATACTTGTATTTCCAAAAGGCACTCAATAAGGTGTCATACAAAATAATTATATACAAGATAAGGTTTAATGGAGTTTGGAGTGATATATTAGAATGGATAGAGGATTGGTTAATAGACAGAAATCAGAAAGTAGGGATAAATGGGGCATTTTCTTTTTCTTAAAATACATTTAGAATACTAAATTATTTTTTTCCAATTAAGGGGCAATTTAGCATGGCCAATCCACCGACTCTGCACATCTTTGGGTTGTGGAAGTGAAACCCACGCAAACACAGGGAGAATGTGTAAACTCCACATGGACAGTGACCCAGAGCCGGGATTGAACCTGGGACCTCAGCACCGTGAAGCTGCAATGCTAACCACTGCACCACTGTGCTGCCCTGGAATGGGGCATTTTTAAGTTGGCAGTATGAGATTATTGGAATGGCACAAGGATCAATGCTGGGGCCTCAGCTATTTACAATTGCATATCAAGGACTTAGAAAAAGAACGAGTAATGTATCTAAGCTTGTTGATGATATGAAGCTATCAAGTAAATGCAAGCAGCAAGGAAGACACAAAGAATTTTCAAAAAGGTCGAGAAGTTAAGCATGTGGCCAACAAGAAGTACGATATGGGGAACTGTGAGGAAATGTACTTTTGTCGTAAGAATAGAAAGCAGAACTTTTTAAAAAGACTTGAAACTTTAAATAATGATGCCCAGAGAGATTTGTATGTGCTCCAGAATTTAGCATGCAGGCTCAGCAAGCAAACAAGAAAGAAAATGGCATGTTGGCCTTCATTGCAAAAGTACAGGAGTAAATAAGTCTTGCTACAATTGTACAAGGCTTTGGTGAGACCAACTGTAGAATGCTGTGTGCTATTTTGGTTTCTATCTGAGGAAGAATATATAAGTAGTTGTATTGGAGGCAGTACAGTAAAGATTCACTAGATTGGTTCCTGGAATGAGAGAGTTGTCCTATGATGTGAATCTGAGTAAATTGGGTCGATGGCCAGAGTTAGAAAGATGCTACAGAGGGGAAGGCACGCAGGGAGTTTGGGTCTTCCGAACCTGATGTATTACTACTGGGCGGCGAATGTGGAGAAGGTGTGGAGCCGATTCAGGGGAACCACAGATTTGAGCCAGGGAAGTGGGATGGAAATTTTCAGAAATGGGAGGAGAAGGGGATTAAGACGCTAAAAGATTTGTTTCTCAGGGGTGGGTTTGCAGGATTGAAGGAGCTGGAAGCGAAGTATGGGCTGGAGCGGGGGAAATGTTTTAATACATGCAGGTTCGAGATTTTGCCAGGAAGGAGATACAGAGCTTCCTGGTGGAGCCGGCCTCCACATTGCTGGAGGAGGTGCTGACGACAGGGGGACTGGAGAAGGAGGTAGTGTCGGCAGTTTACGGAGCTAGTTTGGAAGAGGAGAAGGCACCACTAGAAGGGATCAAAGCAAAGTGTGAGGAAGAGTTGGGAGAAGATATGGAGGAGGGATTCTGGTGTGAGGTGCTCCGGAGAGTGAATGCCTCCACCTCGTCCACGAGGTTGGGGCTGATACAGCTGAAGGTGGTGTACAGAGCACACCTCACGAGGGCGAGGATGAGCCAATTCTTTGAAGGAGTAGATGTGGGTGAGCGTTGGCGGGGGGGGCGCTAATATCACGTTCATATGTTTTGGTTCTGTCCAAAGATAGAGGATTACTGGAAAGAGGTTTTTAGGGTAATTTTTAAAGTGTGGCACGTGAAACAGGACCCGGGTCCCCGGGAGGCCATATTCGGGGTGCCGGACCAGCCAGGGTTGGAAACGGGCACGGAGGCAGATATTGTAGCCTTCGCCTCGTCGATCGTCCGAAGGCGCATCCTGCTGGGATGGAGAGCAGCCTCTCCACCCTGTGCCCTGGCGTGGCGGGGGGACCTGTTGGAATTCCTGACTCTTGAGAAGGTTAAGTTTGAACTGAGGGGAAGGATGGAGGGGTTCTACAATTCATGGGCATTACTCATTTCAAGAACTGGATAACGCCGAACATTAATTGTGATGGGTGGGTGGGAGAGTTGGGGGGAGGGGGGCTGTGTGTGTTAATGTCGACTATGAGTGATCCCTAATTCCTTTTTGTCATTTGCTTATGTAAACATGCGGGCTAATGTTTGGGGTTTGGTGGGAGGATGGGATCGTTGTTATTGATATGGGGATTGACATATTTGTTACTGATTATTGTTTATTGTTGGTGGGTGTAAATTTGGGAGAAAATGTGAAAAAGGAGGAGAATAAAAAATATTTTAAAAAAAGAATTGGATCTCTATTCTCTCGAGTTTAGAAGAACGAATGGTAACCTCTTTGAAACAGTCCAGATTGTGAGGGCCTTAACAGGATAGATACAGAGATATTGTTTCTCTTGGATGGGGAATCAAGAACAAGGTGGCAAAGTTTCAGGATGAGGTCTGAGATGAGGACAAATTTCTTCACTCTTTGGCATTTTGTTCCCCAGAGGGTTGCAGATGTGCGATCATTGAATGTATTTAAGTCTGAGATAGACAGATTTTTGGGAAGGAATTTTATTTTGCTCAGGCAGGAGCTGCCCACCCATGAAGTGTGTGAAATCGCGTGAAAAGACATCGGGCATGCATCTTGACATGATCGTGCACTCACACGATATTTCAGTCAGCGGGCAAGCGCAAGAGTTGGCAGCACGCCTGCCAACAATCAAGCAGGCATTATATCCCATTAAGGGGGCCAGTTGACCACAATTTTACGTAGCCAATCTGCTTTTCTGGTTGGCAGTTCGGCCAATTGGAAAGGCAGCCTTTCTGTTTTCGCTACAACCTTGATGCAGGGCAGGATGAAATGTCAGGGCTGAAATAAAATTTTAAAAGGTCTCTGGAGACTGAGGTGTGTGAGCTTGAATGTGCTGCCTAGACACTCTTGACAGTGGTTTTCATTGTAATTTATTTTTTATAGGTCTGCAGCTCCCTGAGACAGCTCTGCATCAGCTGTCTCCCCCGAGGGAACGTATTAGAGGCGCCAGCATGCATCCTCCGACTTCTCCACACCTGCCCTCTCTCCGACCCTCCCCAGCAGCATACAGCCTCACCCAGCGCACATTTCATGCTGGCTTCCCGTTAATTGGCCAGCCAGCGTGAAATTGTATTCTGGGGCCGTTGGTGGCCAGAAGCGAGTTTCACTCCCACTTCTGGGCCCACCAAGTGTGCGTGCCTGCTGGGTAATATTCAGGCCGTGGTCATTCTGTGAATCATGGGATATGGGGAGTGAGCTGGAAAATGGAATTGAAACCTAAAATCAGCCAGGATTCAGCAGACGTCATTGATTGTGTCTTCTCCTGCTCCTATTTTTTATGTTCTTAAATATTGAGGTTGAAATCATACACTCCCTGGAATAGATGGTGGTTAAGCAGTGATGTAAAATGGGTGATGGTGAATTCTCAGACCAGGTTACATTGTGTCCCAGTTTAATTTTAATTAACTTCAAAGACAAGGGGCTGGATTCTCCGATTTGGAGACGATATCCTGATGCCGGCGTGGGAATGGAGGCGTTTTACAACAAAGAAATTAGCGCAAAATGGCCACCGATCCTCTGTCTGGTGGGGTCTAGCAGGCACACAGTGTAGAGCAACCGGCTCTAGCTGCTGATACGTCCAGAGAATTGCTGGGCCTGTGGCTGCGCATGGGCACGGCGGTGGCCTGCAGCGGCCGTGCCGTGCCCCCAGCCCCTGCTAAAGCCCAGCCCTGCCCGCAGATTGGCTCTCCACCGACTGTGGCCGCGCTAGACTCAGTCCGCAGCTGCCACGTCGAGTTCTCGAAAAAGAATAGCATGAGAGACCCACGCCATTGGCAACTCGGCTGGTCGGGGGTGGAGCATGGGGGTGGGGGCCACAAGTAACGCCCTGAGGCCGTCCAAATGGCGGCGGTGCACTCCTAGAGTACGCTGTTTTGGAGGGGGCGGAATATCGCAAAAGCGGCGCCGCCCCCGATTTCGGCGCCAACGTGCATTCTCCGTCCGGTCGCGAACGCGATTTCGGCGTCGGACACCAGAGAATCCCACCCAAGATCTCTCCCTACAGTGTATGCAAAGATTGCTAAATTGTAGAATCTCCCTTCAATGTCCTCAAAATCACTGACTCTATTGCAGGTCGTGAAACCATCGTAATTACACTGACTCAGCTGCAGTTTCGCAGCCTCAATTAAAGGGTTCAAAATCAATAGTTCTGTTTCCAGGCCTTGCTTGTTTGTTGCTGATGCAATACCTGCACAAACTTGTACATCAGCACTGGCGATGTCTGCTTGTCAGCAACTTCTTGTTCAAACATCTGTTTCTGCCGACAACATTTAAATCACTACAATCTCACTGATGCGTAATGTTGGTCTGAGGAAACTCAGCAGTTTAAACAGTTCAGTTCTTGTTGTTGGAAATAAAATTGATTTCCATTAGGATGCTTCTTGGGTGTAAAATTGACGCAAAGCAGACAAGTTTGACAGTGGGACAGGTTTCACCCGATCTGTGCCATACAGAAATAAAACTTCCCCTATACTAACACATCAAACACTCCAGGGCAGGTTCAGCATTGATTAGGTTCAGAGGAAATCTCCCTAAAGACCAGAGATGTAGCGCTGCCGGAGTGCATCAGACTGCTGCTCCGGCATCTCCTATTCAAAGGCTTTAATATTCACCATTGGATGGTAAACTCTCCTTTGTCGAATCAGATGAACTTGTATCTGAGATCATCATTACAGATGTCAGAGCAGCCCTCTCGAAGGTCAACCCATGGAAAGGCACTGGCCCGGATGGGGTACCCGGACGAGCACTCAGGTCTTGCGCGGATCAGCTGGTGGGGGTATTCGCAGACATCTTCAACCTCTCTTTACAACAATCTGAGGTCCCTATCTGCTTCAAGAAGACGACCATCATACCTGTACCAAAAAAAAGCTAAGCAGCATGCCTTAATGACTATCGTCCAGTGGCTCTGACATCCATCATCATGAAATGCTTCAAATGGTTAGTCATGGTATGAATCAACTCCAGCCTCCCTCCCCTCCAACTCGATTTTCAAATTTGCTGATGACACCACCGTAGTGGGTCGGATTTCAAACAATGGGGAGATAGAGTACAGGAATGAGAGAGAGAATCTGGTGAACTGGTGCGACGACAATAATCTCTCCCTCAATGTCAACAAAACGAAGGAGATTGTCATCGACTTCAGGAAGTGTAGTGGAGAACATGCCCCTGTCTACATCAATGGGGACGAAGTAGAAAGGGTTTAGAGCTTCAAGTTTTTAGGTGTACAAATCACCAACAACCTGTCCTGGTCCCCCCCATGCCGATATTACAGTTAAGAAAGCCCACCGACGACTCTACTTTCTCAGAAGACTAAGGAAATTTGGCATGTCAGCTACGGCTCTCACCAATTTCTACAGATGCACCATTGAAAGCATTCTTTCTGGTTGTATCACAGCTTGGTATGGAGCCTGCTCTGCCCAAGACCGCAGGAAACTACAAAAGGACGTGAATGTCGCTCAATTCATCACGTAAACCAGCCTCCCATCATTGACTCTATCTATAATTCCCGCTGCCTCGGAAAGGCAGCCAGCATAATTAAGGACCCCACGCACCCCGGACATACTCTCCTCCACCTTCTTCCGTCAGGAAAAAGATACCAAAGTTTGAAGTCACATACCAACCGACTCAAGAACAGCTTCTTCCCTACTGCCATCAGACTTTGAATGGATTAAATTGATCTTTTCTCTACACCTTGCTATAACTGTAACATTATATTCTGCAGTCTCTCCTTCCTTCCCTATGTACAGTATGCATTGTTTGTACAGCATGCAAGAAACAATACTTTTCACTGTATACTAATACATGTGACAATAATAAATCAAATCAAATCACAAAAGTTGTTTGGCAATTCCATTATACCATCCACTTGCTTTTTTCTTCCACTGATCTCAGTAGAATCTGCTCCATTAATTGTCTGACTGGATTTAAATCCTCACTGCCTCCAATATTGAAGTTTCTTGTTTCCAGAAGGGGGATTTGGCTCATTGATGGCAACAATCAGAACTGGAGGGAAATCCTCTCCCAAGCATGTGGGACTGAGTGATTTGTGACACAGATGCGATCTGCATGGGGACCATTTTGAGTGAATTCTACCTGCTGTATTATGTGGGGCACAAGGGCATGTTTGGTCACAGGTTACTGGAGTTTGAATTCAGGACGAACGGTAGGAGTTGACTGGAATATCCAGAGCTTGCAGTGTGGCTGTGATTCTGGAAGCTGGAGAGGTTAAGAGGTGGCAGAGGGAAGGTTGGGCAAGGTCCCAGGCTTCATGCTGCTGCTGTTGAATGTCTCTGAGTCACTGTGCAGCAGCAACAATAGAAGCAACCCTCCTATTAGAAAAATACAGACCTTACAAATCCCTGCACACAGCTTGTTCATAAACAGGCATTTTAGGGTCTTTGAAGCTCAAGGTTCCCAGGATCTGGCATCATTATCCCCAGATACTCTGCTGTGATTGCCTACTGAACACTAACTAATTCCTTGGCTGTGATGAGCTGAGGATATGAACCGCAGTACATACCCAACTTTCTAGCTTGTCATGCATGCCCAATTGGTGGGACTGGAAAGGAATGTGAAATTCGCTCCCGCCTGCAATCAGCTCCCGACATCAATTTCATGCTGGCTGACCAACTGACTGCTGGCCTGTGTGAAATGTGTGCTGAGACAGGCTCAGTCAGCACTGCGGGCGGGAGTGGGAAGAGGGCAGGCAATAGGAGCAGTAAGGGTGTGGGCGGGAGTTTAAATGGAGCTTCCTGGAAGATGGCAATCGGTGATCAGACATATACAAAAAACAACAGGGCTCAGAGAATCATAGAATCCCTACAATACAGAAGGAGACCATTCGGCCCATCAAGTGTTCACCGACCCTCTGAAAGAGCACCCTACCCAGGCCTGCACCCCCACCCTATTTCTGTAACCCCACCTAACCATCCTTAGACACGAAGTGGCAATTTAGCAAGGTCGATACACCTAACCTGCACATCTTTGGACTGTGGGAGGAAACCGGAGCACCCGGAGGAAACCCACGCAGACACGGGCAGAACATGTAAACACCACACAGACACGGGGAGAAAGTGCAGACTCAGGAGCCTGAGGGGGCTGCTTTGAAAATGGAAACATTTTATTACTTGAGTTACTGTGCTGTTAGTGTCTGTAGTGTGTTATCAGCAGTAGGGGCCCAGGCGGGATGGAAATACCCAGGCCCAGTCTACTCCCACTTTTCTGATGAGTGCCTGTGGGTTTTCCTGCAGGCAGTTTGTCCTCAACGCTATATCTTGCTATCTCTAAATAGGAAGCCATCTCATACGACAAAGGAGGCCAAACAGAGGTGCCAGGTCTGGTCAGTTGCACATAGGACCTGGAGGCAGTGCAAGAGAAGGTTTAATGACCTTCTATGCTCTGCCAAGGTGAGTACTGAATGCAGTTGAAACCTTGGATAGATGTCTTTGTAGCAATTGTTGATGCTCTTGAGCGCAAAATGCAGAGTGTAAAGTGGCAGATAATTCTGTGGCTGGCCTGTAAGTAAGGGTGAGGTGCAGCAATGTGATGGGGACAAACCTGTGTCTTTGTTGGGAAGACTGGTATTTTCTGGCATTTAAAGGGAGACTTTTGAAAGCACTTTTGTCCTTTCAAGAGAAGAGGAATCACAATGCACAGGAGCAAGACCGACAGGCGGTGGGGTTCCAAACCTTTTTCTCTTAAGTCAGGTGGAGGAGCAAGCTCTGGAAATGTCCTGTTAACATTCAGTAAGGTCCACTCGCCATGGAGCGGCAAGGGCCTCGGATGAGGCCAAGGGTCCAGTGGACATGGAAAAGATTGGTGGTGGGTATGAAAGATGTAGGGCAGTGTTTGTAAGACTGGCATGTGCCAAGGGATTCCCCGTTCCTGAAATGAGGTGTTGACGCCGGGGCAGGATTCGTGGACTTCCACAATCGCAAAACTGGCGCTGCACCTGGACCAATTCAGCGACTGTTAATGGGCTAGCACCGGTGAAACACAGAACACGATCGATTCCCATGAGAAATAGTGCGGGATTCGCTGGATCCTCAATTACACTCAGGAGGCTGAGAAGCTGCAGCTGCACATACACATTCCACTCCCCGCACACACTCACCGCAGTCAACAAGATGGCACTGGTTGAGCTGGAGCAGGCGCATACAGCTGATGGGTCGGCTGGGGCCAGAGGGCACCTAGGGGGTGGCCTGGGGGGACTAAGTTCACAGTTGGCAGTCAGCGGCACGGGCAGCTGCATGGCTGCCTTGCAGACTGCGGCAATGGTGTTCTGTGCCCGTCCACCCTGACCCTACAGCCCACCTCTTAGCCACCCCCGCTACTCCCCCGGCACTGCCAGAAGCCCCCGGCAAGCGGCACGACTGTGAGCAAACTATGGCGATATTGGACACTTTTTGAACACCCCCTCTCCCTCAGCAGCATTTTTAAAAGCACAAGTGAATCTCGCCATCGGGAGTAGGCGGAGAATCACGGACACCCCGGAGAATACTGGGTGAGGCCCGCTAATGGGGCTGGATTCTCTTTTTTAAAAATAAATTAAGAGTGCCCAATTAGGGCAGCACGGTGGCCTAGTGGTTAGCACAACCGCCTCACGGCGCTGAGGTCCCAGGTTCGATCCCGGCTCTGGGTCACTGTCCGTGTGGAGTTTGCACGTTCTCCCCATGTCTGCGTGGGTTTCGCCCCCACAACCCAAAAATGTGCAGAGTAGGTGGATTGGCCACACTAAATTGCCCCTTAATTGGAAAAAATAATTGGGTAATCTAAAAATTTAAAAAAAAAAAGAGTGCCCAATTGATTTTTTCCAATTAAGGGGCAATTTAGCGTGGTCAATCCATCTAACCTGCACATCATTGGGTTGTGGGGGTGAAACCCTCGCAAACACGGGGAAAATGTGCAAACTCCATACGGACAGTGGCCCAGAGCCAGGATCAAACCTGGGACCTCGGTGCCATGAGACAGCAATGCTAACCACTGTGCCACCGTGCTGCCATGGGGCTGGATTCTCTGCACCATGATGCCGATATTGCGTTCGGCGACGGGGCGGAGAATCCGTTTCTCGCGCACAAAATCGGGACTCACGCTGGTTTTGCAATTTTCCGCAGCCCCCCCCCCGAACATCAGCGTACTCCTCCGAGCATCCACTGCCTCAGGCCTGAGGCCTGCCTCGCGATTCTCCGTCCCCGACCGGCCGAATTCCTGACGGTGTGGTTCTAACATGGTCCCACCGTCCGTGATACTTGGTGGCGGCTGCGGACTCCGTCCAGGGCCACCACAGTCGGGGGAGGGCCAATCGGAGGGCCGGGGGGGTTTCATTGGGAGCTGGGGGCTATGCGTGCGGGCGTTCGGGGCTGGCGAGCGGCCAATGTGGGACACTATTTAGTCGGTCTAGGTTTGCAGGCTGAGTCCGCCATGGAGCACGGTTCTGCCGCTGGAGGCTGTCGCCGTGCGCATGCGCGGCCTGTGACCCAGAAGTGTGGGGGGCCGTCTCAGCAGCTAGTGAGCTGTGAGCGCTATGACAGTTGCCTGCGAGCCCCCTGCAAAACGGTGAATCTGTGGCCTTTTCCCGCCAGTTTTCCTGGAGTAAAAGACCACAGTTTTCCCAACGGCGTGGGGTCTTGTCCCAAAAATGGAGAATCCAGCCCATGACATGCCAAGGGTGTTTACTGTATGTGTAGAGTGGAATGCATTGACGCTGCTGTCAAGGCCCCGGAGAATTGCAATTTGGCATGAAACCGCCAACATCCACGATTTCGGTGTCAAAACTGATTCTCCTCCCAATCGCCTTTCCAGATTCCGCTGTCAGCCTATGGAGAATCCCACCCCTGCAATTCTCTTATTCCTGTTGCTCACCCATTCATAAGTTTTTTCTCAGCCAGATGTCGAATCTGAGAAGCAACCAGACAGCATGAACCAAATGCTGACTCTTTTAATTCCTCTCTCAGATGGAACATCATCACGACCCCAGAAGGAGAATTCAGAATGTCCGATTCACCTAACAAGCATGTCTTTCCGGACTTGTGGGAGGAAACGTGAGCACACGGAGGAAATCCACGCAGACATGGCGAGAACGTGCAGACTCCGCACAGACAGCGACCCATGGTGGGAATCGAATCCAGGTCCCAGGCACTGTGAAGCAACAGTGCTAACCACTGAGCTACCGTGTACTGTCTAGAATAATCTGCAGAATCAACCTCAACCCAGAATGTTCTCTACTGACCAGGGTAATATTCTTTCTATTCCAATTCTATGGCTTGTTCGAGTGAGGTTACCAATTGTTGCCAAGCAGGCATAGTTTTGCTGCATGAACAGAACTGGGACTGACTAAATTCATATCATTTTTGATTCTTCCAGCCAGTTCCAGCAGGGAGAATAGATTCACTGCCTAGTCAATGGAATAATTCTGTTGAATTTAATCATCAGCTGGAGATGTGTGCACCATTGGGATGGTGCTGAAATTGACTTTGGAAGAAAATGTTGGCAGATTTAAAACTAAAGAAAATTCCAAGTGTTTGTGTGACGTCAGATTAGATCTTTTCATGAAGCCTTTGGGCTGGATTTTATGGCGGTGACAGATATTCCACCAATGGGACCAAAACTGGAAGTTGGTGGGTGGAGGGATGAACCGGCTGTGACAGTCAGCATGACTAATTAAGCATGACTAATTAATCAACTGCCACTGGGAATTGCCATTCTGATTAAGGAGAGTTTCCATTCAGATGGATGGCAGCTCAGTACCACCATTTGGAGCCACGGCCACTACAGAGGTTGCAACGGGAGAAGGTGGATGGATCAATATTCGTGAAACCCCTCGGCCAGGTAAATGGGGTCCGGGGATGCGGTGCCAGTCAGCTAGGGTGGAGGCGGTTGCGGAGGACAGGCGATACTGTTACCGCAAGGCAGCCATTGCCACTGAGGCATGACCGTGAACGAAAAGGTGGCTGGAAAGGAGAGCCCCACGTGGAACCCAATGAGAGGTTGTTGGGCTTTACCTAGTGGTCTTCACTTGTGACAGAGACTCCCTTCGGTCCGATGTCTGTGGTGGAAAGTAACCGTTAATTGCCACTGAAGTGATCAATGGCCACCTTTCCCTCTGTTGGCAAGACATCACGGTGATGGGAAGATTATGACACAACACTCACTGCCTTCCCAAAACATTTTGCTGACCTTTGTGCCTTCCAGACTGTCCCCAAAGGCCTGGTAAAATCCAGCTCCATGTATTAATGGAACCCTCCACTATCCACGGGAGCTCCAGTTTCCCATTCGTATTCTAATGGACTGACAGACAGCAGATTAAGCCACAGAGAAACTGTTGACAACTACGTCAACTGGATCTGTGAACTTCCTGTGACAAGCTGACAGTGAACAAAATACTCAGCAGGTCTGACAGCATCTGTGAAGAAAGAAGCAAAGAAATGGGAATTTCACTTTAGGGGTAGGCCTGAAGTTGGCACGGGTGGGAGAGGATGTGAAACCTGCTCCCACCTGAGATCACATTGGTAATGCAATATTATGCGGGGTGGCTAATGAAGACCCGCCCAGCGTATACCGCATCTTTCAGTTGGGTGTCTGTGCAGGTGGGGCGAGAATGCATCAGGTGCTGGCTCCAATCAGGACCCGGTGGGGTGATTTAAAAGGAGAGCAGACAGTTCCCTGAACGTTGCCAGGAGTTCTGGGTCAGGCTGAGGTTGCAGTCTGTCTCAAGACTAATCAAAGGAATGTCGTCAGTACCAGGAGGCCATGGAAGGTAGGAGGACAGGTCGGGTGGGATAATTCCCCCCACAATTTTACAGATGAGTTCCTTTCTGTCCTGATGCCAAGGGATGGGAGGAGAAGGCTGTCCTGCATGATGAAGAAGGCATGGACGGAGCTGGCTGCTGAGATCAGTGGGCATGATATTGTAGTGTCACTGCTGGATGCAGTGCCACAAAAGGTTCAATGATCTTCTGCAGTCATCAAGGGTAAGTGCAGAGATGGCGGGGACTTGTGCGGAGAGCTATAGTGGGGTGTCTGTTCCCCTGGCTGCTCAGAGATCTGAGTGTGTATGCCAATTGGCAATGAGGCCTGTCCTGCCCTGCCTTGCCAGCACAATAGGCCACAGAGCATTGGAGGGGGATTGTGTGCCACAGTGAAATGGTCTGCTAAATGCACTTATGGGGGAGGGGCATCTGGTTTGGTCCTCAAGGGAGATGGAACTCTAATGAGCCCTTCTGTTGTTCCCTGACAGGAGAAGACAAGTCACAATACTGCAGAGCACCACCAGACTGGTGGGGGAGACCCAATCTGCTGATGCCAATGAGGAGTGAGAGAGGTGCTATAGAGTTGGACTTCCACTGGCCAACTTGCTCCCATGGTCGTGGTGAGAAGGGGTCTGGGATGAAGGTAATTGCAGCGATCCCAGATATGTGTGCCGTGGACATCGGAGAGGTCACAGGCCCGTCATGAGAAAGTGAGCTGTCCCAGTCAGAGTGCCCATTGAAGCATTAATGCAGATGTCATCATGCCGCAACTCTCCATTGTCTCAGCAGGACATCGAGCATGTATAGTGACAATGATGATTTAATTCACTGATGTAGTGCCTTCCTTCTGAAGATAAGTCAGCCACACCAGCCACAGATGGCCCCGAGGCAGCCAGGAAGACAATGTTCCTGCAACTGCATCATGCTGTCTCTTGCTATCATGCTCCAGCACAGATACTCATGTCGGCAGGCATTAGGTTATTGCCTTAGTGGATAGTGCACAGTAGTGCAGGAACATCACATTTGCATCAGGAGAAGGCAGACAGGTCCCAGGCCGCCGACAATGGGAGCACTGCTGGAGACCAGGACCATACTGAGTCCAAAGCAGATGATGAGCCTCTGGAGATGTCCATGAGGCAGCAGATGCTTTGTATCTAGTGGGATGCGTGGGGAGATCTGGCAGATATCCATGAGGGTCTGCACGCCATGGCTTCCATCATTGAGGAGTCCATGTGGAACATGAGCACTGCGTTGACTTTGAGCACGAAACGCACGTCCTCCTCCATTGAGGGATGGCGACTCTTGTGGAGAGACTGCTTCAGGCACACTCTCCGGGTTCCAGGAGTCATGCTTGGACCTGCTGGCCGGCACACTGGTTGTGATCTCTGGAGGGATGAGGCACCTAAGTTTCTCGCTAGGTGCCCAACCATCAATGGTGAGCAGGGGCATGCTAATGGACCTAATGCTGGCAGATGAGCTGCCTGTTGAATTTGTGGGCTCCTCTCAGGGTGCTCTGAACGAGGGCACCAGCTCACTGCCCCTCTACCAGTGACCCTCAGACCCATCACTGGAGCCATCCACCCTGGCTTGTGGTCCTGCCTCGTGCTCCTCAGCTCCAATGGGTTCCCCCCTTGTCACTAACCTGACACAACTTGCCGTACAAGTCTTATTGACTTCTTTGAGGAGATGACCAAGCATGTGGATGAAGGTAAAGCAGTGGATGTAGTGTACATGGATTTTAGTAAGGCATTTGATAAGGTTCCCCATGGTAGGCTTATGCAGAAAGTAAGAAGGCATGGGATAGTGGGAAATTTGGCCAGTTGGATAACAAACTGGCTAACCGATAGAAGACAGAGAGTGGTGGTGGATGGCAAATATTCAGCCTGGAGCCCAGTTATCAGTGGCGTACCGCAGGGATCAGTTCTGGGTCCTCTGCTGTTTGTGATTTTCATTAACGGCTTGGATGAGGGAGTTGAAGGGTGGGTCAGTAAATTTGCAGATGATACGAAGATTGGTGGAGTTGTGGATAGTGAGGAGGGCTGTTGTCGCCTTCAAAGAGACATAGATAGAATGCAGAGCTGGGCTGAGATGTGGCAGATGGAGTTTAACCCTGACAAGTGTGAGGTTGTCCATTTTGGAAGGACAAATATGAATGCGGAATACAGGGTTAACGGTAGGGTTCTTGGCAATGTGGAGGAGCAGAGAGATCTTGGGGTCTATGTTAATAGATCTTTGAAAGTTGCCACTCAAGTGGATAGAGCTGTGAAGAAGGCCTATGGTGTGCTAGCGTTCATTAGCAGAGGGATTGAATTTAAGAGCCATGAGGTGATGATGCAGCTGTAGAAAACCTTGGTCAGGCCACATTTGGAGTACTGTGTGCAGTTCTGGTCACCTCATTTTAGGAAGGATGTGGAAGCTTTGGAAAAGGTGCAAAGGAGATTTACCAGGATGTTGCCTGGAATGGAGAGTAGGTCATACGAGGAAAGGTTGAGGGTGCTAGGCCTTTTCTCATTAGAACGGAGAAGGATGAGGGGTGACTTGATAGAGGTTTATAAGATGATTAGGGGAATAGATAGAGTAGACAGTCAGAGACTTTTTCCCCGGGTGGAACACACCATTACAAGGGGCATAAATTTAAGATAAATGGTGGAAGATATAGAGGGGATGTCAGAGGTAGGTTCTTTACCCAGAGAGTAGTGGGGGCATGGAATGCACTGCCTGTGGAAGTAGTTGAGTCGGAAAAGTTAGGGACCTTCAAGCGGCTTTTGGATAGGTACATGGATTAGGGTAGAATAATGGAGTGTAGGTTAACTTCTTAAGGGCAGCACGGTAGCATTGTGGATAGCACAATTGCTTCACAGCTCCAGGGTCCCAAGTTCGATTTCGACTTGGGTCGCTGTCTATGTGGAGTCTGCACATCCTCCCCGTGTGCGCGTGGGTTTCCTCCGGGTGCTCCGGTTTCCTCCCACAGTCCAAAGATGTGCAGGTTGGGTGGATTGGCCATGAAAAATTGTCCAAAATTCTATGATTAACCTCGGACAAAAGTTCGGCGCAACATCGTGGGCCGAAGGGCCTGTTCTGTGCTGTATTTCTCTATCTAACTGTGTATGGCTGATTGTGAGATGCAGCACAAATCCCCCATTGAGTCCTGAAATGAACTGGAGATGTAGAAGTTGAGGGCCCCTGTGACCTTTAACGCCAACGGAATGGGGTGACCGCCCACGTGGTTGGAGGCAATTTCAGGACTCTCATTTTGCAAAGGGATGTCGCTGTACGCCTGGAGAGGCAAAGCCTCCTGTGGTACTGGAGCTCAGCCATTTACAGGTAGTTGGTGCGCTGTTTGTATACTGGAGCCCCTCCTGCCTTGGACTCCTTGCTGCCCCTGCACCAACTAAGCCCATACCTCCCCTCTTACAGGTTTCTGCCTATGCTCACCATGTCTCCTTTCTCTCTTGCCTCCCCTCTTCCTCCTCAGAGGAGGTCCCACCAGCAGAATGGACTATTCCCATTGGACCAGATTCTGCCTTGCCAATGTTGGAACTCTGTCCTCCGAACCTCAGGAAAACCTTCCTGGGAAGTCCTGAAATGCTAAACATCACACTTCAAACGCTAAACAATAATGATGAGATTCAAACTAAATTCACACAGCTACAAACTCTACCACAGAGAAACTGCTACTTCTCCCACCCTTGGATGAGGAAATGCGAAAAACACAATGGGCACCCACCTGTTTTGCCCATTAGATGAGCTAAAAATAGCATGAGTAGTGTAAACTTTGCTGTCAATTGGACTTTTAATGGCCTTAATTGACCCTTTGATTTTGGGTGGGCATGCATCAGATTCATGCACTCACCTGAAAATCATGTGTGTGTGCAATGATATCAGAAAAGTCTTTTCGTGCGATTTTTCACACTTCTGGTTTATGCGCATGTCTGGCCCAGACACGTAAAGTTCTGGCCAATGTTTCAGTTCATCATTTGTTTTCTTAGCATTGAGGCAAGGCTGGACAACATTCAATCCAACTTTCCAAAGTACGACTAGGCAGAGTTTAAAGACATTGGAATGAACTTGGCACCGTCCCCTGGTGATCCACTATTTTCATTTAGTTAAAATAACTCTAGCTGAAGGTACTGGAATCTCTCCATTAAGAAGCTTGGCTCAATGTTCGATGATGTTCATTCCTGTTGCTCACGCCCCTTCCCTACTTGAGTAAAGTAATTTGATAATAAACTAAACTCATCTCCGATTATTTCTCCTATGGTCTGAGAGTGTGTACAGGCGGTTCAGGACTGCACTACCGTAGTTCATTTTATTTTAATTGGTTGATTTAGTGAGTGCACATTCCTGAGAAAGTGTATCCCAATTCCATTGCCTCATTGTCTCTATTTCTCATTGATTTCCCAGGACATGTCCCTTTCATTTGGGAGCATGAACTAGAGTTGTCAGTGGAGGCTTGACATCATCTAACATGTTCTGACCAACAGAGGTTTACAAATGTTCCAATACTAACTTCCCCCGTAGCCTTTTTACCTAATTTCTTCCCATCCTTCATGTTCAACGTGGGTTTTCAGATGGGATGATCGCATTTACTATCTTCAACTCACAGCACACTGTCCAATGCAGTCAGAGTCTCAGTCCCAACAAATGCAAGTACCTCATTATCATAGAATTTACAGTGCAGAAGGAGGCCATTCAGCCCATCGAGTCTGCAACGGCCCTTGGAAAGAGCATCCTACTTAAGCCCACGCTTCCACCCTATCCCTGTAACCGGTGACACCACTAAGGGCAATTTAGTCCTTATCCACCTACTTGAGTAAAGTAATTTGAAAATAAACTAAACTCATCTTCGATTATTTCTCCTATGGTCTGAGAGTGTGTAGATGCGGTTCAGCACTGCACTACCGTAGTTCATTTTAATTTAATTGGTTGATTTATTGATTAGTTGGCCAATCCACCTAACCTGCACATCTTTGGACAGTGGGAGGAAACCAGAGCACTCGGAGGAAACCCACGCAGACACTGGGAGAACATGCAGATTCCACACAGACAGTAATCCAAGCCGGGAATCGAACCTGGGACCCTGGAGCTGTGAAGCAACTGTGCTAACCACTGCGCTACCGTGCCGCCCTATGATTAAGTATTATTACTAATTAACCTGCAGATTTCTGCATTTTCAAGAAAGATGGAGATAGTCTGAGATTTACAGTGGAGCAATTGATCAGACTTACTCCAGGTGGAATGGGTTGGAGGTGAGATATGCCTGTTGATAACCCTTGGGTTCTCATAAAATCAGAAGTCACAGCTCTGATGATTGGCATGACTGAGGCTCCTGGTTCCACCTTTTACAGTCTTGTTCATCAATCTGTTCCTTGTTGGCTTTGAACCTTTCCATCATTTCTAAACTCATCTGTCAAAATGTTTATTTTGGACTTCCGGTTGTGGCCATGGTGTGAGTGGTCGCACACAGGGCAGCTCCTGCTTGAAGGTGTAGAAAATAGCTCTTTTTACCTGAAATTGGGCACAACTTCGACGGAAAAGTGTAACTGAAGGTCGGAGATGTTCCCCCGGAGTGGTATGTCTGCTAGTTATCAAACCCTGTAGAAGGTGAAGGACTTGGCCAAGGAGTTGGAAGAGACCTGTGGTGCAGCAGCCAGTGGAAGGATGATGGAGGTGGAAGGGCTAGTGCAAGTAGCAAAGCCCTGGATAGCCTTCATCAAGGGAGAGTTCCACCAGCAGAGGAAGGAGATGCAGAAGAATCACTCAAAGGCCATCAAATGGGCTGTGCATCCCTGAACGGCTCGATGGAGAGGGTGGAGAAATGCTTGGAGGCACAGGGGCCGCAGATCCGAGAGATTGAGAGGCCAATGTTGGACCACAGCAATTGAGTGGTGGCACTGGAAGCAGAGGTGGGGCTCTTAGGAACCCTTTGCGAGACGTTGAGAGGTGGAGGAGCAGGAAAATAGGTCAAGAGGGCAGAATCTGCGGAGAGTGGGCCTGTCTGAAGGAGTCAAAGGTGCGAGTGCCATGAGGTATGTTTCGAGGATGCTAGCAGGGCTGGTGGTGGAGGGCGTGCTGGGCGAGGCCCCAGAGGTGGACAGAGCACGCAGGACACTGAGGCAGAAGCCTAGAGCAAGGGAGCCACTGCGGATGGTGAAGGAGAAGATTCTGTAGTGGGCCAGGGAGAAGCGCAACTACGAATGGGAGGGGACCAAGGTTCAAATATATCAGGACATTGGAGCTGAGCTGGCAAAATAGCGTGCAGGATTCAACAGATGTTGTATCGACAGTGGATCAGGTTTGGGGTGCTCTACCCGGCAAAATTATGGGTGACCTATGAAGGCGGGGAGTACTATTTTGAGACCCCAGAAGCGGCCAATGACTTTATCAAGGAGCAATAAACTGGGGGTGAACTAAACTATTTTGGGAGATGGAGGTGCTGGCACTTCGAAGTAATTGAGAACATGGTTAGAGTGGGAGTTGGAGGTCTCTTGTTATGCTCTTTGGCGTAGCATAAGCTGCTTCCTTGATGTACACTCTGACAAAGGAAGGTTCAGACGTGGAGATAACTTCAACACGTTTATTAAACTATTAACTATTCTCCTACTCGGATTTGCCTACTGTTAATCCTTCTATAGCTACTCAGACTGACAAATCAGTCTGCTACAAACCACGTGGTGGGTGTGATGTTCAATCAACCCTGTGTCTGTACTCACTGAGTGTCTCCACTGGAAAGAGGAAGATCATGTGTGCTGTGTCCTTTATATATGGGTTGGTGTAATGCCCTCCTGTGGTAGTGTCACCTCTGTGTGTATCGTGAATGCCGATTGGTCGTGTCCTATCTTACTGACCTATTGGTTGAATGTCTGTGCGTCATGTCTCTGGTGCTCCCTCTAGTGTCTAGCTAGGCTACGTGTATTTGCATTAACCCCTTGTGTATTTACAGTGATGCATATCACCACATGAGGGAGCTTTTTTCTTCTTTTCCTCCGATGTGGAGGGCGTTTTCTTCTTTTTACTGTCGGGTTGACAAAGGGTAGCGGGTTGAAAAGTTTGTAGGGAGATGGCTGTCCCCACCCCTATCCTGCTGCCTGGGGCTATGTTTTTTCTTTTTGTTTGTCTTTGGGGAAGGTGACCTGTCGTTCGAGATGAGTGTTTGGGTGGGGGAGGGGGAGATCAGTGGGCAGCCTACTTCACAGAACAAAGAGGTGGGGGGTCAGCCTTTGGCCAGGAGTTGGCACGTTGTCGGTGGGGGGTGATACGACGAGGTGAGGTTGGAGAAGAAACATGGTCAGGGTGGAGAAAGGGGCCATCTTGGATGGGCCAGATATGGGACAAAATTAACAGGGGGTAGAATTGAAAGGTGAGGATGGCAGATGAGAGAGGGGAATGGAGACGTAAGCCCGCGGTACGCCTGATAACAATGAAATGAAAATCGCTTATTGTCACGAGTAGGCTTCAATGAAGTTACTGTGAAAAGCCCCTAGTCGCCACATTCCGGCGCCTGTCCGGGGAGGCTGGTACGGGAATCGAACCGTGCTGCTGGCCTGCTTGGTCTGCTTTATAAGCCAGCGATTTAGCCTGGTGAGCTAAACAGGCTCCCCGAGTAGGCGGGGATTTGGTCGGGGTGGAGGGGGCAGAGTAGGCGGGGATTTGGTCGGGGTGGAACATACGAGGGTTCAATGGACCAGTGAAGAGATCTCAGGTCTTTGCGCACCTATGGAGTTTAAAAGCAGAGGTAGTCTTTCCACAGGAAACGTACCTCCGCGTGAAGGATCAGGTTAGTCTGAGGAAGGAATGGGTGGGTCAGGTTTTCCACTCGGTGTTTGATTCAAAGTTACGGTGGCAATTTTTATAAGTAAGAAAACGGGGTTGTGAGCGCGACGGAAGTGAGGGACCCGGGTGGGAGATATGTGATGGTGAGTGGGGTATTAGAGGAGACGATGGTGGTGCTGGTGAATACGCACCGAATTGGGATGATGCAGGTTTTATGAGGGAGTTGCTGGCAGTAACCCAGGACTTGGCCACGCATCAGTTGATTATGGGAGGAGATTTTCATTGCGTCCTAGATCCGAGGGTAAATAGATTGAGCCCAAGGTCAATGGGTAGAATACGAATGGCAAAGGAGCTGGGCAGGTTTATGGAAAATATGGGTATGGTGGACCCATGGCTCTTCAAGAACACAGGAGGAAGGGAGCATTCCTTTTTCTCACATGTGTACAGGGTGTATTCAAGAATCATCTTTTTTGTGGTGAGCCAGGAGAGTTTGGTCAGGGTAGAGGAGGTAGAGTAGGCGGGCGGGGTGGAGGGGGCAGAGTAGGCGGGGATTTGGTCGGGGTGGAGGGGGCAGAGTAGGCGGGGCGGGGTGGAGGGGGCAGAGTAGGCGGGGATTTGGTCGGGGTGGAGGGGGCAGAGTAGGCGGGCGGGGTGGAGGGGGCAGAGTAGGTGGTCGGGGTGGAGGGGGCAGAGTAGGCGGGGATTTGGTCGGGGTGGAGGGGGCAGAGTAGGCGGGCGGGGTGGAGGGGGCAGAGTAGGTGGTCGGGGTGGAGGGGGCAGAGTAGGCGGGCGGGGTGGAAGGGGGAAAATTGGCGGGCGGGGTGGAGGGGGCAGAGTAGGCGGGCGGGGTGGAGGGGGCAGAGTAGGCGGGCGGGGTGGAGGGGGCAGAGTAGGCGGGGCGGGGTGGAGGGGGCAGAGTAGGCGGGGATTTGGTCAGGGTGGAGGGGGCAGAGTAGGCGGGGATTTGGTCGGGATGGAGGGGGCAGAGTAGGCGGGCGGGGTGGAGGGGGCAGAGTAGGTGGTCGGGGTGGAGGGGCAGAGTAGGCGGGCGGGGTGGAAGGGGGAAAATTGGCGGGCGGGGTGGAGGGGCAGAGTAGGCGGGGGGCGGGGTGGAGGGGGCAGAGTAGGCGGGCGGGGTGGAGGGGGCAGAGTAGGCGGGCGGGGTGGAGGGGGCAGAGTAGGCGGGGATTTGGTCGGGGTGGAGGGGGCAGAGTAGGCGGGGATTTGGTCGGGGTGGAGGGGGCAGAGTAGGCGGGGATTTGGTCGGGGTGGAGGGGGCAGAGTAGGCGGGCGGGGTGGAGGGGGCAGAGTAGGCGGGGATTTGATCGGGGTGGAGGGGGCAGAGCAGGCGGGGATTTGGTTGGGGTGGAGGGGGCAGAGTAGGTGGGTGGGGTGGAGGGGGGCAGAGGAGGTGGGCGGGGTGGAGGGGGCAGAGTAGGCGGGACTTGGTCGGGGTGGAGGGAGCAGAGTAGGCGGGGATTTGGTCGGGGTGGAGGGGGCAGAGTAGGCGGGGCGGGGTGGAGGGGGCAGAGTAGGGCGGGGATTTGGTCGGGGTGGAGGGGGGCAGAATAGGTGGGCGGGGTGGAGGGGGCAGAGTAGGTGGGGCGGGGTGGAGGGGGCAGAGTAGGCGGGCGGAGTGGAGGGGGCAGGGTAGGCGGGGCTTTGGTCAGGGTGGAGGGGGCACAGTAGGCGGGGCGGGGTGGAGGGGGCAGAGTAGGCGGGCCGGGTGGAGGGGGCAGAGTAGGCGGGCGGGGTGGAGGGGAAAGAGGAGGTGGGCGGGGTGGAGGGGGCAGAGTAGGTGGGCGGGGTGGGAGGGGGCAGAGTAGGCGGGCGGGGTGGAGGGGGCAGAGTAGGTGGGCGGGGTGGAGGGGGCAGAGTAGGGGGGCGGGGTGGAGGCGACAGAGTAGGCGGGCGGGGTGGAGGGGGCAGAGTAGGCGGGCGGGGTGGAGGGGACAGAGTAGGCGGCGGGGTGGAGGGGGGCAGAGTAGGCGGGCGGGGTGCAGGGGGCAGAGTAGGCGGGGAATTGGTCGGGGTGGAGGGGCCAGAGTAGGTGGGCGGGGTGGAGGGGGCAGAGTAGGTGGGCGGGGTGGAGGGGCAGGGTAGGGCGGGGACTTTGGTCGAGGGTGGCGGGGGACAGAGGCAGGCGGGGCGGGGTGGAGTGGGCAGAGTAGGCAGGCTAGGGTTGGAGGGGGGCAGAGTAGGGCTGGCGGGTGGACGGGGAGTCAGAGTAGGCGGGGATTTGGTCGGGGTGGAGGGGGCAGAGTTGGCGGGCGGTGTGGAGGGGACAGAGTATGCGGGGATTTGGTCGGGGCGGAGGGGGCAGAGTAGGCGGGCGGGGTGGAGGGGCAGAGTAGGCGGGCGGGGTGGAGGGGGCAGAGTAGGCGGGGATTTGGTCGGGGCGGAGGGGGCAGAGTAGGCGGGCGGGGTGGAGGGGGCAGAGTAGGCGGGGATTTGGTCGGGGTGGAGGGGGCAGAGTAGGTGGGCGGGGTGGAGGGGGCAGAGTAGGCGGGCGGGGTGGAGGGGCAGAGTAGGCGGGAGGGGTGGAGGGGGCAGAGTAGGCGGGCGGGGTGGAGGGGGCAGAGTAGGCGGGCGGGGTGGAGGGGGCAGAGTAGGCGGGGCGGGGTGAAGGGGGCAGAGTAGGCGGGGATTTGGTCGGGGTGGAGGGGCAGAGTAGGCGGGGATTTGTCGGGGTTGAGGGGGCAGAGTAGGCGGGGATTTGGCCGGGGCGGAGGGGGCAGAGTAGGCTGGGGCCACCAGCTGGGGCCAAAAGGCCTTCGCCGGGCGGCGGAAGTCCGTGCATGCGCCGGTGCATCAGTGCCTGCTGATTTCACACTGGCGCATGCACAGCGGAGGGGTTCTCTTCCACCTCCGTCATGGTGGAGGCTA
This sequence comes from Scyliorhinus canicula, assembly GCF_902713615.1. NCBI lineage: Eukaryota > Metazoa > Chordata > Chondrichthyes > Carcharhiniformes > Scyliorhinidae > Scyliorhinus > Scyliorhinus canicula. The sequence goes on along the minus strand of NC_052161.1, from coordinate 122,782,629 downwards.
TGGCGGGGCGGAATAAAAAGATCGCCCCGCGTTCCCCCTCCAGGACCCCGGAGCCCGCCCGTGCCGCCAATCCCGCTGGCACCAGAGGTGTTTTGATTCCCACCGGCGGGATTGGCCTGGTTCAGCGGCGGGACTTCGTCCCACCGTGCACCGGGGAATCGCCGCGGGGGACGCGCCAACCGGCGCGGTGCGATTCCCGCCCCCGCCGATTCCCGGGTGGCGGTGAATTCAGGCCACGGCGGGGGCGGGATTGATGCCGGCCCCGGGTGATTAAATTCCGCCCAAGATTCCTGAAGTGTTCTGGGGTTTGGGTGGGCTTGGCTATCGGTAAGGGTTGAACCCGTGGACCAAACCCCTGGATGGGGATCCAGTGTCTAGACTTCCCCTTCTAACCCTGGGAAACCTGCAAGAGAGTGCTATAATCTTGTCGGGGACGATGGCAACAATGTCAAATGGGTTATTTTAAAATAGATGGACACCTTATTGTTCCTGATTCACAAGGCATAGATTATGATTATAGATTAAGCTTCAATGCACAAATGACCATGTCTCGGGCAGCCCTCTGTTCAAATTTTTCATCTTGGCCTAATCTGTTTAAACACTGAAGTGGCCTTCTCACTCTGAACTCTGCTGCCTGACAGGTGCAGAGCAGATCAGACAGTCCATTGAAGAATCCTGTTAAAAGGCCTTTCCTATTCCTCACACCTACTCCCTCAGCCCAATGATTGTAAAACAGCTGCTTTTTGAAGTGTCAGAGCCTTCCTAGAAAGTGTACAGCACTTTAAAAGTCTACAATTTCTTGAGATACTTTCAAATGGTAAGCATTCATTCAATTTCACAGTCAGTACATTTAACTAGCCTTGATTGACAACTTTATGGTTTCAACACAGCTGCCAGACGGTTTGTTTATTTATCTTTCCCTTCAGGCTTGAATGCGTCAGAAGTACCCCCTCATGGGGCAGCACGGTGGCCTAGTGGTTAGCACAACCGCCTCACGGCGCTGAGGTCCCAGGTTCGATCCCGGCTCTGGGTCACTGTCCGTGTGGAGCTTGCACATTCTCCCCGTGTCTGCGTGGGTTTCGCCCCTACAACCCAAAAAAGTGCAAGCTAGGTGGATTGGCCACGCTAAATTGCCCCTTAATTGGAAAAATGATTGGGTACACTAAATTTAAAAAAAAGAAGTACCCCCTTATTGATTCTAATGTCAAAGTTTATAAACATTCTTGTTATTATTGACAACTCCTCACCACATCAAAGCAGTAAAGTCAAATCACTTCCTCTTTTGTAACAGCAGAAAGCACTTAGCATTGTTGATGTGGTGCAGCATTTCAATTCCACCCGTTTCTGTTGTGCGTAAAGAGGGTTACAGAGTGAAAAGTCAATAAAAATAACAGTGGTTGCTTAGCAACTGGGCCTTTTAAGGAAGGCTTTTACCTTTTAGATTTTAGCTGAACTTGTTTGCAGCCAGAGACAGGACACTGGGGAGTGAACATCTCTCAACTCTGCCAGAAGAAAGACTGGACAGGGCAAGGGAGCTGTAAAGAGACAAGCTTCCCAAAGAACTAGATACAGTCCAGATAAGCAGGGAATTGGGTCCGTTGTAGTAACTAGATTTAAAGTGGGAAAGCAGACTTCAAAGTTAAATAAAAAGTTTGATGCCATTAGAATAGAGTCTGGAAATCAATAGTTAAAGCAATTGTGAACAGTTTGTACAACAGTCAAGACAAAGAAACCCTAAAAGGGAAGTGGTAAAACATGGATACTGGATTTATTGTTAAAAAGTGGAGTGGAAGCTTTGATTAAAAGAGTCATTTGGAAAACCTGGACTAGATTTCAGAATACAAACCACTAATCAAATCATTATTGTGAAAGTCATTTGGAGACTCTCATGTGACAATCATCTGGGGGGGATTCTGAAGAGAAATCCATAGACATTCAATTAGGGTTCAGAGTGGACAGCGTATTTGATCACAGCCATCTTGTGTGTTTAAAGGAACGTTGTGTTCTGAGACCACTGTACCTTAAGATAAACTTTGTAATCCAAGTTAATCTTAAAATCTGTGTGTATTAGTCAAGATGTGGAGGGAGTAAGGAATATTTGATCATAATCCAATCTATTCATATTTAATAAATATTTTTTTCCTTATTGTTAATTAGCTGTCATTCTCTTCACGTTTTATTTTAAAAAGTTAAAAATACGGGGTGGGCGTCTCTGTCACGCCGCACCCATTTTCTGGTGCGACGTGTTCCTGCCGGTAGCGGGATCCTCCATCCCGGCGGCCGCTCAATGGGGTTTCCCACTGTGGCCACCCCCACGCCTTCAGCAAATCTCTGGCCACGAGTGAGCTGCCGGCGAAGCTGAGGATCCTGCTGGGATGGAGAATTTATCCCAATGCCTTTTGAGCCAGGATTTCATCCTGGAATCTTCCCATCCAGTTATAACAGCAACTGGAATTGTAGCAGAACTTGCTGCGCATAAATTAGCTGACACATTTTCTATGTTACAACAGTGACAACACTTCAAAAACACTTCATTTTTTGTGACGTCCAGTGGGATGTTCTGAGGTCATGAAAGGTGCTGTATAAATGTAATTCAACTCATAGTTGATATACTTATTGAGACACCGCCTGATCCCAGTTAGCAATCTATTTAATTTCAATCTGCCAGTGGAAGCCATCCTCCATCTGTAGTGTGCAACAGTCACAGATGTAGACTATAGATTCAAACCTCGACCCACCCTTAGACATAAACCAACACTCAAAATGACTGGTCCTATTTCTCTAGGTTATGGAGTCTGAAGCTGGATCTGGAACAAGGGGCAGGATTCTCCCCTACCCAGCGGGGCAGGGGGTCCCGGCGTATTGGAGTGGCGTCAACCACTCCTGCGTCGGGCGTCCCAAAGGTGCGGAATTCTCCGCACCTTTAGGGGCTAAGCCTGCGCCGGAGTGGTTCCCACTCCGCTGACTGGTGTGAACGGCCTTTGGTGCCACGCCAGTCGGGGCCAAAAAAGTCCGCGCATGCGCGGGAGCGTCAGCGGCTGCTGACATCATACCGGCGCATGGCGGGGGCGGAAGAAAAAGAGTGCTCCCACGGCACAGGCCCGCTCGCTGATCGGTGGGCCGCAATCGCGGGCCAGGCCACCGTGGGGGCATCCCCCAGGGTCAGATCGCCCCCCCCCCCCCCCCCCCCAGGACCCCGGAGCCCGCCCGCATCGCCAATCCCGCCGGTCAGGTAGGTGGTTTAACCACGTCGGCGGGAGAGGCCTGTCAGCGGCGGGACTTCGGCCCATCGCGGGCCAGAGAATCGCCACGGGGTGCAATTCCCGCCCCCGCCGATTCTCGGCTGGCAGAGAATTCGGTACACGGTGGGGGTGGGATTGACGCTGGCCCCGGGCGGGTCAGAGAATCCCGCCCAAGAAAAGTGATGGAATCCAACAGAAATGAATGCAAGAATCATGGTTCCAATCATGAAGCTATTATTATTAGTCACAAAGGCCACTCCTAATGGAGAACTAGGCTCCTGGGAATGTGAGAAAAAACCTGCACAGTTCAATTATTACATTCCCATGAACAGCCACTCAGAGCCTAAGACTTGTCTGAATTCAGTCTTACTCAGATGGTATTGAGGGAGGGTGAGCATGAGGGTAATTGGAGGAAGATCCGGTGTTGAAAGCAAACCTGCGAGAGATATGGAGGTGGGGGGAGCGACGGGGATTGACATCTTTAATATATGGAACTTAAAGTTGCTCTGGCTATGTATTCAGGTTACGTCACTCTTGGCTGAGCCAACAGACAGTCCCTCATCCTGTTTTCCCCATGTGCAATGATGCAGACTGCTGCAGGGTAAACATATCTTTTTATTTTTACAAACATTTTATTAAGGCATTTCTGGTTTTATATGAAAATGAATGGAATGAAATGAAATGAAAATCGCTTATTGTCACAAGTAGGCTTCAATGAAGTTACTGTGAAAAGCCCCTAGTCGCCACATAACAGGAAAAGATACAAATACAAATGTAAGCATAGTTCAGTGCGTAACACATTCCCCCCATCTCCCACTATTTCCGCCTAATCTAAACCTAACTAACCCCCACCCCCCAACTCTCCACCCCCCCCATTGAGTCTGCTGACAGTTTAGTTTTCTCCGAAGTAGTCGATAAACGGCTGCTACCTCCGAATGAACGCTAACATTGATCCTCTCAAAAAGTTAATTTTCTCAAGTTTGAGAAATCCAGCCATGTCGCTAACCCATACTCCTGATTTCGGGGGCATCGAGTCCCTCCACGCTAGTAATATTCATCTCAGGGCTACCAAGGAGGCAAAGGCCAAAACGTCAGCCTCTCTCACCCTCTGGACTCCCGGGTCCTCCGACACACCAAAGAGCGCCACCTCTGGGCTAGGCGCCATCCTCGTTTTTAGTACCGTGGACAAAACATCGGCAAATCCCTGACAGAATCCCCTAAACTTCGGGCAGGCCCAAAACATGTGGACATGGTTTGTGGGCCCTCCTGCACACCTCACACACCTGTCCAAAAAACCTGCACATCTGGCCCACCATCACGTGTGCCCGGTGAACCACCTTGAATTGTATCAGGCTGAGCCTGGTACATGATGAGGACGTGTTGACTCTGCTCAGAACATCCTCCCATAGGCCCGTCTCTAACTCCTTTCCCAGCTCATGTTCCCATTGACATTTTATCTCACCTATCTGGGTTTCCTCCCACTCCATAAGTTCTTTATAGATTTCCGATAGCTTCCCCTCCCTCACCCCTGTTCCAGAAACTACCTTGTCCTGAGTCCCCTGTGGCAGTAGAAGTGGAAAGGTTGAAACCTGCCTTCGTACAAAACCCACCCACACAAACCCAGATATCACCCTATTCACCCGCTTAAAAAAGGCCTTTGGTATAAAAATAGGGAGGCACTGGAAAACAAACAAAAATCTCGGGAGGACCGTCATTTTTACGGTCTGTACCCGCCAGTGACAACAGGAGCATGTCCCACCTCCGAATGTCCTCCTTCATTTGTTCAACTAACCGGGCCAGATTTAATTTATGTAGCTGCTCCCATCTCCGTGCCACCTGAATACACAAGTATCGAAAACTCCCTCCCACCACTTTAAACGGCAACTCCCTCAGTCTCCTCTCTTGCCCCCTCACCTGGATCACAAAAACCTCCTTATTACCCATATTCAATTTGTACCCCGAGAACCGACCAAATTCCCCTAAGATCCGCATAATCTCCCCCATCCCCCTTAGTGAGGCAGAAAAATATAGGAGTAGGTCGTCCGCATACAACGAGACCCTGTGCCCCCCCCCCCCCCCCCTCCCCCGGACTAGCCCCTCCCAGTCCTTTGACACTCTCAGTGCCATCGTCAATGGCTCTATAGCCAAGGCAAAAAGCAGTGGGGAGAGGAGACACCCCTGCCTTGTCCCCCGATGCAGTCTAAAGTAGCCCGATCTCACCCGGTTGGTCCGCACACTTGCCACCACTGCCTGGTACAGCAACCGAACCCAGTCAATAAAGCCCTGCCCAAACCCAAACCGTCCCACAACCTCCCACAAATAATTCCATTCCGCCCAGTCAAAGACCTTCTCCGTGTTCATAGCAACCACCACCTCTGCCCCCCCCCCCCCCCCCCCCCCCCCCCCCTCGGAGGGCATCATGATTACATTCAGGAGCCTTCTAACATTGGCCGTCGGCTGCCTGCCTTTAACAAACCATGTCTGGTCCCCTCCTATCACCCCGGAACACAGTCCTCTATCCTCGAGGCCAGAATTTTGGCCAGCCTCGACATTCAGAAGAGACATTGGTATGTATGACCCACATTGCTCTGGGTCCTTCTCCTGCTTCAGGATCACTGAGATCGAGGCCTGTGACATTGTTGGGGGAAGAACACCTCGCTCCCTTGCCTCATTAAATGCCCTCACTAGCAGCGGGCCCAGCATCCCAGAAAACCTCTTGTAAAATTCCACTGGAAGCCGTCCGATCCCGGGGCCTTGCCCGACTGCATGGCCTCCAACCCCTCTCCTATTTCTACAATCCCGATCGGGGCTCCCAACCCCTTCACTAAATCTTCCTCCACCTTCGGAAACTGCAACCCTTCCAAAAACTGCCTCAGCCACTGCACCCCAGCTAGGGGCTCTGACTCATACAGCTGACTGTAAAATTCCTTGAACACCACATTCACCCCACTGGGTCCAAGACCGTGCTCCCCTCTCTGTCCTTCACTCTTCGTATCTCCCTGGCCAGCTCCCTTTTCCTTAACTGGTGTGCTAGCATCCTACTGGCCGCCTCTCCATACTCAAATATCGCCCCTCTCGCCTTCCTCAACTGCCCCACCACCTTCCCTGTGGATATCAGACCAAACTCCATCTGTAGCTTCTGCCACTCCTTCAACAGTCCTACCTCCGGGGCTTCAGAATACCTTCTGTCCACTTGGAGTATCTCCCTAACCAGAATATCCATCTCTGCCCACTCCACCTTCTCCCTTTGAGCCCGTGTCAAAAGTAGCTCTCCCCTAATCACTGCCTGATTCGTTGATGCCCAAACTTCCCCTATATCATTTATCTCCAAATAATTCTGGATGGTCTCCCTGACCCGCCCGCACACTCCCTCATCCGCTAACAGTCCTACATCCAATCTCCATTGCGGGTGCTGACCTCCCTCTTTGCTCACCTGTAGATCCACCCTGTGTGGGGCATAGTCTGACACAACAATTGGCAAATATTTGCCACTCACCACCCCCGCCAGCAAAGCCCTGTTCAAAATGAAAACATCAATCCGGGAGTACACTTTGTGAACATGGTAGAAAAAAGAAAACTCCTCCGCTCTTGGCCGCCCGAACCTCCACGGATCTAACCCGCCATCTGTTCCATAAACCTTTTAGTCTCTGCGCCGTGGCTGGCACCCTCCCTGTCCTCAAACTCGACCAATCCAACCTCGGATCAATGACCGTAAAGCCGCCCCCCCTGCCCCGCCCCCCCATAATCAACCTATGTGAGTCCAGGTCCGGAATCTTCCCTGACACCCACCTCATAAACTCCGCATCGTCCCAATTTGGTGCGTAAATATTCACTAATACCACCAACATCCCCTCCAGCTTCTTACTCACCATTACGTACCTACCCCGAGTCCGCCACTATATTCCCTTCCTCAAATGGCATCCGCTTATTGATCAAGATCGCAACCCCCCTAGTTTTAGAGTCTAGCCACGAATGAAATACCTGCCCGACCCGCCCCTTCCTCAGCCTAGTCTGATCCACTACCCTCAGGTGTGTCTCCTGTAGCATTGCCACGTCCGCCACAGCCTCTTCAAATGTGCAAACACTCGAGCCCTCATGACCAACCCATTCAGCCCTCTCATGTTCCATGTGACAAGCGTGGCCGGGGGGCACTTCCCCACCCATCCTCCTTGCTGATCAACGATCACCCTTCTTAGGCCAACCTCCAGCTCGCTTCTCGTGCCTCCCCTGGCCCACCCTCAGGCGCACACTGTCATTGGCCCGCAATTTGTTTCCCAGCGCCTGTGCCTCCCCTGTCAGCAGAACAATTCTCCCCCCCCCCCCCCCCCCCCCCCCCCCCCCCCAACCCTTCCCCACCACCCTACCAACAAAACAACAATCCCAACCCCCCATACCAAACTGGTCATCTGCTCCATCCCCACTGCGCTTCTGTGAGGTAGCCCGTCCAGCTAGCCTGGTAGCCCCCGCCCATGGCACCAAGCATCCTACCACCCCCACTGATCTCCCTCCCCCCCCCCCCCCGCTCAAACATATAGATGCAAAAGGTAACAGTCCCCAACAAACGCAAAGAAGAAAATTCCACCGACCATCCCCCCACAAGAACAAAGTTAACTCGTATGCAAAACTGAGCAATGGCCCAAAAATTGGTACAAAAACACTACATACACAGCCCATAAAGAAAAGAAATTTAGCAGTATAGGCACAGAATTACTCACCCCCAAGTTCAATGTCCCTCATCACCTGCCAGACCGCGGTCCTTAACAAAGTTCATTGCCTCATCCAGCGATCCAAAATAAAGCTCTTGATCTTCGACGAGCTGGGTACAACATGCCGAACTTCACCCCCTTCTTGAAGAGGGGCTTTGACTTTGTTGAAACTCTCCCTTCTTTCAGCCAGTTCCGCACCTAAGTCCTGGTGAATGCGCAGTTCGTTATCTTCCCATTTACAGCTCATCACCTGCCAGGCCCACCTCAAGATCTGTTCCTTATCCAGGAACCGGTGCATACCACCATCGCCCTCGGCGGCTCATTCATCCGCAGCTTCCTCGCAAGCGCTCTGTGTGCCCTGTCCACTTCCAAGGGTCGAGTAAACGCACCTTCCCCCAGCAGCTTCTCGAACATACGCGCCACATATGCCCCTGCGTCCAATCCTTCAATGCCCTCCAGGAGGCCAATGATCCTCAGGCTCTGCCTACGCGGCTTGTTCTACAGATCCTCCACCTTCTCCTGCAGCACTTGCTGGTGGTCCCTCATCAGCTCCACCTCCACTGCCATCGCGATTAGCTGGTCCTCGTGCTCAGCCACCGTCTCTTCCATCTTCTGTGGAAGCCTGTTCCTGGGCTTCCAATCTTTGCTCCACCCGATCAATCCCCATCTTAATTGGGTCCAGGTACTCTTGTCTTTGCTTAGCAAAGCTCTCCTGAAGAAATTCCAGCAGCTGCTCCGTTGACCACGGGGCCGGCAATCCCAGTCCCTGAGTCTCCGCCATGTTTTCCTGTGCTGCAGACTCCACTCCCTTCTTTGCCCAACAATCTCTCCTTTGCAGACCACTTCTGGTCCACAAATCCATAAACTGGTATGGGATTCTTCTCCTCTACCTCACCAGTCTCCTATTGTACCAATAAAACCCCCCATAAGATGGGGGAAAAGGTACCAAAGGTCCACCACGAGTGGGAGCTACCAAATAAGCGACCTCTCGCACGCCATGGCTGCCACCGGGAGACAGGTAAACATACCTTAAAGAGGTAACCTCAAAGCAGCATTAGACATTTGATTTGTTCATGGAAAGGGACCAACACCTGTTTGCAGCATGGGTACAGAACACCGTCATGGTCTTCTTTATAAACTCCGTGTCATCCCAATTGGGAGTGTCTATTTTCACCAGGCCTACCTGTGCCCCATCTAGGAAACCGCTGACCATGATGTACCACGCCCCTGGGTTCGTAACCGTCTTTGTCGCCGTGAACATCATCCTCTTATTTAACAAAATGGCTACCCCCTGACCTTCGTCCCGGAGCAGGAATGGTTGGTCTGTCCTATCCATCCCTTCCTTACCCGGAATCGGTCCTTCTTACTCAGGTGCGCCTCTTGGAGGAAGACTATGTCGGCTTTCATATTTTTCAGATGGGCGAAGACTCTGGATCTTATCACTAGGCCGTTGAGTCCCTGAACATTCCAGATAACTATCCTGATGGGGTGGGGGGTTGTCCCACTGCTCCTGTGGGATCAACTATACGTACCTGGTGGATGCCCCCCGCACTCCTGTCTTTCTCTCGTACTCTAATTTCTCCTTTTTTTTCCTAATCATTCTTTATTGGTTTTTAAATATTGACCAATCTTCTGACCTACCACTAATCTGTGCAGAATTGTAAGCTTTTTCTTTCAATTTGATACTAGCTTTAACAAACTCCCTTAATGCGGCACAGACGGTACATCCTTCTGGAGTTTTTCTTTCTCACTGGAGTGTACTTTTGCTGAGTGTTATGAAGTATCTTCCTAAATGTGATCCCTGAGCAGCTCTACCGGTCTTACTGTTTAACATAATTTCCCAGTTACATAGATACATAGAACATACAGTGAAGAAGGAGGCCATTCGGCCCATCGAGTCTGCACTGAACAACTTAAGCCCTCACTTCCACCCGATCCCCATAACCCAATAACCCCTCCTAACCTTTTTGTTTGGACACTAAGGGCAATTTATCATGGCTAATCCACCTAACCTGCACGTCTTTGGACGTGGGAGGAAACCGGAGCACCCGGAGGAAACCCACACAGGCACTGGGAGAAAGTGCAAACTCTGCACAGACAGTGAGCCAGTGGTGAATCGAACCTGGGACCCTGGCGCTGTGAAGCCACAGTGCCAGCCACCTGTGCTACCTTGCTGCCCAGTTCATGGGCGGAATTCTCTGATAATGGGGCTATGCCCCCACGCCCGCGAGAAAATGGGCGCAATTCTCCATTTTGAACGGGGCTTGCAGGCCCCCGGGGTACTCCACGCAGCTCCGGCTGCCAATACGAGGCCCTGCACCTCCAGCTGTGGGACCGTGCATGCGCGCGGCGGCGCCTTCTGTGGCGGCCCCCGCGTAACATGGCGGACTCACACAGCAAGCTGGCCCCAACAATATGAGCCCCCCCCCCCCCACAGATCGCGCGTGCCCGCCGATCGGTGGCCCCTGAACGGAACACTGGCCATCCTGGAGGCCTCCCTCAGTGACGGATCCCCCTGCTGCCACTAGGGCGGCTTCGAACCATGAGGGAACTACGCTGGCGGGAAATGGTCCAGCTGCCGGCTGAGAATCGCCGCGGGGGCCTCTTTCAACAGCCCTCGACTGGCGCCATGTCCACGGATAATCGCGGGAAGGCGTCGGACCCGATCGTGAGTCTGATGCTCCATTCTCCGTCCCTGCACCGAGCGGGATTTGGTGGCTCGGAGAATCCCATCCCATATCTTTGTAACTGCCTTTAATTAAGTTTAAAACACTGGTCTTAGATGCGCTCTTCTCACCCTCATAGCCCATCGAGTCTGCACCGGCCCTTGGAAAGAGCACCCTATTTCTCACCCATGGACGTCCAGGCCTTTGGTGATCCTGGCATGCCAGGAAACTGCTTACAGCTTGCTCTGTGTCTCCATCAATGCCAGGCCACCAGATGTAGCTCCAAGCCAGCATCTTCGAGGTGCCTGGGTGACCACTGTGTAGATACTTCATAACACTCAGCAAAAGTACATTCCAGTGAGAAACCACTCCACCCTATTCCTTAAACCCAGTAAACCCACCTAACCTTTTGGAACCTGAGGGGCAATTTAGAATGGCCGATCCACCAAACCTGCGCATCTTTGGCCTATTGGAGGAAACCAGAGCACCTGGTGGAAACCCACGTAGACATAGGGAGAAAGTGCAAACTCCACACAGATAGTCACCCGAGGATGGAATTGAACCCGGGACCCTGGAGCAGTAAGGCGGCAGTGCTAACCACTGTGCTGGCGGCACAGTGATGGGGGGCGGTTGCCCTCCGATATCGAAGGTTGGGGTGTTGCCCATGTCTGCGGGGTGTCGTGATGTCCGTGGGTGAAGGGTATGCGGGACCCTCAACTACACTTCTTTTTTTTAAAATTTAGAGTACCCAATTCATTTTTTCCAATTAAGGGGCAATTTAGCGTGGCCAATCCACCTACCCTGCACATCTTTGGGTTGTGGGGGTGAAACCCACGCAAACACGGGGAGAATGTGCAAACTCCACACAGACAGAGACCAAGAGCAGGGATCGAACCTGGGACCTCGGCGCCGTGAGGCAACAGGGCTAACCCACTGCGTCACCGTGCTGCCCCTCTCAACTACACTTCTGAGATCTGAGCACCCTTTAAATATGGCACTCCAATATCTGAGGAGCTGATCTTGCAGGTGACTTTATTTCCCCATTGGAGAAAAAACTTCACAGGGCTCGACGTGATCTAGAACATCCAGATAACCACATTTAAGAGAATGGCGGGTTGAAGGGGCCACCCCCCTACCCCACCCCAATAGCCCTACAGCCCTATGCCCATAAAACTCCAAAAACTAAGCGTGGAGGATAGTATCATACTGTGGGGAGCTCGCGTGGTCATCCCACCACAGGGCCAGGTGTCCCTCCTGAAGAATCTACACAGTGGTCACCCGGGCACCTCGAAGATGCTGGCTTGGAGCTACATCTGGTGGCCTGGCATTGATGGAGACACAGAGCAAGTTGTAAGCAGTTTCCTGGCATGCCAGGAGCACCAAAGGCCTGGACGTCCATGGGTGAGACTGCACGCCGATTTTGCAGGGCCTTTTGTGGGCTGCATGTTCCTCATTATCGTGGAAGCCCACTAGAAATGGCTTGACATTTATAAAATGGCCTTGGCGCTGTCCAGGGTGACCATCGAGAAGATGAGTTGATTGGTACCCATCGGATCGCTGAAGTCTTGGTGGTGGATGAGTGAGTAGTTTGCCATGTTCGTTAAACGGAACGGCATCTAGAACATCAGAACTGCCCCATACCATCCTACATTTAACAGCCTGGTGGAAGGGCAGTTCTGATGTTCAAAAGGGGCATAAAGAAGCAGACAACGGGCCCCACAGACACGCGACTGGCATGATTATCTTTAATTACCGGACAACGCTGCACATGATGACAGGTGTTGCACCAGCAGAACTGCTGGTGGGCTGCAGGCCTAGGACACAGTAAAGCCTGACTTTCCTGAACCTGGATGAGGAAGTGGAAGTGCAGTCAGAAGCACAGAAACAGCACCACGACCATTGGATGCCACGGTGGAAGTTTCAATCATGAGACACAGTCTACACTGGCAACTTTAGAGACGGGTATTCTGGCTCCCCACGACAGACGATGCTCAACTGACGACATTGATGCCTCCACCAAGCAAAGAACCGCCCTGCAACCAGGAAACCTAACCAGCCATGACCCATCGACTGGACCAGCAGGAGGAAGATGAGTCCAGCTCAGATATGGACACAGAGGCATCACGGAGATGTTGTGTCCGGGGCCAATGTTCTGGTGGTGGCTCTCCAAAGGTCGGTCAGAAAACGGAGATTGACCAACCTGTATACACCGCCGACCCAGATCCACTGCAGGCAGAAGCGTGGCCTTAGGCAAATGAGCGCAGGAAGCACCCACTGATGGGGGAACTGCAGAGGGGGAACCTTCGGACTTTGGAGGCAGGAGTGTGATAACCCCTGAAGGTCCATTATCGATTTCCCCATGGGGCTGATGGAATCCGAGCTTCCCAGGTAGGGGTCAGAGGCCACCCTGTTGGGACTTGTTAGAACTGAGCATAAAAGCCGGCCCTGGCATGGACCAGGATGTTGGTTGTCCCAACAAGGGCTATGATTGGAGATAGTTAACATAGAACATACAGTGCAGAAGGAGGCCTTTCGGCCCATCGAGTCTGCACCGACCCACTTAAGCCCACACTTCCACCCTACCCCGTAACCCAATAACCCCTCCTAACCTTTTTGGGCACTAAAGGCAATTTAGCATGACCAATCCACCTAACCTGCACGCCTTTGGCAGATTATTGTTAACACTGCTCGCTTCCTTGCTCATTAAAGTGTCCCAATTTCTGGATTTCAGGTTTGGAGTCAAGAATCTGCAATAGTATTGTGTAAGTAGTCTTTTTCATTAGTTGGAATAGTGCAGCCATTAACCACAGAGGGCCATGAAGAATCCAGCACAAGTTTGGGCTGGTTCAGCACAAGGCTAAATCGCTGGCTTTTAAAGCAGACCAAGGCAGGCCAGCAACATGGTTCAATTCCCGCACCAGCCTCCCCGAACAGGCACCGGAATGTGGCGACTAGGGGCTTTTCACAGTAACTTCATTTGAAGCCTACTTGGGATCATAAGCGATTTTCATTTCATTTCGTAGAGTCAAACAGAAAGTAACTTTATTTACAACATTATGTGCAAAGTACCAGCAGTCCACTACTGGTTCCCTCTCTAGCAAGTACCACATCGGCCAACTCTATTTATACAGCTGCACTGCTAATGATTGCCCTGCCCCCCCCCCCCCCCCCCCCCCCCGCCCCCCACCCACCTAAATGGCGTAGCACATATTCCCCAACGACCATTGGGTAACTAATTGTTCCCAGCCGATAGGATCTGAGCAGGTTATAACACACAGGAAGCGTCATTTGCATTTTAATGACGCATGCCATCAGGGCCAGGTGACTTGTCTAACTTTAGTCTCATTAGCTTTCCTAATACCACCTCCTTAGTGATGGTGATCGTTTCGAGGTCCTCACCTGCCATAGCCTCCTTGCCATCAATTTTGGTCTTGCCCTTCCATACCTTTGTAACCTCATCAGCTCTATCCCATCTGATACCTTTTCCCTCCTTCAATTTCCATCCCACCACCAGTGATGACCATGTGTTCAGCTGCTTCAGTCCGTCCTGCCCTAAAGTCGTTCTGGCTCTCATTTAAATTGCCCCTTCAAACCCACCTCTTTGACCAAAAGTTCTAAGGTCCCATCGTGGCTCGGTGTCAAACTTTTGTTTGATAATCACTTCTGTGAAGCACCTTGAGATGTTGTACAATAAATTGCTGTTCAGTTGTTACTGTTACTGTTTCTTCACCGGTCGGTTGGAAAAGTCATAGCCACACCTCTGTACTACATGTCCTTTGAATGCAAAGGTCAAGACTTAATCAAAACTCACACATTACACACTAGTTGAGACTCAGATTGCATTTCTGTAAATAGGATATCCACAAGCCAACACTGAGTGCAGTGATGGGCACTTTATCCCTGCCTTAAGTGATAAGAGATCCAACTAACTGCGATAATGACCACATTGTGGGAAAAGCATTTCCTGTCCAATATTTACAAAGATTTATTGTCCCCTTTGTAATCTTCCAATCAATCGTAAGAGAAGTTATGGCAGACCTTTCACCAGCCTCTCTCCTACAGATCCTTCAAGTTCATGGTTTTGGTCTCACTGAATGTAGCTCCATATCCCTGCTTCAGCCTGAGTGCTTAACAAAGCAGTTAAACAAAAACCAGCACAGTGGGCCCAATCACTACTATCAGAGAATGGTTGTAATTTCACAGTTGCTGCACTGTCAGTATCTCTCTGAACACAAGCAAATATAGGGCTTTTGTTCACACACTCAGATGTATACACACCCACAAGTGCACACACATACATGTACAAACTGGTACACAAGCACCGGTACTTGGCCACACAGATACATGCTCACAGGTACACGTGCACCCAGATATATGCACACAAACAAGTACACATGCACCCTGGTACACTCACAGGTAAATGCTCACAGGCACATGCACATACAGGTACACACACAGGTAAACATATACAGCTACAGGCCCACATGTGCAAGCACATACGTGAGCACACATACACAGTTACACACGCATGAAAGTACACACTCAGGTAGGTACAAGCTCACAGAAGAACATTCACACACAGATACAGACAATAAAGGCATATACTCACATATAGTACAAACACACATTGACACACACATACTTACAGGTATAGGCACACACTGGTATAGGCACACGTGAGCAGACATAAGTGCAGATCATACTGTTAAACATACACATGCACAGGCAAACACAGATACACAGTTATACAGGTATACACACACAGAGATACATACAGGTGCACATGCAAGTACAGTTGCACACAGATACATGCACCACAGATAGATGGTCACACTAGTACACGCTCATACTGGTATACACCCACAGGTTAAGGTACATACTGTTATATTTTGCTGGAGTCAAATTGGAAGGTGAATGGGGGATTTCTCATTGGGATGAGTTGGCAGGCTCTGGCCAGATATGGGGGGAGGGTGAGGTACCTTCAGGGGTTGATGATACCATGGCGGAAAGGCCTCCATTGAGTACAGCGCACCGGAACAGAAGGGACCCCACACCCAATCACACACAATTTACAGTGCAGAAGGAGGCCATTCGGCCCATCGAGTCTGAACCGGCTCTTGGAAAGAGCACCCCACCCAAGGCCAACACCTCCATCCTATCCCCACAACCCCGTAACCCCACCCAACACCTACAGCAACTTTGGACACTAAGGGCAATTTATCATGGCCAATCCACCTAACCTGCACATCTTTGGACTGTGGGAGGAAACCGGAGCACCCGGAGGAAACCCACGCACACACGGGGAGGATGTGCAGACTCCGCACAGACAGTGACCCAAGCCGGAATCAAACCTGGGACCCTGGAGCTGTGAAGCATTTGTGCTATCCACAATGCTACCGTGCTGCCCTGAATGAAAATCGCTTATTGTCACGAGTAGGCTTCAATGAAGTTACTGTGAAAAGCCCCTAGTCGCCACATTCCGGCGCCTGTCCGGGGAGGCTGATACGGGAATCGAACCGTGCTGCTGGCCTGCTTGGTCTGCTTTAAAAGCCAGCGATTTAACCCAGTGAGCTAAATCAGCCCCTAAACCCAGCCCCTAAACCCAGCCCATAACAACATCGACAGGCCTCACCACACGGCGTGGGCCCCTCCTGGTCACTGGGAAAATACCTGCGGTAACGGCAAGAGTCCCTTCAAACACCATTAATTGGTCACTTAAGGAACTCAATTGGCCTATGGATGGGAGAGCTGCCAAACACTGCCCTCGCCATTGGTAAAATGGCGTTGGGTTGGGTATGTAACCGGGTATGTAACAGTGTTGGGGTATGTAACCGGCACAGCATCCCCACCAGGTCATCCTGCTCCTGGGGTGAGAGGTTGGATGTGCATAAAATTCTACCCTGAGAAATTAAGAGAGGGAAGAGAAGAATTGCGGATGGACCATGCGAAGGCAAGAGAAGAGCGGAAATTGGAAGATAAATCTTAGATTTTCCAGTTTAAAGCGAGGTCAGGAATCGGTACCAATACAGTCAACAATGTACCAGGAAAAGAAGTGAGGGTGAGGATCTGAGTAGGAGCAGAACAAAGAATGTTTCACATACCCAACAAAAATGCAAAAGTGGCGAGGACCCACATACCCATTGCAAGACCTTGTCACTTGGAGGATGTGAGTGGTGTTGAAGGAGTTATTATTCATTGTGAGAACAAATTCAGCAAAGAATGGTGGTGAATAGGCACTGATTGAGTCTTTGTTCAAAGAGGAAACAGAGAACTCTTTGCATAGATTACACAGTGCAGCAGAAGGCTATTCGGCCCATTGAGTCCGCACCAGCCCTTGGAAAGAGCACCCCAAGCAAGCCCACATCTCCACCCCATCCCCGTAACCCAGCAACTCCACCCAACCATTTTATGGACATTAAGGGCAATTTAAAATGCCCAATCCACCGAGGGAGGAAACCAGAGGACCCGGAGGAAACCCACGCAGACACGGGGAGAACGTTCCGACTCCGCACAGACAGTGACCCAAGCCGGGAATCGAACCTGGGACCCTGGTGCTGTGAAGCAACATTGCTAACCACTGTGCTACCGTGCCGCCCCAATGTTGGACCATCCTGATGGAGGATGGAGGTGTAGAGAGATTGGATGTACGGGGTGTATAGGAGATGACTGCAGCCAGGAAACTGTAAACTGTTGAAGTGACAACATTAGCAGAGTCCTGATGTAGGTGGGAAGAGATTGACATGGGGAAGAAAAAAATAGAGTTGAAATAGAAATAATTCAGTTCAGTGAAACAGGAACAGGCTGAAATGGGGGCGCTATAAGAATCTTTTGGAGGGGGGGTTTTGGGAAGGAGGAATATATCTACTCTGTCATCAAGCCATTTGTCTTTGAAGGCCTCTCATTTTTCAATTACTATTTTATCTGTCAATTTTTAATTCAATTTCACTCAGGTCAAACCCCTTATCAACATACTGAAGTTAACTCTTCTCTAGTTAAGCAATATTATTCTTGATTGTACCTTTTCCTTTTTAATAACAATTCAATTGCACAACTGTGTCAACAAAGGCTCTAAAGTTCAGTAGATTGAAATCTTTTTAAACAGGCTGAACAAATGGTTGACCTGTCAATCAAAGAGGTTAGTAATTTGGTGAGCCAGATGGTCAACTGTTCAGTCCACTTCCAAGGTTTCAATGTGTTCAGCTTTGTTGGCACATTTGTGCAATGGAGTCCAATCATGAATGCTTGACTGAGTTCAAAACCCACCCATGGATTCAGCTCTGTGGAGGTCGTTTATATAGCTGTGAATGGAACTTTGAGCTTTGTTTGATACTGAGGGAACTATGTTTCTTTGAAGTGGTTTTTAAAATGCCTGTTTGCTTATTTTGATAGTTTTAAGAATATTTAATAGGAATATGCCTTTTATTGAGGGGAATTTGAATGGCTGTTTGTATATTTTGTTATGATCATAGATGGAGGAGTAGAATGGCTCCCCTCTTTTGCCATTCTTCATTTCCGTTGGATTTTGCGAGACATTTTGAACGTCGCAAATCCCGCAAGAGGCCTCTGACGAGATTCAACGATCTCGCCACAACACCAAGTCGGGCACAATGAGGCCGCTGAATCATGGCCTATATTAAAGTACCCAGTAGTGATGTGCATTATGCATACCCACTCCAAATAATTAGTCTTCCTCACATTTACCCCATATGATCCCTCGTTCTGAATTATTCTCTGTCTTTATACTATTTGCCTCTCTCAATGAGCTTTGCACCTTGCTTCTTCTTGCTAATGTTTCATCATAGTGCCCATCCCTTCATATCATGGTGTTTAGAATAGCAATTTGTGGGTCTCACAACTCCAGGGTCCCAGGTTCAATTCCCAATTGGGTGATTGTCTATGTGGAGTTTGCATTTTCTCCCAGTGTCTGTGTGGGTTTCCTCCAGGTGCTCGATCCTCCCACAGTCCAAAGATGTGCAGGTTAGGTGGAATGGCCATGATAAATTCCCTTTTAATGTCCAACGTTAGGTGGGGTTACGGGGCAGTTGGCTTGGTGGGGTGCTCTTTCAGAGGGTTAGTGCAGACTCAATGGACCGAATGGCCTCTTTCTGCACTGTAGGGATTCTACTCTATGATTCTATGAGAGGGGAATCCAGGAGTCAAAGTATAAAGTTCACTGTGAGTTAGACCTGTGAGATAGTCCAAACTCCATCAATAGCTTAGTGACTATATATAAGGTACAGTGCCAGACACACTTGCAAACCCTCATTCATTAAATGCTGACTAGGTCAATCCGAGTAAATCGTTTTCTGGAATTATGGGGTGCTTTCAAGAGATTCAGAATAACATCAGTCTGGTGGCGATTAAATCGACTTTGTGATTCTGTATAATAAATAACTACAGGCGAGAATTGGCAAACAAAAAGTTAATTGATTTGTCTTTACCCAGTGGTGCAGCCTGTGAGTTAGAAACGTGTTACAGGCCATGTAGAATCTAATTTTAGTTCTGGAATTTGAGTCATATGGAACGGAAACCACAGTTCAATCAAAATTGTTTCTGTGAATGCACCACTCCTCAATGCTCATTTGGGTTGGGGGGGGGGGGGGGGGGGGGAGTGATGGAGTCCAGGTGAACATATAAAATCCACTAACGATTAATCACAGCATTATTTAATGATTTACTACAGGGCAAAATATTTTCAGATCAAGTACACATATTCATAAAGCAGAATTTCCCAAACATTTTATACCCCGCCTCTCTTGAAGGTGTTGATTCTGGCTGGGGTTCAGATTTCCCCAGAGAAGGTGCTGATTCTCACTGGGGTTCAGGTTCCCCCAGAGAAGGTGCTGATCCTGGCTGGAGTTCAGATTCCCGCAGAGAAGGTGCTGATTCTGGCTGGGGTTCAGGTTCCCCCAGAGAAAGTGCTGATTCTGGCTGGGGTTCAGATTCCCCCAGAGAAGGTGCTGATTCTCGCTGGGGTTCAGGTTCCCCCAGGGAAGGTGCTGATCCTGGCTGGGGTTCAGATTCCCCCAGAGAAGGTGCTGATTCTCGCTGGGGTTCAGATTCCCCCAGAGAAGGTGCTGATTCTCGCTGGGGTTCAGGTTCCCCCAGGGAAGGTGCTGATTCTGGCTGGGGTTCAGATTGCCCCAGAGAAGGTGCTGATTCTCACTGGGGTACAGGTTTCCCCAGAGAAGATGCTGATTCTCACTGGGGTTCAGGTTGCCCCAGAGAAGGTGCTGATTCTGGCTGGGGTTCAGGTTGCCCCAGAGAAGGTGCTGATTCTCGCTCGGGTACAGGTTTCCCCAGAGAAGATGCTGATTCTGGCTGGGGTTCAGGTTGCCCCAGAGAAGGTGCTGATTCTGGCTGGGGTTCAGGTTGCCCCAGGGAAGGTGTTGATTCTCACTGGGGTTCAGGTTGCCCCAGAGAAGGTGCTGATTCTGGCTGGGGTCAGGATGCCCCAGGGAAGATGCTGGTTCTCGCTGGCGTCAGATTGCCCCAGAGAAGATGCTGATTCTCGCTGGGGTTCAGGTTCCCCCAGAGAAGATGCTGATTCTCGCTGGGGTTCAGGTTGTCCCAGAGAAGGTGTTGATTCTCGCTGGGGTTCAGGTTCCCCCAGAGAAGGTGCGGATTCTGGCTGGGGTTCAGGTTGCCCCAGGGAAGGTGCTGATTCTCGCTGGGGTTATGATTTCCCCCAGAGAAGGTGCTGATTCTCGCTGGGGTTATGATTTCCCCCAGAGAAGGTGCTGATTCTCACTGGGGTTCAGCTTCCCCCAGAGACAATGTTGATTCTCGCTGGGGTTCAGGTTCCGCCAGAGAAGATGCTGGTTCTCGCTGGGGTTCAGGTTGCCCCAGAGAAGGTGCTGATTCTCGCTGGGGTTAAGATTTTCCCAGGGAAGATGCTGATTCTGGCTGGGGTTCATATTCCCCCAGAGAAGATGCTGATTCTCGCTTAGGTTCAGTTTCCCCCAGAGAAGATGCTGATTCTCGCTTAGGTTCAGGTTCCCCCAGAGAAGGTGCTGATTTTGGCTGGGGTTCAGATTCCCCCAGAGAAGATGCTGATTCTCACTGGGGTTCAGATTCCCCCAGAGAAGATGCTGATTCTCACTGGGGTTCAGGTTCCCCCAGAGAAGGTGCTGATCCTGGCTGGAGTTCAGATTCCCCCAGAGAAGGTGCTGATTCTGGCTGGGGTTCAGGTTCCCCCAGAGAAGGTGCTGATTCTGGCTGGGGTTCAGATTCCCCCAGAGAAGGTGCTGATTCTGGCTGGGGTTCAGATTCCCCCAGAGAAGGTGCTGATTCTCGCTGGGGTTTAGGTTCCCCCAGGGAAGGTGCTGATCCTGGCTGGGGTTCAGATTCCCCCAGAGAAGGTGCTGATTCTCGCTGGGGTTCAGATTCCCCCAGAGAAGGTGCTGATTCTCACTGGGGTTCAGCTTCCCCCAGAGACAATGTTGATTCTCGCTGGGGTTCAGGTTCCCCCAGAGAAGGTGCTGATTCTCGCTGGGGTTAAGATTTTCCCAGGGAAGATGCTGATTCTGGCTGGGGTTCAGGTTCCCCCAGGGAAGTAGCTGATTCTTGCTGGGGTTCAGGTTCCCCCAGAGAAGGTGCTGATTCTCGCTGGGGTTCAGGTTCCCCCAGAGAAGGTGCGGATTCTGGCTGGGGTTCAGGTTGCCCCAGGGAAGGTGCTGATTCTCGCTGGGGTTATGATTTCCCCCAGAGAAGGTGCTGATTCTCGCTGGGGTTATGATTTCCCCCAGAGAAGGTGCTGATTCTCACTGGGGTTCAGCTTCCCCCAGAGACAATGTTGATTCTCGCTGGGGTTCAGGTTCCCCCAGAGAAGATGCTGGTTCTCGCTGGGGTTCAGGTTGCCCCAGAGAAGGTGCTGATTCTCGCTGGGGTTAAGATTTTCCCAGGGAAGATGCTGATTCTGGCTGGGGTTCATATTCCCCCAGAGAAGATGCTGATTCTCGCTTAGGTTCAGTTTCCCCCAGAGAAGATGCTGATTCTCGCTTAGGTTCAGGTTCCCCCAGAGAAGGTGCTGATTTTGGCTGGGGTTCAGATTCCCCCAGAGAAGATGCTGATTCTCACTGGGGTTCAGATTCCCCCAGAGAAGATGCTGATTCTCACTGGGGTTCAGGTTCCCCCAGAGAAGGTGCTGATTCTCGCTGGGGTTCAGGTTACCCCCAGAGAAGATGCTGATTCTCACTGGGGTTCAGGTTGCCCCAGAGAAGGTGCTGATTCTCACTGGGGTTCAGGTTGCCCCAGAGAAGATGCTGATTCTCAGTGGTGTTCAGATTCCCCCAGAGAAGATGCTGATTCTCGCTGGTGTTCAGATTCCCCCAGAGAAGATGTTGGTTCTCACTGGGGTTCAGGTTCCCCCAGAGAAGATGTTGGTTCTCACTGGGGTTCAGATTCCCCCAGAGAAGATGCTGATTCTCGCTGGGGTTCAGGTTGCCCCAGAGAAGATGCTGATTCTCACTGGGGTTCAGGTTGCCCCAGAGAAGGTGCTGATTCTCACTGGGGTTCAGATTTCCCCAGGGAAGGTGCTGATTCTCACTGGGGTTCAGATTTCCCCAGAGAAGATGTTGGTTCTCACTGGGGTTCAGGTTGCCCCAGAGAAGATGTTGGTTCTCACTGGGGTTCAGGTTGCCCCAGAGAAGGTGCTGATTCTCACTGGGGTTCAGATTTCCCCAGGGAAGGTGCTGATTCTCACTGGGGTTCAGGTTGCCCCAGAGAAGATGCTGATTCTCGCTGGGGTTCAGATTTCCCAGGGAAGGTGCTGATTCTCACTGGGGTTCAGGTTTCCCCAGGGAAGGTGCTGATTCTCGCTGGAGTCCAGGTCCCCACCTGTCTTGAAGATGCTGTCACTCAATGAGGTGAAGCAAAGAATGGAGCAACTGATGTGTGATCGTTGGCTCACAAATTCATAGCTATAAGTGAGAACGGCCATTCGATCCACCTTAGCTCATTCATCCCAGTTTCCTTATCTGACTTCTATTTTGTTTAAAATAATTTAAATATTTTGTCTCCATTTTCTGTCCAGAAATCTACTCCTTGAATATTAACTGACAGCCTTGTTGATTGATAAGACCTGGGTGTTGGTGGTAGGGGTGTTGGTGGAGGGTATTATCTGTCTCTGGGGACTGTATATCTTCGAAATAAGCCTGGATAATCCTGCACTCATGGGGACAATGAACAAATGTGAGGTTTTGCAGCCATTTTGAGTTGTTAAACTTTGCCGTATTCATTTGTTAGATACATGCATTGGACAGTGTCTCTAAAGTTGTCTCTGCCAAGTCCCTCTGTATCCTCTCTCGGATATGTACAGGAGGAGTTTCCACCCACATCAGACATACAGAGCTCTCCGAGTCGGTTTCTGAGCAGATTAGTTTTTAACCTCAAGGACTTAAGTTTGGGTTTCTGAGCACACCAGGACAAAAAAACAGTAGAAATTTGAGTGAAATTTGAGGGCAGCACGATAGCACAAGTGGCTAGCACTGTGGCTTCACAGCGCCAGGGTCTCAGGTTCGATTCCCTGCTGGGTCACTGTCTGTGTGGAGTCAGCACGTTCTCCCCGTGTCTGCGTAGGTTTCCTCCGGGTGCTCCGGTTTCCTCCCACAGTCCAAAGACGTGCAGGTTAGGTGGATTGGCAATGATAAATTGTCCCTTAGTGACCAAAAAAGGTTAGGAGGGGTTATTGGGTTATGGGGATAGGGTGGAAGTGAGGGCTTAAGTGGGTCGGTGCAGACTCGATGGGCTGAATGTCCTCCTTCTGCACTGTATGTTCTATGATTTAAAAACTAATTAAACAGGATGAGTCCTGTAAACCCGGAGAAGTGAGCAGAATGAGTTGTCTTTTCAAATGATGCCAAAACAAGCAGCAATGATTGAAACAATTTGCACATGGGGCAATACTTGAAATATGTTTGAAAGTCAATGTATAATTTTTAGCACGTCTGACTGCTGTTGGACCCTGAGGGAATTTAAGGAGGTGGTCCTCCGGCATCAAAAGTAGGCCCGGTTACTGGAAATTCGGAAGTGTGGGCTGGTTTTAATAGAATTATGAAAGAGGCTTAAAGGTAGAGCTGGTGAGTGTTTTATGAGTGAGAAAGACTGCAATGAGATTAAAAATAAAACTGTCTCCACGCAGAGTGCCAGTGGCACATTCCAGTGCATGACTTCATTTCCTGCCGTCAGGGTGTATTATGCCTGACTCTGTGTTGCCTAGTAACTTAGTCTGGGGGCAGTATGGATAGAGTCCCACCCTAATTTACCTAATTTCCACAGAAATCACGCAGATTCAGCTTCGGCACCGTAACAGCGGCTGTGGTTTATAACGAGCACTTAGCTCTACTCAAATTCTCTTAAAAGGACAAGAAATTTTGAACGGTTATTATTAAAGCTGCCCACTCTCAAGTTTTCTCCATTCAGTTTCCTTCTCAATTCCTTCTCCTCTCCTGAAAATGTCTCTCACGCGTACAATTCCAAGAGTACCAGTGGTCTCTGGTAAAAACAAGTGGCCATTCTTCATGCATGAAATTAGATACTGAATAGTGGCAGGCTATTTGACTGTGGGTAGCATCACGGCACAGCGCAGCAAAATTCCGTTCTCACCCATTATTTGTAGAAGTTTTACGCACAGTCCAACAAATATCATAGGGTGGTGATAACTATCCTGGTAGATTTTGCCCTCCATTATCCAAGGGAACAGAGGCCAACTAAAGCCCAGACTGCTTCCCTGGCAGAGATCAGCTAGCTCATCACAGACTAGGAGTCAATACTGAGGGTTTCTGGATTACTACTGGCTGCATTAAATGCCAGAGGTTCAGTAATAACATACTACCAGCAAAATGTTTCTGAACCATGTGAAAAAAATCAGGATTCAGCTTTCCCAGTGGAGAGCTATAAAGGAAAGATGAAGGAGGATGTTTCTGGAAGGAAATCTCAATCAGTAGATGAGGCTGTCAATCATGGGTGGGAATCTCAAGGGGCAGTGGGAATCTTGATTAAAGAAGGAAATCCTGATCTTGATGGAAAACTCAATTGCGTATGGGAATTTGAATCAGCAGATGGGAATTTCAATCAATGGGTTGAAATTCCAATTATCAAGGGAATCCTGGATGACTAATGTTCCCACTTAGATTTAGGTTTAAGTGTCAGCAGATGGAGTGACACATCTTTGTCAAACCTAATCTTATCCTCATTTGACCTCCATGCTCATTAACTTTCCAACAGGGATTACTTGGCATGACCAGGAGAAGGTAACTGTAATGAGATCGCTTGGGATCCCAAGGTTAATTGTAACATCTTTACTGCTATTTCAATTGAGATCGGCTTCCTACGCACAGGTCAGTGATGGAGCCTGAGACCTTCCTGCTCTGCTTGAATCAATACCACAACAGGTAGTGCTTTTACCTGGTAAGCCACCAATCTGGAAGTGATTTGTGGGGCGATGTGCTTCTCATCAAATTGAGCAATTGATTATTGATAGAGGTGCAATTTAATGGGAAAAATATATATAATCCTGTTCTGGGCGCGAATAGCTATCAAACAGGCCTCGATGAGGAACTCCCCTGCCAAGGCCATACATACCTGTCACCCTGACCTCTCAACCTCCAACTGTGGCTTCCAACTTACTTGTTAGGGGTCCTCGAGACCCCCCTCACCTCTCCTCATAAGGACAGGGTACCCCCTGGCAACCTGGTACTGCCAGCCTGGCACCCCTGGCAGTGTCCCTTCAAGCCTGGCAGTGTCACCTGGGTGCCAGACTGACAGTGCCAGGGTACCAGCCTGTCCTGAGCCCAACCAACCAGGGACGTCCGATGGCTTGGGAGACCCCCAGGTGCTATTACACCTGGTCCATATCTGGTTGTGTGGACCAGTGCTAACGGCACCATGGCGAGGTCTCCCAGGCACAGGCGTTACTTCCCGGGCATTGGGAGAATCTGGCGCAGACATTTTAAGTGACAGTTGGTAAATCTGTATCCCGCCCTCCTACTGTACATGATCCCAATGGACTAAAAGCCTTCTCATGCATTCCAATTGTGCAGAATCCCAATGGTCCCAATTAATTCCCAATAACTCCTGTAACAAAACATCCCAATGGACCTATTGCTATTGACTCCAATTACACAATGGACAAAAACTCTTCCCATTCACTGCCATTGCACTGAATCTTACTGGAGCAGTAAGATTCCCATTATACATAATGCCAAGATATTAAAATATTTCTCAGGACCTGATGTCTTTTTCATGTGTTGAACACATCTGAATCAACTAAAGGCCAGTCTGAGATTAGACTCTTCCCCCTCTAAAAACGTCCAATGCGGTGGCACGCTGGCTATCACGCTGCCTCACAGCACAAGTGACCCGGTTTCAATTCCAACCTTGAGTGACTATCTGTATGGAGTTTGAACGTTCGCCCCGTGTCTGCATAGATTTCCTCCGGGTGCTCTGACTTCCTCCCACAGTCCAAAGATGTGCGTTAGGTGGATTGGCAATGCTAAATTTCCCCTTAATGTCCAAAAGGTTTGGTGGGGATAGGATGGAGGGAGGGGTAGGCCTAGGTAGGGTCCTTCGGAGGGTCGGTGTCAACTCAATGGGCTTCTGCACTGTATGGATTCTATGGATCCAAGACACAGGTTCTTCCTTGTCAGTGATGCCATGGAGAAGAATAAGAACATGCAAAATGGCAAATCTCTGTTGGCGGCCAATTGATATCTTGACTAAATTGTTTGGGTGCTGTGGGATTAACAGTGGGTGATCCACAATTGGTCTCAATACTTTGGGCGAATGAGAGGTTAATTAGCTAGGGTCCTGGCTCCTAACCACTGACTTCTGCCTGAAAGTAAATAATCTAGGAGTCAGATGAATGCAAGATAGGGTTTATGCTGGGCGGCACGGTAGCACAGTGGTTAGCACTGTTGGCTCACAGCGCCAGGGACCTGGGTTCGATTCCCGGCTTGGGTCACCGTCTGTGCGGAGTCTGCACGTTCTCCTCGTGTCTGCGTGGGTTTCCTCCAGGCCTTCCAGTTTCCTCCCACAAGTCCCAAAAGATGTGCTTGTTAGGTGAATTGGACATTCTGAATTCTCCCTCCGTGTACCCGAACAGGCGCCAGAGTGTGGAGACTAGGGGATTTTCACAGTAACTTCAATGCAGTGTTAATGTAAGCCTACTTATGACACTAATAAAGATGATTATTATTTGATAGCTACCAGAGCTGAATATCCTGCTGACACTGTATATGCTCGCATGTTAATTCCGATGACTTGACTGAGGTGCCAGGAATGTGAGTGGAGCCAGACCAAAGGATCAGCAGTTGGAGGAGAGCAGGAGATTGGATACACTGTGAGTCTGTAGACTGCCAGCAGCCAAGTCACTGTACAAAATCAGTCCTAGTTAAGCAGTTTGTGGCCAAAAATGTATAAACTTAAACAAAAACGTTGCTGGAAGCATTTCTATAAACAGTATGAAATTGAGGATATCATGCAGCCAACACAAAAATAAATAGAAGTAAAAGAAGATTTGTGACTACAGTACTGGAAATGTGTAATAAAAACAGAGAGTGCCGGAATGTTCTCTCTCAGGATTCCAACAATTATTAATCGTTCCCTTATGGTGTGAGAGCCAATGAATTCCAAAGTTAGGATCATGCTTACCCAGTTATGTGAAGATTTGGGACATGACAATTGAACCATTGACTTCAGGTAGTTCTTCATGGCCAGTAATGGGGATTGGGCCTTTACATAAGAAACAAGGGCAATGTGTAAACTCTGATCTATAGTGAGGAGAACAGGTTCATTCAGTTGGTGAAATATGCCTGGTGTTAAAAGCTACTTGCAGATCTCCCATGGCATTGCTTCAGATTTGTATGTTTTGAAATATGTTTTGGCTGTTTAGCTGATACAGTAGGACAATGTTTAATGGCATCTATTCCTTTCAGACTGTTCAGAAAGTTGCCTGAATAAGCACATCCTGGAGGCTAATTGATTTTGAAAGTTTCCCTTGTTTTGAATATTTTGATTGGCATTTTCAATTTATACAAAGTAACACATTACCTTCAATATTTACAGTACCTGTGGTTCTTAGATGCATTTTATCAATCTTGGTGTTTCCTACCCCCCCTTCCTCTTCTCCCTGCTCCCCCCCCCCCCCCCCCCCCCCCCCCCACCCCTCCCTGGCCCCTCCTTGGCATCCCCCTCTTTCGTTCAGGGTGTTCTGTCCCCTAGCTCCTATTTCCCCCTTCCCCCCATTCCTTTATGTTTCCTGTTGCTGGCCTTGTGGGTTTGAGGGTGGGGCGTCCGAACCCCCCCCCCCCCCCCCACTCCGCGCTTCTCCCTGTAGTTCCCCTGAGTTCCCTCCTCCCTTCCTCCCCCCGCTCCCCCAAGAGTTGTGCGTCCCTGTCTGTCTTCGCCCATTTCTCACTTTTTCCCTCCTCGCTGTTGGCTTCAAAACAGGTCTTGGAACAGGCCGCCAAACTGCCCCCATGCTTTGTGGAAGCCTTTCTCTGACCCTCAGATGGTGTACTTGATCTTCTCCAAATGGAGAAATTCCGCCAGGTCTGCCAGCCAGTCTGTGGGTGGTGCTGCTGATCGCTAGCTCAGCAGGATTCTCTGGCATGCGATTGGGGAAGTGAAAACTCGGGCGCCAGCCCTCTTCCCCATGTGTAGCTCTGGCTGGTCCGATACCCTCAAGACTGCCACTCTCGGGCATGGCTTCACCCTCATCCCCACAACCTTGGACATTGCCTCGAAGAAGGCTTTCCAGAACCCAGCAAGTTTGGGACAGGCCCAAAACATGTGTGTGTGGTTGGCCGGGCCTCTCTGGCACTGTTCACATTTATCCTCCACCTCCGGGAAGAACCTGTTCATTCAGGTTCTGGTTAGGTGCACTTTGTGCACCACCTTGAGCTCCATGAGGCTGAGCCTTGCACAGGAGAAGGTGGAGTTGGACCTGCTCAGTGCTTTGCTCCAGAGTTCCCAACCCACTTCTGCCTCAGTTCGGCTCCCCATTTTCGTCTGGCTTCATCCAGTGGCAGTCTGCCCTGTCCAGGAGCTGTCCGTAGAATTTCCCGTAGTTTCCGCCTTCCTTACTGTCCATGATTATCAGATCCTCTAGTAATGTATTTCCTGGGCCCTGGGGTATCCCACTGTCTGCTTGCGGAGAAAGTGCTTTACCTGGAGGTGTCTAAGTTCCTATCCTGTTGGTAGTTCCAGGTACTCTGTCAGCTCGCTCAGTGTTGCCAGTCTGTCCCCCATGTAAAAGTCCCTGACTGTTAGCGTCCCCCCTTCCTGTCTCCAGTTTTTGAAGGTGTTGTCTCGCATGGCTGGTGGGAACTTGTGGTTTCCGCAGATGGGGGCCATGGGGACATCTCGGTCAGGCCAAAATGTTGCCTCATCTGGTTCCATGGCCTTAGTGTGGTTACCCCTACTGGGCTGGATGTGTGTTTCATCGGGGGGTGGGGGTTGGGAACGTTGCTGTGGCGAGGGCCCGGAGGGTCATTCTCTCGCAGGTACACTCCTCCATCCTCACCCATTCCGTGGTGGTTCGCGTATCCATCCCCTCACTCTCTCTGCTGTAGCTGCCCAATGGTAATATTAAATGTTTGGTAGTGCCAGGCCACCCCTGTCCTTTCTCCTCCACAATGCTGATTTGGGGATTCTTGGGTTCTTCCCCCCCCCCCCCCCCCGCCCCCTCACTTGGGGATGAAGATCGGTATGAAGATTGGGGAGCAAAAGGAACCTCAGCCGTACTACTCCTTGCTAGGAAGAGTGGAAGCATGTCCCATCTCTGCAGGTCCTTTTTGACTTCCTCCGCCAGGCTGATCAGATTCGCTTATGGACCTGTGTCCAGTCCTGGGCTATTTGGATCCCAAGGTAATGGAATTTGTTTTGGGCTAATTTGAATGGGAGTCCTTCCAGCTCTGTGCCTCACCCATTTGGGTTCATTGGGAACGCCTTGCTCTTGCCCAGGTCAAGTTTATAACCTGAGAAGGTTCTGAACTCTTTCAGGAGCTGCATGATTGCTCTCAGGCCTTCCTGTGGTTCTGATACATAGAGCAGCAGGTTATTCGCATAGAGTGAGACTCTGTGCTCTCTGCCCCCCCTCGGATGCCCTCCCAGCTTTTTGTGTCTCGCAGAGCGATCGCCAGGGGTTCAATTGCTAGTGCAAACAGGAACGGGGACAGTGGGCATCCCTGCTGAATGCCTCTGTGCAGCTGGAAGTATTCAGAGCTGTTGGTGTTTATTCGAATGCTCGTCTTGGGAGCATTGTACAGGATTTTTGCCCAGGAGGTGAACCTTGCCCCTAGCCCAAACCACTCCAGTACCTTGAGGAGGTGCTTCCATTCGACTCTGTCGAAGGCCTTGGGCTGGATTCTCCGTCTGATGGGGGGCTAGCAGCTGTGTAGCGTAAAGCCCGCGGCATTACCTACGGATGCGGCCGGAGAATTGAGGGGTCCGTGGCCACGCAGGAACTCGGCCCCTCTGAGGTGGAGCATTGGGGGAGGGCCTCAGGTGACACCCTGCGGCCGTCCATACGGTGTGCGGCGTACTCTTTGAGTATGCCGTTTTGAGGGAGTGGAGCATCGCAAAAGCGGCGCCGCCCCCGATTTTGGCGCAAACGGGGATTCTCCGGCCGATTGCTGAATGCGATTTCGCTTTACTGCGTCCAGAGAGACGATCACCTCTCTGGTTTTCTCTCCACGGGTGGGGTCATTCTTACATTCATCAGCCACCTGATGTTCGCTGTCATCTGCCTACGCTTGACAAAGCCTGTCTGGTCCTCTGTGACCACCTGTGGTATGCAGTTCTCCAGCTTTTTGGCCAGACCTTTGCGAGTATCTTTGCATCAACATTCAGCAGTGAAATGGGTTTGTACAATCCGCATTCCATCAGGTCTTTGTTTTTTTTGGGTGCCATCGATATCGTGGCCTGTGTTAGCGTAAGAGGCAGGGTGCACCCCACCACCGAGTCTGCGAACTTGTCCCTTAAATGTGGGTCCAGGGCCAGCGTAAATTCTTTATAGAAATCGGCCGGGAACCCTTCGGGTCCAGGCGTCTTCCCCGCCTGCATGGAGCTGATGCTCTCCATGATTTCTCCCAGATCTATTGGTGCTTCCAGCTCCCCCAGCCTGACCTCTCCCACAACTGGCATGTCCAGTCCATCGAGGAACTGTTTCATCCCCACAACCCCATTGGGGGGTTCGGAGGTATACAGCCCTCGGTACAAGGTCTCGATTGCCAGGTTGACCTCTTTTGGTTTTACCAGTCTGCCTCTGCTGTCTTTTACCTGCATTATCTCCCTCGTGGCTGCCTGCTTTCTCAGCTGGTGAGCCAGTAGGCGGCCAGCCCTTTCTCCGTGCTCATAGAAGGTCCCCTGTGTCTGGCGGAGTTGGTGTACTGCTTTCCTGGTGGTAGCAGGTTAAAGTCCATTTATAGCCTTTTCCTCTCTGCCAGGAGCTTTATGGTCAGGGCCTCGAAGTACTTTCTGTCGACCTCCAGGATGAAGTCAATCAGTTGCTGCCTGGCCGCCCTCTCTTTCTGTCTCTGCGCGCCTTGTAGGCTATAATTTCCTCCCTGATCACGGCCTTTAGTGCCTCCAAGAACGTGGAAGATGAGACTTCCCCGTTCCGGTTGTTCGTTACGGAGTCGCCTATGGCCTGTGATGTGTTCTGGCAGAAGGCCTTGTCTGCCAGGAGGTCCATGTCCAGCCTCCATGAGGTGCTTTGGGCACGGCCTGTCTCCATAGGTGGAGCGTGGTCGGAGATAACTATCACGGAGTATTCAGCTCCTACTATTCCTGGAAGCACCGATTTCCCCACTGCAAAGAAGTCGATCCTGGTGTATACCATTGAGAAGAACGAGAATTCCCTCTCACCGGGGTGCAGGAACCGCCGTGGGTCCACCGCCCCCATCTGCTCCATGAATATTTCCAGTTCCCTAGCCATGCCTGTCTTTTCCCGATTCTGGGGTTTGATCGGTCGGTCAGTGGGTCCTGCATGCAGTTAAAGTTGCCCTCCATGATCAGTCTGTGTGTGTCAATGTCGGTGATTTCCACCATGGTGTTCTTTGCAAAGTCTGTGTCGTCCCAGTTGGGTGCATACACATTTACCAGTACCACCGATGGCCTGTCTAGGACACGGTTGACCATGACGTCCCGTCTCCCTTGGTCTGTAACTGTCCTGGTCTCCGTAAACCTCATGCTCTTACTAATCAGTATGGCTACTACCCTAGCCCTCGTCCCCTGGCATGAATGATACGTCTGTCCCACCCAGCCCTTTCTTACCTTCTCCCTCAGGTGTACCTTCTGCAGGAAGATTATGTCAGCCTTCAGGCTTCTTAAGTGGGCAGAGACTCTGATTTTTTTCACCGGACCGTTAAGTCCCTCACATTCCAGGTGACTATCCTGGTTGGGGCTTCTGTCTCCTCGTTGCTGCGGAATCAACCATACTTACCTGATGGATATGCCCCTGCACTCTGGGGTTTCCCTCTGGTGAAGAACCCTCCAAAGTGGCTGCTTGCAGCACCATCTTGTTTCCTCAGCCTGCTCCCTGGCTGTCAAAGCCAATCTGATTGGCAATTCTTTTTCTCCGTTCTGTGCCCCCTGTGTTCTGTGCTCCCCCTGCCCCCTTCTCCCTGTATCTCCCCCTCCTTGCCCCTCCTGCGTACCCCCTACCTGCCACAGTGTCTTGCCCCCCCCCCCCCCCCTCCTGGGGCCAGGCACTCCCTCTCCGCCAAGGGATGCGCCGTGGCCCCTCTTCCTGCCTGTCTTCCCGTGCTAGCCCTCCCTGCTAGTATAGTACCTCCCCTCCCAGGGCTAATCTAGCCTTTTGCTTGTGTTCTCTGACTGCCTGTTTTCCCCTCTCTGCCCCCTCACCTGCTTTCCCTGTCCCCGCTCTCTCCTGTACCCAGTCTTTCTGTTCAGAACGAGGCAGTGCAGTCCCGCGCAAACACATAGTCAAGACTATCAGTCCCTGGTTCTGTCTCTTTTCAGTGATCCTCCTCCGACACACCTTCATCGCTGCTGTACTTATTCTCTGTTCAGGCCGTTAGTCCGAAAATCATTTGCTTCTGTCAGGGTATTGAAGTAATGTTCTTTGCTCTGGTACATGACCCAGAGTTTGGCCGGGAATAACATGCCAAATCGCAACCCACTCTTGTGGAGCGCCGACTTTGCCTTGTTAAACTCGGCCCTTTTCTTTGCCAGATCTGCCCCAATGTCCTGGTTGACCCGATTCTGGGCTGGATTCTCTGATTCTGGGGCTATGTTCTCATGCTGGCGTGGGAACAGTGGCGTTTTACGCCAGAACAAATGGCGTAAAATGGTCACCAATTCCCCGTTTTGCTGGGGGCTAGCAGGAAGGCAGCAGAGAGCACCGGGCTCTAGCTGCCAATATGGGCCGGAGAATTGCTGGGTCCGTGGCCGCGCATGAGCTTGGCGATGCCGGCCTGCAGCGGCCGCGCCGTGCAACATTGCGGCGGCCGCTCACGGACCCGGCCCGCAAAATAATCCCCCCCCTTCAGCCTGCTTGCGTGTCCTGGACCACCCCCCACAGTACCCACAGCTCCTGAAGAAGTCCCCTCCCTGCCTGTGGATCGGCTCTCCCCCGATTGTGGCGGTGCTGGACTGAGTCCGCAGCCGCGCACTGAGCTCCCGACGGATGGGACCACGCGTGTCCTGCGCTGTTGGGAACTCGGTCGGTTGGGGGCGGAGCATCAGGGGGTGGGCCTCAGGCAATGACCTGAAGCCGTCAATACGTGGTGCGGCGTACTTACCGGAACCCCCACCCAATGGAGCAGCCCAGGGGCCATCAGACACACTGAGGGAGGAGGAGGTGATGGAGCCCGTGCCGGTGACTCCCGCGGGGGAGGTACTTACCACCCCCCACCCCCCCCCCCCCCCCCCACCCCCCCCAAAACCCTCCTGTCCCTAATGCATCTGGGGGGCAGCGGGTAGAATAGGGCGGCAGAAAGTTAGACAACAGTTAGGTTGGCACCAGTGCAGGGCACAGTTTAGGTATAGGGGCTGGGACAGACTGTATGGGTGGGATTCTCCGTGAATCGGCGCAATGGCCCGAACCCGGTGCCAAAAATGGCGCAAATCACTCCGGCGTCGGGCCCCCTGAAATTTCACGAATTCTCCGGCCGGGATTGGGCTAGTAGCGGCGTGACGCCATTCGCGACGGCGTCACTCGTCACAGACGTGTGCGGCGTCACTGCACAAATGACACCCCCACCCCTGGAGACCTGCCAAAATGGCCGCCCGCCACGCAGCGCCAAGTGAGACCCTCACTGCATGCCTCCCTTCCCCCTTCCCCATCCCCCCTTCCCCATATCCCCCCTTCCCCCATATCCCCCCTTCCTCCATATCCCCCCTCCCCCATATCCCCCCTTCCTCCATATCCCCCCTTCCTCCATATACCCCCTTCCTCCATATACCCCCTTCCCCATATACCTCCTCCCCATATCCACTCTTCCCCATCTCCCCCTTCCCCCATATCCCCCTCTCCCATTTCCCCCTCCCCCATATACCCCCTTCCTATATCCCCCCTTCCCTCACATCCCCCCTCCCCCATATCCCCAGCTTCCCCCATATCCCCCCTTCCCCAGATCCCCCTCTTCCCCCATATCCACTCTTCCCCCATATCCCCCTATTCCCCCCTTCCCCAGATCCCCCGCTTCCCCCATATCCCCCATCCCCCATATTCCCCCATATTCGGCGATTCCCATACCCACCTAGTGCGTGAACCGGGCGGCTATCAGCCTGTCCCATGCCCGCTGGCGCAGCCGGTAATGGTGGGCAGCCTCCCATCCATGTTCACCCTGTCTGTCCTGACCATTGCCCCCATCCTTCTCATCTCTGGAGGTCTGCACCTCGTCTTGCTGTTCCTCCCTTTTCCCCCTCCTCTGCCTGCAGTACATCGCCCCTCCGCTGGGCTATGTTGTGCAGGACGTAGCAGACCACAACGATGCGGCCGACCCTTTCTGACGGGTACTGGGGGGCCCCTCCAGAGCAGTCCAGACACCTGAAACACATCTTCAGCAGCCCAAAGCACCTCTCTATAACACCCCTGGTTGCTGCATGGGCATCATTGTAGCAGTTCTCCGGGTCAGTCTGTGGCCTCAGTATAGTCGCCATCAGCCACGACCGCAACGGATAACCTCTGTTGCCCAGCAAACTGCCCCTCAGCCGGGAGGTGCGCCCCTTGAGCATGGTGGGGATAAAAGACTGCGCCAATATGAATGAGTCATGTACACTGCCCGGGTACCGGGTGCAGACATGCAGGATCCTCATGCGGTGGTCACAGACCTGCACGCTCATGGAATAGGTCCCCTTCCTATTCGTGAACACGGCCCTGTTATCCGCAGGTGGCCACTCAGCGACGTGCATCCCATCGATCGACCCCTGGACCATGGGCATCCTTGGCACGGCAGCGAAACCCGCTGCCCGGGCATCCTGGCTGGCCCGGTGCACAGGGAACTGGATGCAGCGGTCTGCAATGGCATAGAGGGCGTCTTTCACTGCACGGATGCACCGGTGCACCTATTCCTGCGAGATACCGGACAGTTCCCCACTTGGCGCCTGGAAGACCCCGTGGCCTAGAAGTTCAGGGCAACCGTAACCTTGACGGCCACGGGGAGAGGGTGTCCTCCCCCAGTGTCATGTGGTGCCAAGTGTGCCATCAGGTGGCAGATGTGTTCCAGTTTCCCGGCTCACCCGGAGTCTCCACCTGCATGCCCAATCCGTGAGGTCCTGGTACGGCGAGCGGAGCTGGTACACACAGGGCCTCATCGAGCGTCTCTGTCGCAGTGGCAGCACCACGACCTCCTCCTCCTCCTGTCGTGCGGACGGCCCTCCAACCTTAGCGGCTGCCAACTGCCTTCCTGCGGCATGTTCCTCTGCGGCAGCCTGCGCCGCCTCCCTGGCAGGCTCCTGCTCCAGCTTCCCCAGGGCAACATGTAGAAGTGCGGCTCCCACCACGGCGGCCAACATTGCTGGGTGATGACCAAACATAATGGCCTGCAGGGCGTGGGGGTGGGGGGTGGGAATAGCCGACATACCACCATTGCCAATACCTCCCCCCGCCCCGCCGCACCACGCCGACCCCTACCTCTGCGCTGGCCGGCGTTAACCAGCACGACTGGTTGACGCAGTTAAATAGGTAGTTTGATTTACGCCGGCGTGACCTATGGTCATACCGGCGAGACTTTGGCCCATCCGGCCTGGAGAATCCCTGGGGCCCGTTGCGTCGCGCCTGTCCTCGACATTCTCCGAGGCGTGCGGCGCGATTCACGTCGATGGGATTTTTGGTGGGCCGGAGAATATCGCGGCGCGGTCGGGCGTGATTTACGCCGCCCTCTGCCGATTCTCCGACCGGCCGGGGTGTCGGAGAATCCTACCCTATATATTCCACCCTATATATCACCAAGTATGAGGGTGGCATGTGCACAGTGGTTAGCACTGGAACTGCGGCGTTGAGGACCTGGGTTTGAATCCTAGCCCTGGGTCACTGTCCATGTGGCGTTTGCACATTCTCCCCATGTCTGCGCGGGTTCCACCCCCACAACCTAAAGATATGCAGAGTAGGTAGATTGGCCATGCTAAATTGGCCCTTAATTGGAGAAAAAAATAATTGGATATTCTAATTTTTTTTTTAAAAACAAGAATCACCGTGTATGCCAGGATGAAGGAGTCGTGCACACTGCCCAGGTATCAGGCACAGAGGTGCACAATACGCAGCTGATGGTCACAGACCAACTAGACATTCATTGAGTGGTACCCACTTTGGTTAGTGCAGAGCGGTCTGTTATCCGCAGGTGCCCATAGTGCGACATGCATCCCATCTATCGCCCCCTGGACCCGGGTCATCTCGGCGATGGCAGCGAACGCCGCTGCCGGGGCATCCTGATAGGTTCGGTCCACGTAGAAATGGATGTATCGAAGTGCCTGAACATATGGGGCCTCCGTGACGGCACGGATGCACCTGTATGCTGAGGTCGGTTTGATCCCGAACAGGTCCCCACTCGGCGACTCGAAGGACCCCATTACATAGAGGTTCTGGGCGACCATCATCTGGACGGTCACCGAGAGCGGGTATCCACCCCATACCCCTGCGGTGCCAGGTGTGCCATAATCTGGTACATATGTTGCACTGTCTGTCTGCTCAGCAGGAGTTTCTAACGGCATGTTCCGTCCAGTAAGTCCTCGAATGACAGGCGGTGCCGGTACACACGAGGCCTCATGCGGCACCTCCTTGGCACCACCTCCTCCTCGGCCTGTTGGGTGGCTGGCTCTCGATCCTGGGAGGCTGCCTCCTGTTCCTCTGGAGAAGGCTTCGCTGCTGTATCTTCCTCCTCCTCCTCGAGCAGCTCCAGCTCATACAGCCGCAGGGTATCCTCCAGGGCTGCGGAAACTAGCAGCAAGGCCACCATTGCTGGTATAATTCCAATATCCATTGTCTGCAGGCATTGAAAGGCCTGGTGTTAGCATGGTGTGTACCCCAATGCCCAACTAGGTCCATCGTGCTACATGGTGGTCCCCATTTGACACTGTGGGCTCCAACCCTGCATGTCCTCTCCCCCCCCCAATACCCGCACCCCTGGCCCGATCGGTGGGCAGAAACATGCAGGCCTCTGACCCTGGCCAGGGGTACTGTTGGCTGGCACTGCCTCCGCCAGGGGTAGGCACTGCGGCCCCCATTGCTGCCCTTGGTGGGCCTCTGGTCGGTGGCGGGCAGATGAGGTGTAGAGGAGGGTGGTGTGCGGGGGGGTGTGGGGGCGTTCATTTGGTCAGTGTCACTCTGCAGAACCAGGGTGGGTGGTCAGTGGGGTGAGCAACATGATGGCTGCCTTGCAGGTAATGACGGTCCATGCCTGGGTAATGCCCCATTCCCGTGGGGGGGGGGGGGGGGGGGGGGGGGGGGTCACCCCAGCCACTCTGTCTGTTCCCGTTCCCCCCCCCCCCCCCCCCCCCCCCCCCCCCCAGCCAGCACGGCCAATGTCTGGCCCGGCAGCCTGCAGTCGCTCCTCTCCAGGTCCTAACTCCTCTCTCTCTCCTTCATCAACCACGACACCGGCTTCACGATTTTCAAAAGCACAAGTGGACCGCGCTGTCGGGAACTCGGCCCATCGGAGGAGGAGTATCACGGAGGCCCTGGAGAATAGCGGGAGAGGTCCGCTAATAATATGCAAATGATATGAAAATGATGTTTACTGTACGTGCTTTCTGGAACGCATTGACGCTGCTGTCGAGGTGCTGGAGAATTGCGATTTGGCGTCAAATCGGCACCTGCCGCGATTTAATAATAATGATAGTAATCACTTATTGTCACAAGTAGGCTTCAATTAAGTTACTGTGAAAAGCCCCTAGTTGCCACATTCCGGCTCCTGTTCGGGGAGGCTGGTACGGGAATCGAACCCGCGCTGCTGCCTTGTTCTGCATTACAAGCCAGCGATTTCGCCTTTCCTGATTTCGGCGTCAGCTAATGGAGAATCCCGCCTATGGTTATTCAACCCGACTAGCTTTGAATAGGGGACCTAAACAGGGAACGTGCCACCGATGCTGCACACAGCCCCATCTTTTATAATGCGGAGATCCACTCGCCAGAACTCCACGTTGTAGCGAGAGATAGGGACACCATTTATGTCCCAATGTCCCAGGCCCCGAAAAAATTCACAGACCTCCCCCCAGCCCAAACGCATAATGGGAGGGTCCCGGTCCCCCCACACTCCAAGCCAGGCAACCCTGGCCCAATCACACGTGCACAAAAAATGCCAGCTTGGCACCTTGGCAGTGCCACTTGGGCACCTTGGCAATGC
This sequence comes from Scyliorhinus canicula, assembly GCF_902713615.1. Taxonomy (NCBI): domain Eukaryota; kingdom Metazoa; phylum Chordata; class Chondrichthyes; order Carcharhiniformes; family Scyliorhinidae; genus Scyliorhinus; species Scyliorhinus canicula. Next base: position 122,744,206 of record NC_052161.1, on the reverse strand, counting down.
TAAGCTGACACCCAGATGGCACTGCCAGTGTACACAGATGGCACCAGCAGTGGCAGGGCACCATCCTGCCCAGAGGGCATGTAGCTGGGTGTCTCCAATCCCTTTGTAGACCCCACAAGTGCCACTCCATCTGGGCCCTGTTTGTGGGGACCAGTAACAAACAGCGTTCGCCCCGGGTCTCCAAGGCAAAGGGTTTGAATCCCAAAGCCTTGGGAATCTGTACATTAGAGTAAGGCCTTGCTCTAATATGCAGATTTGCCAAAAACTGATTCCCGCCCATTGAAGACGGGATTCCCCATTCCCCTTGCAATGTCTTGAGAGACATGGCCAGCCGGGTAGATCCCGGGAGCGGGGTCTCCTGGCTTTCAATGGCCATACTGTGGTCCGGTGCAGCATGGCCTGAAGATTGTGCCCTCTTCTTTTCTGCTTCTCCCAGGAGTTAACTGCTGGAGGATGCCGTGCATGAAGATGCACTGTTCGACTGATAGGAGTGGGCAAGGTGACCTTTTGTTACCATTCACTTTAATATAACAAAACTATAAGTTTCTGAAAGATGAAATTTGTCAACATTCCAGGAGGAATCACTTTATTGATCTCCTTCACAATGTAGGTGTGTTGGCTGAAGGAAAGACCCACACATGTGCGACATGAGGAAATAAGGAATTGCAATCCTAAATGAGCCTTTCCTCAGTGACTCTGCAGGGTTGGTAGGCTGAGGCAGTGCATTGGCAGTGATGAAATCCCAATGGGAGTCAATTGGACTGGATTCTCCGGTCCCCTAGCCGCGTGTTTCCCGATGGAGCGCTGTTCGCTGCCGGTGGGCTTCTCTGCCCGCGCCACTTGTCAATGGGGTTTCCCATTGTAGCCATCTCATGCTTCTGGGAATCCTGCGGGCAGGGGTGCGCTGTCGGCAGGAACAGAGAATCTGGAAGGCGGGGAAATCCGGCCAATCTCTTGCTGGACAAGAAAATAATAAAAATGGAGAAAGAAAACATCCTTTATGATTTGAAATGAAAATCACTTATTGTCACAAGTAGGCTTCAATGAAGTTACTGTGAAAAGCCCCTTTTCTATAAAGTGTTGGTGATAAGAGTGGCAGGTAAATGGCACGACACCAGGTGCAAGTGCATTCTGCTGATAGAAAACTCCAGGGCAGAGATAGCATCAGATAATTTTATAACACCTCAGTTTGGCTAAGACAAACAGCACGGGCTTATTTATGAACTGATAATTACATATGCTCAAAATATTCCAGGCAGTAAAAAGAGTTAATCATTACCAAACACATACCTGTAATCAGTGCTGTGATCCCTGCAACGCTGGGTTGATACTTGTCTCTTCCTGCTGTATAGTAGAAACTGAGATACAGTTCAAACCAGTACCCTCTGTGTGGAAACACCACTCACCACTTTTGCACAAAGCTGTTGCATATTACATTCTATTTAACTAAATTGTTTTTGTTTCTTTTGCCCCTATAATTTTTCTCCCATCCTCTCATGAAGGTGTTGATTCTCACTGGGGTTCAGCTCCCTTCCTCTCCTGAAGGTGCTGACTCTCACTGGGGTTCAGCTCCCCCTCCTCTCCCTGAAGGTGCTGACTCTCACTGGGGTACAGCTCCCCCTCCTCTCCCTGAAGGTGCTGACTCTCCCTGGGGTTCAGCTCCCCCTCCTCTCCCTGAAGGTGCTGACTCTCACTGGGGTTCAGCTCCCCCTCCTCTCCCTGAAGGTGCTGACTCTCACTGGGGTTCAGCTCCCCCTCTCCCTGAAGGTGCTGACTCTCACTGGGGCTCAGCTCCCCCTCCTCTCCCTGAAGGTGCTGACTCTCACTGGGGTTCAGGTCCCCCTCCTCTCCCTGAAGGTGCTGACTCTCACTGGGGTTCAGCTCCCCCTCCTCTCCTGAAGGTGCTGACTCTCACTGGGGTTCAGCTCCCCCTCCTCTCCCTGAAGGTGCTGACTCTCATTGGGGTTCAGCTCCCCCTCCTCTCCTGCAAGTGTTGATTCTCACTAGGGTTGATGGTTAATTGCAGATCATTCTGTCTCTCCAGATAACCTTGCACAAACAGGCAGAAAATCTACACTGAACATGCACCATAGCATAGACTGAATTTACCAGCAGGGGTATCTGGGGAGGCAAAGTAAGATCTGTCTACCATTTCAGGACTGATTGGTAAGTGGGCAGTAGGGAGTTTAGGAATGGTCGTGTGGTTGACTGTTTAGACTGAATAGTATCTGACATTGATCCATGGACAAGTCACAAGGTGTTTTTTTAATTCACAGCCCCTTTGATGAGTTCTTGCTTGGTGAGTCAAAGTGCTGACATTTAAAAGTGAACAAGTTCCCTATAGCCAACAGTGCTAAATTTACAATCCATTTATCAATTCTATCCTTTGCCCAATTCTCATGGCCCACCTCTTGCTCCTAACCTCCCTTTCTGTCCTCCTTTCCTCTCATATACCCTTCCCTCCTGTCTTCACCGCTGCTTTCCCCACACTACAGTCTGCCCCTCTCCTCCCACCTTTTATCATCCTGGTAGCAGATATCTAACGCAAACTGGCTGAATTCTATTGGTAAACAGATTCTCCTTGTTTACTTCTTGTTGCTGGGTAACAGACAGCACTGCCTCTTATATAAAAGCTGTGTGTTCTTCAGGGTCTTGGTGATTTGCAGCCTCCATTGCACACTGACTCCCTCCCTCATTGTCCCAGGACAGCCTAACGATTTAGAATTTGCCTTTATTACTGGAATATAGCATGCAGCCTGTACTGAGCAAAGAAAGAGGATGGAATAATTGATGGTCTGGGATCATGGCGAAGTTCCACTCAGCCCCTTCTGTGCCAGATTTCTGCTCAAAGGCAGAATCAATGGTGAATGGTGCAGCTGAACAGCCTGAGTCTTCGTGTCAGACAGCTGTAGGCTGGCACGCTGGGACCATCATTATGGACACAGATCGCAGGGGCGGCTGCTTTTACAGGAACCCTGCATAGAATAAGCTAATTATTTTAGAGCTTCCTAAATTCCAATGGATCCTGCGAGATGTGGTCGATGCTGAATTATTTTTAAAATATATATTTTATTCAGACAAAATTTTTCATTATACATAAACAACAGTACAACAACCACCCAATCCCCCCAAACACCCTCTCCTCTTACCCATTTTTCCTCTTACCCATTTATGAGAAAAAAAACTAACTTTAAACTATATATAGAGACAAACTATCCCCTTCCACAACAGCTGATGGTAACCAGCTCCCTGAAAAAGGAGATGAAAGGCTGCCATCTCGAATACAACCCTTCCACTGACCCCCTCATGATATATTTGATCTTCTTCTGGTCCAAAATTTTTATCAGGTCCTCCAACCGTGCCATGGCCTTGGACAGCACCGGGGACCTCCACCCAAGCAGAACTTGCCTCTGGGCAATTAGCGAGGTGAAGGCTAGGCACGTGCCCTCATCCCTGTTTGTAGCACTGGCGAGTCCGAAACTCCAAAAATGGCCACCAAAGGGCACGGCTCCAGCTGAATGCGCAAAGTCCCTGACATTGTCTCAAAAAAGGGGATCCAGAAACTAATAAGTTTGGAGCAAGACCAAATCTTGTGTGTGTAGTTCACTGGACCCCTAGAGCACCGCTCACACCTATCCTCCACCCTGGGAAGAACCCACTCATGTGCGCCCTGGTCATTTGCACCCTGTGCACCACCTTGAATTGGATCAGGTTTAACGTTGGACATTAGGAGGTAAAGTTGACTCAGTGAAGAGCCTCACTCAAAGACTAAGCAGAGCTCACCCTCCCACTTCCTCTTTACCTCCTCCAACGACGCCTGCTCCATCGCCAACATCTGCCCATAGACCGGCAAAACCCTACCCTCCCCTAACTTGGCCAAGGACAGGGGTCTGTTCATAAGCGAAGACAGTGATACCAAGGGAAATGAAGAGAGTGCATTGAAAAAAAAAACGTGCACCTGAAAGTACCCAAATACATTCCCTCTCGAGAGCTGGAATTTCTCTAACAACTTGTCCAGACCGGCGAATCTGCCTTCCAGAAATCTCTCCATCCTCTTCCTCGTCCTGGGGGTGCCCTGACCACTGAAGCCACCAGCCACCCACCCCCTGGGTTGCATGTGCCGGACTGTCTAACACGGTCATTTTCTGTTTCTCCAAACCCCCCACTCCATGAAAAGGCCCCCTACCGTGAGCAGGAGAAAACTGGAGGGGGAACCGCCGGACCTGCGGCTCCTCACCGTGGCTGAGTGGAGGGCCCTGGATGAGGTTGGTGGCCCAGATGAAAGAGAGGTCGCTGAGGTGGAAGTGAAGGGGAGTCTGTAATTGCCTGGTTTATCTCTCTCACCCTCCTTGAAAATTGGAAACACATTAGCTGTCTCCAGCCCACTGGTACCTCTCCTGTGGCGAGAGGGGAATTAAAAATTTGGGTCAGCGCTCCTGTAATTTCCACCCTTGCCTCCCACAGCAGCCTCGGATACAACTCATCTGAACCTGGGATTTATCCATTTTTAAGCCCTCCAAAACCTCCGATACTCCTCATTCCCTATGTCAAACTGCTGAAGAACCTCACAGTCCCTCAGATCGAATTCTGCACCCACATCCTCCTTCTCCAAAGTGCAGACAGATGTGAAGTACTCATTTAACACTCTACCAATGTCATTCGTCTCAATGTGCAGATTACCCCTTTGGTTCCCAATGGGTCTTACTCTTTCCCTGGTTATCCTCTTCTTGATATACTTATGGAATATCTTGGAATTTCCCAAGCCTTACCCGCCAGTTCTTTTTCATGCCTCCTCTTTGCTCTCCTGCACTTTCTCCATCCTGCACTTTCTCCATCCTGCACTTTCTATACTCCACTCGGGCCTCTGAAGATTTACTCCCTTTGTAGCTGTTAAAAGCCTTTCTTTTCCTGCCTATCTAGTCCTGAATATTCCTAGACATCCAGGTTTCTCTCGACTTGTTGCTCCTACATTTCACCCTAAAGGGAATATGTTGGACCTGTACTCTTGCCAATTCCATTTTGAACACCCCTCACTGTTCTGCTGTAGATTTACTCAAAAGTAGCTGTTCCCAGTCTACTTTGGCCAGATCCTGCCTTATTTTAATAAAATCAGCCTGTTTTTGCAGACTTTTTTTTCCTTTTCTACGGCAAATTTGAAATGTAGTGTTGTAATCGCTATTATAAAAATGCTCCCCCACTGCTACCTCTAAAGCCTGTCCGGCTTTGCTCCCTAGAACTAGGTCCAGCATTGTGCTGGACTTTTTACATGTTGATATAAAAAGCTCTCTTGAATGCACTTCAAGAAATCTGCTCACCGAGCCCCTTCACAATGTGACTATCCCAATTAATGTTGGTGAAGTTGAAATCCCCTAATATAATTACTCAACTATTGTTTTTACACACTTCAGTGAATTATCTACACATCTGCTCCTCTATTGCCCGCTGACTATTTGGTGGTCTATAATACTTGCCACCTCACCTCTAAATCACTTGTCAAGGGTTCAATCCCCAACAGTGTTCTCAGCTCTCCTGGAGGATATATGTGTACCCTTATTGTCTCCTTAGAAGGTAAACACATTGGTGGAGTGGGATAGTAGCTTCTCATGACAGCTGGTGCTTGGGCTGTGACTCTTAAGATGGCCTGAATGTAAAGGCAGTGAAGACTAATCAAGAAAAAATGGATTCAAGAGAGAACCCTCCAGGACTCAAAGGTTCCCAACCCCTTGAAAGGAAGACAACAAACTGAAATTCTCCTTCTCATCCTCTTCTATGTTGCATACTGGGAAAGGTGAAAGCACTAGCTTGACAAAATGAAGCATTTTTTACTTCTATGAAGAACTTTTCAGCTGTATCATTCACTGCTGCTGTGATGGCAAGAGAAACACTCAATACCTGAGCAAGGAATGAATCTGGTAGGCAAAAAGAAGAACAAAAAACACCCTGAAGACACTGCTAGAGATAAGGAAAGGCGAACTTCCCTACTACTCACGGGATAGGAATTTTGCTTTCTATCGGTAGCGGTATCACTATCACACTTGCTTAAGCATGAGGCTGCTCCACTGCAGACAATGATACCTCACAGTCAGTTGCAGCTGGTTCACTAAAGTCCTTTTGGCGAATCACATCTGCTGTCCTTATCTGGGTTGGCCGACACGTGACTCCAGATCCAGAATATGGTTGACTCTTAAATATCCTCTCAAATGGCCTACCTAATTCAAGGGACAATTAGGGATGGGCAATAATTGCAGGCTCAGCCAGTGCCCACCACATCCCATGAATAAATTAGAAAAATAATTGGATTGCACCACTTTGAACAATGGGATAAACCTCAGGAAGTTCCAACACAGTCCTCTGGTCTGCAGGCTTGCTTGAAAGTTCAACATCAGAGTCGGGGTTTGTACTACAAGAGTCTCAGTAGTAATGGGAAAGACAGTTAGTGACAGTACTTCTTTAGATAGTTGCTTTGTAGCCACCTCTTTCATCTCTTACTGTGGCCATTTGCTTACATGCAATACATCATTTATGCACTCCTATACTGCAATATGTTCACTTTCTTTTGTTGCATCATTCCTAATGTGTAAATCCCTCTCTGTGGCTTGACAGTGCTGTATGACTGCTAATAGCTGGGTTTGTCGTTCAACCTTCTCTTTTAAGTAGTTAGACTTGCCCAATACATGCTTCATTTCAATACTTTCAAGCTCCATTTGATGCTCAAAGTACTCTTCAGCTGTAGAAGTTCTGTAGTTTGGGGCTCTGCGCCTTTACTGAAAAAACCTTCAGTGCTTCTATGGCTTGCTGATGAGATCCAAGTGTGATCCATTTGTACGGATTATTAACCTCTGAACTTTTACGATTGGTTTAATCCAATTTGGAGTTAAGCATTTCATTCTCCCTGGATAGCATTTTGCTGACTGCTTACAATTGTTGTTGAATATCATTGGTGAGCTCTGTGGAATAAGTAAACAAATTGACCTCTTTATTATCTTTTTCAACAGAAGGATAATTCTTCTCAAAAGAAACAACAAGGGAGTTCACGATCATTGGTAGTAAAATCAAAGAATGTAAGTAAGGATCAGGAACTCTTCCTCCAACAGTGTTTCTGTGGTGGCTTCATTCTCTTGCACTCTTTCCTTCTCTGATCCTTGGAGGTGAATAGAGGATGATTGCAGTGTCACTTTATTGAGCCATGAAACACCTTCAGATAACAGTGAGAGACACCTGCTCCTGTGTTGAGAACAAAGAATAAAGAAAAGTACAGCACAGGAACAGGCCCTTCAGCCCTCCCAGCCCGTGCCGACAATGCTGCCCGACTAAACTACAATCTTCTACCTTTCCAGGGTCCGTATCCCTCTCTTCCCATCCTATTCATGTATTTGTCAAGATGCCCCTTAAATGTCACTATCGTCCCGGCTTCCACCACCTCCTCCGGCAGTGAGTTCCAGGCACCCACTACCCTCTGAGTAAAAAAAACTTGCCTCGTACATCTACTCTAAACCTTGCCCCTCGCACCTTAAACTTATGCCCCCTAGTAATTGACCCCTCTACCCTGGGGAAAAGCCTCTTACTATCCACTCTGTCTATGCCCCTCATAATTTTGTAGACTTCTATCAGGTCGCCCCTCAACCTCCGTCGTTCCAGTGAGAACAAACCGAGTTTATTCAACCGCTCCTCATAGCTAATATCCTCCATACCAGGCAACAGCCTGGTAAATCTTTTCTGCACCCTCTCTAAAGCCTCCACATCCTTCTAGTAGTGTGGCGATCAGAATTGAACACTATACTCCAAATGTGGCCTAACTAAGGTTCTATACAGTTGCAACATGACTTTCCAATTCTTATACTCAATGCCCCGGCCAATGAGGACAAGCATGCCATATGCCTTCTTGACTACCTTCTCCACCTGTGTTGCCCCTTTCAGTGACCTGTACACCTAGATCTCTCTGACTTTCGATACTCTTGAGGGTTCTGCCATTCACTGTATATTCCCTACCTGTATTAGACCTTCCAAAATGCATTACCTCACATTTGTCCGGATTAAACTCCATCTGCCATCTCTCCGCCCAAGTCTCCAACTGATCTAAATCCTGCTGTATCCTTTGACAGTCCTCATCGCTATCCGCAATTCCAACAACCTTTGTGTCGTCTGCAAACTTACTAATCAGACCAGTTACATTTTTCTCCAAATCATTTATATATACTACGAACAGCAAAGGTCCCAGCACTGATCCCTGCGGAACACCACTAGTCACAGCCCTCCAATCAGAAAAGCACCCTTCCATTGCTACTCTCTGCCTCCTATGACCTAGTCAGTTCTGTATTCACCTTGCCAGCTCACCCCTGATCCCCTGTGACTTCAGCTTTTGTACCAGTCTACCATGAGGGACCTTGTCAAAGGCCTTACTGAAGTCCATATGGACAACATCCACTTCCCTACCTGCATCAATCATCTTTGTGACCTCTTCGAAAAACTCTATCAAGTTAGCAACTTGGTCATTAACATCAATGTAATTTGGTCATTAACATCAATGTAACTTGGTCATTAACATCAATGTCAGCATTCCAATACCCAGTTTTTATTTTACTTTATTTCTCCTATAAAGATGATTTCTTGATTGTCAAAGTCTTGAAGTTCTTGAATGGAGGTTCCTTTGACAGATACCTCAATCTGTTTTGTAAACACAGATTTCCTGGAATGGCAGATCACACTAAGATGGCATAACTTGCCACAACCACGACACCGCACAATTCAGGGGGAGCATTCTTCCCACATGTAGACCTTCTTCCCGCCACAGCAGGGACATTGTAAAATGGTGGTTGGTGCCTTTTTAGGGCCTTTTCCTGGTTGCTGTCTTCGGTTTTTACAACCCACAAATTGAAAGAGTTTGTCAGGCTGTTTTGGGGAAATCCTTGGGTGGGATAGTAGATAGGAGATAGTAAGGGGGAAAGGGCATACCTATTGTGAAATAGACACTTTGTAGCACCACCAGTCTGAAGGGCCTTTAACCGCTGTCTCACGGGTGCGAAGGATTGGCTGGGGCTGTGTTATAACCTGCTTGAATACTATTGGCTGGGACTATTGGGTATCCTGAGTATGAACTCCCCCAATGAGAGCGGCGGATAAATCATGAGCAGTTTGCACCTGTATAAATAGAGCTGGTCAGTGTGGTACCAGCTAGAGGAGTGAAGCAGTGGTGAAGTACTACTATTGCTGTATAGATGTAAATAATTATAAAGTTATTTCTTTTCTTACTAAAAACTCGTGCTGGATTTTTCGTGGCCCTCACAAAAGGCTGGGTGTTGTGCGGTGGCTGGGGGACACAGAGGGGTGGGGGTAGGGTGCAGGGTGTCCATGACACATGAACGTCCCACAAGGAGCACCGGCCATGATAAAATTGCCCCCAAGTGCCCGGGGATGTGCAGGTTAGGTGGGGTTATTGCAATAGGGTGGGGGTGGGCCGAGGTAGGATGCTCTTTCAGAGGGCTGGTGCAGACCTGATAGGCCGAATGGTCTCCTTCTGCACTTTAAGGATTCTATAATATTATGTAAATGTCAATTAAGAGGACATTTAAGGTCATTAGTGACCCAAGTGACTGCCATAATATGGAGTTCATGCAATAATACACCTTCAGAGTCAACTGTGTGGTCCCATTTTCTTTAAATGAAAACTTATTCGGGTGGATTTAATAGCTTCAGTTGAGCCCCGAGTCTCAGATCAGCAGTTTGTAGATCTGTAACTGCTGGGACTATTTATACATTTTAAAATCGTACGAGTTAGAGGTCTTTATCTGGCTGCTGAGCACTTTTGTTCCTGGCCATTTCTCAGGGCTATAAAATATCTAAGAGATGAGAATTGTTATCTCGGTGGGACACACAACCTTCTGTGAGGAAGAGAGGAGGATTTCAGGAGGAGGACAGTGAGAGCTCACTATCTGCACAATCATTTGCCCATAAGAACTGAGTTATGTCACCGATATGTCAAGACATGAACAATTTCCCAACATAAAAACACAAACTCCTGCCCTGCATCAATAATATCAAGCTTTACCCTATCTCCAGATACACGTATCAGTCACAGCACAGTATTAAAACATCAGCATGAGGGTCTGAGAGATGTGGGTTTATTTATAAACATGGGAGGAATATTAGCAAACACAACGATAAACAACTTTACCATGTGTCCCTCTTGATGATTACTATGGAGTGTTTTTTAACATGTTTATGGATGCACTGAAGAGAGGCAGGCGATCTGTCATCACCCTTGCCCTGGGTGACCTTGATGTGTATCCTCTGTGCAACTGCAGTCTTGGAGTGGCCCGGCCTCTCTAGAAGACTCCTGCTGAGAGACAGGAGAATCTTCAGTTGCCGCAGCATTGCACAAGGACCATGTCAATGGGGGAAGGAGAGAGGAAATGCCTCTCTCTTCAGTAGTGCCCTGAGAGGTGCTTCTGGATGGTGGCAGCGGCTGCTTATCCTCCACTATAAGGACATTTGAAACTCCTAGCCAACCAGTGACATTCCAGAAGCTGTACCCATGCTCCTAATTCCCCTGTCAACCTGACTCTGGGCCCCTGAGCTCAGAATCAGCACAATCCTGTCTGCAATGTGCCCGGTTTACCCCTCCAGAACAGCTGTCAGTCTGTTCAATAAGGAAGCTTGGTGCTCCAAAAAGTAGATGATCACAGTACACGTGGCCTGGATGGACATCTCTGCAGTCAGGGCCAGAGCATGCAATCGTTCTGGTGTATCTGCCAAATCTTCACAGACCTTGCGCTAGAAATCCAGTATCTGCTGCCTTATGGACAACTCCAGAGACTCATCATCCAACTCAAAGTCTGTCTCTGAATCACCCAGACACTCCACTGACTGTCTGAGGCTAGCTCCACCACGCTATCTGGTAGTTGCAAGTGCGAATGTAAAGTGCCCCCTCTAGACTGGGCATGTCCCCGGTCCAATGTGATAATCCCAACCAAGGTGCCAGTATCTGTGATGGTGCTTGGTGCAGAGAGAGGGTGTGATGCTGCATCCTCCGAGGATTCTTCATCCTCCTCAGGGGTGACTAGTGGCATCTGGAGGAGGGTAAGCTGAAGAAGCTTCTGATGTGACAAGAGACATAAGTAAGGCGTTAATGGGCATCACAGACCTTGGCACATCAGCACTATGGGAATACACTCTGTTACCTTATTCATGTCCAATATGAAATACTCTGAACACAATACGCACTTGAACAATGATCTGAAGCTTCTGATGGTGAAGCTCGTTAGGGTTTCAATGCCTGAACTAAATTAACGAGCTTCATTGAATCATGCTGCCCCTCCATTAACCTTCTACTTGCTCTGTCGCCTGGCGCAAGGTTTCATAAACGGAGGCCTTTCATAGAATCCCTACAGTGCAGAAGGAGGCCATTTGGTCCATCGGGTCCGCATCAACCCTCCAAAAGAACAAAGAAAATTTATGGCACAGGAACAGGCCCTTTGGCCCTCCAAGCCTGCGCCGATCCAGATCCTCTATCTAAAACTGTCGCCTATTTTCTAAGGATCTGTATCCCTCTGCTTCCTGCCCATTCATGTATCTGTCAAGATACATCTTAAATGACGCTTTTGTGCCCACCTCTACCACCTCCGCCGGCAATGTGTTCCAGGCACCCACCACCCTCTGCGTAAAGAACTTTCCACGCACATCTCACTTAAACATTTCCCCTCTCACCTTGAACTCGTGACCCCTAGTAATCGAGTCTCCCCACTCTGGGAAAAAGCTTCTTGCTATCCACCCCGTCTATACCTCTCATGATTTTGTAGACCTCAATGAGGTTCCCCCTCAACCTCCATCTTTCTAATGAAAATAATCCTAATCTACTCAACCTCTCTTCATAGCTAGCGCCCTCCATACCAGGCAACATCCTGGTGAACCTCCTCTGCACCTTCTCCAAAGCATCCACATCCTTTTGGTAATGTGGCGACCAGAACCGTACACAGTATTCCAAATGTGGCCGAACCAAAGTCTTATATAACTGTAACATGACCTGCCAACTCTTGTACCTAATACCCCTTCCGATGAAGGCATGCCGTATGCCTTCTTGACCACTCTATCGACGTGCATAGCCACCTTCAGGGTACAATGGACCTGAACACCCAGATCTCTCTGTACATGAATTTTCCCCGTATAGTTCGCTCTTGAATTGGATCTTCCAAAATGCATCACCTCGCATTTGCCCGGATTGAACTCCATCTGCCATTTCTCCACCCAACCCTCCAATCTATCTATATTCTGCTGTATTCTCTGACAGTCCCCTTCACTATCTGCTACTCCACCAATCTTAGTGTCATCTGCAAACTTGCTAATCAGACCCCCTATACCTTCCTCCAGATCATTTCTGGAGGGGTCCTCTCCACCTCCCACCCCGCCCTATCCCCACAGCCTATCATACCTATTTATGGACACTAAGTGCGCAATTTAGCCTGGCCAATCCACCTAACTTGCACATCTTTGGACTGTGGGAAGAAACCAGAGCACCCGGAGGAAACGCACGCAGACACGGGAAGAATGTGCAAATTCCACACAAACTGTCACCCAAGGTTGGAATTGAACCCGAGTCCCTGGCACTGTGAGGCAGTAGTGCTAACCACTCACCCTGGCTGTCCTCATGAGCTAATTGAACCATTTCTGGCATTGGGACCATGTTCTCCTGATGACCCCAACGCCACTGACCTCCTCGGCCACCTCCTCTCAGGTAGCACATGTGCATTTTGGCTTCCTCCTCTTCCAAAGGGCAGGCATAAGCTGCTCACATTGGTCAGAGATTGCACCCCACTGCCAACTGATCCCCTTAAGCAGGCAATTACCGCTGCAGACTCCCAGGGTGAGATGTGGAGGGTGGTGGCCTCCGTTTAAGAGAACTTGGTGGCCGATCAAGGGACCTGGAATCAGGAAGCGGGGCCCCATTAAGAGCAATCCACTGTCTTTGCTGACAACCCTCTACCCGTCCCACCATCATCCACCTGTACCTGGGTCTCTTGATCTAAGGCCTCAGGTGGCTTTTCACAGTAACTTCATTGCAGTGTTAATGTAAGCCTACTTGTGAAAATAAAATATTGTTATTTTATACAGTACAGGTAGCAACTACAACCTCCCTAGTTGAACTGCTGAGTGTAGAAGAACTGCCAGTCTGGAGGGATGTGTGCCTGATGTGGTCGCGGAGGATCAGACAGGTTTTGTAAAGGGCAGGCAGCTCTCTAGTGACATCAGGTTATGTGGTTATGACTCTTATCAGGGGGGCAGGTGCTGGAGGTTATAGTTTCTATGCACGCAGAGAAGCTTTTTGATTGGGTGGAGTGGAGGTATTTGACATCTTGGTCGGTTTAGGGTTGTCCTGAAATTTGTGGTTTGGGTGCGTCTGTTGTATGTAGCCCCGGTGAAAGTATACCTACAAATGGAATGAGCTCAGAGTTTTGGACTGCACAGGGAAACGAGACAGGGGTTTCCGCTGTTGCCTTTGTTCATGTTGGAGATTGAGCCCTTGGCGTTGGCCCTTTGGGGGTTAGTGGAGTGGCAGGGGATTGTGAGGGGGAGCAAGGCGCAGTGGGTGTCGTTGTTTGAGTCAGACCCGCTGCATAGTATGGGTAGGGTCATGGAAATATTGAAGAGGTTTGGGGCCTTCTCTGGGTATAAGTTAAATATTGGGAAAAGTGAGGTATTTCCGGTAAATGCAGGTGGGGGGGGGGGGGGGGGGGGGGGGGGGCAATTTGGGGTTGTTGCCGTTCAAGGTAGTTAGGGAGAGGTTCAGGTATTTGGGGATTCAGGTGACGAGGGAATGGGCTACAATGCACAGGTGGAATTTGACAATGTTGCTGGAGGAGATTAGGGGGGGGGATTTTGAGAGATGGGATACATTACACCTGACATTGGCAGAGAGGGTGCAGGTGTTAAAGATGAATGTGTTGCCAAGGTCCCGTTTGTTTTCCTGACCTTCCCAATCTTTTGATCTACAGAGGCAGAGACAGAAAGAGGGGGTTGGCGCTCCTGAAACTGCTGCACTATTACTGGGCGGCGAATGTGGAGAAGGTGAGGCGATATTGGGAATGCTGGGGGGGGGGTCCGGCCTGAGGGCTATGGTGACGGCTCCGCTGCCACTACTCCTAGATTTTCCCTCATGACAGAGGTCACATGATTATGGCAAGCCAGGTAGGACAGTTAATCACGATTGCGGTTCAGATCCCAAGTACTGTATAGGTTACATTAAGATTGAGTGGGCCCTTTATCAGTGGACCACAAGTCAGCTGAAATTCTTATGAAGGTGTAAACAGCCCTTGAGCTGAAACTTATTGCGAGTCTGACTTTGACTTGGGGAATGTTTGTGGGATCAGGAACGTAATGCAATGGGCATGAATGAGAAGTATTTTGGCATGTGATTTTATCTTTAGATCAGGATTAGACTCCAACAGAGCAGATGTTTACATGGATTTGATTGATGGTTCCTGATGAGCAAGTGTTTTAGTAACTGGTATTCAAAGTGCCTGGGCTACTCCTCAAACCATTGCCCATATTTGGGAAATAAGCTTTGGCAGCAAGCTCCATCAGTAAGCAAGGTCAGCAGTTGTTTTCCTTGGTCTCATCCCTTTGTCTCTTTAACGTCCTTCAGCCCATCACCTTATAAGATCTCCAAATTTATCCAATTCTGCCTCTTACACATTCGCCATGTCCTTTGCTCCTCCATTAGTAGCCATGCCTTCAGCTGTCTCAGCCTCAAGTTCTAAAGCTCCCTCCCCAAAACATTCTACCTGTCTTTTCACCTTTAAGATGTTCCTTAAAATCTCTTTGACCAAGCGTTTATTCACCTGTCCAAATGTCTCCTTCTTTGGCTCAGATTATTGGGTGGAATTTTCCAAAAAATGCCAGAGTTATTTTCAGAGAGAAAATCGGGGTGATTCTCGATGATCCCAGAGGCACTATCTGGATCACAATCCTTAACCACTTCGAAAGAAAATTTTCCCACATGAAAAATTTCCCCACTGAGGCACAAAGTGTCTGATTTGCCACCTCTGGAGGTCACTTGAGCACTTCAATTAGGATGATGCTGCATTTAAATGGCTGCACCGCACTCACTCTCATTCAAGATAGGAGGATGGCAACGAGAAGACCAGCTCCCAGATTTTTAGATGGGGCCCTGACTCGATGGCTGGATGCCATGGAGGAGAGGTGGGCCACAATGTACCCATGGGTTGGGCAGGAGGTCCTCCAGCAAGGTCACTAATCTCACCTGGAAAACGGGGGCTGGCTGGTAAGTGCCAGCAGCATGACCAAGAGGACGAGGGTTCAATGCAGAAAAAGCTGAATAATCTCCTACGATCTGCCAGGGTAAGTGACCCCTGTCTCCCCTTGGAATTCGGCCCTTCCGTCAACCCCTGGAATATCAGCTTGAACCCACAGGCCACCATTTTGCAAGTTTCCAGCACCTGATCTCCCAGCATCATCCTCAAATCCACCACCACCACACATCAGAACCCCTCCCTGCTTAATAATAATAATAATAATCTTTATTCTTGCCACAAGTAGGCCGACATTAACATTGTAATTAAGTTACTGTGAGAAGCCCCTAGTCGCCACACCCCAGTGCCTATTCGGGTACACCGAGGGAGAATTCAGAATTCCAATTCACCGAACAGCACATCTTTCGGGACTTGGGGAAGAAACCGGAGCACCTGGAGGAAACCCACAGCTTGCGCACACATGCCAGTTGTCCTCAACCTCTAACCCACCAAGTGTGGGGTTAACAATATCCCTTTTATGTCCCTGCAGGAGAAGACATCCCACAACCAGAAAGAGAGAGAGAAAAGGCGGGTGGAAGAATGCTCAAACTAAGGATTCTGACTCTTTTTAAATAGAGGTCCATGGAGCTCGCAGGGGAGGACCAAGAGTGGGCCTGCACAGACATGGAGCATGGCCTGCACTAGAAATGTGAGGAGCCACTGCACCTTGTCTGAACACTTGACCGGGCTATGAAGTAAAACCATGTACCTTGTCTTGCAGGAACATCACTCAAAGAGGCTGGCCCGTCAACAAACAGTGCCCATCCCCAGAGGAGATCTCCAAGATGGACACGGATGATGTGTCACAACTATCAACTGCACCATCCACCATATCAGGGACAAGCACCTCAGTGGGCAAACCTAGCAGACAGCTTCTGGTCATCTTCTGCTGAGTACCACGCTGCTTCTGATGCACATCAGGTGGAGATAGCAGGGTTCCAGGGATCAGATAGTCAGAGATCTGCTGGATCCAAGGACTCAGTGCCCCGGCAGGTGTGGTGCCCCTGTACACATTCAACCCTCAGCTGCTGGAGATGCAAAGGCAGAACCGGGAAAAGCAGGAGGGGTTGTCAGAAACATTCCTGTGACTGCAAGGTTGAATGGAGGAGCCCCAAAGCCTTTGTTTGCAGGGGATGTTGCCGGCATTGCATGGCACAGGGGTGGCAGCCGCAGTGGAAAGTCTGGGGCAAGACATCAAAGCCATGACTGATGTATTTCAAAGCATGGCTCAGTCCCAGAAGACCATTTCTGAAGGCTTTGAGACCCATGGTGCAGACACTGGCAGGCCTCCAGTACTGGCAGCACCAGATGATATTGAGGCTTCTGGTGCTCACTCCAGCTACCCCTCTGTCTCATGAAGTAGCTCTGAGGCCCATAAGAACCCAGAGGGAGGAGGAAGCTCTGGAGAACATCACACAATCTTTCCAAACCCTGAGAGTGACCAGGCCTTATGAATCCCCCTTCCTGATAGGAACGCTTCTCGGGGGCAGCGGGCAGAATAGGGGGACGTGTCAATATGAGTGCCACCTGAAACTTGACCAGGGCCCTCCAGAGGACGTCTGCCAAAGGCAACTCGGGTGACAGGGCTTTGAAGCAGCAAGCCACTTCCACTTTTGTTGTGCTTCCTGGGAATACATCTAGACGTGTTGGGAGTGCTCACAAGGTGAAGGAGTTTTAGAGGCATAACGTGGGCATGGGTGAAGTTAGGTACTGATAGTTTTGGGTCAGAATTTGTGGGTGGCACAGTGGTTAGCACTGCTGCCCCACAGCTCCAGGGACCTGGGTTCAATTCCGGCCTTAGGTGACTGTCTGTGTGGAGTTTGCACTTTCTCCCCATGTCTGCATGAGTTTCCTCAGGGTGCTCCGGTTTCTTCCCACAGTCCAAAGATGTGCAGGTTAGATGGATTGGTCATGCGAAATTGCCCTTAGTGTCCAAAAGGTTAGGTGGGGTTTCTGGGTTATGGGGATAGGGTGGAGGCATGTGCTTAAGTAGGGCGCTCTTTCCAAGGGCTGGTGCAGACTCGATGGGCCGAATGGCCTCCTTTTGCACTGTAAATTCTATGATTTTAAAATCATTTGTCACAATCGTACTGGTCACATTTTCAGCAGCCTGATTCACCGTTCTATTACAGATCGGGTGAACTGCAAGCCTCGGTACCAAGCCTCCGCACAGGCGTCATCAGCCAAGACTTCAGCAGGTATCCCTCATCTCCAACCAGCCATCCCTGCAGGGGTGACCCCCAAATATCACTGGGGCTTGAGACTGCCCAAGGATGAAACTATCATACATGCTCCCTATGTGCACATACGTGCATGATCTTCATTTAGTGGTCAGAGGGACTGGAACCCCTTTCTGTTAATATACAGGACTCCCCGAGGCCACGGGGTAGGTAGTGTCACATGAGTAGCATCGATGGTCCCCTGCACCTGTGGCAGACCAGCGATGGAAACAAATCCCGCAAACCTTTTGTCCTGATGGACCTGGTCCAGGTCGAAATTGACGTAGTCAGAATCCCTGGCATAGAGTTCATACATGACATCATGGATGCATTTGTGGGACGGAGACTACGAGATGCCACAAAGGTCACCTGTTGAGCCCTGGGACAATCCAGTTGCGTAAACGCTGAGGGCCGCCGTGGCCCCAAATGACCACAGGGAGCAGGTGCCCTCCTTCTCTACATGGCGCCATGTTTGAAAGAATGTTGCACAGGTGCTGCAATCTCTCCCTTGTGAGGCAGAGTGTCCGGTGGCACATGTTGTCCAACAGGTCCATGAAGGATACCAGGTCCTGTAAACCCTCAGTCTCCTTCGCCTTCAGCCCCCTGTTGCGCCTACGCTGCAGCTGGCCCTTGTGCCTGTCCAGCACCCCCTGGCCTCCTGTGCTGGGTTCTCCTTGGCGTGGCCTCTCGTGGCTGCAGGAGCGTGTTCTCCTCCACCGCAATTATTAGCAGAATCGCCAGCTCCATTGGTTCCATCCAGAGATCTCTCAGAACTCTGCGAGGGATGAGAGAGAGAGACAGTCGGGATTATGTTCCAGCCGGTTGCCTTCAGACCCTCCCAACACTCCTTGTACTCATGGTCCTGGAAGCTGTCATTCCTTTAACTGCAGCCACCGCTCACTAACATGTCTCTTGCCCTTCCAACTTCATCGCTTGGCTGGTCCCGGTCAATGTCCTCATCCCTTCAAAGTTGCCGGTGGCCTCCTGTCTTGTTACTCCCTCCTTTAATATCTGCAACACAGGGGGTTCAGACAGGCTGTTTCAATGATCAACCATCCCCCATAGGCAGGTTAACTGGATGCCTATGTATACATTGAGGGCTATTGTTTCCTCTATGGCAGGCGCTGGCTTCCGGCTATTATACACACACATTCCCTCTCGATCCCCTGCATCCACCCTTTAATCCTTGACACATGAGTTTTCATCCCTCCCATGATATTGAGAATGTGGACAGCTGACATTGCTAAGACTCAACTCATGATGACCAATTAATTTGACGAGCATGACTCTCAGGAATGCTAGAGAGCACAATTACTCAATGTAGCCGAGATAGGCAACACAAATAGGCGCAGTTCGTAATCAGGCTGTGTCATTTCGAGAACTCTTTGCTATCATGCCTTTACACAAGACTCCTGGGCAGTCACTGCAGCATCTCTAAATGGTTACTCACCGGCCCACCTTCCCACCCCCCATCCCGTCAGGGTCTCAACCAACCAGCCCCTTTTGCTGCCCTTCTTCACTCTCTTCAAACCCTTCCCCCATCTCATGAGTCACACACCCACAAGAAATCCCATACCTCATGCCACTAACAGCTGTAAACTGAGCATTAATTTTCACTTCCTTGACTACATGTGCAGAAGTCTCATTCAGGGCTGTGCACAGTTAATAAAACAGACATGCTCCAGAATCATTCAGGGCTGTGCATAGTTACTAAATCAGACAGGGAGAATCATTCAGGGCTGTGAACACTTTTGAAAACAGACAGGTTGAAGGCTTCAGGACATCACACACCCAGCCGCAAACCCCATCTCGGAGGAGGTCCCGAACACCCCCCTCTCACCCGCAAATTCCCCCCAAACAGCCTTGAACCGGCCCCCGCTTACAGCAGCCCAGAGGACACTGTCCCTGTGTACACCATGGAACAATGTGGAGAGGGGTTCTCACCCTCCCCCTCGGAAGTCATGGAGCCTGGTTCCCATTTTTAAAAAGCAGTAGTGACTCGCGCATGTATGATATCACGCTGGTGGATGGAAGATTCAATGAGGTCTGAAGATTTGACTATAAGCTTGCTAATGATATTGCATTGGATTCAAAGTAAGTCAAATCAGGTTCTCGTCCTTTCTGGGTGTGAACCCGATTGCGTCATCGGGGATAACCCGGGAACATCACGTTCCGTGATCTCTCAGGTGCCAATCCCATTTTTGGCCTCTTACAACATTTTGCAGCCATTACAGGATTTGCGCCCGCGGCTAACAGACCCACAGTATCGAGAATATTAGCTGATTACCCTCCTATGAATTTCCTGAGATGTTTCACTATGTTAATGGTGCAAGCTGTTGCTATTAAACATGTTCATACAAATGCCTGATGCTGACTGGTGCATTCATTTTATTGAAGTCAGCAATATACTTTTTGTGAATACCAGAGGCAGTGGATTAAGGTCGTTAAGTGAGCAGAGACAGAAGGCAGTAGGTCCCCTACTGTCATTCTCTCTGGGTTAAATGCCACCTCGCCACTAAATATGTATCAAGGGAGGGCATTAAATTCTACCTCTCTTTCTCCTCCTGTATCCTCACCACATATAAATGGGCAGAGTTCTACATATTATTTCCCTAGAACATAGGAATTAACAGCAGAAGTTGGAAATTCCACCCTTCGAGACTACTCTGCCATTTAATCAGATCATGGCTGATCTCTTCCTGGTCTCAGATCCACCTCCTTGCCTGTTCCTCATATCGCTTTAACCCATTTTAAAATCATAAATAGAACTATCTCCTTCTTGAAACCATTTAATGATTCAGATTCCACTGCACAATGGGGCAGTGAGTTCCACAAATTCACCACCCTCTGCGAGAAGTAGTTCCTCCTCATTTCAGTTTCAAATCTACCGCTTCTCAACCTATATCTGTGATCCATCATTCTAGATTGCCCCACAAGGGGGAACATTTTTACTTTATCAATCCGTCTTACTATTTTACATACCTCGATCAGATCCCCTCTCATCCTTCTAAACTCCAGCAAGCATGAGCCCAAACTGTTCAATCTGTCCTCATAAGTCAACCTTTTAATCCTGGAATCAATCTGGTGAACTTCCTCTGAACTGCCTCCAACGCCACCGCATACTTCCTCGAATAAGGAGACCAAAACTGGACACAATCCTCCCGATGTGGTCTCACTAACACCATATACAATTACAACACTTCTCTACTTTTATACACCAGTCTTTTTGTAATAAACACTGAAATTTCATTTGCCCTTTTTATTACATGCTATAGCTACATACTGACTTTCTATGATTCACGAACAAAGACACCCAGATCCCTCTGCCCAGATGCTTTTTGAATCTGCTTTCCATTTAGATTATAATTTGCCTTTCTATTTTTTCGGCCAAAATGAATAACCTCAGACTTATCTACATTAAACTCCATCTACCAAATTTTGCATATTCTCCTAGCCTATCTATCTCCATCTGTAAACTCCATCTCCTCTTCACTGCCTGCTTTCCCACCTATTTTAGCATCATCCACAAATTTTGATATGTTACACCCTGTCCCCGCTTGCAGATCATTTATATGCATTGTAAACAGTTGAGGTCTGAAGACTGACCCCTGCGGCACCCCCTAGTTACAGTTCATCAGCCAGAGAAGGACCCATTTATCCCGACTCTCTGCTTTCTGTTAGTCAGCCAATCCTCAATCCAATCTAGTACTCTACCCCCAATCCACTGCGATGTCACTTTCTGGATTAAGCTCTTATGCGGCACCTTGTCAAACGGCTTCTGGAAATCTAGATGCACCACATCTACAGGTAACCCATTATCCACCATGCTGGTTACATCCTCAAAGAACTCAAGCAAGTTTGTCAAGCATGACTGAACCTTCATAAAATCATGCTGACAACGGTGAATTGAGCTTTGTCTTTCCAAATGTTCGGTTATCTCCTCCTTCCATGACTGATTCCAGTAACTTCCCCACCAAGCTAACGTGTCTATAGTTTCCTACTTTTTGCCATTTTCCCTTTTTGATTACGGGTGTCACATTCACGTGTTTCCAATCCACTAGGACCTTTCCAAAATCCAGGGAATTTTGAAATATCATAACCAATGCATCCACTATCTCTGTTGTCATCTCCTTTAATACCTTGGGGCAGTGTTTTCAAACTTTCTTTCCCAGGATCCACTTTTACCAACTGGTGGACCTTCGGGACCCATGCCGGCCAACATTCGTGACCCATGCCGGTCGACCTTAGTGAACCATGCCAGCCAACCTTCGCGACCCACCATTATTGCTTACCTTTAATACAGCAGGTGAGCCTGCTTGGTCTTCACAATTTCTGTTGCTTCATCATTCAATGTTACACGGTGGGGCAGTTGTTAGCACCTCTGCCTACGGCCCTGAGGACCCAGGCTCAATCCCGGCCCCGGGTCACTGTCTGTGTGGAGTTTGCACATTCTCCCTGTGCCTACATGGGTCTCATCCCCACAACCCAAAGATGTGCAGGTTAGGTGGATTGGCCAGGCTAAATTGCCCCTGAATTGGAAAAAAAAACCTAAGTTTATATGAAAAATAAAGTTACATTTCTGCTAAGGACTTCAGCTGATGATTTAAGTTCTCGCTGCATCAAAAAGTTTGTCCTCGAACGCGCCATGCTTAGTCTTCAAATGCCTTTGAAGATTTGAGGGTTTTAGACTTTCATTTGCCAGTTCTTCCCTGCATATAACACACGTGGGCTTTGCATCCGGATTTGCATTGGCACAGTTAAAGCCATGCCTCAAGAAATCATCTATATACTGCTTTGTTCCCAATTTCATTTTCTTCTTAATTGTTTATTCGCCTGGAGCTCTGCATACCAGCTCACACCAGTACTGCTTTGTCCTGCAATGGACTCTCCTGAAAAACTCTCTCCAGCAGATTCAATTGTGAGACCCTGGCCTGTTTGTGTCTCTGGCCCTCTCTTCCTTACTATAAAATACTCCATTTTCAATGCTTCACACAGTCCTATTGCTTGCTTGCATGGACGTGCAGGGTGCATGGCGTAAGTGTACATGCTGGTCATGTGACCTTCTCTCTGCCACTGTCTTTGGCGGAAAGATTCCCTCGTTCATCTTTACAGGTGGTCACGCGGCCGGGGGGGGGGGGGGGGGGGGAACGGTTGCCTGGCCCGCGATCAGGTTCCACCGTTCTGCGGGCAGGCCTGTGCCATGTGGCACTCTTTCCCTCCGTGCCGGCCTCTATAAAGCTCCGCCATGGCTGGCGCGGAGAAGAAACCCCCTGCGCATGCGCAGGGATCACGCCAGCGGTTCTGCGCATGCACCAGAACAGGCTGGCGCTCCTGCACATGCACCAACTCGCGCCAGCCGGCGGAGGCCCTTCAGCGCCAGCCTAGCCCCTGGAAGTGTGGAGGATTCCGCAACTTTCAGGCGGCCTGACGCCGGAGTAGTTCACATCACTCTTTGGCACCGGTACAGCCCGCCTGCCGGTTGGGGGAGAATCCCGGCCCTGATTTTTACAAGTTTATGACTTTTTACATCTGAAAATTAAAACAAGTTCAGTTGAACATGCACATCCCTTCATTTATACACAAAACTTTGTTTTAAATATCATCCCATTTCTCTAGAAATTTAAACAAGTGTACAAAAAAGTACAATCTCGTGTTTACTTTACAAACAGGGTACAGAACTCTCTGATCCTGAGGCTAAGTGTTGACGCCGTCGTGTTTTACGGCCACTAGGAGCAGCAATCTTGCGCCCTACAGTGGGCAAGCACAGCACTGGAGTGACTCATGCAGCTGCCAATACCGGCATCAAACAGGCGCCGCGGGTCTGCGCATGCGCGCTGTGGCCGGCACAAACTCGCGCATGCGCCCTGCGACCGGTGCAAGTTTGCACATGCGTGCTAGTTGCCTTCTCAGCACCGGCCCATGCAGCATGGTGTAGAACTACAGGGGCCCGGCGTGGAGTAAAAGAGGTCCCCACCAGGAGAAGCTGGCCCGCTGATCGGTAGGCCCCGATCGGTAGGCCCCGATCCTGGGCCAGGCCATGGTGGAGGCCCCCAACCCCCGGATACCCCCCTCCCCCCCCCCCCCCCCCCCCCCCGCCAAGGCCGCCCCCAGTATGGACACAGAGGTCCCACCGGGTAGGACCACATATGAACGGCGCCGGCGGGACTCGGCCTATCTCGGCAGCCACTCGGCCCATCCCGCGCGGAGAATCGCCGGGGGGGGACCGTGTAGAGCAGCGCCTACCGGCGCCGCGCTTACTGCGCCATGTCAATTCTCCAGCCACCAGAGGATCGGCGTCGCGTGAATTGCACCCCATCCCCCCCCGCCAATTCTCCGACCCGGCCCGGGGCCAAAGAATCCCGCCCTGTGACTTTAGCTGAGATGAAGCGACTTGTCAAATGTCACAATATTTCTGATGGTTCCATTGAATTGCACTATCCAAACATCAAAGTCATCTCCTTCTCCATTCGCAGCAAAAGCACTTATTTCCTGATTTCCAGAGGGTAGCGACACAAACTGATGACTGTGTAGGTTTCTTCCAGTGTTGACATGTGTCAGCCGTATTGACTGGCTTTGTTTGATCGGCATCCCTCACTGACAAACCTGGCCTGGCTTCCCTCTCATTGTCCAGTAGCTGCATCCACCCCAGTCACAGACTGCTGACTACTTCCCGACCAATACTTCACCTCGTTGGAGTGCAAGTAGACATTGTGCTGGCTACTGAACATCTTAACCACGGAGCTGCAGGTCGCATACTGCGAATTGGTGGCAGGGGATGAGCCAAAGAGTGTTAAGAAGCTGAGCACCAGAGCAGAGCCCCAAGTTGGGGCCACCACTGTTAGTATCGCGTGCCCACGTGGACACCCTTCACCCCTGTCCCCACCCCCCTGCGCGCATGCAGTGACCAGCACACAGCTCTGCCTCACGCCACCCTGCCCCTCAGACGCCACAACCATTCGAGAACTGTTCACGGCCGGCATTCTTAAAAGCCAGTCGTGGCTGTTGGGGCCTTTTCCCTAGGATACAGACCATCAGGTCCCTGAGATTTATCTGCCTTTAATCCCATTAGTTTATTAAATACCTTCTCCCTAGTGATTGTTATTACACCAAGTTCCTCTGCAGTTTTTTGAATTTTTTTATCACCCTCTACCATGAATACAGAGGCAAAATATTGGTTCAGTGCCTCCTCCATCTCTGGTTCCCCATTATTAGCTCACCTGTATTGTTCTCCAAAGGGCTAATATGTACTTTAGCTATTCTCTTCCTCTTTATATACTTAGAGAAGTTTTTGTATCAGTGTTTATGTTTTCTGCCAGTTTCCTTTCGTAGTTCATCTTAGCTCTTTTGGTTTTATTTTTAGTGGCCTTTTTCTCCCAATCCTCCAGTTTATCACTAGCTTTTGCAGTATGGCATGCCCTAGTTTTTGCCTTTACATCCTCTTTGACATCCTTTTTTTGCCATGGAACATTTTTCGCCCTTTGACAATTCCTCTTTCTTTCAGGAATATACTTTGATTGAGAGGCATTTAATATCTCCCTGAACATCCGCCAGTGTTCCTCAAATTTCCTAACCTCAATTATTTGTGCCCAGTCTACTTGGCCCATCTCTTCCCTCAGGCCTGTATAATTATCTCTGCCCAATGCTAAAACTCTATTAAGGCATTCTGTCTTCTCTCGCTGAATCTGAATTTGAAATTCTAGCATGCTATGGTCACTCCGTCCAAGAGGATCATTGTCAACTCTTCTTCATTACATAGTCAATATAAAATAGCCTTCTCCCTGGTTGGCTCCATAACATATTGCTCTAAGAAACAATCCCCCATACACTCTATAAAACCTCCCTCAAGGCTACCCTTGCCAATTTGATTAATCCAGTCATATGCATGTTAAAATCACCCATGATTACCATAGTGCCCTTCTCACAAACCCTCATTATTTCTATAAACCCAGTAATTTCTATAAACAATTTCTATAAATCACAACTATTGAGCTGTTGATTCCATTGGAATTTTCATTCGACTCTGTTGAAGGCCTTTTCTGCATCCAGGGAGATGGCAACACCTGACTTACATCATCTCCTGTAATGGGTAATATCTAGGTGCTTCAGCTTAGATTTGTCATTATAATAGTCCAACCCCTTCAATGGCAGTGCTAAAGGTGGAGATGCCCTGGATAGTAAATTTGAAGTCTCATTATACCAAGCATGCCTGCCAGCTTCCTCACTACCTCTTTGCATCCACGTAGAGGTGAAAATACTGGCCAAGATCCTTGCCAGATGACTGGAAGACTGCATACCTGAGGTGGTAGCAGAGGACCAAATGGGCTTTGTCAAAGGTAGACAGCCAACATCGAACATCAGGCGTCTATTGAACGTGATAATGACTCCATCCAGGGAAAGAATACCAGAGATGATCATCTCCCTGGATGCAGAAAAGGCCTTCAACAGAGTCGAATGAAAGTAAGAGGTACTGGAGCGGTTCGAGCTTGGAACAGGGTTTACTGCCTGGGTGAAACTCCTGTACAGCGCTCCACCTCGAGCTACAAGTACTTCCAGCTGCACACAGCCCAAGGTAAAAATGCCCGCTGTCCCCGCTGCTATTCACCCTAGTAACCAAACCACTAGCATCGCACTGAGGGCAGCAAAGAACTGGAAGAGGATTGAAGAGGAGATAGAGAACACAGAGTCTCGTTCTGTGTGAATGGCCTGATCCTCCACATCTCGTACCAGCAAAGCAGCATGGAGGGAGTCATGGCGCTCTTACGAGGTTGGAACCTTCTCGGGCTACAAACTGAGCCTGAGAGAAAAAGTGAGATTTTCCCGGTGAACCCACAAAGGGGAGGGGCAGTACTGGAGGGGCTCCAATCACACAGGTCCAACACAAATTCCACAACTTGGGGATCCAAATTGTCCATGACTGGACACGGATCCACAAGTGGAACCTGACCAGCCTGGTGGAGGAAGTTAAAAAGGACCTGCAGAGGTGGGACACTCCCACTCACCCTGGCAGAGAGAGTGCAGATGATCAAGATGATCATACAGCCCAGGTTCCTCTTCTTGTTCAGATCCATACAGATCTACATCCAGAAGGCCTTCTTCAACTCAGTGGAAAATTTGATCATGGTGTTTGTGTGTGTGTGTGTGTGTGTGGGGGGGGGGGGGGGGGGGGGGGGGGGGATGAAATCCTAGGATCCCAAAAAAAGTCCTGCAGAGAACGAGAAGCATGGGGGGGGGGGGGGGGGCTATGCCTCCCAAACCTGCAATATTGGGCAACCACACCAGAAAGGGTAAAGGGGTGGATAAAGGAACTGGAAGTCGAATGGGTGAGAATGGAAGAGGGTTCCTGCACAAGGACCTCCCTCTGGACCCTGGCCACATCAGCACTCCCATCCCCACCGACCAAACACTCAAGTCGTGATAGTCCACTCCAGTCTTGGAACCAACTCCGGATTAACCAAAATGTCCATTATGGTCTTCATCTGCAACAACCACAGTTTCAAAAGGTACAAACAGGATGGGAGGACTTGACAGTTAGGGACTTCTACACAGGCAACAGGCTGACAACACTAGAGGAACTAACAAAGAAGTTCCAGCTGACAGGGGGAAACAAGCTAAGATATACTGATATATATAAGATATATTTGGGCAGCATGGTGGTTAGCATAAATGCTTCACAGCTCCAGGGTCCCAGGTTCGATTCCCGGCTGGGTCACTGTCTGTGTGGAGTCTGCATGTCCTCCCCGTGTGTGCGTGGGTTTCCTCCGGGTGCTCCGGTTTCCTCCCACAGTCCAAAGATGTGCGGGTTATGTGGATTGGCCATGCTAAATTGCCCGTAGTGTCCTAAAAAGTAAGGTTAAGGGGGGGGTTGTTGGGTTACGGGTATAGGGTGGATACGTGGGTTTGAGTAGGGTGATCATTGCTCGGCACAACATCGAGGGCCGAAGGGCCTGTTCTGTGCTGTACTGTTCTATCTATATACGCAGGTAAACAATTTCTTACGTAGGGAAACAAGGACATAGCCATGACCACTGCAACACTCGCTGTCAGAGGACCTACTGGATGCCGGCATCTTAGAGAGGGGGAACTGCGGCAACCTGTATGGCAAATACTGGAAAGGGCACACTCATCACTGGAGGAGACAAGGGAAAAGTGGGAGGAAGACCTCGGGTTTGAAATAGGGTGGGGACTCTGGGGCTAAGCACTGCACGGGGTCAATTCCACCTACACATGCGTAAGGCTAAGCCTAATGCAGCTGAAAGTGCTATAGAGCTCACTCAACCAGAACCCAAATGAGCAGATTCATCCCGGAGGTGGAGGACAATGCGAACGGTGCTAAGGAGATCGGACCAACCACGGCCACATGTTCTGGTCTTGCCCCAGACCAGTTGGGTACTGGACAGCCTTCTTCGAGGCAATGTCCGGGGTGGTGGGGATGTGGGTGGAGCCATGCCCGAGAGTGGCAGCCATCGGGGTATCAGAACAGCCATAGGGAGGAAGGCCAATCCTCTTTGCCTCCCTAATCATCCGCCGAAGAATCCTGCTCAGCTGGCGATCAGCAGCACCACCCATAGCTGCAGACTGGCTGTCCAACCTGTCAGAATTTCTCCAGATGAAGAAATTTAAATTCACCATTCGGATCGGAATAGGGCTTCCACAAAACATGGGAACCATTCATCCAGTTGTTCCAAGACCTGTTTGTGGCCAACAGGTAATAAGCCAGAGGAAGGGAGGGGGGAAGCTACAGTAAAACAACAAACATAGAACATAGAACAGTACAGCACAGAACAGGCCCTTCGGCCCTCGATGTTGTGCCGAGCAATGATCACCCTACTCAAACCCACATATCCACCCTATACCCGTAACCCAACAACCCCCCCCTTAACCTTACTTTTTAGGACACTACGGGCAATTTAGCATGGCCAATCCACCTAACCCGCACATCTTTGGACTGTGGGAGGAAACCGGAGCACCCGGAAGAAACCCACGCACACACGGGGAGGACGTGCAGACTCCGCACAGACAGTGACCCAGCCGGGAATCGAACCTGGGACCCTGGAGCTGTGAAGCATTTGTGCTAACCACCATGCTACCGTGCTGCCCACAACACAAACAAAAAGAGAGGTGGGGGGGGGGAATAAAGAGCCCAACCGTGTCCAACACACAGCAAAAAACATGTCGTCATGCAGGATAAAAGACCCAACGAGGGGACAGGGCATGCCAGACGATGAGAAGGGGAGTGGGGTCAGGAAGAATGGGGGGGGGGGGGGGGGGGGGAAGGGAGGCAGGGGATCCAACTAAAACTAAGTGCCTACTGGAAAATGAAAAACAATAAATTGTAACCAATGTAAATAACGAAAGACAACCGATGTATATATTTTTTGGAGTATGTTCACGCTCATCTCTGCTCTGTATAATATGAAAGATGCTTAATAAAAACATGTTTGTAAAACCTCTTTGCATCCCCAATGATCAGTGGATGAGATATGTCCTCACAAAAACCATCCTATTTGACACTATTTGAAGGTTGCAATGGAGAAAGAGTTTCCTTATTATTTTTGGAATAATTCTGTGTGCCAGATGAGAAGAGGAAATGTGGTCAGGTTTATACATTGATGGTCAACATCATCTCTTACTGACTTGGAAGCATCAATGTTGAAGAAGTCATTTGATTATTTTGTTTAATAATAATAATTTTTATTACTGTCATAAGTGGGCTCACATAAACACTACAATGAAGTTACTGTGAAAATCCCCCAGTCGCCTCACTACGGTGCCTGTTTGGGTACACGGAGGGAGAATTCAGAATGTCCAATTCACCTAACAAGCACGCCTTTCGGGACTTGAGAGGAAACAGGAGCACCCAGAGGAAACCCACGCAGACACGGGGAGAACGTGCAGACTCTGCACAGACAGTGACCCAAGCCGGGAATCGAACCTGGGATCCTGGTGCTGTGAAGCAACTGTGCTAACGTGCTGTCCCTATTCTTCATTGTTGAGAAAACCAAAAATGCAAACTCCCATAATACAGGGCAATGGCAGGTGGAAAACAGTAAGAGAGACAAGGAAGTAGTGATGTGGTGATAGATAGTTGGGATTTTAAAGACAGAAGATAGAAAAAAAGGGAAAAAATAGAAGATAAATAAGTTTCATTGTTTGTAACCCTGAAGTGAGGAATGGAACCATGAGTCTTGATTTCGACACAGTGAAGTAATAGAGCTTGTCGGATAGAATATTTAGAGCTGAGAACAAGGGAAAAAGGAACATTTAAAGCATTGCCAACTGCAGAGACTGGCAAGAAATACTTTGATAAAGTAGAGGCTGTAGACTTGAGTGAGAGAGATCAGGTGACAAGGTTTAACTGCCCAGGAGAGCATGGGGGAGTGAGTGAGGTGTTAAAAGGTTTAGACAGACATAGCTGTGGTGGGAAGCAGGGAGAGAAATCAAGGGTCCCAGTGCTTCTCCAGTTTCCAGGCCCCTTATTCCTACCCCAACACCGCCCCCCCCCCCCCCCCCCCCCAACACCACTTCAATCATACATGATTCAAGATTCACAATCAGTTCACCAAACAATCAGAGAAAGGGCCTCGAAAAATGAAAACACCCATCGTTGGAATCAGCCAATATATATGCAGCATGGGTCATTAATATTAAAAGCAGCAATGCTATAATGCAATGTTAGTTTGTGTGCATCTTTTGGTGATCCCACTGTGACTATTAAACAAACCAGAAAGTACAAATTTTACTTTACTAGCATTGTGCAACATTATTAAAGTGACAGGAAAATAACCCATTAGTTATTTATAACAGTGTGCTGACGATAATGCCGATTTCAGTGACTGCCTCAGCCTTCATTAACATGATTTTCACATTGCACCATGTGGACACATGACAGTAAAAGCATATTTGGGGGAAAGATAAACTGTGCAAGGGACGCAATTATCCGATCGCGAGATTCACTTTTCCTGCTGGCAGCGCACCCCCGCCAACAGATTTTGTGGCAGCATGGGATGGTTTCAATGGGAACTCCTATTGACCAGTGGTGGGAAGATACATTCCCGCCGCCAGCGAATGGTGCACCGCCAAGAAACATGTGGCTGGGAAACCCGAAAAACCAGCCAAAGGTTTTTTCCATTCTGTAGAAGTAGGATAAGACTTTCTTCTGTCTGGGTGTATTATTCAATGTAATTATTTGTACAGGGGGTGTAATTGGATTCTATTTTATCAGTAATCTCATGGGATAGAAAGATCACAATCATTTCTGAGCAACAAAGTAAAATAATTGAGCAACACAGAACTTCACCATCAGTGAGAAGCCCTCAGGCGTCTCTGTGCACTGCAATATTTAAGCGACTGAATGGTTCACAAATGTATCTGTTTTCTTGATCAGCAAGTTTGAAGACTTTGCTAATTACTGCTTCTCACTAGAAGCAGTAATTTCAATATCTACAGTGTACACAACTTTATCACGATATTTCAACACCTCAAAAACTCACAAGTACCACCAAGATGGAGTGGTATAATAGGTAAGTAGACGAAAGGACAAGATTGAAGTCAATGCAAAAGATTCTTGAGAATGGGGTGGAGGAGAATAGATACGGGCGGTGTGCGTGTGTGTGTGTGTGGGGAAGGGGGGGGGGGGGTGAACCATGTGCATATGTTTTGGGTGTGTCCAAGTTTGAGGAGGTTTTGGAAGGGGTTTTCGATGTAATGTCCAGAATTCTGGGCGTAGGGGTGGCTTCAAGTCCGGAGGTGGCGATATTTGGAGTGGTGGAAAATCCGTGAATTCAGATGGGGAGAGGGGCTGAGGTCATGGCCTTTGCCTCCCTCATAGCCCCGAGATAGATTTTTTTGAGTTGCCGGATCTCGGAGCTGCCAAAGGCGAGGGTGAGTAAACTGGCAGAATTTTTGCACCTGGAAAAGGTTACGTTCGCCATACATGGAGTGGAAGCAATAAAAAGGAGGTGGGCTTGGGGTGGGGATTTGGAAGGTGGGAGGGAGGGTTGTTAGTTTTGGTCCCATTGCCGAGGTTTGGCTTTTGTATTTTTGTATGTATTAAAAATGTCTTCAATAAAAATTGTGCTTGAAAAAAAGACTCTCGAGAAGTAGGTGCAGTAGGGCAGCACAGCGGCGCATGGTTAGCACTGCTGCATCACGGCACCGAGGACCCGGGTTCAACCCCAGCCCCGGGTCACTGGCCGTGTGGAGTTTGCAGATTCTCCCCGGTCTGTGTGGGACTCACCCCATAACCAGAAGATGTTCAGGGTAGGTGAATTGGCCACGCTAAATTGGCCATTAATTCGGAAAAAAAAGAATTGGATACTCTCAGCTGGATTCTACTATTTGGAGAGTATGGGCCGAATTCTCCGGCGCCGGTTTTCGGGCAGGGGCGGGGATCATGCCATGCTAGTCGAGGGCCGTTGGCAGTGGCCTCCCCCCAGCAATTCTCCGGGCCCTGATGAGCCGAGTGACCACCCGTTTTCAGCCTCGACGGTGGAGGCGGGGTCTGAGCCGCCGCCGCCCACGGACCCTGAATTGCGGGGGGGAGCCTGCGAAGGACCCGCCTGAGGACAATCCTGGGGGTGGGTTTGACTCGGGCCTAGGACTAGCCGGTGGACCCGTGTTGCCCGCCACATGGAGTGTGGCGGGGGACTCAGGCTCAGGTGGTGACCGCTCGGAGGAGGAAGGCTGCTCGGTGATGGGTGAGGAGGAGGATTTAGACGCTCTCTGCAGCGAGGCAGAGGGCGCCCCCACACCCGGCACCGAGTCTCCCCTCATCTCCTTGGGAGAACTCCGAGCATTTTTGAATAAACATCGTGGTCACCAGGACTGTGTGCTGCTGGCCCTGGACAGCTGGGGAAATCTGGGGCTGCTCCTCGAGTCCGCCCGTGTCTGTGCCAGAGAGGCACGGGATTTTGATCAGGACCAGGGGGAGCAGCGTCGAGCAGTTCTGTTCCTTGTGGGGCTCCTGAAGGAGTGGAGGGGGCATTGAACCTCCACTCCCTCTGTGCACTGAGGTGATTGGTGATGGATATACACTACTACTGACATGGAGGTAACCGTAGCCATCCTCAACATGAACGGCATCAAGGACGCACATCACAGTTTCCAGTTCTTCTCTGTCCTTCGGGACAGAAGGTACGGGGTGTGCTTCCTGCAAGAAACCCATGCCATTCCGGGTGACGAAGCTCAGTGGACCCTGGAGTGGCAAGGAGGAGTCTTCATGAGTCACTTGGCCCCACGTTCGGGCGGGGTGGCTATCTTGTTGGCTCCACATTTTCAGCCGGAGATCTTGGGGGTCAAGGAGCAAGTGCCAGGCCGTCTGTTGCACTTAACAGTCCGCGACAGGAATGTGGCGCTTCACTTTGTGAATGTCTACGCTCCCCTGGTCGGGCCACAGCAGGCGACTTTCTATGAAAACGTGTCCACTCTTCTCGGCACCATCCTGTTGGGTGGGTGCATCGTCCTGGGAGGGGATTTTAACTGCACCCTCCAGGACAAGGACCGTCATGGAGTCCAGCGCAGCTCGGCGGTGGTGGTGAAGTTGAAGGACCTGGTTAGGTCCTTCGACTTGGTGAACGTCTGGCGGACTCTCCATCCTGAATTGCAGGTGTACACCTTTGTGCGCCCTCCGTTTAGAGCGTCCAGAATCGACCGTCTTTATATTTCCATGACGTACTTGCCCAGTGTTCCTACGGCCTCTGTGGAGCAGGTGCCATGCTTGGATCGCCACCTGGTGTGGGCGGGGCTCGCCCGGTCCCGTGCCCAGACACGGTCCGCGTACTGGCACTTCAACAACCTGCTGCTGGAGGACGAGCGGTTCCTGGACTCGTTTCGCCATTTCTGGGGCGGCTGGATGCGGGGTGGCTTCCCCTCCTTCTGTCCCCTTCTGTCAGGGGTACACAAAGGGGTCTACGGCAGGGCGGAACTCCACAATCGCCAAATTGGTTGAGGAACTCTTCGATCTGGAGTCACGTCATGCTCAGCCCGATAAGGACCCGGCCCTGGGGCTGGTGTACAGAGAGAAGAAGGGCGCACTGCGAGTCCTGCAACTTGCCGGGTCCTGCAGCGCATACGTGCGGTAGCGGATCGGTCTCCTGACGGACATGGACCGCGGCTCCCCCTTCTTCTACTCACTGGAAAGAGGACGCGGGGCCCGTTGGCAGATTTCTACGCTGCTGGCCGACGACGGGTCCCTCGTCTCGGTTCTGGAGGGGGTCAGGACCATGATTAGGGACTTTTATTCCAGACTCTTCTCTCCGGATCCGTCCAGCGAGGATGCTTGCAGAGTTCTGTGGGAGGACCTGCCGCAGTTCGGCCCGGAGGGTGCCGGGAGGCTCGATCAAATCATCAACCTCCAAGAGCTAACCGGCACCCTGGACAGCTTATCACGGGGCAAAATCCCAGGGCTGGACGGGCTGACCGTGGAGTTCTTCAGGGCGTTCTGGGATGTCCTGGAGAGCGACTATGCGGGGGTCCTGCGGGAATGTATTGTGACTGGGGAGATGCCCCTTTCGTGGCGCAGGGCCGTCATTGCCCTGCTGCCCAAGAAGGGGGATCTCCGCCTGCTAAAAACTGGAGACTGGTCTCCCTCCTCAGCACGGACGACAAAATCTTTGCCAAGGTGATGTCTTTACGCCTTGGCCCCGTGCTGGACCACATGATTCACCCTGACCAGTCCTACACAGACCCGGGCCGCACCATTTATGGCAACATCCATCTGGTCTGGGACATTATTCATTTCACCCAGAGGACTGGTATGTCGAGCGTCTTCCTGTCTCTTGACCAGGAGAAGGAGTTCGACAGAGTGGGGCACGATTATTTGCTCGGGACTCTGCGAGCTTTCGGGTTCGGGACGCACTTCGTCGCCTGGATCCGATTATTGTACGCTGCCTCGGAGTGTCTGATTAAGGTTAGCGGGTCCCTGATGGTGCCCCTTCGCTTTGGGAGAGGGGTGCGTCAGGGCTGCCCCTTGTCTGGCCAACTTTATTCTGTGTGCATGGAGCCTTTCCTGCGCCTCCTGCGGAGGAGGTTGTTGGGGCTGGTTCTGCGCGAGCCGGACATGGTGGTGATCCTCTTGGCTTGCGCTGATGACGTGCTCCTCATGTTCCCTGACCCCGGTGACCTGCGGAGGATGCAAGAGTGCCAGGCTGTGTACTCCGCCGCGTCCTCTGCTAGGATCAACTGGGCTAAATGTTCCAGACTCCTGGTCGGTCCGTGGCAGATGGACCCCTTCCCGGAGGATCTCAGGCCCTTTAGCTGGAGTCAGGCCAACATCCTCTACTTGGGAGTCCATCTTTGCCCGGCAGAGGAAGCCTGGTCGGTGAACTGGCAGGAGCTGGAGACCAAGGCCACCACTCGCCTGGGACGCTGGACAGGACTGCTCCGAGTGCTGTCCCACAGGGGTCAAGTTCTCGTCATAAACCAACTGATCGCCTCTATGCTGTGGTATCGGCTGGTCACTTTGACCCCTCCCCCTGACATTGTCACATGCATCCGGAGCACCCAGATTGCGACTTTCCGCCTTCAGACTCGGCAGCGATACCTGTACGTTGAGCCTCCTCCATGATGGTGTGCCCTGCCGACGTATTTCTTCCGCCAGGTGCACAGCCTGAACTATGACGTGCACCTCCTGTTCGTTGACCGGAATGGTCTTCGGAACTCTTTGTTGGCGCTGCCCGTCTTGTACCAGGACCTTCTCAAAGTCTGGAACACGTTCGCCATGCGCCGCAGCTTTCCCGCGTCAGGAGTAGTGGCTGTCGTAAGGGAGCCGCTGCTCAGGAATCCGCCCTTCCGCCAATATCCATTCAGGTGGCTGGTGGAGCGGAGGGCTGTGGATGCCGGGGTGACCAGGATCGGGGACATGCTGGGTGGCAGAGGGGCGGGCTGGATGACACCCTACGAGCTTGCCAGGCAAGGAGCGGTGTCTGTCCGGTGCGCGGCCAATGCTATCCAAGGGCTCAAAACAGTTGTGCTCGGCCCTGTGGGCACACTTGGACTCGAGACGGCGCGGTTGTGTGGTGGCATCCCGTCTGAGAGGACTCGGATGGAATTCCACATTGGTCCCAAACCCGGAACCCCCCTCCCCCCCAGGTGCTGGTGCCCCACAGCCCCAGCCGCTTCGCGGAAATACCCTTTGTGCCTTTTCGCACTGCACGGAGGGGTTTCCTGTACAGCCTGCTGTTGCACACCTTCCACCTCCTTGGCCTCACCCGATGTCCGGACATGCCTTGGCGTACCTCGTGGCCATCCGGCGGTGGACGTCCCCACTGTAGGTCCTTCTATGGAGGTGTACTCCCCATAAAACTAGGGGACCTGATGTGGAGGGTGCTGCGCGTGGCAGTGCCGTGCAACCATCGTTTAAATCACTCCACGGTTTGCCAGAGACCTGCCACTTTTACGGCCTGGTGGAGACTGTGGAGCCGTTTATGTTGTCTGTCCTAGGCTGCACTCCCTTTTTGGTTTCTTGACAGTGTTTTTGCTGAGGTTTTCTTTGCATTTCAGCCTCATACTCCTGATCTACGGAGCTCTGGTGCGGAGGGGGGCGGGGAGGGCAGAGGACCTCCTCGTGAACCTGCTCCTGGGCCTGGCCAAACTTGCGATTTGTAGGTCCAGGCAGCGGGCGACCGAGGGGGTTGTCCAGCCCGACTGTCTGCCCATCTTCCGCGGCCTCGTTCGCAGCCAGGTGTCTCTGGAGCAGGAGCATGCAGTGTCCACAGGCACACTCGAGGCCTTCCGAGCTCGGTGGGCACCGCAGGGGTTGGATTGCTTTATCCACCCCGATTTTCGCACTTTAATTTGACGGGTTTTTGATAAGTTTTTGTTTTGTTTCTCGTTCTGTTTGGGCTGTGCTCCACTCGTTGTTTTGGGGCACTCCCATCTTTTGTTTTATCCATCAGTTACTTTATGTTCTTTTGCTTGGTTGTCACACCCAGCTTCACGCCGGTGTCACTGGCGGATGCTGGCGTAACTCCTGTACATGTAGATAAACGTACAGGTCATCAATTCACAAAAAAAACCACCACAAAAACAGGGCTAGCAGCGGGGCCCGTGAAAAATAAAAAAGGCAAACACGTAAACAAAAATATTTTTTATTTGTTAAATTATAGCAGTGATGTGACCATCAATTCACTAGAGACACGACTGGAAGTAAACTGTGGTTTTAATAGTCTTACAACTGAGCCTGCCTGCGACCAGAAGAACTGAGAGCAGGCTCATGGCTGCAGCACTTTATACGTCCGGTAGTGGGAGGGGCCATGGGTGGAGTCATGGGCGGAGCCAAGGGTGGAGCCCTGTACAAGCTCCTCATCTCCCCCTATGGGCAGAGCCACGCAACAGCTCACATACAGGGCCCACAAGGACATAATACTATGTAATGCAATACAGTGTGAATTATAATACAGTATGAATTCACCACAAGTAGTAAGACCATATAAAAAGTCTAACCAAAACAGGAACTTATAAGTTAATTTACTAAATAAATAAAAGACTAGACTTTAGATAGAAATGAACTCTTAACATCCCTTAGTCACCAGATTCCCACTTTAGCACTCTAATGCAGCCCAAAGTCAGCACTCCAGTTCAAGGGGTTGGGGATCTGCGCTGGAGGTTATCTGTGCCAGTCCGAAATACCCCTCAAGATCAGATTACCCCCTTTGCCCTCCGCCCAGTCTATCAAATCCAATCCTCACCATGTTCGCTGGAGTCTGCCAAGCTGCCTCTGGCAAAATTCCCACCCACCCCCATTGAACGTGGTGTCCAGGACCACAGCAACCTCCATTGGGAACTTCCTGTAATCCCAGCAGTGACCATCGCTCCTGCTGGCACTGCTAGGACCACAGTGCTGCCAGCCATTCAGCCATGCCCAAGGGGCAGAGGACCACAGTGCTGCCAGCCATTCAGCCATGCCCGAGGGGCAGAGGACCACAGTGCTGCCAGCCATTCAGCCATGCCCGAGGGGCAGAGGACCACAGTGCTGCCAGCCATTCAGCCATGCCCGAGGGGCAGAGGACCACAGTGCTGCCAGCCAGTCAGCCATGCCCGAGGGGCAGAGGACCACAGTGCTGCCAGCCATTCAGCCATGCCCGAGAGGCAGAGGACCACAGTGCTGCCAGCCATTCAGCCATGCCCGAGGGGCAGAAATCTTGCTTCCAGGCCATTAACAGCCAATTGACCATTAAATGAGAAGAGAGCAAATTAGTCTCCTGGGCGAACTCCCCACTGACCTTTTAACCTGGTGTTCAGGGACCATCACACCCCTTTAAAAAGTCCGAAGGAACATTGCAGCATTTTACTCACGACCTCTACCCAACCTGACAAATTTCTTCATGACTCAAAGAAGGAGACGTGCATTTATTCAA
The DNA here is from genome assembly GCF_902713615.1 of Scyliorhinus canicula. Taxonomy (NCBI): domain Eukaryota; kingdom Metazoa; phylum Chordata; class Chondrichthyes; order Carcharhiniformes; family Scyliorhinidae; genus Scyliorhinus; species Scyliorhinus canicula. The sequence continues at coordinate 122,706,331 of NC_052161.1, read as the reverse complement.
TTCACTAAATGTGTGGGTTTTTTATTCCCCTCATACTGGGGAACCCAAAGTTAGCAGGAGCAGATGTGCATTTTGCACAGCAGACATTCCCGGCTCCTGAAAAGCCATAGACAAATGGCATGGGTACGGGAATGCAGAGAAAAAATGAATTTTGTCTGAAAAAATTCTAAGTTTGGCCTTTTGAGAACTGAAATACAGCAGACGAAAAGTCAGTCCATGAAGTTCTATTGCTCCTGTGTTGGAGAAACCCTCTTACGTAGGAATGAATTACCTGGAATTTAACTGGGAAATTCTCAAGTGATGCAGATTGTCAATCTGATTCACTCTATTGGGCAATTGTCTTTTCACCACCATGCAAAGAAGATAGGCAGTGAGTCAAGTGTGATCATTCTTTCTTTACACTTCCTCTCTATCTAGTTCAAACCTGTTTTGCAGGTTTTGGGGCTATTATTAGCTGCATGTACCAACAGTGAGTACAGTGAGAACAAACCTAAGCACAAAGCTGATCAATCAATTCATGCTCAACTTCAACTGCAAAAGATTCAAGTGTGGCCAAGAAAAGGCCAAGTGGCATCGAGTCCTTTCACCTTACAGATTGTGTGAAATTCGCTTAATGAAAACACATTCAGGCTCTTGAGGAAAGATTGTAAAATTATTCTGCTGATCTTCCACCCACAAAAAGGTGATCCGAGCAAGGCTGCAGTATACTTATTCCTGATGTACCATCAATTGAACGCGAGACGAGTTGCTGTACAAAAGTATGGCTTTAATCAGCTAGATGTTAGCCCTGCAGTCGATTACAGTATAAGGACGACCGCCGGGAGTACTGGGTATTTATACCCCGCCCTGGAGGCGGGGTTAACTCAGCCTCTCGACCAATCGGGGAGCCATCACATGACTGGTCTCAACCAACCGGTCGAGAGGCCCATGACCGACCAGGGAAAATGGTAAGCCGGTGTTCTGCACCAATGGCAGGCAGCTATACTAATCATTACCACCACAATTCCATTTTACAGTTCGCCTTTGACTCAGTGGTAGAACTCTCCAAGCTGAGGCAGATGGTTTGGAGTTGATAGGAACTGTTAGATCCGAGGTAAGCAGCCACGCATAAACGATAGTTTAGAAAAGCACAAAGAGGTGTTTATTACTAGTTACAGTCAAACACCACCACACCCTGGGGGGGTCTCCTTCAATGACCTGCACCCATGTCAGGGTTCTTACACTGGAGGGGCTCCTCCTGTTAAGGGGAAGCCCTGTCCCGTTATGGGGAAGTTCAAAATTCCCAGAGGGCACGAGAAACTTGATGGTTCCTATCCCGTGACCTCCGCTGGGGTTATAACAGGAACATAGGAACAGGAGTAGACCGTTCAGTCCCTCGATCCTGTCCTGCCATTCAATGCGATGATGGCTGATCTGTAGCCGAACTCCATATGCCTGCTTTTGGCCCATATTCCTTAATATCTTTGATTAACAAAAACCCATATATCTCCAATTTAAAATTAACACCTGATCGAGCTTCGACTGCTGTTTGTGGGAGAGAGTTCCAAACCTTTGCGTGTGGAAGTTCTTCCTAACACCTCTCCTCAACGATCCAGCCCTAATCTTTAGACTATGCTCCCTAGTTTTAGAATCTCCAGCCAGTGGAAATAGTTTATCTTTATTGACCCTGTCTTTCCCTGTAATAACCTACCTGAATCCTATTGGCTGGGTACTATTTGTTATACCATAAATATTTTTTAACATTTAAACAGTAAACATTACAGTTGTACAAGGCCGAACGGAACAAACACTAATTTTGCATTGGAGAAACTGGGTACCCTCGCCTCTGTCGCAATGTATGGGGGGGGGGGGTTATTAAGACGGTAAACAACACAGTTGTACAACAACAAAAGGTACAAACACTAAACTTTGTGCTGGAGAGATCAGATACCCTCGCCTCGTACCGGCATATGGGAGAGGAAGGGGAGGAGGGAAGGGGGGCTGGTGGGAAGAGTGGGGAAAGGAGGGTGGTGGGGTGGGATGGGTGGTTGGGGGCTCTGAGGTGTACAGGTCTTGGTAGAAGGCCTTGAAGGTTTTGTTAATCCTCTCTGGTTCTGTTCGGGCTGGGGGTGTTGATGGGTGATGGCGGTAGCCAGGGGCACTGGGTCCATCATGATCAGTGGGATCTAAATCTGACCGCAGGTGAACCGTCCTGTTTGTCTTCTTCTGCACCTTCTGGCCACATGGGTGCTCCCTCACCGCCACGCCAACATGGCTCCCCACCCCCCCCCCCCCCCAAACAGGGGTTTTGTTGCAAGGCCAGTGGAAGAAGAGGGGACGGCGGCACCAGCTGCAGCTGCCTTGGTGGGTTCGGCAGCATTAAGAGGTGGGGCAATTTTTCTTAATATCCTCCAACTTCTTGCTGGTGTGGCACCGCACGCCATCCGTAGACCAAAAGACACGGTAGGTTTTATCTCTGAAAGGGAACTCAAAAGCCCCTTCCAGGTCATCCTCCCAGACTAGGCGAACAAAGACCTGGTGCCGGAAGGAGACAATGGCCGGGATTCTGCCAGCCTCTGTGCCGAAATGGCCGGGATTCTGCCAGCCTCCGTGCCAAAATGGCGCTCGGCGTGGGGGCGGAGAGTGGGGCCTCAGACCCGCAATCCGGTCTGAAACCAGGACGTGATTCTCTGCCGACCGGCGAATTGGCGCCAGTTGCACGCACGTGATCGACGCAGCACCAGTCGGGGGGGGGGGGGGCATTGAAAGAGGCCCCTGCGGCGATTCTCCTCGGTCGACCGAGTTCCCGCCGGCGTGGTTAATGTATGGTTCCACCTGGCGGAAGCTCGGCATCGTGGCTGTGGTGGCCGTCCTGGTGGTGGCGAGAGGATCAGTCTCCGGGGAGGGCTGCCACGACGGCCAGGCCCGTGATCTGGAGCCACTGATCAGTGGATGTGCATGATCTGGGGGGGGCCTACCTTCTTCCGCGCCGGCCCACTGTGTGGCTCCGCCATGTTGCACAGCGCCAGGGTGGAAGCGGCTGCCACGCATATGTGCAGACCCGCGTACGGCAGCTGGAGCAGTGTGGAGCACTCCAGCGCTGTGCTGGCCCCCTGTGGGTTACAGAATCGCTGGGCCAAGACGCCCATTGGTGCCGGCGTGAAACACTCCAGAGTTTACACTTGCGTCAACACTTAGTCGCATTTTTAGAGAATCCCGGCCAATATATTTGAGGGTGGGGACTCTGAGACGGGAGCAGTACCACCCCAGACCGTACCCCCCCCCCCCCCCCCCCCCAGTAGATGGAGGTGGAGAGGAGGAGCTCCTTGGGAATAGAGGGCGGGACACTAGAGACATTACTCTCTTGGCAGTGGCCTTTAGCGCTTCCACCGCCAGGTTAGCTCCCGCCCACCGTGAGCCCCTTTTCCAGGGCGAGGTGGACTGCCTGCTCAGCTCTCAGAAAGAAGACAGCCTTGCCATACACCTTCGAGGCTGTAACTATGGCCGAAGGGCCTAACACTTCGGCCATAGCATAGACGCAGGCCTCGATTGGCATGGTGGGGTGGGCTTAACACTTCACCCTGAGTTTTTGTGTCATGAGACAAAACGGTATCGGAGCCTCAGCAGCAGTCGGGAGGGTCGAAGCCACCACTCCCGCATAGGTGTCATTAGAGGGCCCCGCCACCGTCATAGGCGGTGTTGCCACCATCCCGGTCAGTGGTGGATGATAGGGAAGAAGGAGGAGGGAGAGAGTAATTGAAGGAAGGGAAAGACACAGGAGGATGGGGTGCAGGGGGATGGACCGGTGCCCCCAAGCACGACTGGGAAAGGCTAGCGGGCTCGTCTCTCAAAAAGATCTTTGATTCAGTGGTGGGTGGGTGGGGGACACGGTCTTCAGCCCAACAAGAGCCCTACAAAAAGTCCACGGATGTTATCCCACCTCAGTGCAATCGGCAGATGAAAAAGAAATAAAGTCTAGATGCACCAACCTTCCTTTCCTCTTCGTCCTCTTCCAGCAGCCTCCTGTTTGCTGGGAGGCCTCAGGCTCTAGGGCCCAGCTGATGAAGCAAGCAGCAAATAGTTCCCAGCACCTAGGGCCTTGCAGATGACACCAGCAGCAAACAGTCCCAGCCCCTCCTCCCCAGGGAGGCAGTCAGGTAGTCTGTAAATCCAGTCCCAGGTTGGAGCTCAGTCCAGGCCAGGCCAAATCTTCACCTGTAGAGATTCCCTTCCCTCTCTCGCTGCTCCCTGTAGCAGTCACTCAGCTTCAAATAAAGTAGGCAGCAGCAAATCTCTCCTTTCATCCATTTTCCAGGCTGTTTGGAACAGTAGCTTGCAAAGTTCAAAATCCATAGGAGAGGAGCTCACAGGACATACTCTTGGAGAGTATGAGCTCCCCCAATGAGCGGGTGGGGGGGGGGGGGGGGAATCATTAGCAGTTGCATCTGCATAAACAGAGCTGGCCAGTGTGGTACCGGCTAGTGAAGGAAGCAGTGGTGAACCACTGCTGCTGTGTACATATCATTGTGAATAAAGTTACCTTCTGTTTAACTCTACAGACTCATGCCAGATTCTTCATGGCCCTCACACCCTGTGCATATCTTAAATATTTTGATCAGATCACCGTGGGCAGCACGGTAGCATGGTGGTTAGCATAAATGCTTCACAGCTCCAGGGTCCCAGGTTCGATTCCTGGCTGGGTCACTGTCTGTGCGGAGTCTGCACGTCCTCCCCGTGTGTGTGTGGGTTTCCTCCGGGTGCTCTGGTTTCCTCCCACAGTCCAAAGATGTGCGGGTTAGGTGGATTGGCCATGATAAATTGCCCTTAGTGTCCTAAAAATTAAGGAGGGGGGGGGGGGGGTTACTGGTATAGGGTGGATACGTTGGCTTGAGTAGGGTGATCATTGCTCGGCACAACATCGAGGGCCAAAGGGCCTGTTCTGTGCTGTACTGTTCTATTCTATTCACCTAATATCCTGCTCTAGACGGTCCAAGTAAGTGGAGACTAGACTATGGTCTCTAAGTACTGGACTGAGGTTCAGCTGATGGGTGAGAGTGACTCCGCCTCATTGTAAAGAGTTAAGTGGGTTATTTAACTTTAGTTGCAGCCCACACAGAGAAGATACTCCAAAGATAAAACTGCGAAGAAGGGCATGGCAAACTAGCTCAATAGCATTCCCCTGGTTAAGTAGCTGAAGAATCTCATGTCGAAAGTTGAGTACAGAGAAGCAGAATACAATGGACAGGATCTTGCACCTTACACTTCTCATCTAGTTCCTTTTTTTGGTGTGACATTGCCAACACCTCAACAGCTCAGGAAGCATTTTCTATTTCACATGCCACCTAACCTTGTCTGCCTATGCTGATCCGTCTCACCTTAAGTTGCGTTGCTAACCAATAATTCCAGGCCCGCTCACAGTTTAACACTCAAGCTGGGGAGTGCATATCGCTGATCAGAAAGGTCAATCTAGATTAAATGGTACAACTCTTGCATCTGGGTTCAAGCCCTAGTCCAAAGACTTGAGCACATCATTCAAGCTGACACTCCAGAGAAATAGTGAGGGAGTGCTCCAGTGTCAGAAGATCTTAAACCAATGCCCTGTCTGTCCTCTTATGTGGAAATAAAAGATCCCATGACACTATTACAAACAGGGGAATTCTACAGGTGTCCTGATCAAACAGCATCTAATTTATCCCTGTGCTCTTTGAGGGAGCTTGCTATGCATGAATTGACCACCATGTATTTAAGGGCTGCACAGTAGTACAGTGGTTACCACAGTTCCAGGGTTTACAGTTCCAGGGTCCCAGGTTCGATTTCCAACTTGCGTCACTATTTGTGCGGAGTCTGCACGTCCTCCCCGTGTGTGCGTGGGTTTCCTCCGGGTGCTCTGGTTTCCTCCCACAGTCCAAAGATGTGCGGGTTAGGTGGATTGGCCATGATAAATTGCCCTTAGTGTCCTAAAAATTAAGGTGATGGGTGGGGGTGAGGGTGGGGGGGGGGGGGGGGGGAGTTACTGGTATAGGGTGGATACGTTGGCTTGAGTAGGGTGATCATTGCTCGGCACAACATCGAGGGCCAAAGGGCCTGTTCTGTGCTGTACTGTTCTATTCTATTCACCTAATATCCTGCTCTAGACGGTCCAAGTAAGTGGAGACTAGACTATGGTCTCTAAGTACTGGACTGAGGTTCAGCTGATGGGTGAGAGTGACTCCGCCTCATTGTAAAGAGTTAAGTGGGTTATTTAACTTTAGTTGCAGCCCACACAGAGAAGATACTCCAAAGATAAAACTGCGAAGAAGGGCATGGCAAACTAGCTCAATAGCATTCCCCTGGTTAAGTAGCTGAAGAATCTCATGTCGAAAGTTGAGTACAGAGAAGCAGAATACAATGGACAGGATCTTGCACCTTACACTTCTCATCTAGTTCCTTTTTTTGGTGTGACATTGCCAACACCTCAACAGCTCAGGAAGCATTTTCTATTTCACATGCCACCTAACCTTGTCTGCCTATGCTGATCCGTCTCACCTTAAGTTGCGTTGCTAACCAATAATTCCAGGCCCGCTCACAGTTTAACACTCAAGCTGGGGAGTGCATATCGCTGATCAGAAAGGTCAATCTAGATTAAATGGTACAACTCTTGCATCTGGGTTCAAGCCCTAGTCCAAAGACTTGAGCACATCATTCAAGCTGACACTCCAGAGAAATAGTGAGGGAGTGCTCCAGTGTCAGAAGATCTTAAACCAATGCCCTGTCTGTCCTCTTATGTGGAAATAAAAGATCCCATGACACTATTACAAACAGGGGAATTCTACAGGTGTCCTGATCAAACAGCATCTAATTTATCCCTGTGCTCTTTGAGGGAGCTTGCTATGCATGAATTGACCACCATGTATTTAAGGGCTGCACAGTAGTACAGTGGTTACCACAGTTCCAGGGTTTACAGTTCCAGGGTCCCAGGTTCGATTTCCAACTTGCGTCACTATTTGTGCGGAGTCTGCACGTCCTCCCCGTGTGTGCGTGGGTTTCCTCCGGGTGCTCTGGTTTCCTCCCACAGTCCAAAGATGTGCGGGTTAGGTGGATTGGCCATGATAAATTGCCCTTAGTGTCCTAAAAATTAAGGTGATGGGTGGGGGTGAGGGGGGGGGGGGGGGGGGGGGGAGTTACTGGTATAGGGTGGATACGTTGGCTTGAGTAGGGTGATCATTGCTCGGCACAACATCGAGGGCCAAAGGGCCTGTTCTGTGCTGTACTGTTCTATTCTATTCACCTAATATCCTGCTCTAGACGGTCCAAGTAAGTGGAGACTAGACTATGGTCTCTAAGTACTGGACTGAGGTTCAGCTGATGGGTGAGAGTGACTCCGCCTCATTGTAAAGAGTTAAGTGGGTTATTTAACTTTAGTTGCAGCCCACACAGAGAAGATACTCCAAAGATAAAACTGCGAAGAAGGGCATGGCAAACTAGCTCAATAGCATTCCCCTGGTTAAGTAGCTGAAGAATCTCATGTCGAAAGTTGAGTACAGAGAAGCAGAATACAATGGACAGGATCTTGCACCTTACACTTCTCATCTAGTTCTTTTTTTTGGTGTGACATTACCAACACCTCAACAGCTCAGGAAGCATTTTCTATTTCACATGCCACCTAACCCTGTCTGCCTATGCTGATCCGTCTCACCTTAAGTTGCGTTGCTAACCAATAATTCCAGGCCCGCTCACAGTTTAACACTCAAGCTGGGGAGTGCATATCACTGATCAGAAAGGTCAATCTAGATTAAATGGTACAACTCTTGCATCTGGGTTCAAGCCCTAGTCCAAAGACTTGAGCACATCATTCAAGCTAACACTCCAGAGAAATAGTGAGGGAGTGCTCCAGTGTCAGAAGATCTTAAACCAATGCCCTGTCTGTCCTCTTATGTGGAAATAAAAGATCCCATGACACTATTACGAACAGGGGAATTCTACAGGTGTCCTGGTCAAACAGCATCTAATTTATCCCTGTGCTCTTTGAGGGAGCTTGCTGTGCATGAATTGACCACCATGTATTTAAGGGCTGCACAGTAGTACAGTGGTTACCACAGTTCCAGGGTTTACAGTTCCAGGGTCCCAGGTTCGATTTCCAACTTGCGTCACTATTTGTGCGGAGTCTGCACGTTTTCCTGCTGTGTGCGTGGGTTTCCTCCAGGTGCTCCGGTTTCCTCCCACAGTTCAAAGATGTGCAGGTTAGGTGGATTGGCCATGATAAATTGCCCATAGTGTCCAAAAAGGCTAGGTGGGGTTACTGGTTACGGGGATAGGGTGGAGGTGGGCCTGGGTAGAGTGCTCTTTCCAAGGGCCAGTGCAGACTTAATGGGCCGAATGACCTCCTTCTGCACTGTAAAAATTCTATAATCCCACAACAGTAACTACACTTTAAAAGTACTTAGTGGGATTAGGTAATTTATGATGAGGTCATGAAAGGCAACATATGAATGCAAGCCTTTTGTTCCAGCAGTAGATACAAGACCGGGAGCTAAGCTTTGCATTGAGCATATTGCTCTGATTTATGCAGTTCTATAATGAAGTCAGCAAGCCGATCCCTCAGATGGTTTGTGAAGTTTATCGTCAGGCTCAAAACATGGACAACTTCCAATTTTTCCAAGTTTCTTTCCTCCTCATAAAATCATAGAGTTTTACAGCACAGAAAGAGGCTCTTCGGCCCATCATTTCTGTGCCAGCCATCAAGCGCCTATCTATTCTCATCCCATTTTCCAGCACTTGGTCCGTAGCCCTGTATGTGATGGCTTTTCAAGTGCTCATCTAAATGCTTCTTAAATGTGAGGGTTCAGCCTCAACCACCTTCACTTGCAGTGAGTCCCAGATTCCCACCATCCACTGGGTGAAACGTTTTTCCTCAAATCCCCTCTAAATCTTCTGTCCATTATCTTAAATCTATGCCACCAATTTATTGACCCCTCTACTAAGGGGAAACGTTTCTTCCTATCTACCCTATCTATGTACCTCATAATTTTGTTCAGCTCAATCAAGTCCGCCTCAGCTTCATCTGCTCTAAGGAAAATTATCCAGTCTAACCAGCCTCTCTTCATAGCTGCAACTCTCTAGCTCAAGCAACATCCTGGTGAATCTCCTCTGCGCTCTCTGATGTGTAATCACATCCTTCCTATAGTGTGACGGCCAGAACTGCATACAGTATTCCAGCTGTGACCTAAATAGCGTTTTATACAGCTCCATCATAACCTCCCTGCTCTTATAGTCTATGATAGATAGATAGAACAGTACAGCACAGAACAGGCCCTTCGGCCCTCGATGTTGTGCCGAGCAATGATCACCCTACTCAAACCCACGTATCCACCCTATACCCGTAACCCAACCCCCTTAACCTTACTTTTATTAGGGCACTACGGGCAATTTAGCATGGCCAATCCACCTAACACTTGCCTTGGCTAATAAAGGCAAGTATCCCATATGCCTTCTTAACCACCTGTCCTGCTACCTTCTGGGATCTTTGTACATTCACCCCAATGTCCCTCTGTACTTTCTAGCATTCTACCATTCATTGTGTATTCCCTTGCCTTGTTAGTCCTCCCATACCTCATACCTTCCAGGATTAAATTCCATGTCCTGATAAAACTGCCCAAATGAATCTCAATTTCAGCACTGTTTTCCCTGGGAAAACTATATAAAAGGGAATAGAAACTCATTTATGAGCTTTCCAATAATCAGTGACACCATGGCAGTTTGATGAAAGTTCAGCTAAGTCAGTGTTTTTCAAACTTTTTTTCTGGGGACCCATTAAAAAAAATTTTTTTTTTGAGTACCCAATTATTTTTTTCAATTAAGCGGCAATTTTAGCATGGTCAATCCACCTAGCTTGCACATTTTTGGGTTGTGGGGGTGAAACCCACGCAAATACGGGGTGAATGTGCAAACTCCACACGGACAGTGACCCAGGGCCGGGATTCGAACCCGGGTCCTCAGCGCCGTAGGCAGCAATACTAACCACTGTGCCACCGTGCTGCCCCGGGGGACCTTCGAGAACCATGCCAGCCGACCCGCGCAGCCCGACATTCGCGACCCACGCCAGCCAACCTTCGCAATCCATGCCGCCCGACATTGGCACAATTAATAAATTCATACCTTAAAAAATCGTCTTTATACTCCTTTGTTCCTGATTTCAGCTTCTTCTTAATGGGATGTTCACCAGAGGCCCTGGAGCTCACACCAGCATTGCTTTGTCATGTTGTGGACCCTCCTGAACAGCTCACACCAGCACTGCTTTGTCCTGCTGTGGATTCTCCTGAGTCACTCTCTCCAGCAGATTTAGTTGTGAGATATAGGCTTGTTTGTGTCTCTGGCCCTCTCTCCCTTATAACAAAACTAGCCATTTTAAATTTTATTTGTTTGCTGCTGACAAAATGGAGGAATCGCAATCGCGCCCAAACCACATGATGTCAGTGTTTGGGGCGCGTGATCTGCTCTCTGCCACACTTCAGGCAGGAAGATTACATTGAATTTTTTTAAAAATCAGCATGCTGATGTCAGGAGGCAATGCTTCTCACTGGGTTCCGCGCATGCACACTGATGAGCAGGCACACATGCGCAGTGCGCCCGCATTTCTTTATATGGTTACGGTCGTCACGGGCATTGTTAAAAACCGGCTGCTGCGGCACGCAATCGGGAACGCCACGATCGACGGCTCTGCGACCTGCCCGCGACCCACCTGCGAGTCGCGACCCCACTTTGAAAATGCCTGAGCTAAGTGGTGCTTGGATTATACAAGAAGGAATCCTTAACTCCCTGTCAGACTGTACACATGAAGCTCTTTGACTTTGCTTAACTGCTATGCCAATATCTGAATCAAGCATTTGAAATTCTGCAGTTTGGTTTAAGCTGGTGTGTTAGCTTAATCTATTAATGACTTTATGCATTTCTCAATTTCTGCGGTTACCGTATCTACATAGGCAGAAATTGAAGCTCAGCTGAGCATTATACAACTAGGTGTATTGTCACCTGCTTAAATCCTAAACTGTCCCAGTCCTCAACTATGAAGAGAAATCAACCTTGTAGCTAGGATTGGGGTGTATTAACACTTTAAATTATATACTTACATGGCATATGGAACATGTTCAGTTTCCTTTCTAGCTAACCAGTGAGAATGAGCGTTATGAAAAATCACCACAGGATAATGCACATATGTGGGTCCTTGCAACGAGTTGCCATTCCGTTCTGATGCGGCCTACAAATTTTGCCCTAGGCTCCCCCTGTCCTCTTGATCACCATACCCTCCTTTAGTTTCACTCCCATTTTCTCACATGCCCGCTTCAAATTCTTGTTGCCCTGTTTCCTTAAACTCCTTCCCATTAAACTGCTGATTACTCAACTTTTGCTCTCATCCCAAGGTTACTTCCCCTCAGGTATTGTCCTTGGGTGGCACGGTAACACAGTGGTTAGCACTGTTGCTTCAGCGTGCCAGGATCCCAGGTTCGATTCCCGGCTTGGGTCACTGTCTGTGTGGAGTCTGCACGTTCTCCCTATGTCTCCGTGGGTTTCCTCCGGGTGCTCCAGTTTCCTCCCTCAAGTCCTGAAAGATGTGCTTGTTAGGTGAATTGGACATTCTGAATTCTCCCTCAGTGTACCCGATCAGGCGCCGGAGTGTGGCAACTGGGTGATTTTCACAGTAACTTCATTGCAGTGTTAAGGTAAGCCTACTTGTGACAATAAAGATTATTATTGTTCTGCTTTTCAAAACCAATGTCATTAACTCCACTGCAAAATCCCAACCTTTACTACTCCATGTCAAACCTCCCTTTCTCCTCCAAAGTCTTTTGAACCCCACGCCCATTTGCCCAACAAATCCCAATGGAAATCAGCCACTTCAGGGACTGGAAAGGGTTCTGAGCCCCATTGGGCATCAGGATGTTTAGGAGAAGAGGTCTCAAGGAGAATCAATGCCGTCAGGAGAAGAGGAAACCTGAACCCCGGTGAGAGTTCGCACCTTTAGGGGTGGAGACAAAAAGCAGAAGCAAACAAGTTTTCTGGAGTTTGCTGGCACTGAACTGATTAATATTGTGTGCAAACACCTCCCTGCTCTTCAGCTATCTCAGCTACCCAAGTTTGGTTAAACATATACTAAGTTACAATTACTAATCTCCGGTCAGGTGAGCATCTGACGGCACCATTAAGTCTGGAACACATCAGGCCTGATTACGTAACCAGTCAGCTCAATCAATCTTCTGTTTCACAGCAGCTGCTGCCTCAGAATGGGACAAGAGAGGGAAATTCTAATTTTTTAACACATAACTTATGAATTTCACACATCTTAACTAGCCTACTTCAGGATGACTGACAGTGAACAATGCCACTGAGAAATACACCAGCAAAACATCTCTGCTTTGCTTTCTCAGTAGCAGCACTCTCAATTCTGGCTCTGTGAAAAATAAACGTGCATTTTATACAACATAACTCGGTATGTCCCAAAGGCATTGCAGTCCATAAAATATTTATTGAAGAACAGTCGCTGTTGTAATGTCGGAAACAAGGCAGCCAATTTGCACACAGCAAGCTCTAATAAACAGCAATGAGATATATCAATATTTTTTGATTTTGATTGAGGCTAGAACACCAGGGAAGGAGAATTTCCTTCTCTTTTGAAATATTGCACCCGAGTGGGCAGGGGAGGTCTCATATAATATCTCATCTGGAAGGTGAGACGTCCAACATTGCAGCACCTTTTCATGTAGTCCTCAAGTTTCTAGAGTGGTACTTGAACCCACAACCTTCTAACTCAGAGGTGGAAGTTAGAATCAAGCTAAACCTCAGAGACGTGAGCACATAATGTAGGCTGGCGGTGCTGTGGGAGTGCTGCACTATTGAAGATACCGGCCGTTATGCTCCGTAGCCCAACGTCAAAATTGGGATCGGGTGGAGAATGGCTTCTGACACCAGATTTGGGGCAGGCGTCTGTTTGACACGGGTTCGCGATTCTCCGACCCCTCCAAATTGGCATCATTGGGATGCCACGGCGCGCAGTTGGTGCGTCATCAGCCGGCCCACCGCGATGCTCCGCCCCTGATGGGCCGCGATCCTGACGGTGCAGGCTATGTGTGCCGTTTGCGTACAGTGTCCAGCACTGCCACACTCACCCGGGATCCATGCCGGTGACAAGGGGGCCGCTGCTAGGGCTGGGGGTAGTGGTGGGGGGTGGCCAGAGGGTGGGCTGTGGGGTCCGGGTGGACAGGTTAGGGTTTCAGCACCGCCAGTGCTATGTTTTCCTGCTTGACCGGTGCAGCTCCTTGGCCCTACGCATGCGCGGACCTGGAATCGGTGATTCTCTGGCCGTTTTCCGCGTGATCCGTGGGTGTTCCAAACAGCACCAGTCTAGCCCGTCACCGGTACCGGAATCGGTGCGGGGTTTCGCCAATGTTCTCATCACGAATCACCCACGGATTCACCGGCACCTTTTAGCCTCAGGAATGGAGAATCCCGCCCACTATCTTTCAGATGAGATGTCAAACCAAAGCCGTGTCCTCTCCGGTGAATGTAAAAAGTCCTGTGCCACCATTTGAAGAGGAGTAGCGATTTTGCCAAATATCCAGGCCAGAATTCCTCCCTCAAGCAACACTAGCAAAACAGCAGATTATCTTATTATGGTGCCTGGTTGTGTAAAGGTGTCTGCTGGTTCCTTATGGAAATGACTACATCTCAAAGAACTTCATTGTCTCTGAATCGCTTTGGCATATCCTGAGGTTGTGAAAAGCACATTATTTCTCCCCTATAAAGTATTTTGAGGCAATGGGGCGGTAAGTACTTTATGGGCTAAATTCTCCGCCCCTCGATGGAGGATACACAAATCGCGATCGGGCGGACGATTAGACACCTGGCCAAAATCAAGGTTCACGTCTGGGTCCAAATCGATCGGCATGCTCTGGTCCCGTGCTGGTGGCTATAACAAGTTTGCACACCGCAGCAGCATGCAAACCCAACATTTACATTTGTTTACATGTCATTAGCGGGTTGGACCCGCTGCACTCCTGGCCTCTGCCATTCTCCACCCCTCTCAGGTGGAAGTCACACAGGCGCGATTTACTACAGGTATTTGCAAGCGGGGATTGGGTGACAGGGTTACTGAGGGAGAGAGGGAAGGTAAGCAAAGTTTTAAAAATTATTAAAAATTAGACCACTTGCTGCGGGGGGGGGGGGGGGGGGGGGGGGGGGTCACTGTCAGGGCCGGGGAGAGGGGGGGGGGCAGTGGGGGGAGGAGGTGGTGGGAAGTAGCGGGGAGAAACTTGGCAACATGGATTGGGGTATTCCCCCTCGGGATCGGGGTGGCCTGGCTCAGGCTACCATTGCTGCAGTAAACGCACACATTTGGTACAAGTTACAGGCTCCTGGCAGTTCACTCTGCTGACTGCTCACTGTAAATGTTCACATAACCTCTGGTCATTTGGGAGCCCACCCGGGTCACCCCTCGGAAACCTTCAGACCCCAGCTGACCCTTCACTGGGATGGACGTGGTCAGTGCCATACCAGGTACTAGTACTCCTCAGTACACTCATCAGAAGCACTGCCCCACTGCAGGAGAAGCAGGGTAATAGCAGAGCTCACCCCAAACAAAGGACACATGCACCGTGGCATTGACCATCCTCCCTGGCACTCTTCCCTCTCAGGGCACAGGCCTTACCAGTCACATTATCAGCTCGCCCACTCCACAGGATCACCTGGTTTCCAAGCCTGCCTATCGTTTTCCTGCTCCCATACATGCTGCCCCCGGACAGGTTGTCACAACCTGTGTGTGATACCCAGGACCCATATCACACTGCAGCTACACTTTCAGCAGATACACACGTCCCTACCTCACCCCCATCTGTATGGCCTGCCCACACACAATCCTCTAAGCATGAGGGCAGCGGTGACACATGTTGACACTCTCCACTGCACAACCAGGTGCAACCCTGCTGTCAGGATAACACACGACCCACACAATGAGGACACCTACACTGAGGAGGCAGGACAGGGGTTGCAGACGCCATCGTATCCATTGGTTGCGCCAGCCACCAGTACCCCTGTTGCCAGAGACAGATGGTGAGGATAAAGGATTCCCACATTACAGGCCCAGTGGCCACTCACTGATGGGGACATGGGTGCAGTATGGAAGGCAATATATCTGGGGGAACAGCTGAGGGACGGGGCGGACTTGGGGGGCATGTAGAGGGCAGAGCTGAAATGCAACTCAGGTCACCTTGTAGCCTGTTTGATCTGGATGGTCTTCTCTCTCTCTCTCTCTCCCCCCCCCCCCTCTCTCCCCCCCCCCTCTCCCTCTCTCTCTCTCTCCCCCCCCCCCCCCCTTCCCCCCACGCTGTAGAAGACAGATTTCAGACTTCAGCCAGGAATGCTCGCCGTCAATCTCCACTCACGGAGGCTGGAGACACAGAGCCTGCTAGGGAAGGACTCTGCACAGGAGAAGACTAGCCCAGAAGAGGAGGGTCTGGCCACTGAAGAGGAGGAGGTGCAAAGGAGGCGCTGTATCAGGCCATGTTTGTACCAGTCCTTCGAAGACCTGCCAGACCATGTGTGCCGCCCAGTCTCCGGTTATCAAGGGAGACCATGGGCCACCTGTGCCAGATGGTGGTGCACCTGGTATCAAGGGGGTATGGAGGAGGACATCCGCTCCCGGTAGCCGTCATGGTGGCGGTTGCCCTGAACTGCTATGTCACTGGGTCCTCCCAGCTGCCGAGCGGGAACCTGTTTGGTATATTGCAGATTCCAGACACAGGTGCATCTGCGCTGTCAAGGATGCCCTATTTGCCCAGGCAGCGGACTATATCACCTTCAATCTGGACCAAGCCCACCAGATGCATGGGCAGCCGGATTCACCGCCATCGCTGAAATTTTATTTTCCAATTAAGGGGTAATTTAGTGTGGCCAATCCACCTACCCTGCACATCTTTTTTGGGTTGTGGGGGTGAGACCCATGCAGACATGGGGAGAATGTGCAAACTCCACACGGACAGTGACCCAGAGCTGTGGCTGAACCCAGGTCTTCAGCGTCCTGAGCACTGGCCAATTCTTTCAACACCCTCAACCATAACCCTTTGTGACTGGGACAAGTTCTGGAGCGCCGCAGCAATGTCCATGTGGGCCCAGTACATGTCCTTTATGTGTCCCCTAGGAAAAGATGACCCATAATCACCGGGAGAGGGAGAAGACAGGGGGTGACAAGGAGGGCTCTCACCCCACCCAGCAGAGGGCGATGGAACTAGCCGGGGAGGTGGGGAGAGGGCTATCTCCCGGGCGGAGGTAGGAATGGGACAACCAAGTGAGCCCCGAGTGTAAAGTGATGCTCCTATAGCAAGTGAATCACCCGTCCCCCATACCATTCCTTTCCAAGACATGGTGAGATGCATGGATGTGGGTAACACAGAGAGTCTGTAGCTGGTGGCATACGTGTGCAAGACACCTGTGACTCATCTGAGCAGCTTAAAAGAGGTCATTCATCTTTTTACAACACTGCAAGCCAGTCCGCCTGGTGAGGCCCACAGCACCTGCCACCTCCGCCCAGGCCCGGTTGACGTCTGCAGGTGGTAGCCCACCCTGTGATATAGGTGTCTCACCTCTTGTCCACCGCTTCCAGCATTCTGTCCAACTCAGCATCCACGAAGAGTGGTGCTGCTCTCCGTGGGGCCATTTTCTTGGCTGGAGTGCAAGTGTGTGGGAAATAGAGTGCTTATAAGTAGCTCCAGCTCGTCAAGCTCTCCAGCGCAATTCCAGTCCCAGCTAATCCAATGCCGTCAGGAATGAGAATTGCTCCAGTGCTGGCATGTCCTGAATTGCCCCAGAACTGGCGTCCTCAATGGGGACGTGAACCCCACGCAATTCAGTCCCGGCGTGATTTAATGGTCGCGTCACATCCATTCTGAGGAAACCCCAGCAGGTGCCGTTTAGCACTGGCCTCCACAAACGGGGACCAGACAGAACGGCACTTGGAGGGGTCTCCCAAGCAATCGGAGGCCCCCAGATGGTCAGTCTCTGGGCAGGGTGGTACCCTGGCACTGCTGATGTCCCCTGGGCACCTTGGTACTGCCAGTCTGGCACCCTGGCAATGCGACCTGGGCACATTGGCAGTGCCACCTAGGCATCCTGGGCTTCAACAGCTGACACCATGTGTGCCAATCATGGAGTGATTAAAATGTAAGCTGCAGAAAGGTGGAATGAGCAGAGAGGGAGAGATTAGTGGAGGAGATACTTCGAGTGGATAGGAGATATGCGTAGGCCTCGGACGCGGGGCTCTTGAGGGAGCGTCTGAAACTCCATGCAGAGTTTGAGTTGTTGATCACGGGGAGGGCGGTTGAGCAGTTGAGGAGGGCAAGGGGGGTGGTCTACGAATATGGGGAAAAGGTGAGCAGGATCTTGGCGCACCAGCTTAGGAAGAGAGAAGCGGCCAGGGAGATTGGGGGAGTAAGGAATAGGGAGGGTAACATGGGGGGGTGAACGACGTTTTTAAAGAATTTTATAGCAAACTATATGAGTCGGAAGCCCCACCTGGTGTAGAAGGGATGAGGCAGTTCCTGGATCAGTTGAGGTTTCCGAGGGTAGAGGAGGACCTGGTCGAGGGCTGGGGGCCCCGATTGAAGCAGAGGAAATTGGTAAAGGACTGGAGAGCATGCAGTCGGGCAATGCTCCGGGGCCGGACGGTTACCCGGTAGAATTCTATAAGAAGTTCTCAGAGATGTTGTGCCTGCTGCTGATGAGGACCTTTAATGAGGCTAAAGAGAGGGGAATCCTCCCCCCAACAATGTCGCAGGCCTCGGATTCGCTCATCCTTAAACGACAAAAAGACCCGGAGCAATGTGGGTCATATGGGCCGATCTCGCTTTTGAATGTAGATGCCAAGCTGCTGGCTAAGATTTTGGCCACTAGGATAGAAGACTGTGTCCCGGGGGTGATAGGGGAGGACCAAACCGGATTCTTTCAGGGTCGACAGCTCAATGCTAATGTTCGGAGGCTTTTGAATGTAATTATGATACTCTCAGAAGGAGAGGAGGCGGAGGTGGTGGTTGCGATGGACGCGGAGAAGGCTTTTGATGGGGTGGAGTGGGAGGATCTTTGGGAGACGCTGGGAAGGTTTGGGTTTGGGGAGGGCTTCATCGACTGGGTGCAATTGCTCTACCAGGTGCCGGTAACAAGTGTGTGCACAAACCGGCTGAGATCGGGGTACTTTAAGCTACACCGAGGGACGAAGCAGGGGTGCCCCCTCTCCATGATGCTGTTCGCTCTGGCTATAGAGCTGCTGGCCATGTCACTGAGAGCATCAAGGAAGTGGCAGTGGCTGGTTCGGGGTGGGGTGGAGCACCGGGTTTCGCTGTACGCGAACGATCTGCTCTTATACATCTCGGACCTGGTGGAGGGGATGGGGGAGGTTATGCAGATCTTGGGGGAATTTGGTAGGTTCTCGGGGTACAAATTGAACATGGGCAAAAGTGAATTGTTCATGATCCAGGCAAGGGGGCCGGAGAGGAGACTGAAGGAGCTGCCACTCAGGATGGTAGAGAGGAGCTTTCCCTACCTGGGAATACAGGTGGCTTGGAAATGGGAGGCATTACACAGGCTCAACCTAACCCGGCTGGTGGAACAAATGGAGGGGGACTTTAAAAGATAGGATATGCTCCCGTTATCGCTGGCGGGGAGGGTGCAGATCGTGAAAATGACAGTGCTCCCCAGATTCATCCCTAAGGACTTTTTCAAGCGGGTAAACAAGATTATTTTGGGCTTTGTATGGGCGAATAAAACCCCGCGGGTGAAGAAATGTTGTGGAGCGCAGTCGGGGAGAGGGTGGGTTGGCGCTGCCGAACTTCTGCAACTACTACTGGGCGGCGAATATAGCGATGATTAGGAAGAGGGTAATGGGGGAGAGGTCGGCATGGGAGCGGATGGAGGCGGCGTCATGCAAAGGCACCAGTTTGGAGCACTGGTAACGGCACCTCTGCCATTCTCACCGACCCGTTTCTCCACTAGCCCGGTGGTGGTGGCGGCATTAAGAATCTGGGGGCAATGGAGGAGGTATAAGAAGGTGGAGGGTGCGTCAGTCTGACCCCGATTTGCACTAACCACAGGTTAGCACTGGGCAGGATAGATGACGGGTTCCGAGGTTGGCAGAAAGCAGGTATTAGACGGATGGGAGATCTATTCATAGACGGGAGCTTTCCCAGTCTGATGGCGCTGGAGGACAAGTTCAAGCTGCCGCCGGGGAATGGTTTCAGATATTTACAAGTCTGGGACTTTCTGAGGAAACAGGTGTTGGCTTTCCCGTTGATCCCGCCATGGGGGATACAGGACAGAATAGTGTCCGGTACCTGGGTGGGGGAGGGAAAAGTGTCGGATATCTATCAGGAGTTTTTGGAGGCGGAGGAGACCCCGGTGGAGGAACTGAAGGGTAAGTGGGAGGAGGCGTTAGGTGGGGAGTTAGAGGCGGGCCTGTGGGCGGACGTCCTAAGCAGGGTTAATTCCTCCTCATCATGTGCCAGGCTCAGTCTAATCCAGTTTAAAGTGGTACACCGGGCACACATGATGGCGGCGAGGATGAGCAAGTTTTCGGCGTAGAAGACAGATGTGTGAGGTGTGCGGGAAGCCCAGCAAACCATGTCCATATGTTTTGGGCATGCCTGAAGCTTGGAGGATTCTGCCAGGGGTTTGCCAAGGCAATGTCTAAGGTGCGAGGTACGCGGGTGGTGCCGAGTCCAGAGAAAGTGATCTTTGGAGTGTCAGAAGACCCGGGAGTTGAGGGAGTGAAAGAGGCCGACGTTCTGGCCTTTGCCTCCCTGGTAGCCCGGAGATAGATCCTGTTAATGTGGAGGGACACGAAACCCCCGAGTGTGGAGACCTGGGTCAGTGACATGGCTGGGTTTCTCAAGCTGGAGAAAATAAAGTTTGCCTTGAGGGGGGTCATTGCTGGGGTTCTCTCGGAGGTGGCAGCCGTTCGTCGCCTTTCTCGGGGAAAATTAAAATGTCAGCAGAAGCAGCAGTCTGAAGGGGGGGGGCGGATAGGTGCAATATGGTTAAGGGATGTACATAAGGGGTTGGGTGGGTAATGTCTACTTTACCATGTTGATGTTTATGTTATTATTGTTTTGTTTGATATTGTTTTAAACATTTTGCAAATGCTTCAATAAAAATATTTAAAAAAAAACATTTAAGCTGCAGAGACCAGAGTTAGAGGAATGCATATGCCTTGAGGATTGCAAGGGTGGAGGGGGTTACAAGGATAGGGAGGAGTGAGGCCATGGTGGGATTTTAAAACAAGGGTGTGAATTTTAAAATTGAGGTATTGCTTAACTGGGATCCAATGGTGAGCACAAGGGTGATGGATGAACAGAACTTTGGATACAGTTAGGATATTGACAGCGGAGCTTTGGATGATCTTATGTGGGCAGCACGGTAGCATGGTGGTTAGCATAAATGCTTCACAGCTCCAGGGTCCCAGGTTCGGTTCCCGGCTGGGTCACTGTCTGTGCGGAGTCTGCACGTCCTCCCCGTGTGTGCGTGGGTTTCCTCCGGGTGCTCCAGTTTCCTCCCACAGTCCAAAGATGTGCGGGTTAGGTGGATTGGCCATGCCAAATTGCCCGTAGTGTCCTAATAAGTAAGGTTAAGGGGGGGTTGTTGGGGTATGGGTATAGGGTGGATACGTGGGTTTGAGTAGGGTGATCATTGCTCGGCACAACATCGAGGGCCGAAGGGCCTGTTCTGTGCTGTACTGTTCTATGTTCTATGTTATGTTCATGCTTGGTGCAAGATAGGAGCCCAGCCAGGACTGCATTGTAATACAGTACTCCAATCCAGAGATAACAAAGGCATGAATGAAAACTGTGACATTGTTATGGAGGTGGAAATCAGCTGTCCTATAATGCCTTGGATATATGATCGGAAACTCATCCTTGGGTCACATATGGCACCAAAGTTGTGAACAGACTGGTTCGGCCTCTGGCAGTTGCCAGGGAGAGGGATGGAGTCGATGGATAGTGGACAGAGGGTTATGGTGTTGGAGATCCTAAAGATGGAGAGGGTTCAAGGCTATGAAGGCATCTGAAAACAAAGATGATAATTTAAAAATTGAGACACCGCTGGTCTTGGTGCGAGTTAGAGATTTATGGAACAAACTGTTAAGGGTGCCTGACAGTCTCCATGACCATTTGCAGAGGCCCTGTTAGATTATGGGGCACACTCTCTGATATTTGAAACTCACCTTAGAGGCAAATCCCTCCCATTCTTCCGCTGCAGTGAAGTAGTGCTTGTACATCATAGCACAATGATCACTCCAGAGGTCAAAATGACAGTTGGATGTTCACAAAGCAGAAAAACAAAGTTTATCTTAAACAAATACTTTTCTTGGTTGACCTGATCTGAGTTAGTCAGCAGTCAGGCTAATGAACATTATGGTAATTACAGAGCTGTAAAGGAAAAGTGCAAATCAAACAATTGTTACCTGGGAAACATCCATTGGTTTATCAGGAATGTTTAAAATTGCATTTGGAATTGTAACCAGTTCTTCAGAAACATGGGGAAAGAAGCCTTTTGCACATAGAAACATTAAAAACACTTTATAAATGCAACTTGTTGTTCTGCATGTAGATGTGTTTCCTGATTTCACCACTGAATGGTCTAGCTTTAATTTTAAGATTGTGTCCCCTTGTTTGGAATTTCACCACGACAGGAAATAGTTTCTCTTTATCTAACTTATCATATCGCTTTATCATTTTAAACTGCTCAATTGGACCTCCCCAATATTTTATACTGAAGGGAATACAAGTCAAGTTAGTACAAACTGTCCTCAAATTTAATCAGTGAGTTTCACTTTCCAAATTCTTTGTTTGGATTTAATCTTTGCACGAGTCACTTGCTGATCACGACAGTTGTGTTTTTGGACGGCTCTGGGTCACTGACCGCTCGTGGCACCACCATGCCAAGCCCTGGATAATTTACCTGTTCCAGAGCAACCCTTGTCCCTGCCCATATGCCCCAACAACTACCAGTCACCCGCTCTGGCTGTGCGGCTGAAGGCTATTGCTGATAGAGAATTGGCAATTGTGGTGAAGTGAGCACTTCACACATCCCAAGTGGATTCCCGTGGGTGGACGGGCCATGTAGCATGTGGGGTCATTGCCTTGAATCCCAATCAGTTTGATGCATGGGCACTGTGCCTGAACACTGCGGGAGGCAACACCACACACGCAGCAACCAACATCTGAACACCCATGGAATGGGACATAGTTCCGGGGACATGTCCATGGCCACAGAGGGTGAGTGGGTGCCACAGGGAGGTGGGGGATACCTGGAGAGCTGGGCAAAGGGTTCAGAGGTCAGCCCGCATTGCGGAAGAAAGTGACAGAGGCATCATTATGGTTATGCACAAAGGTGTTTCATATGTTTTACAATTCCCCCACTCTCCCGATGGCACAGCACCCCCTCCCCCCAACCTCCCTAACCATAGCTGACATCTCCCCCTGAATGTCCTGGCTGCACCCTATCATCTCAATCAACCCCAGGTTCCTATGTATCACAGGCTCAGATCAGGCTGGCACCCAGCTAGGTCCTGGGATCCAGCAGCCCTCCAGCTGCTGTCTTGTCTGGGGGTCCCTGCTTTCACCTGGTGTACATCATCAGCACTGTGGTGCTCACCAGATTGTGCCTCAGAAGTCTGTCCATTAACATCACCCACCAAGATGTGTGTATCTGCGCTGGTGGAGGGTGGAGATGACAGCTGTGCCCCGTCTATAATGTTTGTATCCTTGGAGCTCTGTTCCGAGGTGTTCTCCTCGAAGTCAGGAGAGGGTGCTGCCTGGGATGAGCCGGCGCCATGGGCTGGAGAACCTGTGGGAGAGTGGACGTGTGGTCAGTGGAAGGGATGGGTCAGTCAGCAAGACAATAACAACTCATGTTTTACAGGTCCTCGGGGTGGAGCACGGTGGTTCCTCACCTCTACGGCATCCATCAGTCTTCTCATGGGTGACCGACCTGTCCTTGGCCACCCCAGTCACTTTCAGGGCATGCTTCTTGAAGGAGGTTAGGATTCTTAAGTCGGGCACCCCACCGCCAGTCTGGGCCCTCTCCCGATGATTATGGGAGATCTTTTCCTGAGGAGACACAGAGGGGGCATCGTTAGCCATAAGCGTGGTTCACAGTGGTGGGAGGGGGCGTGTGAAGGGGGAGGGGTTGGAGGGAGGTTTTGGGGTTGCATGGGGAGTTCGGATGGATGCTCCTGGGGGTGGGGGGGGGGGGGGGGGGGGTGGGGGGGTCTACTTACTCATGCTGCCCGGTGTAGGTCATTGACCCTCTTACGGCACTGGAGGCAGTCCTCCTGGTCATATTCCCCGAGCTCACAGTTGCCACCACCTCATCCCTGGCAGCGCTGGCTGTCTTGTGGCTGACTCCCCTGGACCCTCGGGGGAACAGGACAACCCTCCAGGCCTCCACGGCATCTAGCAGTATCCCCAGATCTATGTCCTGGATCTTGGAGCTGATCTCCTGGGCGCCATTGTTGCAAGCTGGCTTGAGTTGGCTCAGCAAGTGCAGCTTAAGTGCTGCTGGACCTTGTTAGTGGGGGAGCTGGCTAGCGTGGTCCTGGCGAATCAGCTGGCGAGCCTTCATTTCTGGTGAGAAGCCTGTGAGGCTTCGTTAAGTGGACCAATTAACATCGAATTCCGTTGCCGGCCTCGCTGCAGAGAGGCTTGCGGCTATTCCCGCTCTCTACCATACTTAGAAATTTCTCCGGAGACTTGGACCCAAAGGGTCTAACCCACTGTCACAGAGTGTAAATGAGAGTGTCTGACCTACTGTCCCATATAGTCTCAGTCTGAAATGACAGTATTTGTCCCATTGTCCTCACATTCCTCTTTAATTTAATATTTTGAATCAGGAAAGAATATTTGATATTTCTGGATATCCAGTTCTTCACCTTTCTCTACATGCTGGGCGGGATTCTCAGACCTCCCGCTGGGTCCCGCCAGAATTCTCCGGCGCCAGAGGTTCGGCGGGGGCAGGAATCGCGCCGCGCCGGTAGGCGGCCTGGGCAATTCTCCGACCAGCGATGGGCCGAAGTCCCGCTCGTTCTATGTAGGTCCCGCTGGCGTAAATTGGACTAGGTCCCTTACCGGCGGGGTCTGGCGGCGCGGGTAGGCTCCGGGGGGGCGTGGGGCGATCTGACCCCGGGGGGGGGGTACTCCCACGGTGGCCTGGCCTGCGATCGGGGCCCACCAATCCGTGGGCGGGCCTGTGCTGTGGGGGCACGCTTTTCCTACACGCGGCCGTATAAGCCTCCGTGATGGCCGGTGCGAAGGTGAACCCCCCCCCCCAGCGCATGCGCGGGGATGACGTGAGCAGCCGCTGACGCTCCCGAGCGGACCCGTGCCGGCCGGCGGAGTCCCCTCGGCCCCGGTTGGCGCGGCGCCAAAGGCCTTCCACGCCAGCTGGCAGGGCGCCAACCACTCCAGCACCAGCCTAGCCACTGAAGGTGCGGAGGATACCGCACCTTTGGGGCGGCCCGACGCCGGTTTCCACCACCCCGTCCCGCCGGGACCTCCCGCCCTGCCAGGTACGGGAGAATCCCGCCCACTATGTTTGAGAGCCAACACCTTGTCACCTGATGCCAGAACAGGGAATATCCCAACTACTTCCTCTTGTTAAATGATGGGAATTGCACATTACAATGTTTTGACAAATTACTGTCACCTGTTCAATTGGCAAATCTGGCACACTTTCTGTTTGAATTTATGATATAATTTCCTTTCCCCACTGCATCACTTCCTTATGGAAAAGTGCACATTGGTTAGATAAAGCAGCAGACATAGTTCCTGCACAGAGGCTATGTTGGAATCCATCTGCACAGATGACATTTGGGGTCAGTTTCATTTAATGTGAATGGTAAACAGACCTCGCCTGAACTATTAAA
Organism: Scyliorhinus canicula; assembly: GCF_902713615.1. NCBI lineage: Eukaryota > Metazoa > Chordata > Chondrichthyes > Carcharhiniformes > Scyliorhinidae > Scyliorhinus > Scyliorhinus canicula. The sequence continues at coordinate 122,681,418 of NC_052161.1, read as the reverse complement.
GGGACATAGGCATGAGGTGATCCCTGTTCTCTGTTATTCACTGTCCAGAAGGAGGGCAATCATTAAAATATTCCTGATGCTGATGTGTTTGAAGAGCATAATAGGAATACAGAATATATCAAACACTGCTCCCTTTTTCGGGGGTTTGCCATTGCTATGGTGACAGTCCCCACCACTTAGCTTATCTGCTATTGATTACTTCTCCTTGATGATCAGTACTTTACTGTCACTGCAAATCGCAATAACTGCCTATAGGCAGATGGTCTCTATATCGGTTAGGTCTACAGATGCTCTCGGGCTGTTTAGCACACGGCTAAATCGCTGGCTTTGAAAGCAGACCAAGCAGGCCAGCAGCACGGTTCAATTCCCGTAACAGTCTCCCCGAACAGGCGCCGGAATGTGGCGACTAGGGGCTTTTCACAGGAACTTCATTTGAAGCCTACTCGTGACAATAAGCGATTTTCATTTTCATTTCAATATAGATGGCCTCTCTGTGATTGTGGTCTCTCAGTACAGGTGGTCTCTCAGTACAAGTGGTCTCTCCATACAAGTTGTGTATGTACAGGTTGTCCAGTAATGGTGATATTTCAGTACTGATAGTCTCAATACAGGTGACATCTCTATCCATGAGCTCCTTTTGCACTGGTGGTCTCTCTTTTTAGGTGGCCACTCTTCCAAGGTGGTCTTTCTTTACAGAGTTTCACTGCACAAGTGCTCTGAGTACAGATGGTCTTTCTGTACTTGTGCCTTCTCTGTGGAGGTTGCACTTTCTCCCTGTGTCTGCGTGGGTTTTCTCCGGGTGCACCTGTTTCCTCCCATAGTCCAAAGATGTGCAGGTTAGGTGCATTGGCCATGACGAATTGCCCCTTGGTGTCCAAAAGATTAGTTGGGGATAATGGGTTACGGGGATAGGGTGGAGGCATGGGCTTAAGTAGGGTGCTCTTTCCAAGAGACAGTGCAGACTCGATGGGCCAAATGGTCTCCTTCTGCACTGTAAATTCTATGAATCTATGAATCTATGATAGTACTGAAATTTGGTTAACTCTCAGAAGCTTGTACTTCTCCAACCACTCCTCAAAACTAGTGAACCTCCCATCTACAAACCTCACCAAACCACTCTGACCCCTCCTCTCTCCGAGCTCCAAAGGACGAGTCCAAAACCGCTGGCACAAAACGATGGTTTTCAAAACTGGGGCTAACGCCGACATAGCACCCAGATTAAAATGCCACCTAAACTGTCCCCATATTCTCAAGGTAAGCACCACCAAGGGGTTGGCAGTCCATTTCATCGGGGAAAATGGAAGGGGAGCCATGACCAATGCTCTCAAACTGGTGCCCTTCCAGTCATTCCTCTCCACCCCGGTAACTTTTCAATATTCGCCGCCCAATAGTAGTATAATAGGTTGGTCAACGCTAGGCCCACTGACTGCCTATCCCTTTGTTAAAAAAAACTCTATGGAACCGCAGGGTATTGCCTTCCCAAATAAAATATGAGATCAATTTATTGACTCTCGCAAAGAAAGATTTCAGAAGGAAAGCTGGAAGGCACTGTAACAAAAATAGAAATTTTGGGAGGATATTTATTTTGACTGACTGAACCCTCCCAGCCAAAGTCAGCGGTAGGCTATCCCACTTCTTTAGGTCAGCCTTTACCACTTTAACCAGGTCCCCGAAATTTAACTTCTGTAGCGAGGCCTAATCATGGGGCCACCCGGACTTCGAAATAACTAAAGCTCGATCTGGCCAAGCGAAAAGGCAACTTTCCCAGGTTGGCTCCCCTCCCTGGGAGATTCACCGGAAAGCATTTGCTTTTCCCCAAGTTCAATTTATACCCAAATGCTATAACCTGCACGAGACCTACGGGGTTGGAGCAATCAGTTTCCCCATGAGTCTCACCGAATACTAGCTCCCCTGCTGAGAGGGCGGGGAGCCCGAGATCATTCGTGATTAAGACCTGTATTGTCAGCCAGGTTTGGAGTCGACAGAGCAGGCCCAACTGGGAAGTGATGTATATTGTAAATACAATTGCTTTGCATAAACCATAACAAAGAGTCATCGGACTCGAAACTTTAGCTCTTTTCTCTCCCTACAGATGCTGCCAGACTTGCTGAGATTTTCCAGCATTTTCCCTTTCGTTTCAGATTCCAGCATCCGCAGTAATTTGCTTTTATTCTTTTTCATTTTACTAACCTGGGGCAGGATTCTCCCCTACCCAGCGTGGCGCCAACCACTCCGGGGTCGGGCCTCCCCAAAGGTGCAGAATTCTCCGCACCTTTGGGGGCTAGGCCCGTGCCGGAGCGGTTGGCACCACACTGACTGGCACAAAAACCGGCGCCAGCGGCCTTTCAGGCCCGCCGCCCGGCAGCGGGGCTGGCTGAAAGGCTTTCGCCGGTTCACGCATGCGCCGGCGGTGACGTAAGCGGTCAGCTGCCGCTGTACGTCATCACAGGCGCATGCGCGCTGTGGGTTTCTCTTCTGCTTTCGCCATGGCGGAGGCCGTGGCAGCGGCAGAGGAGAAAGAGTGCCCCCAGGGCACTTGCCCGCACCCTGATAGGGGGGCCCCAATCGCGGGCCTGGCCACTGTGGGGGCACGCCCCGGGGTCCGATCGCCCCGCGCCCCCCCCCCCCCAGGACCCCGGGGGCCCGGTCGCGCCGATCCCGCCACCACCAGAGGTGGTTCAAACCTCGACGGCGGGAGATGCCTCCCAGCGGCGGGACTTCAGCCCATCGCGGGCCGGAGAATCGCCGCAGGGGCCTCGCCGATCGGAGTGGCGAGATTCCCGCCACCGCCAATTTCCGGGTGGCGGAGAATCTCTGCCACGGCGGGGGCAGGATTTTCGGTGGCCCCAAGCGATTCTCCGACCCTGCTGGGGGTCGGAGAATTTCGCCCCTGGTTTGGACTTGTTTGTGGTCTACAAAACCCAAGAAGGAGCCAAACCTCTCAAGCAACAATGTTATCACCTCTACATTGGAGAGAGTGTCTGTCACATACAACAACTGATCATCCGCATACAATAACACCCCATTCTGCCTCCCCCCCTCTCTATCCCCTCCACTTTGTGGATGACCTCACTGTTATGGCCAGAGGCTCAATTGCCAAGGCAAACAATAGCAGGAACGGTTGACATCCCTGTCTCAAGCCTCTCCTCACTTGGAAGTACTTCAAACTTAAAGTGTTTGTATGGACACTCGCGGTGGGGGCCCTATATAGGAGCTGGATCTAAAATATAGATCTAGGCCCAAAGCCCAACACGATCAAGATGTCAAACAAATAGCCCCACTCCACCCTATCAAAAACCTTTTCCGCATCCAGTGAGATAATCACCTCCGACTCAAGAGTTGGAGAGGAGGACAAAACAACATTAAGCAACCTCTGAACATTGGCCGACAACTGTCTTCCCTTAACAAACCCTGTCTGCTCCTCAGATATGACCCCTGGGAAGCAGGGTTCCATGTCCCTAGCCAAGACCTTCGTCAACAAATGTGGATCTGTATTCAATAATGAAATAGGGCGATATGACCCACACTCCGTTGAATCCTTAGCCTTCCTAAAGATTAAGGAGATCGACACCTGCGCCGATGTGGCCGGCAACGTCCCCAAGCCATAGAATTCTCAAACATCTCAAGCAGCACTGGTGCCAGCAACCCGGTAAACCTCTTATAAAATTCAATTGAGAACCCGTCCGGTCCTGACTGCATCAAACCCATACGCTCCATAACCTTCTCCAAAGTCAGAGGTGCCTCCTGTTCCTCCCTTTTTGGATTGGATTGGATTGGATTTGTTTATTGTCATGTGTACCGAGGTACAGTGAAAAGTATTTTTCTGCAAGCAGCTCAACAGATCATTCAGTACATGGGAAGAAAAGGGAATTAAACAGAATTCAAGAAAATACATGAGAATACATAATAGGGCAACACAATATATACAATGTACTACATAAGCATTGGCATCGGATGAAGCATACAGGGTGTAGTGTTAATGAGGTCAGTCCATAAGAGGGTCATTTAGGAGTCTGGTGACAGTGGGGAAGAAGCTATTTTTGAGTCTGTTCGTCCGTGTTCTCAGACTTCTGAATCTCCTGCCCGATGGAAGAAGTTGGAAAAGTGAGTAAGCCTTTTCTTCTGTTCCATCACCAGAATAGCCAAACTGTCCAAAATCTCTAACATTGAAAATCCATCCTCGAGGTGTTTTAACTCGTAGAGGTTTTGATAAAATGCCTCAAATGTCTTATTAACCTTGGCTGGGGCAGAGACCTCTCTATTCCAACCCCCCGTGACCCTAACCGGCAGTTTCCTGAGAGGTCGCTTGTCATCTCAACGATGTGCCAACAAGCGACTAGCCTTTTCCCCACGCTCATAAAATGCCCCCCTTGAACGTCGCAGCAGGCTCGCTGCCCTGTCAGTTGACAGCAGCCCAGACTCCAACTGTAGCTTCTCCCTACTAGCCAGTAACTCCGGTGTCAGATTGACTGAATATTGACGGTTCATTTCCAAGATGTCATCCGCCAACCTCTGCCTCTCCACCCTTTCACTCTTCTCCTTGTGCGCCTTAAAATAAATGATCTCCCCTTCACCAACCACCTTCAACGCCTCCCACAAAGTGGAAGGCAAAATCTCCTCACTCTTATTAAATCTCAGATACTCCTCAATGGCTGTGAAGACCCTCTCGCAGAAGCCCTTATTCGCCAGCAGTGACGTATCAAACCTCCACAAGGGGCGCTGAGTGGGGCCTAACCCAATCACCATGCCCACATAATGCGGAGCATGGTTAGAAATCACTATCACCAAGTACAACACCCCACCACCCCGGCAGTAGGGGTCTACTTACCACAAAGAAATCAATCCTGGAATACACCTGGTGAACTTGAGAGAAAGAAATCTCCTAGGGTCTGCTCCCCTCACGTGCTCCATAAATGCCAACAATACCGGCGCCATCTCAGAAGGCTTCAACACCTTAGGCCTCAACTTATCAAATTGGGGATCTTATATGCAGTTAAAGTACCCTCCCATAATTAGTTGGTGTGAATCCAAATCCGGAATTAACAACAACAACTTAGTAATAAAAGCTGCGCCATCCCAATTTGGGGCATATCCTTTGACCTGCACCACCAGTGCACCCGCTAACAACCCACTAACCATCATGTACCTCCCATTCGGATCCATCAAAACCTTCACATCAGAAAGGTTATTAATCAGGATTGCTGCCCTCCAGGCCCTACTAACAAACCCCGTAATAAACACATGTTCCACCCAATCCTTCTGCAACCTTATCTGATCTCTATCTCACAAATGGATCTCCTGCAACAACATCACATCATCTTTCAAAGTCCTAAGGTGCGCAAAAAACCCTAGATCTTTTTACCGGACCACTCAACCCTCACATTCCATGTGACTAGTCGGATGGAATCCCTATCCCAACCCCGCAACCCCCCCTCTTAACAGAGTCAGCCATTCCTCCCTTGTGAGGTCGTCCAGCAACCCTCCAGGAAGGGCTGACACCAGGCACACTGAAGATGGCAGCCAGATTCCCCAAAACAACAGGATAAAGAAAAGTCCTCAGCCATCGTCAGAAAACTAACCCACTCCTCATGCCCGCCCCTTCCCACCACCCACCAATTCCACACCCAAATAACCAAGCCAATCCCAACCATAAGACAATAAGACTATAAAACATAGGATCAGAATTAGGCCACTCGGCCCATCCAGCCTGCTCCGCCCTTCAATCATGGCTGATATTTTTCTCATCCCCATTCTCCTGCCTTCTCCCCGCAACCCCTGATCCCCTTATTAATCAAGAACCTACCTATCTCTGTCTTAAAGATACTCAGGGATTTGGCCTCCACGGCTTTTGGTGGCAAATAGTTCCACAGATTGACCATCTGCTGGCTGAAGAAATTCCTCCTTATCTCTATTCTAAATGATCATCCCTTCAGTCTGAGACTGTGTTCTCTGGTTCTAGTTTTCCCACTTGTAGAAACATCCTCTCCATGTCCACTCTAATCAGGTCATTTTGAAAAGTGAAAAGTTGTGGGCCCAGCACTGACCCCTGAGACACACCACTATTCACCGGATGCCATCCTGAGAAAGACCCCTTTATCCCCACTCTCTGCCTTCTGCCAATCAACCAATCCTTTATCCATTCCAGTATCTTTCCCTTAACACCATGGGATCTTAGCTTATTAAACAGCCTCCTATACGATATATTGTCAAAGACCTCCTGGAAATCTAAATAGATCCCGTTCACTGGTTCCCCTTTGTCTAACCTCCTGGATACCTCCTCAAAGAATTCTAACAGATTTTTCAGACATGACGACCCTTGACAAAACTGACTCAGTCTTATTTTACCATGCACTTCCAAGTACTCCGCAATATCATCTTTAATAATGGATACCATAATTTTACCAATGACCAAAGCCGGTCTAACCGGCCTATAATTTCCCGTTCTGCCTCCCTCCCTTCTTAAACAGGGGTGTTTAATTAGCCATTTTCCAGTACTCCGGGACCGTCCCTGCCTCCAGTAATTCCTGAAAGCTAACTACCAATGCCTCCACTATCTCCTTAGCTATCACCTTTAGAACTCTGCAATGTAGTCCATCCGGTCCAGGTGATTTACCGACATTCAGACCTTTCAGTTTCCCCAGAACCTTCTCCTTAGTGATAGCCACTACACTTACCTCTGCCCCTGATTCTCATATACCCCCATATAGCCTCCATATACTCCCCCATCAAAACCCAACCACCCAATAACCATAACCCCACAGCTCATACTTAATAAACACGCCCAGCATACGAGCCGCATATAACCCCATCTCTACACTTCCATTGACTTACTATTCCAGCTAGCAGGATGGCCCCCACACAGAGAACCATTCATAACCCCAAAATGCTGAAACACCAAACCAGTGGTCCTTATTTTCATAGGTCACCCGGGATAAGCCACACCAAACCAAACTTTGTTACGGTCCAGTGCTGCCTTGGCTTTATTGAAAGCTGCACACCTCCTGGCCAGCAACGCTCCAACATTCTGGTAGATTCTCACCTCACAGGCTTCCCATCTGCTATTCCAATGCGCCTTCGCCTACCGCAAAACTCTTTCTTTATCCTGGTAGCTGTGGAATCATACGATAATTGCTCATGGTAGCTCATCAGCTGGGGTTTCTGCCTTAATAAGCTGTGGTCTCGATCCAGCTTGGGATGGTCCATCATTTCCCCCTCGCCCACCATCTTCCAGAACAACTGTGCCATAAACATTGTCAGGCTCGGACCCTCCAGCAACACAACAACTCTCAGATTCTGCCTTCTCGGCTGATTTTCCAGGTCATCCAGCTTAGCCCTCAAACTCTTGTTGTCAGCCACCATCCTTGTAACCTCCACCTCCAGAGATGCGATCTGGTCATTATGCCTCGACAGAACAATCCCTCCTACTGCAGCTCTTCACCCTGCTGCTACACCACCTCATCCACTTTAGTCAGGGCTCCTCGAATTGAGGAAATCGCTGCCTTGATTGGCTTCCCATGGTCTCCTGAGACCTCCCGGCAGTTCCACAGCTAAGATTTCAACGGTTCGTGGCCCCTGACACTGCAATCACCTCCGCCATTTTCTTCTCCAAGGCACCCAAAGCTTCCACTTTTGAAGCTGTTTCTTTCTTCTTCTATTGCCTAGTTCTGAACCGATTGCGCATTCCCCTACTGTGGGACACTCAATCCATCCATTTCAACAATTTTCAGTCCAAATTTCCTTAGCTGGTTGGGCGAACAGAGATTAAAGAACAATCTCCGGCGGGAGCCACCTCACGTGTGGCCATTCCGTTAGATGCCGCACCGGAAGTCACCTACATTGTTAATGTTGTTGGCTGTACCTCGATTCGAGAATGACAACTACACAGGGTTGCAAGTTTCTACCATGGGTCTTTATGTGACTGAACAGGCCAATTTGTGATCCACAATGGATGAGAAAATGGGACAGGATGTTACACGAGGTAGTGGGAACCAGAATCCAGAAATTTCTTCTTTTTCTTTCCTTCTCTGCCACTAAATATCATTAAGAAATTGTGATTCAAAGCATGATGCATCTTGAAGGACAAGTTGGCACCATTTTGAACAATTGGTAGCAAGCTCCTCCCAGGTATTAGTGTCAATGCTGCCACACTTCAAGCAGAGCTTCAGGGGGTCTTTGAGATATTTTCTTTGTTCTCCAGAATACTAGCCATTTTAGAGATGCGAGGCAATGACGTAGTGGTATTGTCGCTGGATTAGTAATCCAGAGACCCAGAGTAATGCTTTGGGCAGTTGGGTCCGAATCCAACCATGGCAGATGGTAAAATTGGAATTCGATAAAAATCTGGAATTAAAAGTCTAATGATGACCATGAAATGATTGTTGTAAAAACCCATTTGATTCACTAATGTCCTTTAGAGAAAGACGTCTGTTGTTCTGGTCTGGCCTACATGTGACTCCAGATCCACAGCAATATGGCTGATTCTTAATTGCCTTCAGAGGTAAGCGACATCCAAATGCCATGAATGAATAAAAAAACGAAGAGGACACGGGGTGGAGACTTTTTTCAGCCACCCACACGTGAATTTGAGCAGCCGTCACCGTCAAGGTATCCATGAAATTGAGGGCTGCAATCACTCCATCTGCCACTGTTCCTTTTCATAATGAGAATGTCATCCAAGTAGACAGCCACCTTTAGGAGGCCCTGCAAAATGTTTTCCATCACCCGCTGAAAGATTGCCAGCCCAAACGATGAAATCCCAAACGAGAGGCGGGTGCACTCAAACAACCCCCAATGAGTATTAATGGTGGCAAACTTTCTGGTCTCTGGATCTAGCTCCACCTGCAGATACCCATGGCTCATGTCCAGCTTTGTGAAGGAGCATCCTCCAGCCAATCTGGTGTATAAATATTCTACTTGGGGCATCGGGTGTCGGTCCAGACATGAGGCCCTGTTCGCAGTGAGTTTGAAATCTCCGCAAAGGCAGACTGTCTTGTCGGGCTTCAGTACCGGCACCATAGGCAAGGGCCATTCCACAAACTGCACCGGGCGTATGACCCCCAGATCCTACAGGTGCCAAAATACTGAATCGTCCTTCGTCAGCAAAGCATAGGGTATTGGGTTCGCACTGAAATATTGGGCTGAGCATCAGGATCAGATGGGCTTTGGGTTCATTCATTCTACCCAGACGCTCCTGGAACACTTTGGGGTATTTACTCAGTCATTTAGACTCCCGGTGTCCATCTGAAAGGTGTGTTGCCAGTCAAAATAGGGAACTTGTAACCAGTCTTGCCCCAACAAATGTGGTCCTAGTCCCTGCACCACAACCAACGGAAGTCGAATTGACTGCTGCCCGTGCAATAAGCGGAGACAGGGTGGTCCCCACGATTTTAAAGGCTCCCCAGAGTAAGAAATTTCACGATTTTTAAAAGCACAAGTGAACCACGCCATTGGGAACTCAGCTTATCGGAGGCAGAGCATTGCAGAAGCCACGGAGAATACCGGTCAGGCTGCTAATGACATGCAAATGGTTTTTACCATACGTGCGTTCTGGACCACATTGACGCTGCTGTTGAGGTGAAGGAGAATTGTGATTTGGCATCAGATCGGCGCCCGCTACAATTTTAGCGTGGAACCTATTCTCCACCCAATCGCATTTCCCAATTTCGCCGACAGCCAATGGAGAATCCTGCCCATTATCTCTGTGTGCAGGTGGTCTCTCAGTGCTGCTCATGTCTGTAAAATTCACTGGTCTTTATATAATTGGTCAAACCAAATTAATGGGGTGAGATTTTCCCTTCTAGGGACTAAGTCCCCACGCCAGCGGGAAAACCGGCACCAACTACTCCCGCGTCAACAGCCCCCGAAAGTAAGGTACTCTCTGAATTTTTGGGGGCTAGATGGACGCCAGAGGAGTTGGCGCCGCTCCAGCCGGTGCTGAAGGGCTGGCGTGAGTTCAAGCATGCGCGAAACAGCTGGCGTGATCTCACGCATGCGCGGGGGTTGTCTTCTCCACGCCGCCCCCCGGGGAATATTGCGGAGCCCTACAATGCGGAGGAAAGAAGTCCCCCCCACACCTAGTCCCCGCAGATCGGTAAGCCCCAATAGCGGGCCAGGCCACTGTGGGGGTCCCCCCCCCTGGGGTCAGATCACCCCCCCACCCCCCCCCCCCCCCCCCCACCCCCCCCCCCACCGCCGCCAAGGACCACCCTTGATCCCGCCATGTGTGAGGTGAGTAATTCACGCCGGTGGGACTGGCCAAAACTGAACAGCCGCTCCGCCCATCGGGGCCCAAGAATCGCCGGGGGGGGCGCTGTCAACGGCCCCCAACCGCCGTGGTGGGAATCGCGGTGCTGGAGAATAGGGCAGTTGGTGTCGGGGCGGGATTCATGCCTCCCCCCGGGGGCTCGGAGAATCCCAGCCATGATCTCTATTCAGGTGCTTATTCTCTGTATAGGTGTTGTTAAATATAGGCGATCTCATTCAAGTGTTTTCTCAATATAGGTAGTTTCTCTATACAGGTATTCTCAGTACTGGTAGTTGCTCTGCAGGTAGTCTCAGTGAAGGTATTTTCTCACTGTATATGGTATCATTATATGCCTCAGTAGAGACTGTCTTCAAATACAAGTGTTTTCAGCATAAACAATTTCTTAGGACAAGTGGGCTATAATTACAGATGGGTCTCTACACTCGTGGTCTCAGTATAGGTGGTATCTGTACAGATGGGTTGTGGCTGGTTATGCCATCACTTTTGGTTAGTGACATCAGAGAAAAATACACGCTGTGGCTGTTGACCCGCAGTTTTATGCACAACAGTAATTCATGTTTCGTTGGTTGCTAATTACACCTAATTTAGGGCAAGTGAATCAGACCATGTCTCAGATTTAAACACGAACAACCCAACCCACTGACTAATTCTTGTGTGATTTGCAGAACCCTGATCCGTTGGTATTACACAAAAAAATTCCAGAAATGTTGTCTCATGTGACAGGACAGGTAGAACACAACACAACTCATAATCTATGTGTGTCTTCAACTGAGCTAAATGTTCTCCAGTTCTTTTAATCTATCTCTGTGCTGATAGTCACATCATGTCAAACTCGGTTTTCATTTGATCCCCTGTGCTTTGCCCAGTGCTTTCTGAATCTCTTTTACAACATATTATTCAAAAGCTTTCTTCTTATAAAATGATTAAACAAGAAAAGATATCTGTCCAAATTGGTACACACAGAAAATCCGTAATCGGTATTTCATCTCCCTTTGTGGATTTTTACCTTTCTGCTTCGTGTAACAACCCCTCCAAGAATTGTCAAACTCTCCCACCTGTTTTCTAGCATTCCTCCATTCCTATACTTCCATTCCAACAATCTGAGGCCAGGAACCCACACTTGGAGACAATGTCAAAATTTCCCTTCATCATGCAAACCAATCTCAGTAATTTTTATTGCATGAATTAGCAACCCTACATATTGCTAACATTATATCACCAATCTGAGCTATCCCCAGTCACCACTGAGAATTATATAAATACACATCAGAATTTACAGCTCAGGTTGAGGCTATTTAGTCCAATATAATTGTGCCAGAATGAATCATCTGGAACTTTCCACTAGAATTTCAAAACACCGGTGTTGTCTTGAAGAACTGAGGTTCTTTTTATGAGAACAGATGAGATTAATTGGTAATCTGATCAATGTTCTGAAAATCATGAAGGGATGGGAGAGAATTTAGAAAAGCAGGCTGTTTCCAGTGATTGAGGGTTTAGATGAGGTTTCACACTTTTAATTTAACTGGAAGCGATTTAAGAGAGTGAAAAGGAACAATTTTCACAGACTAGTTCATGAGGCTGTGGAATTCACAACCTGAATAAGTGACTGAAGCAAATGGCAATATTTAAAAATAGGATTCACAGATATTTGAAGGAAAGGAGGATAAAAGGATATGCGAACTGGGCAGACATGAGATTAGGATTAGAATTACTGTTCTTGTGGTGGATAAACACTAACATGGACTGACTAGACTAAATGGCCTGTATCTGTAATATCTAATATTGTGGAGTTGAAACCAACCACAAGACTTGTGCACGTAATTGTAGTTGATACTTTATTCCAGTGCTGAGGGAGTGCTGCACTGTTGGAGGTGCCATCAAATTGCAGTGCCATCTCAACAGGAGGTTGTGTAATTCACAGGTGGGTTCACATCATTCAGACAAGGAGCTCCTGGGCTGGATTCTCTGCAGCCCGACGGCAAAATCGTGATCGCCGATTGGGCATAGAATGGATTCCGAATCGGGGCCTGCAGCAGTTTGACGCCAGTCCACTATGTTCTGCCCCCTCCAAACCGGCATTATCATGACGCTCCCCACGCGCCGTTTCAACACCGTTGGCGCGACACCGGCCGGCGGCCACATCATACAACATGATGCCGGCTGCACGCGGACTGGCCTGCTGAAAAACTGCCCCCCTGTAACCCCCTTTGCCACCCCTGGACCACCCCCACCAGTCCCCCCAGCCCCCGCTGAAGCCTCCCCTGCCAGCGGACCCCCCCCCCCTCCGACTGTGGCGGCACTGGACATAGTCCACAGCCGCCTCGCAAGGTTCCCGAAAAGTGAGAGGACACGCGCCCCACGCTGTCGGGGACTCGACTCATCGAGGGTTGGGGGACGGCCTCAGGTGATGTTCTGAAGCCGCCCTGAGGGCGTGGAATATACTCCTCGAGTATGTCGTTTTTGAGGGGGCGGGGCATCGGAAAAATGGCGCCACCCCCGATTCCGCCGTGAAAGTGGATTCTCCGGCCGATCGCCGATGGGGATTTCAGTATCAGTGATTGGAGAATCCCGCCCTTAGTCTCCCAAACAGATAATCCAGCCCCCTGACTTTATTCACCCATTAAAGTAAAACAGAAGCTATGTTAGAAACAAAAGCTACCTCATTGAAGCAGGCTTTACCCGCCCATCTTTCGAACCTATAACATAGAAACAGACCATTCAGCTTAACCAGTCCATGTCGGTGTTTATCCTCCAATGAGTAACAGTCCTAAACTCAAGTGCTCACCTTGTTCTCGGATTTCTTTATTCCCTTTTCCTTGAACCATCGATGTAACCTTTTCTTGAATGTCGGGACTGTCTTCACTTCAATCATTTGGGCTTCTCTCAGCCTCAGCTTTGCATTTCTACAAAGTACAGTCTGTAACTTCTTCTGTCTTTCTAGTGAAATGCCAAGGGCCTTTTCAAAAGAACCTATAGATCTCATAAAATATCAAATGTAATAGAAAAGGTTAATTCTGAGTCACTTGCTGCTGAGTCACTGAAGCAGTCCATATACAAATGCAGCAAGACCTGGACAATTTCCAGGCTTGGGCTGACAAGTAGCATGTATGATTTGTGCCACACAAATGCCAGGCAATGACCATCTCCAATAAGAGAGAATCAAACAGGTCGGAGAAGAGGACCTTGAGGGAAGTGGAGTAGAGAGTTATTGTATTGTGGAGTAATAGAATAAGCCTTGTTGTATCCTGTCTATCTGGCTACGTGTGAGTCCTTGCCTTCAGTCACGACAGCAATGAATCATTTTGTCACTATTTAAAAAAAACATTTAGAATATCCAATTCATTTTTTCCAATTAAGGGGCAATTTAGCGTGGCCAATCCACCTACCCTGCACATCTTTGGGTTGTGGGGGCGAAACCCACGCAAACATGGGGAGAATGTGCAAACTCCACACACACACAGACAGTGACCCAGAGCCGGGATCGAACCTGGGACCTCAGCGCCGTGAGGCAGCAATGCTAATCACTGTGCCACCGTGCTGCCCTTAGTCACTATTGAAACAATAATATCACTTTATTATACTACTTTATGATATACGCAGCCACGGATTAAGGGCTTCCTGGGAGGCAATGGTCAGAATGTAAATTGGATCCTCATTTCATTTTTAATTTTACATAAGGCAGTCACCTCAGTCCTTTCTGAAAGTTTTCTGAAGTTACTAATTTTGAATCAGTTTCTAATTATCTTCAGTCACATTTCCTATGCAGGTTTTCAATGATCTCAATTACTTGAGTCACTTTAAAAGAAAATTTATTTACAGGATCTGGTTGTTGCAGGCTAGTCCTGCATTTATTGCCCATTGCTGGCTGTCCTTGAGAAGGTAGTGGTGAGCTACATTCTTGAATAGCTGCAGTCCCTGAGGTGTAGGTACATCGTAAGAAGTCTTACAACACCAGGTTAAAGTCCAACAGGTTTGTTTCAAACACGAGCTTTCGGAGCACAGCTCCTTCCTCAGGTGAATGGAGAGGTATGTTCCAGAAACATTTATATAGACAAAGTCAGAGATGCTGGACAATGCTTGGAATGCGAGCATTTGCAGGTAATCAAATCATTACAGATCCAGGGAGAGGGATAATCACAGGTTAAAGAGGTGTGAATTGTCTGAAGCCAGAACAGTTGGTAGGATTTTGCAAGTCCAGGCCAGATAGTGGAGGGTGGATGTAATGCGACATGAATCCAAGATCCCTGTTGAGGCCACACTCATGCGTGCGGAACTTAGCTATAAGTTTTTGCTCGGCAATTCTGCGTTGCCGCGTGTCCTGAAGACCGCCTTGGAGAACGCTTACCCGGAGATCAGAGGCTGAATGCCCTTGACTGCTGAAGTGTTCCCCGACTGGAAGGGAACATTCCTGCCTGGTGATTGTCGCACGATGCCCGTTCATTCGTTGTCGCAGTGTCTGCATGGTCTCGCCAATGTACCACGCTTCGGGACATCCTTTCCTGCAGCGTAAGTGGTAGACTACATTGGTCGAGTCGCACGAGTATGTGCTGCGTACCTGGTGGGTGGTGTTACCATGTGTAATGGTGGTATCCAGGTTGATGATCTGGCATGTCTTGCAGAGATTGACCTGGCAGAGTTGTGTGGTGTTGTGGTCGCTGTTCTGAAGACTGGGTAATTTGCTGCAAACAATGGTTTGTTTGAGGTTGCGCGGTTGTTTGAAGGCCAGTAGTGGGGGTGTGGGGATGACCTTGGCAAGATGTTCATCTTCATTGATGATGTGTTGAAGGCTGCGAAGAAGATGTCGTAGTTTCTCCGCTCCAGGAAAGTACTGGACAACGAAGGGTACTCTGTCTGTGGTGTCCCGTGTTTGTCTTAGACCATAAGACCATAAGACATAGGAGCGGAAGTAAGGCCATTCGGCCCATCGAGTCCACTCCACCATTCAATCATGGTTGATTTCAACTCCATTTACCCGCTCTCTCCCCATAGCCCTTAATTCCTCGAGAAATCAAGAATTTATCAATTTCTGTCTTAAAGACACTCAATGTCCCGGCCTCCACCGCCCTCTGTGGCAATGAATTCCACAGACCTACCACTCTCTGGCTGAAGAAATTTCTCCTCATCTCTGTTCTAAAGTAAGAAGTCTTACAACACCAGGTTAAAGTCCAACAGGTTTGTTTCAAACACGAGCTTTCGGAGCACGGCTCCTTCTTCAGGTGAATGGAAAGGCTTGTTCCAGAAATGTTTATATAGACACAGTCAGAGATGCCCCGGAATGCGAGCACCTGCAGGCAATCAAATCATCAAAGATGCAGAGAGAGAGGTAACTCCAGGTTAAAGAGGTGTGAATTGTCCCAAGCCAGTTCAGTCGGTAGGCCTCTGCAAGTCCAGGCTTGTTGGTGGGGGCCGAATGTAATGCGACATGAATCCCAGATCCCGGTTGAGTCCGCATTCATGCGTGCGGAACTTAGCTATAAGTTTTTGCTCAGCAATTTTGCGTTGTCGCGTCTCCTGAAGGCCTCCTTGTAGAAATTTAGAAATGTTCTAAAGTGACTCCCTTTTATTCTAAGGCTGTGCCCCCGCGTCCTAGTCTCCCCTGCTAATGGAAACAACTTCCCTACGTCCATCCTATCCAAGCCATTCATTATCTTGTAAGTTTCTATTAGATCTCCCCTCAACCTCCTAAACTCCAATGAATATAATCCCACGATCCTCAGACGTTCATCGTATGTTAGGCCTACCATTCCTGGGATCATCCGTGTGAATCTCCGCTGGACCCGCTCCAGTGCCAGTATGTCCTTCCTGAGGTGTGGGGCCCAAAATTGCTCACAGTATTCTAAATGGGGCCTAACTAGTGCTTTATAAAGCCTCAGAAGTACATCCCTGCTTTTATATTCCAAGCCTCTTGAGATAAATGACAACATTACATTTGCTTTCTTAATTACGGACTCAACCTGCAAGTTTACCTTTAGAGAATCCTGGACTAGGACTCCCAAGTCCCTTTGCACTTTAGCATTATGAATTTTGTCACCGTTTAGAAAATAGTCCATGCCTCTATTCTTTTTTCCAAAGTGTAAGACCTCGCACTTGCCCACGTTGAATTTCATCAGCCACTTCTTGGACCATTCTCCTAAACTGTCTAAATCTTTCTGCAGCCTCCCCACCTCCTCAATACTACCTGCCCCTCCACCTATCTTTGTATCATCGGCAAACTTGGCCAGAATGCCCCCAGTCCCGTCATCTAGATCGTTAATATATAAAGAGAACAGCTGTGGCCCCAACACTGAACCCTGCGGGACACCACTTGTCACCGGTTGCCATTCCGAAAAAGAACCTTTTATCCCAACTCTCTGCCTTCTGTCTGACAGCCAATCGTCAATCCATGTTAGTACCTTGCCTCGAATACCATGGGCCCTTATTTTACTCAGCAGTCTCCCGTGAGGCACCTTGTCAAAGGCCTTTTGGAAGTCAAGATAGATAACATCCATTGGCTCTCCTTGGTCTAACCTATTTGTTATCTCTTCAAAGAACTCTAACAGGTTTGTCAGGCACGACCTCCCCTTACTAAATCCATGCTGACTTGTCCTAATCCGACCCTGCACGTCCAAGAATTTAGAAATCTCATCCTTAACGATGGATTCTAGAATTTTGCCAACAACTGAGGTTAGGCTAATTGGCCTATAATTTTCCATCTTTTTTCTTGTTCCCTTCTTGAACAGGGGGGTTACAACAGCGATTTTCCAATCCTCTGGGACTTTCCCTGATTCCAGTGACTTTTGAAAGATCATAACTAACGCCTCCACTATTTCTTCAGCTATCTCCTTTAGAACTCTAGGATGTAGCCCATCTGGGCCCGGAGATTTATCAATTTTCAGACCTTTTAGTTTCTCTAGCACCTTCTCCTTTGTGATGGCAACCATATTCAACTCTGCCCCCTGACTTTCCTGAATTGTTGGGATATTACTCATGTCTTCTACTGTGAAGACTGACGCAAAGTACTTATTAAGTTCCTCAGCTATTTCCTTGTCTCCCATCACTAGATTACCAGCGTCATTTTGGAGCGGCCCAATGTCTACTTTTGCCTCCCGTTTGTTTTTAATGTATTTAAAGAAACTTTTACTATCATTCCTAATGTTACTGGCTAGCCTACCTTCATATTTGATCCTCTCCTTCCTTATTTCTCTCTTTGTTATCCTCTGTTTGCTAAATTGCCCGTAGTGTAAGGTTAATGGGGGGATTGTTGGGTTACGGTTACGTGGGTTTAAGTAGGGTGATCATTGCTCGGCACAACATCGGGGGCCGAAGGGCCTGTTCTGTGCTGTACTGTTCTATGTTCTATGTTCTATGTTTGTTTTTGTAGCCTTCCCAATCTTCTGACTTCCCACTACTCTTTGCCACATTATAGGCTCTCTCTTTTGCCTTGATGCATTCCCTGACTTCCTTTGTCAGCCATGGCTGCCTAATCCTCCCTCTGATAACCTTTCTTTTCTTTGGGATGAACCTCCGCACTGTGTCCTCAATTACTCCCAGAAACTCCTGCCATTGCTGTTCTACTGTCTTTCCCACTAGGCTCTGCTTCCAGTCGATTTTCGTCAGTTCCTCCCTCATGCGCCTGTAATTACCTTTATTTAACTGTAAAACCTTTACATCTGATTCTACCTTCCTTCTTTCAAATTGCAGACTGAATTCTACCATATTATGATCACTGCTTCCTAAGTGTTCCCTTACTTTAAGGTCTTTTATCAATTCTGGCTCATTACATAACACTAAGTCCAGAATAGCCTGTTCCCTCGTGGGCTCCATCACAAGCTGTTCCAAAAAGCCATCCTGTAAACATTCAATGAATTCCCTTTCTTTGGGTCCACTGGCAACATTATTTACCCAGTCCACCTGCATATTGAAGTCCCCCATGATCACTGTGACCTTGCCTTTCTGACATGCCCTTTCTATTTCGTGGTGCATTTTGTGCCCCTGGTCCTGACCACTGTCAGGAGGCCTGTACATAACTCCCATTATGGTTTTTTTGCCTTTGTGGTTCCTCAACTCTACCCACACAGACTCCACATCGTCTGACCCTATGTCGTTTAGTGCTATTGATTTAATTTCATTTCTAATTAACAAGGCAACCCCGCCCCCTCTACCCACCTCTCTGTCTTTTCGATAGGTTGTAAATCCCTGGATGTTTAACTGCCAGTCCTGAACCCCCTGCAACCATGTCTCTGTGATGCCTACCACATCATACCTGCCAGTCACAATCTGGGCCACAAGCTCATCTACCTTGTTCCGTACACTGCGGGCATTTAAATATAGCACCTTTAATTCCCTATTGACTGTCCCTTTTTGTTTTCTTAGTGTGGTGGACCTTGGTTTACTGAGCCTTTCCATACACTGTGTCATATTTTGTGAGATGGGGACTATCGTAACCTCTCCTGAGCTCTGTCTTTTCATGATTTTTTGTAATCCTAAGCATCCTAAGCAGCTACGCTTCCCACTGATTCCTTCACCTCTTGGTTCCCTGACTTTCCCTTCCCCCCCAATCTCTTCTGAGGAGGTCGCTGCGGTTTTTTGCTGTGGCGCGTTGGAACTGTCGATCGATGAGTCGAGCGCCATATCCCGTTCGTACGAGAGCACCTTTCAGCATCTGTAGGTGTCTGTTACGCTCCTCCTCGTCTGAGCAGATCCTGTGTACACGGAGGGCTTGTCCATAGGGAATGGCTTCTTTAATGTGTTTCGGGTGAAAGCTGGAGAAGTGGAGCATCTTGAGGTTGTCTGTGGGCTTGAGGTAAAGCGAAGTGCTAAGGTGACCGTCCTTGATGGAGATGAGTGTGTCCAAGAATGCAACAGAATTTGGAGAATAGTCCATGGTGAGTCTGATGGTGGGATGGAATTTATTGATCTCATCGTGTAGTCGTTTCAGTGATTCTTCGCTGTGGGTCCAAAGGAAAAAAATGTCATCAATGTATCTGGTGTATAACGTCGGTTGCAGGTCCTGTGTGGTGAGGAAGTCTTGTTCAAACTTGTGCATGAAGATGTTGGCATATTGAGGTGCAAATTTGGTCCCCATGGCTGTTCCATGCATCTGGATGAAGAATTTGTTGTCGAAGGTGAAGACGTTGTGATCTAGAATGAAGCGGATGAGTTGCAGAATTGCGTCTGGAGATTGGCAGTTGTCAGTGTTGAGGACTGAGGCTGTTGCAGCAATGCCGCCGTCATGGGGGATGCTGGT
Organism: Scyliorhinus canicula; assembly: GCF_902713615.1. Taxonomy (NCBI): domain Eukaryota; kingdom Metazoa; phylum Chordata; class Chondrichthyes; order Carcharhiniformes; family Scyliorhinidae; genus Scyliorhinus; species Scyliorhinus canicula. Next base: position 122,661,928 of record NC_052161.1, on the reverse strand, counting down.
GTAGAGTGCCGAGACGTCCATTGTGACGAGGAATGTTCCTGGTTCAACTGGTCCATGGGTGCTGAGTTTCTGTAGGAAGTCCGTCGTGTCGCGACAGAAGCTGGGTGTACCTTGTACGATGGGTTTCAAGATGCCCTCAATGTGGCCAGAGAGGTTCTCACACAGGGTCCCATTGCCTGAAACGGTAGGACGGCCTGGTGTGTTGGCCTTGTGTATTTTCGGGAGGCAGTAGAGATCTCCAATGCGGGGATTACGTGGGATGAAAGCACGTAGGGTGCTCTGAAGGTCTGGATCCAAGGTCCTGATCAGTCTGTTGAGCTGGCGGATGTGTTCCTTGGTTGGATCTGCGGGTAACTGCCTGTAGTGTTCCTGGTTGTTGAGTTGTCGGTATACTTCTTTGCAGTAGTCCGCATCCTGAAACCCATCGTACAAGGTACACCCAGCTTCTGTCGCGACACGACGGACTTCCTACAGAAACTCAGCACCCATGGACCAGTTGAACCAGGAACATTCCTCGTCACAATAGACGTCTCAGCACTCTACACAAGCATCCCCCATGATGACGGCATTACTGCAACAGCCTCAGTCCTCAACACTGACAACTGCCAATCTCCAGACGCAATTCTGCAACTCATCTGCTTCATTCTAGATCACAACGTCTTCACCTTCGACACTAAGTTCTTCATCCAGATGCATGGAACAGCCATGGGGACCAAATTTGCACCTCAATATGCCAACATCTTCATGCACAAGTTTGAACAAGACTTCCTCACCACACAGGACCTGCAACCAACGTTATACACCAGATACATCGATGACATTTTTTTCCTTTGGACCCACAGCGAAGAATCACTGAAACGACTACACGATGAGATCAATAAATTCCATCCCACCATCAGACTCACCATGGACTATTCTCCAAATTCTGTTGCATTCTTGGACACACTCATCTCCATCAAGGACGGTCACCTTAGCACTTCGCTTTACCGCAAGCCCATAGACAACCTCACGATGCTCCACTTCTCCAGCTTTCACCCGAAACACATTAAAGAAGCCATCCCCTATGGACAAGCCCTCCGTGTACACAGGATCTGCTCAGACGAGGAGGAGCGTAACAGACACCTACAGATGCTGAAATATGCTCTTGTACGAACGGGATATGGCGCTTGACTCATCGATCGACAGTTCCAACGCGCCATAGCAAAAAACCGCACCGAACTCCTCAGAAGACAAACACGGGACACCACTGACAGAGTACCCTTCGTCGTCCAGTACTTTCCTGGGGCGGAGAAACTACGACATCTTCTTCGCAGCTTTCAACACATCATCAATGAAGATGAACATCTTGCCAAGGTCATCCCCACACCCCCACTACTGGCCTTCAAACAACCGCGCAACCTCAAACAAACCATTGTTTGCAGCAAATTACCCAGCATTCAGAACAGCGACCACGACACCACACAACCCTGCCTGGGCAATCTCTGCAAGACATGCCAGATCATCGACTTGGATACCACCATTACACGTGGTAACACCACCCACCAGGTACGCGGCACATACTCGTGCGACTCGACCAATGTAGTCTACCTCTTACTCTTCAGGAAAGGATGTCCCGAAGCGTGGTACATTGGCGAGACCATGCAGACACTGCGACAACGAATGAACGGGCATCGTGCGTCAATCACCAGGCAGGAATGTTCCCTTCCAGTCGGGGAACACTTCAGCAGTCAAGGGCATTCAGCCTCTGATCTCCGGGTAAGCGTTCTCCAAGGCGGTCTTCAGGACACGCGACAACGCAGAATTGCCGAGCAAAAACTTATAGCTAAGTTCCGCACGCATGAGTGTGGCCTCAACAGGGATCTTGGATTCATGTCGCATTACATCCACCCCCCACTATCTGGCCTGGACTTGCAAAATCCTACCAACTGTTCTGGCTTCAGACAATTCACACCTCTTTAACCTGTGATTATCCCTCTCCCTGGATCTGTAATGATTTGATTACCTGCAAATGCTCGCATTCCAAGCATTGTCCAGCATCTCTGACTTTGTCTATATAAATGTTTCTGGAACATACCTCTCCATTCACCTGAGGAAGGAGCTGCGCTCCGAAAGCTCGTGTTTGAAACATACCTGTTGGACTTTAACCTGGTGTTGTAAGACTTCTTACTGTGCTCACCCCAGTCCAACGCCGGCATCTCCACATTGTAGGTACATCCACAGTCCTCTTAAGGAGATAGTTCCAGGATTATGACCCAGCGACATGCATGAGAGGGGTTGGCAAATTCTTTGTTATTTCCATGTCAATGTTGCCAGCTAATAAAATAAGAAATGGTTTTAATGACATAATGCTGCAAAAACTAATTCAAAATGATAGTGAGTCACTGAAGAGAGATATTAGGAGAATTAGGTCAATAACCAGAGGCACTGATTTAAAATAATTGGCAAAATAACCAGACAAGACATTTGAGCAGTGCATTGTGAGGTGGAATTCACTGCCCTGTAAGGGAGTAGATTCAATAATAAATTTCAAAAGGGAATTAGCTATATAAATGGAATAGGAGAATGTTTCCAGCTTATGGGGAAAGGGGTAAAGTGGACAGCTCTTTCAAAGAGGCATGATGAGCTAAATGGTCTCCTGCCGTGTTAAATATTTTGACGTGCAGGGACATTAACGGTTGGATATGGTCTGAAACCTGCATCTACATGCTGGCATGTTGTAATGCTGACCTCTGGAATTTGCTTTTATTTTGTGCAGGGTGGCTGAAAGGAAAATTCTTCTCACAAGCATCCGATGCAGCACCATTTCAATGGCAGCAGCCAACAAACTAAGTCAAAATTAAAGCAAATTACTGCGGATGCTGTAATCCAAAACAAAAGCAGAAAATGCTGGACAATCTCAGCAGGTCAGACAGCATCTGAGAGAACAGAGCTAACGTTTTGAGTCCGGATGATTCTTTGTCAAATTAGAGAGAACTGGAAATAGGATGAGATTTATACTGTTGGTGGTGGGGGAGTTGCATGCAGCAGTCGGGCTGGATAGAGGGCCAGCAACAGGTGGAGATTGACAAAGATGTCTTGATTAAAGAGACAAAGGGAATGTAAATGGTGGTGATAATGACTAGCAAGGAAGCTGGTAGTGGCACATTAAGTGATCAGAATGTGCTAATGGCAGAACAGGGGTAAGCAGTGTGTCAAAGGGCAACTTGGAACAGGCAACAGGTAGCCCTAATGGGGTGGGGGAGGGGAGACATAGTGAGTGAAACACGGATTGATGGAAGAAATGAAAATAAATTGATAGAAATAAAAATTGGATGAAGGTGGAGAAGGGCGTTCACAGTCTGAAGTTGTTGAACTCAATGTTAAGTTCGGAAGGCAGTAACGTACCTATTCGGAAGATGTGTTGCTGTTCCTCCAGTTTGCATTGGGTTTCACGGGAACATTGCAGCAGGCCAAGGACGGACACGTGGGGCTGGGTTCTCCGCTGGCGGGATGCTCCGTTTTGCCGGCAGCCCCGCGGGAGTTTCCCGATGGCGTGGGGCTGCCTCACAATGGGAAGCCCCATTGACCGGCCAGAGTAACGGAGCATCCTGCCGGCGGGGTGAACCTGAAATGTGGTGCGGCGAGACAGAGAATCCAGCCCATTGTCATGAGAGCAGGACGGTGAGTTGAAATGGCAAGCGACAGGAAGATCTGGCTACCGCTTGCGGACGGACAGAAGGTGTTCTGTAAAATGGTTACCAGTCTCTTTGCTGGACTGATACATTGTTCGGCTCATGGTTGCATCTGCTGGTCTCTTTCCTTTCATCCTGGCCAGCAACAGGCACAGTGGCTGATGGGTGAAGATACCTTTTAATGCTCTCTAAAATCCTTCTTAGTTTTTGGCTCCCTCCTTGCAACATTTTATTTTATTTAGACCTAAACTTTAAATTTGACTTGCATGTCATTTTCTTCGTACATCTGTGGTTATTCTCAGATCAGGGAATTTTATATCTGGAGCTGTGAATAATTATGGAAAAGAAGGTACAGCAGAAAACTAAATATTACAAGAACATGGAAAACAGGCAAGTCATAAAGTAGGATTAGCCAATTTAGAACTGAGTTCTATCTGAAGATGAAAGTTATCCCTTATAATTCCAAAATGCTGATCATAGACTACAGATGCACCTTCAACACCATTATCCCAACAAGACGAATAACCAAACTCTGCAACCTTGGACTTGACCCCTCCATGTGCAGCTGGATCCTTGCCTTCCTCACCAACAAAACGCAAGTCTTCAATGCCGGAGCTCCGCAAGGATGTGTGTTCAGTCTTCTACTGTACTCCCTGTACACACATGACTGTGTGGCGAGATTCAACTCCAATTCAATCTATAAGTTTGCAGATGATACAACGGTGGTGCATCGTATCTCAAACAACGACGAGTCAGACTACAGAAGAGAAATAGATGACTTGGTTGCATGGTGTACCGAAAGCAATCTCTCTTTAAATGCTGAAAAGACCAAGGAACTGATCATCGACTTCAGGAAGCATAGCACAACACACCCGCCCCCCCCCCCCCCCTCCCCCCGCCTACATCAATGGCTCCGAAGGAGAGATGGTTGATAGCTTTAAGTTCCTGGGGGTCACCATCACCAACAGTCTGTCCTGGTCCACTCACGTTGATGCAACAGTCAAGAAAGCCCAACAACGTCTCTACTTCCTACAGAAGCTAAAGAAATTTGGCATGTCTGCATCAACTCTCACAAACTTCTACAGAAATGCCATAGAGAGCATCCTATCCAGCTGCATTACAGCTTGGTATGGCAACTGCTTGGCCCAATATTGCAAGAAACTACAGAGTGTGGTGAACTCAGCGCAACGCATCACACAAGCTTGCCATCCTCCCATTGATTCTGTCTACACCTTCTGCTGCCTCAGAAAGGCAGGCAGCATTGTCAGAGACCCTCACATCCAGGCTTTGCCCTCTTCCAGACCCTTCCATCAGGCAGAAGATACAGAAGTCTGAAGGCCCGCACATCCGGACATAGGAACAGCTTCTTCCCCACAGTTACTAGACTCCTCAACGACTCTCCTTTGGACTGATCTGTTCCCTGTAAGAACACTATTCACAGCGCCCTATGCTGCTCTTGTTCGGCCTTGTTCCGCACTGTAACCAATCACTATTTGTTGATGCACCACTGTCAATGTTGATTATTCTTTTGTCTACTATGTACGTACTGTGTACGTTCCCTTGGCCACAGAAAAATACTTTTCATTGTACTTTGGTACATGTGACAATAAATATCAATCAATTAATCAATCAATCAATATATAGATAACAACCTGCAAATCTCTGACTACACTTGTAAAATCAACATGTGCGTAAACTCAGATTTCAAAGAGTGGCACCTCCTGCGCTACTGCGAGATTTCCATCAGGTTTTAATCCCAGCCATTATCCTAATTCATTCATGATATTAGCGAGAGGCAGCACAGGTTTTGTGAAGGGGTGGTCGTGTCTCACTAACTTGATAGAGTTTTTCGAGAAGATCACAAAGATGATTGATACATGTCGGGCAGTGGATGTTACCTATATGGACTTCAGTAAGGCTTTTACGAGGTCCCTCATGGCAGACTGGTACAAAAGGTGAAGTCACACGGGATCAGAGGTGAACTGGCAAGATGGATACAGAACTGGCTAGGTCATAGAAGGCAGAGAGTAGCAATGGAAGGGTGCTTTTCTGATTGGAGGGCTGTGACTAGTGGTGTTCCGCAGGGTTCAGTGCTAGGAACTTTGCTGTTCGTACAATATATAAATGATTTGGAGGAAAATGTAACTGGTCTGATTAGTAAGTTTGTGGACGACACAAAGAGGGTGGAATTGAGGATACAGCAGGATTTAGATAATTTGGAGACTTGGGCGGAGAGATGGCAGATGGAGTTTAATCCGGACAAATGTGAGATAATGCATTTTGGAAGGTCTAGTACAGGAAGGGAATATACAGTGAATGGCAGAAGCTTCAAGAGTATTAACAGTCAGAGAGATCTAGGTGTACAGGCTACTGAAAGGGACAACACAGTGGAGAAGGTAGTCAAGAAGGCATACAGCATGCTTGTCTTCATTGGCCAGGGCACTGAGTATAAAAATTGGCAAGTCATGTTGCAGCTGTATAGAACCTGAGTGAGGCCACACTTGGAGTATAGTGTTCAATTCTGGTCGCCACACTACCAGAAGGATGTGGAGGCTTTGGAGAGGGTGCAGAAGAGATTTACTATTATGTTGCCTGGTATGGAGGGCATTAGCTATGAGGAGCGGTTGAATAAATTTGGTTTGTTCTCACTGGACCAAAGGAGGTTGAGGGGCGACCTAATAGAAGTCTACAAAATTATGAGGGGCATAGGCAGAGTGGATAGTCAGAGACTTTTTCCCAGGGTAGAGGGGTCAATTACTAGGGGGCATAGGTTTAATGTGTGATGGGCAAGGTTTAGAGGAGATGTACGAGGCAAGTTTTTTACACAGAGGGTAGTGGGTGCCTGAAACACACTGCCGGAGGAAGTGGGGGAAGCAGGGACGATAGTGACATTTAAAGGGCATCTTGACAAATACATGAATAGGATGGGAACAGAGGGATACAGACCCCTGAAGTGTAGAAGATTTTAGTTTAGACGGGCAGCATGGTCAGTGCAGGCTTGGAGGGCCTGTTCCTGTGCTGCACTTTTCTTTGTTCTTTGATGTAATCAGATATAGATGACTATGTTAGTACCCAGGGTTCAGCTGCTGACTGATTATTAGAATCTTGGGAACTCCTTACATTCGGTAATATGAAGATTATGATGTACCTGGAATTCCCGTTTTTGTAAAGTGTGAGAGGTATGATAGGTAAACAAAAGTGCTCAAAAAATTAAAAACAACACAACTTGATGATTTTTCCCAAGGGCTGGTTGGAGTAGTGCCTTGGACATTTGTTTTAATTGATAGAGACAGCTTGAGAGGTTGGCAGCCCAAGGTTTAATAGAAGATAGCAAACTCCATATTCCCCCATAACCCTTGACTCCCTTGTCGATATAAAATCTATCCAACTCAACCTTGAATATATTCAATGACCCCCAGCCACCACTGCTCTATGGGAAAGAGAATTCCATAGAGTAATGACCCTCCAAGGGAAAAATATTATCCATATCTCAGACTTAAAAGGGAGACCGCTAATTTTTAAATGGTGTCCCCTTGTTCTAGATGCACTCACAAGGGGAAATATCCCCTCTGCCTACACCCTGCCACGTTCCCTCAGGATCTTACATGTTTCAATTTTTAAAAAGTATTTTTATTAAGGTTTTGCAGAATTTTTCATAATAAAACAGTAGCAACCATAATAACAAAACAAACTCAAGTGAACATTAACATAGTGCAAAAAGAGAATATACAATAATAATTAAATAGACGTTACCCCACGCGACCCAGTCTTCCCACACCATCCCAATGAAGCACTCACCATCCCCCCCCCCCCCCCCCCCCCCCCCCCACTCTTTTGCTCCATGTGGGAATCTGGGAACATTTCCAGTCCCCGGGACTAGCATGTGTGCAGGAAGCGTGTGGAAGCTTGAGTTTCAGATCTGAAACGGTGGCTGGAGACACTTTGGAGCATCTGTGAGTCTGAGAGCATCGTGGATAGTATGTTTAGAGAGGTGGTCACACCATAGCTGAAGGGACTGAAGGAAGGAAGGGAATGGGTGACTACCAGGCAGTCCAAGAGAAACAGGCTGGTCGTTCAGGAGTCTCCTGGGGTTCCGCTCACAAATCGTGCAAGAAGACAATGGATGTGTATCCTTCTGAGCGGCCGGTAGCACAGTGGTTAGCACTGTTGCTTCACAGCGGCAGGGTCCCAGGTTCGATTCCCGGCTTGGGTCACTGTCTGTGCGGAGTCGTCACGTTCTCTCCGTGTCTGCGTGGGTTTCCTCCGGGTGCTCCAGTTTCCTCCCACAAGTCCCGAAGGACGTACTTGTTAGATGAGTTGGACATTCTGAATTCTCCCTCTGTGTACCTGAATAGGCACCGGAGTGCGGCGACTAGGGGATTTTCACAGTAACTTCATTGCAGTGTCAATGTAAGTCTACTTGTGACACTAATAAAGATTATTATATGATAGATAGGGGGCGGGATTCTTCAATAATGGGGCTATGTCCCCACACCAGCGCAAAAATGCTGGCGAATCACTCTGGACTTCCAGCATCCACAATGTTTTGCTTTTATTTGACTTGGAATTTACATTGCCTTTGTGATTTTTAGGTCAGCACATGGGTAACACGGACAGATGGCCAATCTGTTTTTGCCGGTTTGTCTTCCAAAGGTGGGATAAAGGGAGGCAGGAGCAAAGACAGGCTAAATTGGCAGGAGTTATTGAGAGTTTGGTGTGGGCTTTGACTGGACTACTGTGTACATTTTCACTGGATTCTTTTGAGGTTTGTGCATACATTTTGGACTTTTCAGGACATTTCAGTCCTGAAATTTCCAACCATTTGGCACTCACAGTGCAGGAGTCAGCCCCTTTGCATCTCTGCAGCTGGGTCTTGGTATTCAACAGGGTGCACCTCTTCTGAGGGGGAAGACAGGTTAGAGAGAAGGCCAGGTGGCCACAGATACCAGAGGAGATGTGCAGGGACTGAGTGGTTGGGGCAACAGGGAGGGCAAGAAGAACGACCGTACCAGAAACACCACTATTCTGCTGCCAGGATGTACAGGCAACTATCTGGACATGGCAGAGGTCCAGTGCTACCAGACTCTCCAGCTTTCAAGGGAAGTTGCCACGTCCATTTGCCACATGATTGGGCTGGAGATAGTCTCCAACAACTGTGTAAGTGGACACCTAATGCCTCTGGCTCTCAATGTCACTCTGGTCCTTAACTTTTATGCCTCTGGATCTTTCCAGGGGTCAGTGGGTAATCTTTGTATGGTCTCCAGTCGGCTGTGCATAGCTGCGTCAAGCCAGAAACTGACACCATGTTCAGGCTGGTTCATCAGACCAAGCCAGCCAGGCCGAGTGGGCCAGAGGCTTTACAGCAATTGCAGGATTCCCTCACATCCAGGGTGCCATTAATTCCACCCATGTTGCCATAAAAGCACCAGTTAGGAACCATTGTCAATAGGAAAGGGTACCACTCCATGAATGTTCAAATTGTTTGCGACCACAGGACCCAGATTCTACAAGTTTGTGTGAAGTAGGGGCCTCACGGTAGCATGGTGGTTAGCATCAATGCTTCACAGCTCCAGGGTCCCAGGTTCGATTCCCGGCTGGGCCACTGTCTGTGTGGAGTCTGCACGTCCTCCCCGTGTGTGCGTGGGTTTCCTCCGGGTGCTCCGGTTTCCTCCCACAGTTCAAAGATGTGCGGGTTAGGTGGATTGGCCATGCTAAATTGCCCGTAGTGTAAGGTTAATGGGGGGATTGTTGGTTTACGGGTATACGGGTTACGTGGGTTAAGTAGGGTGATCATTGCTCGGCACAACATCGAGGGCCGAAGGGCCTGTTCTGTGCTGTACTGTTCTATGTTCTATGTTCTACTCTGACAGTTCCCATGATGCCTACATACTGTGACTCCCACATGTGCCAAGGCTGTTCGCGGCTCCAGCTCACCTCAAAGGACGGTTGCTGGGTGACAAGAGGTATCCCTTGAAAAGGTAGCTGATGACGTCACTCAGGCACCCTAGGACAGGGGCTGAGGAAAGATACAATCATTGTAATGCCTCCACAAGGATGGTGACGGAGAGGACTATAGATCTGCTAAAAATAAGATTCCAATACCTGGACTGCTCCAGGGGTGCCCTGCAAATTCGCCAGAGTGAACGTCGCTCATTGTTGTTGTCTGCTGTGCTCTGTATAATCTTGCTCTCTCTAGGGGAACCACTGGACAAAGAGGACACTGAGGCAAGTACGCCTGCCTCAGAGAAGGAATCCAATGATGACTCAGATGTGGAGCCCAGGCAGGCAAATGGTGAGGATGAAGAGGCAGAAATTAGGAACTTTCAAAGAGCAAGGACACCAGGGAGGTCTTGATCAGCTTTTTTTTTTTGCTTGGTGCCAAGGCTTGCCTTCTACCTGAGACAAAGAGCACCACATCCTTCCGAAACATTTCACACAAAACCAATGTCATGAACCCAATATCAAATCACTGCCTCCATAATAATGTAGACCACCCCAAAAATCTTTCACCAGGTACCGATGAGGCCAAATCCCATCAAATACTCAGGACACTCAGGGCTTGTTATCAAAGTCAACATTTGTCTTTGTGACATTTAAGTGAAACAAAAAAAAAAATCCAGTTTTAACCAATTAATGCACAAGGGCGTCACAGTGGCGTAGTGGTTAGCTTCCTCACAGCACCAAGGACCCAGATTCGATCCTGGCCCTGGGTCATTGTCCATATAGAGTTTTCACATTCTCCCTGTGTTTGTGTGGGTCTCACTCCCACAATCCAAAGATATGCAGGATAGGTGGATTGGCCACCCTAAATTGCCCCTTAATTTAAAAAAAAATAAATTAACACACATTTGAGATTTTTTTTAAAAGCCACCCATGAAAACCCATTGCTGTGCTCACTGTTCCTTAAGCTTATGTGCCCGAGTGCTAGATTATAGTTTCCACCCCTCAATGACAGCAGCATTAGAGGCAGATTGCTGACTGTGCTGTCTTGTTGGCCCTGATGGCCTTGGCAGTCATCCTCTGTCTGGCGGGGCCTTAGCAGGCTCCGTCTGAGAATGTGTGTTCAGCGACATGGCTGGGCACTCCTCAGGCGCTGAGGACTCTGAGGACTCTGAGGTTGGCATAGTGACTGGGAGAGAGGCAGAGAATGTGCCACCCTCACCCTCACCAGGGGCGCTGTGAGAGAAGCCCACAGAGATGTCAGGCAGCTTGTCTGCTGCCGTGAATGACTGGGTGCTGCATCCATGTTCCACACTGGCAGTGACTCCTGAGGTCATTGCTGATGTGAGGGCTTGCAGGTCAGAACGCAAACCCAGGAACCCTGATTCTGTTCCTGGAGCTGCCTCTCCATGAAAGTCGCCATCTCTCAATCGATGAGCTGTCCGCTTGTAGCTCAGGATCACGCAGCGCTCATGCTCCACATGGACACCTCCACAGCAAAGACCATGGCACAGAGACCATCAGATTTCTGTGCACCTTCCTCTGGACATCCAGCATCTACCGCCTGATTGACGACTCCAGAGGTTCATCATCTGCCTCAGACTCAGCATGGTTCTGGTCTCTAGCAGTCCACTAACTGCTGGCACCCTGAGAACTCTCCACCTTCACCATCTGCTCAGGTGAACGTGATATGCCCTCACCACTGTACACTGCCATCTAATCCAATGCTCTATTGCCGACTGACTTGCCAGTATCTGTGTTGGTGCTTGGTATGGAGAGAGGGTGTGATGCTTGTGCACCGGTCAGGAGGATGGCTCATCTGAGAGAGAAAATCAATATGTTGGTTCTATTAGTCAGCACACAGTCAATGTCCAAGATAAGCGGTCAGGTGAGAGTGATATCAGTGGCATCACAGTGGTTTAATGATTGGTGAATCACTGGACACATTTTCTTAGAAGTCCTTTTGAGGGATAAGACAATTCTTTTCATGCTCTGCCTATCCTGCTTCTGCTCACTAGAAGTTCCCTTCCTCAGAGACTCCAGCCTCTCCATGGCCTCAGGATCTTCCTCCTCGCTCGCATTCAAACTCCAGGGCTCCGAACTCATGGTTAGTGAGGATTGCCAGGTTCGCTCCGCCAGCAATGACAGATCTCTCAGCGTTGCTGTCGCCGTGTTTCTCCTGTAAGTGCAAAGCTCTATCAGTACTGAACCCTCCACCTCCAGCACCATTCCATACTGTCCCCCAACACCCTTAACCCCCATGAATGATAAGGGCTTTCCCAACCACTTTGCACAGCTGACCCTTTGATGGACCCAGGGCTTCTGATCACCTCTGCACAGGCAGAGGTGTATTCTGAGACTCCCTTATTCCTACACCCATAAGTGCAACAAAGGACAGACAGCCTAATCAGTTCACCACATTGGACCACGCCAGATCAGAACTCACCCTCGCCAAACACAGAAGATCATTGAACCATTTCCGGCACTGTATCCACATGCCGTTTCAGCCCAGGTCTTCTTGGTGAGATGGGGTGGCCTTCTCCTACCATCCCGTGGCCACAGGATGTCCTTCCTGACAATCACCACCTCCACAAAAGCACATGGACAGTCATCTGAGAATGGGGAGGTTGCTGCTCACCTGAAGTGCCCTCCTGCCTGGAGTGTCTGCTGGGTGCTACTGCTGCCATGATGTAGATTTCCCTCTGCCTCCTCAGATGATTTCAGCGGTCACTGGCAGTTGCCTTTATACATCTCAATGGGTCACCATTAAACCCAGCGCAAGCCACGCTCCTACTCCCACCCACCTCGCAGACCCTATCCCGGTGTGTTTCATGCTGGCCAGCATTTAAATGGCTAGTCAGCATAATATTGTGTTCTTTCATGGATCGCAGGAGGAATTGAGAAACACCACCTAAGTCTTGCCTAGGTCTTGACAAACTAGAGTGTTAAGTTAGTTTTCTTTATTCATTCAGAGGATGTGATATCGCTGGCGAGGCCAACATTTATTGGCCATCTGTTAGGCTTTGAGAAGGTGTTGCTGCGCTGCCTTCTTGAACCACATCGGTCCATGTGATGCAGGTACACTCACAGCGCTGTTCGGGATGGAATTCCAGGATTTTGATCCAGTGACAGTGAAGGAATGGTGATATATTTCCAGCTGAGGACGGTATGTGGCTTGGAGGGACTGTTACGTTCCCATGCACCTGCTGCCCTTGTTCAGGATGGTAATGGTCATGGGTTTTGATGGTGCTGTCTAAGTAACCTTGGTAAATTCCGGCAGTGCATCTTGTATGTGGTACACACTGCTGCCACTGTGCGTCAGCGGTAAAGGGAACGAATGTTTGTGGGTGGAGTGACAATCAAGTAGGCTGCTATGTCATGAATGGTGTTGAGTTTCTTGACTCATCGAGTCAAATGGTGAGAAGTCCATCACATTACTGACTTGTACCTAGTAAATGGTGGGCAGGCTTTGGGGAGTCATGAGGGGAGTTATTTACTGCAGCATTTCTAGCCTCTGGCTTCCGGTGATGGGAATGTGCTGAGCGGACACACGCTCTCCTGAAAATTTGGATTTAGGCACTTTTAATGGAAAATAACCCACTCGAACAGGAGAAAACCACCCCCTCACCCTATCACGCAACATCGCAAGGAACAATGGCAAGCAATAGCAGTTTCAGAAGCTGCAAGGAAACAAAAAGTGGCAGATGCCAGGAGAAATGAACAACTGAGTCAATGAATGCATGAGGCGAAGGAGCACCAGTAACACCAGAATGGGAAGGACCAGCCAAACTCACACGGGGCTCTCCCTCACCGGAGGGTGGATGGAGGAAGTTCTCCATCAAGGAACTAAGGGAGCTCAGGGAGGGGATTAAAATTGAAATCAAGGCTACGGTCAAGGTGGTGGTCACGGAGGCTCTGGCCACCATGCAGTGGCCCTAGATAAAGTAGAGAAACTACTTGAGGCCCAGGAGAGCATCATCAAGGAACTCGAAAGAGCCTCAACAGAACAGAGTGAACGGATCATCACCCCAGAGTTGGGGATTGCGAGGTTGTTGGCGACGTGGGTGAATCTAAAGGGAAAATAGAGGATGAAGAGAATCGGTAAAGGGAGCAGAAGCTATGAATACTGGGCCTGATGAAGGAAACCCAAAGGCAGGAATCCCACAGACTATGTGGCCCAGATGCTGGAAAACCTGGTGGGAAGGGACAGCTTCTCCAACCCGCCGGAGATAGACAGAGCCCACAGATCACTATGGTCAAAACCCAAAGCCAGAATGCAGCCGAGGGCGATAATCACCAAAATGCACCAGTACCAAGACCGGGAAAGAATCCTGCACTGGGTCAAGTAAACAAGACCTGAAACTGGGATAGGCAGCAGATCAGGATCTACCAGGACATTGGTCAAGCGCCGGGCAGAGTACAACAGAGTCAAGGTGGTACTGTATAAATACAAAGTGAAATTTTTTTGGGGTGGGATGCTTTACCCAGCCAAACTATGGGTCACATTCCAAGGAGTGGAGCATTACCCTCTGTGGACACGGACAAATTTGTCCAGGAGAACGACAACAGAATGAAGAGTGAGATTATCGCTTAGAAAAGCAAAGAGGTGGACGGAGAGGGTGGCTAGGCAACAATTGGTCGACTCCATACTAGAGGTGGACTGGCGTTACTCCAAGGCCTCGACCGTAGAGCTTCTAGCGGAAAGGAGAAAAACTACAGATGGACCTTGACCTGCTCTCCACCTGCTCTCCACCAATGCACCAACCCTACCAGATACGGAGGATCTACCACGAACACGGAACCGAGTCCAGCCGCCTGCTGGCTCACCAGCTGAGGAAGGGATTATGGTGAAAATTAACCGATATTATGACTGGGAGAAAATCCTGCGCTGGACCAGACAAACCAAGAACTGCAGCTGGGAATGGCGTGTGAACCGGATATACAAGGACATTGGGGCTGACCTGGCCAAGCACCGGTTCGAATTCAACAAGGCAAAGGCCGCACTGTACAAGAGCGGGGTACGATTTGGAATACTGTACCCACCCAAGCTCTGGGTCACATACCAAGGCAAAGAACACTTTTTTACAATCCCTGCGGAGGCGGATAAGTTCGTAAAGATAAGTGGCGTGCTAGACAAGTACAGGGTAAGACCGGGGACAGAGTGAGCAAGAATTTCAGTAGGTGAGGGAAGGAAACACAGAAACTCCCAGGAGGGGAGCCACCACACTAGCGAGATAGCTAGGACCAGGACTTATGCAAAAGGCAGAGGCAGCGGTGCGCCCCCAGCAAGGGGGAAGGCGCCTGGCAGTGAGGGGGGTGGAGCGACCTCATGGGACCCGATCTCATGGGGAGAACCGTGGCACCGGCGCCGAAGGACCTCTGCCGGAAGGCGCGAGTTGGTGCATGCACGGGATCACCAGCGTGTGCTGACGTCATCCCAGTGCATGCGCAGGGGGGTTCATCTCCACGTCGGCTATCGCGGAGGTCCACAGCGGACAACGCGGAAGAATAGAGTGTCCCCACAGCACAGGCCCGCCCGCGGATCGGTGGGCCCCAATCGTGGGCCAGGCCACCCTGGGGGCATCTCCCGGGGCCCGATCCCCCTGCGTCACCCCGAGGACCCCGGAGGCCACCCGCGCAGCCAGGTCCCACCAGCAAATACCTGGTGTAATATACGCCGGCGGGACTGGCTAAAAACGGGCAGCCACTTGGCCCATCGCGGGCCGGAGAATCGCTGGGGGGCGCTGCCAGCGGCCGCCAACCGGCGCGGCGCGATTCCCGCCCCCGCCAAATCCCCAGTGTGGGAGAATTCGGCAGCCGGCGGGGGCGGGATTCACGCCCCCCCCCCCCCCCCCCCCCCCCGCCGATTCTCCAACCCGGCGGGGGCGGGGGGGGGGGTGTCGGAGAACCCCGCCCCTGAGGTGGTCACAGGAGACCAAACGTACTTTGTCAAAGGTAGACATTGAAAATCAGGCGCCTGCTGAATGTGATCGTGACTCCATCTGGAGAGAGAACACCTGAGGTGATCGTCTCCCTGGACAGGGAAAAGGCCTTCAACAGAGTCGAATGGACGTACCTCATAGAGGTACTGCAGCGGTTCAGGCTGGGAACAGGATTCACCTCCTGGGTGAAGCTCCTGTACAACGCTCCCATGGCGAGCGTATGGACAAACACCACCAGCTCTAAGTACTTCCAGCTGCACGGGACACAATGCAGGGATGAAATTAAAAATGAAAATTGCTTATTGTCACGAGTAGGCTTCAATGAAGTTACTGTGATAAGCCCCTAGTCGCCACATTCCGGCGCCTGTCCGGGGAGGCTGGTACGGGATGCCTGCTATCCCCGCTGCTGTTCACGTAAGAGATAGAGCTCAGAACAGCAAATAACTGGAAGGGGATCTGAAGAGGAGGCAGCGAGCATAGAGTCTTGCTCTATACGGATGATCTGCTCCTCTACATCTTGGACCCACAAGGCAGCATGGAAGGAATCATTGCCTCGTGAAAGAGTTTGGAACCTTCTCGGGCTACAAACTTAACATGAGCAAAAGAATAAAGGGATGGATATAGGAAGCCGAGTGAGTGCTCATGGAGGATGATTCCTGCAAGGAGACCTCCTCTGGGCCCTAGCCACGGCGGCACTCCCATCCCCACCCAAGAAGCTCTGAATCAGCCCAGTGGTGGTGGCAACACTCCAGTCGTGGAATCAGTTGGGAAAACATTTCGGCCTAACCGAAATGTCTGCCAAAGTCCCCATTTGCAGCCACCACAGATTTGCGCCTGCAGTCACAGACGCCTCCTTCAAAAGGTGGAGGCAGGACCGGGCAACGCTGATAGTTAAGGATCTGTACACTGATGGTAGGGTAATGAAAACTGGGCGAGCTGACAGAAAGATTCCAACTAACAGGTGGCAACGAATTCAGGTATCTGCAGCGTAAAAACTTTTTACGAAAAAAAACAAGGACGTACCTATGATCACCATGACAGTCACTACTGGAGGAATTGCTGGACGTAGACATTTTAGGCAAAGGGAACTGTAGCGACATGTATGAAACGACTGATAGGGAGAGCCGATACCCAACTGGACGAGACAAGAGAGAAGTGGGAGGAGGACCTGGGGTTCAAAATAGGATGGGGATTCTGGAGTGAAGCACTGCACAGGGTCAACTCCACCTCCACATGTGCAAGGCTTAGCCTAAAGCAACCAAAAGTGGTACATAGAGCCCACTTGTCCAGAATCCGAATGAGGAAGTTCTTCCTGGAGGTGGAGGATAGATGTGAACGGTGCCAAGGATGCCCGGCCAACCACGCCCACATGTTCTGGTCTTGCCCCAGACTTGCTGGGTACTGGACAGTCCAAAGTGATGGGGATGAGGATGGAACCATGCCCGAGAGTGGCGGTCTTTGGGGTATCAGAACAGCTAGATCTCTTCATGGGGAGGAGGCCCGATGCCCTTGCCTTTGCCTCCCTCGCCCGCCAAAGAATTCTGCTCACCTGGTGGTCAGCAGTGCCGCCTAAAACTGCAGACTGGCTGTCCGACCTGTTGGAATTTCTCCAAATGGAGAAAATTGAATTTGCCACCCGTGGGTCGGAAGAGGGTTTCCACAGAACGTGGGAGTCATTCACTCGGCTGTTCCAGGACCTGTTTGTGGCCAACAACTAGGTAGCCAAGGACAAAAGGAGATTTGCCATGACACAGAAGGGAAAGAGGAGTGGGGGAAAGGGAGAAGAGTCCGGGGAAATAGGAGAGTACAACCAAACCTAACAGGAGAGCCAGGGCCACGGCGGGGCCGGGGGCGGGGGGGGGGGGGGGGGGGGGGGGGGGGGGGAGCAGGAACAACAACACTGAGAGCCAGGAGGGAGAAAAGGGAGGGGAAAAACTGTGTTGGAGGGAGCCTCCAGTGGGCACATGGCTGAGAAGGAGGTACAAACTCCCTTTCACTGATTGCAGCCGCAGGGTTGAATCTGTCTGGCTACACATTGGGTACAGATTTGAAAATGAAAATGAATGAAAATCACTTATTGTCACAAGTAAGCTTCAAATGAAGTTACTGTGAAAAGCCCCAAGTCGCCATATTCCGACGCCTGTTCGGGGAGGCTGGTACGGGAATTGAACTGTGCTGCTGGCCTCCTTGGTCTGCTTTAAAAGCCAGCGATTTAGCCCAGTGTGCTAAACCAGCCCCCATTTCTCTTGATTTCTCTTCAAGATTTCTCTTGCCGTCCATTGAAAAATAGCAGTGGCAAGATGAGGCTGTTAATTGGAAGTTCATTGCCGACTTAAGGGGCTCTGTTGGGCCACAGGCATGTGGCGCACCTGGGACCTGTAAAATTATAACATGGTGGGTGGCCAGCTGCGGACAGGCTGCCAACGGCATGATGCCCTCATTTATGGGTTCACCCATCTGCTTACCCGTCACAGGGAATGTAATATTAAGCCCTTTAGAAACATGCATCTACAAACCCAACCACCCAGTTTCAGTCTGCTCCTATATAATTTAAGGAGCTCAAGGGAATTCCCAGAGACTGTCCACTACATGAATATATTTAAACACTTCATATATAATTATCACTGGCCAACCCATCATCTCCTTGGAGAAGCTTAATCACTTGCTCACCTCAGTTTTAGCTGGAAGTGAGTGAGTTGAAGGCAGGATCGGTTCTGGATTTTGAGCGTGAAGATTTTAACCAACTCCCCACCTGATCAAAACCCACCTCCATTTATAGTCACTGATTATGGACCAAATCCAAATCATCCATCATCCTTATGCTCACAATGGCTCCTGGAATTACAATGCCTTTATTTTAAAATGTTCTAATAATTCCATCAAGTTCCATTCCAAGACCTATTGGTCATGGAAGAAGCATTCATGACATGGTTCAAACAGGTTGATAACCAGCCTGCTCATCCTTCCAACACTTCTGTGCTATTTCACACAGGAAAAAAGTTGTGTGAAGTTATGAAACAAACAAAAAAGTCCATGGCCTCGCCTCTCCCTATCTCTATAAACTCTTCCAGTCCTTCAACTCTCAGTGGTCTCTGCACTTCCATAGAATCCCTACAGTGCAGAGGCAATTTGGCCCATCAAGGTTGTACCAACCCTCTGAAAGAGCACCCGACCTAAGATCGCTCCACCACACTATACCCATAACCCCACCTAACCTACAGGTCAATTTTATCAAGGCCAATCCACCTAACCTGTATATCTTTGGACTGTGGAAGGAAACCAGAGCACCCGGAGGAAACCCACAGACACGGGGAGAAAGTGCAAACTCCATACAGACAGTCACTCAAGGCTGGAATTGAACCCGGGTCCCTGAAGCTGTGAGGCAGCAGTGCTATCTCTGGGCCACTGTGCCGCCAGTAATAACTGCCGCCTTTTGCACATACCCAATTTTTACATCTCCACAATTTGCATTTTCAGCTGGCTAAGCCCTGGAACTCTCTCCTTAAACCTTTCCGCCATCTCTCCTCCTTTAAGATGCTCTTTAAAACATTCCTATTTGACCATTGGTTATCTGCCGTTATAGCTCATTATGCCAGATTTTGTTTGAGAATATTCCTGCAAGTGCTTTTGGACGTTTTATAATGTTAAAGGCACTGAATCAATGAAAGCTGTTGCTGTTGAGATATGGTGATGGCTTCACTGCTGGCTAGCCTGTTGACAATCCCAGGCTGTAAGTGACAACTGGTCATTTGAGCAAGGAGACAAATAACTGAAGATCTCTAATCTGCTTAAGAATCATTTGATCGTGGTGGTGGTGGGGCGGGGAGTTATTTGGGCATCCAGGTGGCACGGGAGTGGGAGCAGCTGCCCAAGTTGAATCTGGCTCGGTTGGTAGAGCAGATGAAGGGGGACTTTAGGAGGTGGGATGCGCTCCCACTGTCATTGACGGGGAGAGTCCAGACGGTGAAGATGACGGTACTCCCGAGGTTCTTGTTTGTTTTCCACAGCTTCCAATTTTTATCCCCAAGGTGTTTTTTAAGAAGGTAAATGCGGTGATTTCAGGGTTTGTGTGGGTGGGTAAAACCCCACGGGTGAAGAAGGTGTTGCTGGGGTTGGTCCTTCCGAACTTTATAAATTATTACTGGGTGGCAAACATAGCGATGGTTAGGAAGTGGGTAGTGGGGGGGGAGGACGGTATGGGAGCGGGTGAAAGCAGCCTCATGTAGGGACATAGGTTTGGGGTCACTGTTGAAAATCGCTTATTGTCACGAGTAGGCTTCAATGAAGTTACTGTGAAAAGCCCCTAGTCGCCACATTCCAGCGCCTGTTCGGGGAGGCTGGTACGGGAATCGAACCGTGCTGCTGGCCTGCTTGGTCTGCTTTTAAAAGCCAGCGATTTAGCTCAGTGAGCTAAACCAGCCCCTAGCTAAACCTAGCTAAACCAGTTAATGGCGCCTCTGCTGTTCTCACCGGCCGGGTACTCCACAAGCCCGGTAGTAGTGGCAGCCCTGAGGGTGTGGGGACAGTAGCGGCAGCTCATGGGGCTGGAGGGGGCGTCAGTGTGGGCACCGATCTGTGATAATCACCGGTTTGTTCCGGGGATTGAACGGGGGGTTCCGGAGGTGGCAGCGGGCGGGATCAAACTATTTTGGGATTTGTTTATAGATGGGAGCTTTCCGTGTCTGGAAGAGTTGGAGGAGGAGTTTGAGCTGTCCGGAGGGAATGAGTTCCGTTACTTGCAGGTGAAGGACTTTGTGTGGAGACAGGTATCGACTTTTCCTCACCTGCCGTCCCAGGGGCTATAGGATAAGGTGGTGTCAAAAACGGGAGTGGGGAAGGTATCGGAGATTAAAAAAAAAATTTTTTTTATGTGGTATCGGAGATTTATAAAGAGCTGATGGAATGGGAGGGAGCCCCGATAGGGGAGATGAAGCGGAAGTGGGAAGAGCTGGGTGGGAGCTGGAGGCTGGGTTGTGGGAGGATGCCCTGAGGCGAGTCAATGCATCCTCGTCGTGTGCCAGGCTTAGCCTTATACAATTTAAGGTGGTTCACAGGGCGAACATGATTGTGGCCTGGATGAGCAGGTTCTTTGAACCAGTGGAGGATAGGTGTGGGAGTTGTGTGGGTGGGCCTGCAAATCATGTCCATATGTTTTGGGCATGTCCGAGGCTTAGGGGATTCTGGCAGGGGTTGCCGATGTCATGTCGGAGGTACTGAAGGTAAGGGTGGTTCCGAGTCCAGCGGTGGCAATTTTTGGTGTCAGAAGACCCGGGAGTCCAGGGAGTGAGAGAGGCCAATGATTTGGCCTTTGCCTCCCTGGTAGCCTGGGAACGGATTTTATTGACATGGAGGGACTCGAAGCCCCTGAAGACAGGCGTGTGGGCCAGTGGCATGGCTGGGTTTCAGCGGCTCGAGAAGATTAAGTTTGCCCTGAGGGGTTCGATGTTGGTGTTTGCCCAGAGGTGGCAGCCGTTTATTGACTTCTTTGGGAAAAATTAAACTGTCGGCAGTGGAGGGGGGGCGGGGGGGGTTTAAAAAAGGGGAGGCATGAGGGGTTGGGTAAGGTGGGGAAGGTGAGTGGGAAATTGGGATTGGGGTGGTTGTTTATGTAAATCATGTTGGCTGGGTTTTGTTGGGTGGGTGCGTGTTGTTCATCTTGCTCTTTTGATATCTTATTAAAATTGTTAAAATTATAAATGCCTTATTAAAAATATTTTTGAAAAAAGAATCACTTGCAGCTTACTTAATTTAATTTGTGGACAGCATGGAATTATCATTTTTTTAAAAATTAGAGTACCAAATTCATTTTTCCCAATTAAGGGACAATTTAGTGTGGCCAACAACCTACCCTGCACATCTTTGGGTTGTGGGGATGACAGCATGGAATTATGAGTAATTGGAAGTCACAAGCATTATTTGTTAGCTAAAGTCAATCATGTTTTGCTTCTTCCCATCAAATCAGTAGATTTGAGCCTTTAACTACATAAATCTCTTTGCACACAAACGGTGACAGCTCACCCTTTGTGCCTACGATGACTTTAACAACATTGTTTGCGCAATACAAACTACCTCAGCGAACTCCATATAAATAGTCCTGGAATCATAGCACTGTAAACAGGGTCAAAGACCCATTTGAGGTCATGGATGCTGAACACACACCCAGAAACCACAGAAGAACTGAGAAAGGTATGGCTAAAAACTAAACAGAAGTTTGGGGACCAGGCAATTAAATAAAGTCATGTTAAAGCAATGGAGCTATGGAAGTTTTAGGACTTGCACAGTGTTCTGCAGCCAGGAGCAGAGACACTGAGATCTGATTTCAATCCAACCCTCGCTCCTATCAGTGATAAATATACTGCATTTGAGTTTGGAGACATTCAGCCTCGCTTTTTGAAGGCATAGACAAAAAATACAAGGTTAGCTGAAATTGCAGGTGTTTGGCTCTCTCACTTACATGTGGCACATCAGTAATAGTACAAAATAAAAATGTGCGCCGGAATTTTACTGTCCCTCCAGCTGGCAGGATTTTTCGGTCCTGCCAAAGTCAATGGAGTTTTGAATGGCTTGCTGCATTTTCTGGCCCCACCACGACGGAACTGTGAAATTTGTGTCCATGGAAACTGTGCAGTAGGTGGCACCAAATTAAAAATGAGGGTAATGAACCACTGTGTAGAGTAAAGGAGTAACTCTCATAGTAGCTACTGAGTATGTGCATAAGAAGTTAAGCCGTAGTAATGTCACTCACAGAGAAGATGAGTGAAAAGTATTTAGAGAGGAGCTGCAGCCATCTCCTGATGTTCTGTAACCTTATATATAATCAGTTTTGTAAATAAAAGAGTTATGAAGGAAAGACCATTGTCTCCAGCAAGGTCACTCAAGAGTAAGAAAACCAATGTTCCCCGAGATAACCCAACATAATAGATGGCAGCAGTGACTACACCGACAGAGGAACAGCAAGAAATGGCGGGAAACTGCCTGAAGAGAAGCCCAGCAGCAGCAGAGAGCAGCGAGTGAAGGATTTTGTGGCCAACCCAGCACCACACTAGAGAAGGAAAGCTTGCATACAGCCAGCAACGCGCAAGGCAAGCAGCATAGGAAACGGCAGCCTAGACCCAGGGTGAGCAATGGCTTCTGCCCTACCTCTCCCAGAACCATTCTAAAACATAAAGGGCTGCAGACAGGCTGAGTAATGACAAAACTAAAAGAGTCTCACCCACAATTGCAATGCTTTAAGTTTTGCGAATAAAAGGAACAAAGACCAGGTCAACACTTTATTACATGCTGTTGGTAGTATTGCAGCTGACCAGACAGGAAATGAACAAAGAGACAGCCTCCTATGAGGATATTATTGGAGCCTTTGACTCATACCTTAGTTTCCATCAAAATATTATAATAGAGAGGGCAAAATTCAATCAGTGCAGTCAAATAAAGAATGAAGGAATGGAGGAATGGATTAATTAATCAGCAACTATTCGACAGGCAAAATAAAGTCTTTGTCAGAAGTGCAAGGAAAATCCCTCAGGAACTGCCTGATGAAATCTCTCAGTTTGTGGGCTGTGTTACAGACAGGAGAGTGAGACAAACTAAACTCCTTTATTTTGCTCACTGCCTTTCTGTAAGCAGAGGAAATTTTTTTTATATAGGCTGTGGCATGTGTCTCCAGACCCTTGGTTGTGAAGTTAATTTTCAAGTGACTCGCAGAAAACTGTCTTTAGGGTTAAATTAGAAGCTCAGTTTATTCATACATTCAAACCCAAAGGATGGTTATCGCAATTACATACACTGCGGTGTGCTGGCACCTCCCCTGCAGGAGTCACCGTCATGGGCCATATCATCTCCTCCTCCCTCGGGGTGCCCTATGGCCCCCGCAGAACTCCATGGGAAAGGGGTGTGAGCGCATCTATCCCCTGAGGAACCCCGCCATCTGGCGCTGCCAGTCCTGTAGGTTCATTCCTGTCTCGGCCAGGGTCTGTATGTTCGCGGCCATGGAGCACAAGGAGTGGACCACCTCCGCCTGGGACTGCGCCACACCACACTATGACTGTGCCACCACCTTCTGGGTTTGTGCCACATCAGCCAGTGACTGCACCATCTCCCTCTGGGACTGGGCCACCTCCCTCTGCGTCTGCACCACATTGGCCAGTGGCTGGGCAATGCCACCGACACTCTTAGGCATGGCCCGCTGTGACTGGGCCATGCTCAGGAGCGCAGCTGCAATGTCCAGGTGGCACTGGCACATAGCTGCCCTGTTCTGGGCCTCGGCCAGCATCTGCACAGATTGACCCAGGTCTTGGACGTGCTGATCCATAGCCAAAACCCTTGCCCCCAAGACCTCCACCGTGATGCCACCCATTCGGGGCTGGCCTGGGTGGCACGCATGGTTGGCATCACCTCCTGCTCCTGCATGTGACTGGACTCCTCCACCTGCACCTGCAAGTACTGGACGCTCACCGACAACCCCTCATGTAATCCCTGGCTCTGCGACTGCATCGCCACTGTAGATGGGACTATCCGTTCCAGAGGCCCAAAACCCGTCTCGACAGCGGTTAGTCGCTGGAGACGGCCCACCCTCCAACCATCCACCTGTTGGAGAGTTCCTACCTCGTCTGCTGTACTGGAGCAGCTGTGTGATGCGTACCAGAGGGTATCCCAGGAGCCTCTTCACTAAAGTGCCCGACTGGGGTGAGTGTCTCTGGGATGGTGGACGATGTTAGAGACAGCTGTGATGTGAAATCGGTGCCCACATCGAACTCAAGCTCTAGGGTGTCCTGGCTTTCAGAGATATGTATCAACTCTGTGTCCGTGTCATTGTCGCTGCTCAGCGCACGGGGGGTTCTGGTTGGGGGATTGGTTGTGGCTGGGGGCGACGGACACCAAATGAACCCGCCCCATCACCAGCAGCTCCTGCAAGACACAAGACTAGGCGGGTGTATGGGGCTCAGTGCTGCTTACTCACCCTGGCCACCCTGAGGTCTTGCAGTTTCTTCCCGGTCTGGACTGTGTTGCTGACGGTGCTCACCACCTCTGCCACCTGCGCTCAGGCACTGTGAATGGCAGTGGCTGGCAGCCTCTTCCCGGGCCATGGTACAGGGTGATCTACCTCTGCTCCATGACGTCCAGGAGGGTCTCAAGCTTGGTGTCCGTAAAACATGGGGTCTCACGTCTTGCTGCCACCTTGTCGGCTGGGATGGTGTGTGCGGGGAGTGACGTGTGTATATGTGGCTGCAGCTTGTCAGCCTACTGAGTGTCAATCGCGAACCCGGCAAATCCTGCACCGTTTCTCATTGGAATCAATTGTGTTCCACGTGGCACCGGTACTAGCCCTTCAACGGTCGCTGAAATGGTCCAGATGCGGCGCCAGTTTTGCTGTTGTGGAAGCCCACGAATCCTGCCCGGGTATCAACACTTTGTCTCAGGAACGAAGAATCCAGCTGCCTATTTCCTTTTTGGGCCACATTGGGCTAGACTGTGAGAGTACTCAGTTTAAACAACCTGTCAATGCTTGCTGTATCGGAACTCATGCTTGGCTGAGGTACCAAAGTGGAAGCCATGTCCCAGCAGGCGTTATCACCTCCAAGGAGCAGGAAGGAGAGAATAAAGAGTTAAAGCAATTTACAGTATGTTGGACACACGACACAGCAAATGAGTGTTGTGCAAATGTCATATGACTCTGCACTCATTCCAACTGGAGCAAAGTAGCAGTAGATTACGCCAGTGATCAGGTCAATGCTTGGCACTCTTGAAGAAATGTACAGCATAGGCCTGCTTCAGGCAAGGCTGACTTCACTGTCCAATATTCTGGATCTAGCTACAGCTCAGCACTTGAGGGTGAAAGTGAAAAAAAGGCTTGTGGATTGTGAAAAAAATAGATTGCACTGTCTCTCCATCCAACAGCATTATCTTGGTTATTGTTCAAGAATTGATGCTGCTGCTGGGCTTTAACAGTAGTTGAGAAGGTGGGGCTGACTGCCGGCAATCAATTATTAGCAGCTTTACAAAAAAAAGAGCTTTGGCACGTGTTGCATATGATCACTCTTGATGCATTTTCTCCAACACCCCACCCACTTAGGAATTCACAAGCAAAAATTATTTCAATAGATCAAATCTCAAAGCAAGATCACTGCCAAACAGCAGGCCGTTCCCAATTTATAAAAGTAACTCCTTGGCCCAGGGGTTAAAGGTGGTAACCATAATCCTGTATGCCAGCTCCTTTTCTTCATCCGCAAAGCAACAGCCAGTACTATAAACTGCAGCTTTATGTTTCATCTCCTTAGAATTCATGAGTCTTGAGGAATAGAAAAGGCTGCTTCTTGTTGGGAAGAGGCCTAAGACAGAAGGAGAAATGAAAGGAAGGAAATAGCAGAGGCAGCTAGATGGACGATCTCAATCTCACATTTGATTAATTAAAATTTAATTTCTGGTCTTTCAATGGTTTAGTTTATAACAGAGCTAAACAAATCAAGAAGGTACCAGGTTCCATCTCTGGCCTATGCTGAACTGGTTAATTATAGCTAGGCTCATGAATTTGTCTCAGAGCCCCTGAATTCAAACAAAAAGGTACACTATCTGGGTTCTTTTCCTGGGCCATGATTTTTAGGATGATGGGTTTTCTTTCCCACCATCCAAAAAGTCGCCAGAGAACGCATCCCCACTGATACTGCCTGCCCTGCAGCAATTACATGTTCCAACAAGTGTTACTTGGCTGGAAAGGGGACTTCTGTCCCTCACTTTTCAAGGCAGTCCTGCCTCAAAGACCTTGGCTGGCCGGTCTCTAGTCCCTGCAGTGCCAAAAGCTGGACAGGAACGGGACTGCAAACAATCCTCGGAGCCTATGTCCCGCAGGAGTCAGACCTTTTGAGGAGGCGCCTGATGTTAAAAGAAGACTGCTTATGGAGGTGCCCCCCAGCCACCCTTCCCATCCAAGGTCTGAAATCGGCTCATTTTCAGGTTTACCACCACTCCAGAATTCTTCCTGCCAGCCTGAAAATTGATGCTGGGTTGGAAAAACCTCTTATGTGGTCAATAATCGGCCACTTAAGGGCCCTAACTGATGCAAAGGCAGGCCCATCAGCCTAGCCCATCCAAGCATAAAATTGCAGAGAGATCAGGCAGGCAGGAACACAGTGGGAAAGCCATTCAAGAGATTTTTTGGTAAGCCTACAAATCCACCAGCATGGGAACGTAAGCTTCTGTACCTGGGTACCCTGCTTGGAAGGGTCCATTTTGGCCATGATGTCATCTGTACTTAGATAGCCTATTAACACCCATCCTGTAACATCTGAAGAATTGCTGAAGAATACCCGACTATGCACTAGCATCTGTGAAATCTATTCACAGCGATAGGTGACACCTTCACATGAACAAGAGGATGGAGAAATAAGGGGGCGGGAAAGCAGATCAGAATTGGCTCCAGGGTGGAGTGGTCCTGATCCCTCAGTCATATCTTTATCATCACCCAACTTGATTTCTACCATGTTATCAATTCCAAGCTCCAGCTACATAAAATTCAATTTGACCAGTAGTCTGTGCTTGCAACATGCCTCACATGGAGCACTCCTCTTACTCCAATCCTTACCAATCTGTACTATACCTCAATCCCCCAGACTAATGATGATAATCTTCATCCTCATCTTCAAATTTCACATATTGTATTTAGCTCATCCATCCCAACAATCCTAGGTTCCAGTATGCTGTCCACTTTGTTTCTACACACGACTCAACTGTCCTTCCCCACGTGTACTGTGACCACTTTCCATTTTTACTCTGTCCACAATTCTACTGAATCTCCCTTCAATATGCTCTTTTGGCTCGACCCGATCCCGTGCTCCAGTGTGCCCGTCCACCACCCCACTCCCCAATCATCCTACCATCCACTATTTTACCATACCTTCTACTCAGTGTTCACTGTACCCCCAAATGTGACCCCCACAGCCTGCTCAACTGTGAACCCATTTGATATGTCCCTATCCACATTGTTCACCTTCAAAATCCGACCTATGCTCCTTATGTCCCCCTCCTTCTGCTTGACAACCCTTCAACCATCGCAGTCTGGAATTCTCTTTGCATCAGTACCTATCCCCACCTTGACAAGAACCATCACCTCTCCCCACCTTTTCATAGCTACTCTGCTGACCATCTTCCCTAAATAGTTTCCCCTTCCTGTTCAGCTCCTTTGCCTTCTGCTCTGACGTTTATTTGTATGATAAGGTGATTCAAGAAGTCAAACTGTTGTTTCAGGTAGATAACTGACTAATTTACAATAAAATCTCGTCACCATGGCCAATTTTCTTTGCGTGGCAAAGCTTGGCCTGCATGATTCACTTTGGATTGTGTCATCTTTTTTTGTTAAGGGTCTTTGCAGTTTTTGTGACTGACAATGAGAGCTCTGCATACAATGCAGGCCTTTAGTTGTCTAATGCAGCCTTTTTTCAGAATTTCGGCGCAAATGTGGGAGACACGTGACAAAACAGGTGCACTTACGTTTATCAGGAGAGACAGAAGCTGATAAGGGCTAAGCCGTCAAGGCCGATCAACAGCAGACACCCCTGAATGTTTTTGTACAAGACAAAGGGCCTGGTGTGGCAGGTTACTCTCTGTCCTGGGCATGCTGCCAAATGTACATAACACAGTGTTCAGTTTGCTTGTTTTTTTGTTTCCTTCTGGCGTGCTCCTCGCCTGCAGATGGTGGGAGGCTGGGCCACGTGGGACTTG
This sequence comes from Scyliorhinus canicula, assembly GCF_902713615.1. Lineage (NCBI taxonomy): Eukaryota > Metazoa > Chordata > Chondrichthyes > Carcharhiniformes > Scyliorhinidae > Scyliorhinus > Scyliorhinus canicula. Next base: position 122,633,664 of record NC_052161.1, on the reverse strand, counting down.
TTTGTGTTGCAAAAAAACACTTGCGCAACAGGACCTATAAGCGAAGCCACGGGTTGTGCCTTTTCAGTTCCGGCTGTACTGGTTTACCAGATCAACAAAAGATGGGATTTTCTCTTTCCTTTTTTGTGTTTGTCACTAAGCAACCAAGTGTTTGTCTTTTAACCCTTAGTTTTCGAACCCTTCTTAACGAAGCTTCTTAAACTTTGCTCTGGGATTAAAAGTAGAGGCTCTCGCTCCGTGCTACAGTGATTTTTTTTTTTGGCCAATTTTGGAGTGTTTTCTCTTTTTTTGAAACATTATTTTGTCGTGAATAGTGAAATTATTTTGCAGGCAGCCTTTGGCTCAGTAGTAGCACTCTAAAAGTCCAAAACTTGTGAGTGCAAGCATAGCTGGAGAAATTCAGGAGGGAGGACTTAAGATTCCTCCTGTGATCAATTTTAATGCAGGAGAAACCTGCTCAAGGGAATGTCCTCATGGGAAGGTTAACTAGTGCTTATAAAGGGCTTATAACTGTCAGGAAGATGCACACTAGGCGATGAAACCATCAATTCACCAGACACGTGTTTCCGATGTGAATCTAGGCTTTAATCGACTTACTTCAGAGCCAGCCTGTTACCTGTCGATGAACCTGTAGTGACCTAAGCTGACTCTGGACACGGGTACTTATACAGCTGCACTAGGGTGAGGGGTCGTGGGCGGAACCAAGGGTGGAGCCCAGTACAAGTTCCTAGGTGCTCCCAGCGCTACTCCCCCTAGTGGTAGGACAACGCTACTGCGCTTACAACAACAGTGTGAATTACGTATACATTAACATATATTACATTCACCACACTAGGACGAAACATTAGAGAGGAGAAACAAGGTGCAGAGAAGTCTGGGTGAGGCAACTGGAGTAATAAATAGTTAAGAAGTAGGGCAGCACGGTAGCACAGTGGTTAGCACTGTTGCTCCACTCTCCAAGGTCCCAAGTTCGATTCCCCACTGGGTCACCGACTGTGCGAAGTCTGCATGTTCTCCCCATGTCTGCGTGGGTTTTCTCCGGGTGCTCTGGTTTCCTCCCACACTCCAAAGATGTGCGGGTTAGGTGAATTGGCCATGATAAATTGCCCTTAGTGTCCAAAAAATGTTAAGTGGGGGGTTACTGGGTTATGGGGATAGCGTAGACATAGACATAGAGAAATACAGCACAGAACAGGCCCTTCGGCCCACGATGTTGTGCCGAACTTTTGTCCTAGGTTAATCATAGATCATAGAATTTAGGACACTAAGGACAATTTATCATGGCCAATCCACCCAACCTACATATCTTTGGACTGTGGGAGGAAACCGGAGCACCCGGAGGAAACCCACGCACACACGGGGAGGATGTGCAGACTCCACACAGACAGTGACCCAAGCCGAAATCGAACCTGGGACCCTGGAGCTGTGAAGCAATTGTGCTATCCACAATGCTACTGTGCTGCCTTTAAGAACAAATTAATCTACACTCCATTATTCTATCATAATCCATATACCTATCCAATAGCCGCTTGAAGGTCCCTAACGTTTCCGACTCAACTTCTACCATAGGCAGTTCATTCCATGCCCCCACTACTCTCTGAGTAAAGAACCTACCTCTGACATCCCCCCTATATCTTCCACCATTTATCTCAAATTTATGTCCCCTTGTAATGGTTTATTCCACCCGGGGAAAAAGTCTCTGACTGTCTACTCTATCTATTCTCCTGATCATCTTATAAACCTCTATCAAGTTGCCCCTCATCCTTCTCCGTTCTAATGAGAAAAGGCCTAGCACCCTCAACCTTTCCTCGTAAGACCTACTCTCCATTCCAGGCAACATCCTGATAAATCTTCTTTGCACATTTTCCAAAGCTTCCACATCCTTCCTAAAATGAGGTGACCAGAACTGCACACAGTACTCCAAATGTGGCCCGACCAAGGTTTTGTACAGCTGTATCATCACCTCACGGCTCTTAAATTCAATCCCTCTGCTAATGAACGCTAGCACACCATAGGCCTTCTTCACAGCTCTATCCACTTGAGTGGCAACTTTCAAAGATCTATGAACATAGACCCCAAGATCTCTCTGCTCCTCTACATTGCCAAGAACCCTACCGTTAACCCTGTATTCCGCATTCATATTTGTCCTTCCAAATTGGACAACCTCACACTTGTCAGGGTTAAACTCCATCTGCCACTTCTCAGCCCAGCTCTGCATCCTATCTATGTCTCTTTGCAGTCGATAACAACCCTCCTCACTATCCACAACTCCACCAATCTTCGTATCATCTGCAAATTTACTGACCCACCCTTCAACTCCCTCATCCAAGTCATTAATGAAAATCACAAACAGCAGAGGACCCAGAACTGATCCCTGCGGTACACCACTGGTAACTGGGCTCCAGGCTGAATATTTGCCATCCACCACCACTCTCTGACTTCTATCGGTTAGCCAGTTCGTTATCCAACTGGCCAAATTTCCCACTATCCCATGCTGAGGAATAAAGTTTCTGTGAGGGACACATTTGGGGAACAATGATTATAATATCAGATTTAGAATCGTTATGGATAAGGGCACGAAACAATCAAGTGTAAAAATACTTAACTGAAGGTGAGCTAACTTCAGTGAGTTGAAAAGGGCTCTGGTCCAGATAGATTGCATGACAAAATAGTAACTGGTCGCTATAGAAGAGATGGTTCAGCCACAGAGAAAAGAAGGGCACCCAAAGCTGCACTTCCCTGAATGACTTAAGATATCAAGATTAAAATGAGATGGAAAAAGGCTTGTGACACATATAACACTTAGAACACATTGTAGAATGAAGCTGAATACAGAAAGTGCAGAGGAGATCAAAAAACTAATCTGGACAAAGGGAGAGCATGAGAATAGATTGTTGGCTAACATTTTTTTTGAACAGTAAAGGAATTAAGGGTTATGGTGAACGGGTGGGCAAGTGGAACTGAGCCCACAAAAAGATCAACCGTGATCTTATTGAATGGTAGAGTAGGCTCGAGGGCCAAATGGCCTACTCCTGCTCCTCGTTCTTATAAAAGATACCCCCAAAGAATGTTACAAATAAATAAATAGTAGAAACCCAGTCAAATGAAGGAGAAAGCCAATTATGGACTAAAAAGTAATATTCTTGTGGAGGTAGAAGGCAAACTAAATGATTACTTTGAATATGTCTCCGGAAGAGAAGAGGATGGATGCTGCTAATGTAGCAGTAAAGAGGAGCAGCTGTAATGTGAAGGGTGAAAATAAAGGAGGTACTTAAAAGAATAGCAGTTCTCAAAGTAGAACAGTCACCTGGTCCCGATGGGTTGCATCCTTGATTAGTCAGTCCTACCATCCATGGAACAAGTCTTGTGAACCTTAATTGCACTCCCTCTGTGGCAATAATATCCTTTCTGAAGTAAGGGGACACAAACTGTGGCTCCAGGTGCTATGTAACCAAGCTTCTATACAATTGAAGCAAGACCTCACTAGGCCTGTACTCAAGCCTTCTTACAACAAAGGCCGACAATCCATTAGCCTTCCTAATAGCTGCATGTTAGCATTTAGTAATTTATGAATAAGGTCTCCCAGGTTCCTTTGTACATCTACACTTTCTAATTTCATCGCATTTAGGAAATATTCTGCACATCTGTTCATTCTACCAATAGGCTTGCCTCAAATTTTTCCACATTATATTCCATCTGTCATGTTCTTGCCCACTCACTGGGTGGAATTTCCACTTGCCGCCCCGTGGCATGTTTCCTGGAGGCAGCCTGCCATTGGGCGGCAGGGGGATCAGAAGATCCCGTTGCTGTCAATGGGGTTTCCCGTTCTATGCACCTCCCACTGCCGGGAAACCCGTGGCAGAGATTCACTGTCAGCAGGACCGGAATATCCTGCCAGCAGGAACAGCCAGAAAATTCCAGCCACTAAGTCTGCCCAAATCCTTCTGTACCGCTTTTGATCTTTCTCACAACACACATTCCCGCCTCCCTTTGTATGATTTGCAAAACTGGAAATACTACAATTGGTCCCAAAATGCAAATCATTGATAGATTTTATGACCAGCTGTGGCACCAGTACTGATCCTTGCAGGACCCTACTAGCCATAGCCTACCAATGCGAGAAAACCTGTTTATTCCTAGCCTCTATTTTCTGCATGTTAGCCAATATGGTTCTGGTTCAATTAGGGGCTGGTTTAACTCACTGGGCTAAATCACTGGCTTTCAAAGCAGATCAAACAGGTCAGCAGCATGGTTCAATTCCCATACCAGCCTCCCAGGACAATGTGGTGACTAGGGGCTTTTCACAGTAACTTCATTGAAGCCTATTCGTGACAATAAGTGATTTTCTTTCATTTCATTTTCAATCCTTAATCCATACCAATATATTGCAATGTGATTTCTTTTGTTTAGGGGTCACAGACAGATATAGGATTAAACATTTTAAAGATCTTTTTCAGTGTAAACATTTATGAAATAGCAATGAGGATATCTATATATATTTTACAAATATATACAGAGTGAGGTCTTAGTGTCTCACACCTTACTTAAGGAGAGATCTATTTACATTAGAGAAAGTTCACTAGGTTGACTCTGGGAAGAAGGGGTTGCCCCATGAAGAAAAGTTGAACAGGTTGGGCCTATACTTATTGGAGTCTAGAAAAATGAGAGGTGGTGTTATTGAATCATAAGATTCTGAGAGTGCTTGGCAGGGTAAGCACTGTAATATTTTCCTTCATTGGGAATCAAATAATAAAGGGCACAGTTTTAGATTAAGTGGCCACCCATTTAAGACAGAGATGAGGAAGAATATTTTCTCTGAGGGCTGTGAACGTTTGGAATTCTCTATCCCAGAGAGCTGTGTAAACTGAGTATTGAATATATTCAAATCTGAGGTAGATAGATTCTTCAGCTATAGAGGAGTCTAATGTTTTGGGAACATGAGGAAAGTGTTGAAGCCAAGATAAGATTAGCCATGGTCTTACTGAAAACTGGAGAAGGCAAACCTTCTGCTATTTCTTATGTTCTTGATGAGGAAAGTAAGGATTAAAATTGAAGAGGCTGTAGCCACAATCTTCCAATCCTTCTTAGATACAGAGTGCCAGTGGACTGGAGGATTGCGCACGTTACACTCCTGTATAAAAAAGGAGATAGGAATAAACCCTGTAATTCCAGGCATTCAACTTACTGTAGTCAACAGGGAAACTCTAAAGTAATTAGGAACAAAACCTGTAGTTATTTAATAAATTTAGAGCACCCAATTCTTTTTTCCAATTAAGGGGCAATTTAGCATGGTCAATTCATCTACCCTGCACATCTGTTTGGGTTGCGAGGGTGAGCCATTCAGATACGGGGAGAATGTGCAAACTCCACATACATTGACACAGGGCCGAGATCGAACACGGGTCATCGGCGCCGTGAGGCAGCAATGCAAATCACTGTGTCACTGTGCTGCCCTAAACTTTTAGCTAATTCGATAATAGATTCTAGTCAATGCAAGCTTCCAGAAATAGCAATGCAATGACCAGATAATCTGTTTTTGTTATGTTGATTGAAGAATAAATATTGGCTAGGTTACTAGGGATGACTCCCCTGCTCTTTTTCAAAATAGTACCATCACCTCCTCTGTCCTCTGAGAGGGCAGTGAGGGCTTTGGTTTAAAATATGCCACTTCTAACAGTGCAGCACCTCCTCAGTACTTCACTGGAGTGTCAGCCATGATTTTTGATCTCACGTTCTGGTGGGACTTAAACTTTCTGAATGATAAGTAAGAGCTACCACTGATCTACAGATTGTTGAATTGGTTTGGATTAGTTGTTGCAGCTCCAGAGCTGAACATGCAGTTAAACTGCAGAATTGGAGATATAAAGTGAATGAAGCCCCAAGGCTTGAAGACATAAATTCTAATTAGACACAAGTCAATTAGAACAGGTTTGTGTTGTTAGAGGAGAACTGGGCTCAGACTCAACATACTCAGGCAGTTTAAATGCTGGTTAGGAATAGCAGGCTTGAATTTTAATATGAGATTCCGAGGGACTCTGTTTTCCATTCCAAGCATTTTTAAGATCATTAGGAGTCTACTAACTACCACTTAATTCTTGGGAAGTTTGTTCTTTGTACTTGTGTTGACCAGGAACTGGACTGTGATTGCCCAAACTTTAATAGCACTGACAGAGGAGAGTTAATCCTATCAGCCTGGGTTCTGATTGGAGTCATGCCTAGCACAAAATAAATTGGTTGTGGTGGTTAGAGGTCAATCATCTCAGTACCAGGACATCACTGCTGAAGTTCCTCAGCGTAGTTTCCTAGGCCACTTCATCAATGACCTTTCTTCCATCATAAGGACAGAAGTAGGGATGTTCGCTGACTGCACAATATTCAGCACCATTTGCAACTCCTCAGATACTGAAGCAGTTCATGTCCAAGTGCAGCATGATTGAGACAATATCCAGGATTGGGCTGACAAGCGGCAAGTAACATCTGCACCACACAAGTGCCAGACAATGACCATCTCCAACAAGAGTGAATCTAATCAGGACTTCCAGTGGTGGCATGTAAGAGGAAGTCGTGGGTTAGGTAGCTCCCACCAGGGTACTTGTTTTTTGGCCCTTTTTGCCTGGTTCCTGGGGTTTTTTGGGGGACAATCTTTTCCCATAAGGAAGTAGAGGGGTCCTAGAGGAGAGGCATGTTGAAAAAGACCACGATAAAGAAATCTGCGTCTGTAATTCGACTGGCTCAGAGCTTCACACTGAGCCTCAGCAGTGGATACAGTGGCAGCGGGTGAGGCAGTTGGGGCCGCCCCGGTCACAGCAGATATGGCAAAAGGGATACCTGCCATTGAGTTCGAAACAGTTTGAGAAGTATTTTGAGGGGCAATGTAGGGTAATGCTCAACACTCTGCGTAAGTTGATTGAGGAAGTGCTAGGTCCTGTTCATGAGCCGTTGGAGCGAAGTTTGATCTGGGTGGGCATCAATTTGTTTAGGTACCTCCGGATAAGAAATTGTGCGCAGGCGGCCTTCCCAACATTTCCTGAGGTACCGCGGATGTCTTTGTTGGCAAGGATACCTTCGCTGGCGGGGTTGGAAGAGGAGAACATGTCTGGCATTTATTGGCGAATTGTGTCTGAAGACTTGGGTTTGGTGGAGGGAGTGAAGGCGAAGTGGGAAAGGGCACTAGAGCCTATAATAGATGATGAGATGTGGAGTGAGGCCCTTCGCAGGGTAATCTCCACATCTTCATTCAGGTGGTGCACAGGGCGTACCTGGCCAAAACTAGGTTGAGTAATTTTGTTTCCTGAGGTACAAGACAGGTGTGAGTTCCGGGGTGGGGGGGGGGGGGGGGGGGGGGGGGGGGAGTCAATCATAAACAGATGTTCTGGTCATGTCCCAAATTGGTATGCTTTTGGATCTCTTTCTTCAACACCGTGGCAATTCTGAATATTAAGCTGAAGCCTTGTCCTTTGGTGGCCATTGTTGAAGCGTCGGACTCGCCAGGGCTGCAGACAGGAATGAAGACTGATGTCCTTGCCTTTGTCTTGCTCATTACTCGGAGGCAGGTTCTGCTGGGGTGGAGATCCCTGTTGTGTTAGGTACATTGGTATAACACTGGCTGCAACTGGATGCAGTTTAGATCAGAAAGAAGTTAGTTCAATCAGGCTTATTGAACTAATAGCACAGTTAGCACAGTTCTCTGTGAGTTTGACTCTCTGCTAACTTAAGTGTGGTTACTCTGTCTGACTGAACCAGACTAGCTCTTAGCCACGTGGTGGAGGTGTGAGATTGTAACACCCTTGACTGACTCTCTAGATGTTCATCCGTGGAAAGAGGCGGAGTGTGAGTGCCTCGTGTCTTTTATAGTCAGATCCCACCCCTGAGTGTCCTGCCTGCTTATTGGTCATGTCCTGTTCTCTGTGTCCATTAGCTGCTTGTCTGTATATCATATTGTGTGTGTGTGCGCCTGCATATCATGACAGTCCCCTTCTCTGTCCAGTGCCTCGATATGGTTGGGCGACCTAATGAAACTCGTGTACCTGGAGAAAGTCAAGTATACCATCAGGGGGTCGGTTGAAGGGTTCTCCGAAAATGGCAGCCATTCATTACCTACTTTAAGGGCTTAATCACTGTCTGTTGCTGGAGGGAGTGGGGTGGGGGTTGGTTTGGGGAGTTGGGGGTTGTTTTGTTTGTACGGTTGGTTACAGTTTTTTTAGAATATGGGTTTTGATGTAAACTGTATTGTAGAAATGGAAAATGTTTAATAAAAAACGTTTTTTAAAAAAGGAGTGAATCTAACCATCGCCCATCGACATTCAATTGCATTAAAGGGCACCTAAAAATCATTATATGGTTAGGCAGTATCAACATGTTATGAAAGGTAAATTATATTTGATAAATCTTTTTGAGATTGTAACTAGAAGCGTACATAAGGGAAACCAGAGGATGTAGTATATTTGGATTTTCAAAAAGCGTTTAATAACCTGCCATTCAAGGGTTAACAAAATTAGAGCTAGTGAGATTGGGGGTAATATATTTGCATAGCTGACGAATTTATGAACAGAAATAAAACTGGGTTAGGATAAACAGGTTACTGACAGATTGGCAGGCTCTAATTTACTGGTGCCATAAGGATAAGTGCATCGGCTTCAGCTATTTACAATCTATTTCAATCACTTAAATGAGGGGATACAGTGCGATGCATCAATTTGATAATAACACAAAATTAGAAAGGCAAAAGTACATATGCAGATGGAGCGAATGGCCATGAAAGTGGCAGATGGAAAATAATGTGGCAAAGTTTGACATCTGCTTTTACAGGAAAAATAGAAAAAGAGAGCAGCAGAATATTGTTTAAATGGTGGGAGACTTGGAAAAGTTGATGTTCAGAGCCGAGAAACGCAAGGCCATAAAACACGGCTCGCATTTGGTAAGAGGCCTCAATGGGGAATGTGCGGCTGAGGCCTCACGTGGCCCCATTTGTGAGGGCTACTGAGAAGAGAGATTTCCGAGGCCCCCGAAGCGACCCCTGACCTTGCCCAAACCCCAACACATTATGGGAGGATCTGCGGCCTCCCCTCAACACCCACACGGGGCACCCCGCCCCGATCACACCGCAACAAAAATTGCCAGCTTGGCAGTGCCAACCTTGCACCCTGTCAGTGCCCCTGTCACCTGACAGTGCCACCTGGGCACCTTGGCAGTGCCAGGTTGGTGCCCAGGTGGCACTGTCAGGGTGCCAGGCTGACAATGCCAGGGTTCCCAGGTTGCACCAGAAGTGCCAGGGTGCCACCCTGCCCAAAGGAGATGCACCTGGAGGTGTCCAATCCCCTGGGTTAGCCCCCATGAGTGCTGATCCGTCTGGTCCCCATTTGTGGAGACCAGCACTAAACGGCGCTCATTCGAGGTCTCCAATGCAAGGGACATTGACCCCACACCTCAGATAAATCAGGAATTTGTACGTTAAAGTGAGACTAGCTGTCTTGCTTTGATATGCAGATTTGCTACAAAGCAATCCCTTCCACAACGGGAGCGTGGGGCGCGATTCTCCGCTGCCCACGACGGGTTGGAGAATAGCGGGAGAGCCTTCCCGACATTTTTCCCGACCTCCCGCTATTCTCCCCCCCCCCCCCCCCCCCCCCCTCCCCCCCCCCACGGCCGCCCCACGACACGAATCGCTACTCGCCGTTTTTTACGGCGAACAGCGATTCTCCCCTGGCCGATGGGCCGAGTTCCTAGGCCTTTACGGCCGTTTTCACGAACGCAAACACACCTGCTCTCACCGTTCGTGAAAACGGCCGCAAAGTGCCGTTCCGGACAACCATGGCACCGATTGGCACGGCTGCACCACGGCCGTGCCAAGGGTGGCATGGGCCCGTGATCGGTGCCCACCGATCGCGGGCAGCGGGTCCGATACCCGTGCACTCTTTGTTCCTCCGCCACTCCGCAGGATCAGTCCATGGGGCGGCTGAGGGGCATGACGGCCCGCCCATGCACGGGTTTGACGCATATGCGTGATGACGTCATCCGCGCATGCGCGGGTTGGAGCCGTCCAATCCGCGCATGCGCGGCTGACGTCATCGTGCGCGTCAGCCGCCGTGACGCTTGGCGCGCGGGCTTAGCGATGGTCGCTAAGCCCGCGATGCCATGCTTCGCGGGGCCCCGCCCGGGGGGAGAATCAGGTCCCGGGAGGGGACGTGGAGGCTGCCGTGAAACACAGCCAGTTTCACGGCAGCCTTTATGACTCTCCGCATTTGCGGAGAATCGCGACCCACCGTGGTCTCCCGGCTTTTATTGGCGCTGCTGCACATCGGTGAGCTGCTTTTAGGGTGCAGAATGGCCATTAAATCACGCCCCAAGTGCCCTTGTACACAAAGCACAGAAATTACTGTAAGCAATACAAAGGCAAATGGTATATTCAACTTTATTACAAAGGGATTGAAGTATAAAAGCAAAGAAATCTTGCTACAAGTATATAGGGTCTTGGCGAGTAGTAGTGAGCCCTGCAGTAGCGTTACTTTCAGGGCCAAACACTTAATTGCAGAGAAGATAAGGTTTAGAACATTTTATATTTCAGTGTGTCTGAAAGTTGAGTGTATTGTTGACTTACTCTATTTGCCAGAGACTGGTGTTGCATTTTAACAGGGGTGACAGAGAAATAGGTGACTTCTGCATACATAGGTTGTATCAAGTAAAAGGACAACTGTGCCAATGCCAGGGAGATGGAGCAGAAACTGTGGAGAGGTCAAGGCACCCAGCATCTGGTGTATATGCCATTTAACGCTCTCTTTTTTTTAAAAAATAATTTTTATTGAAAGAATTTTTTACATGAAGATATTTACCCCAACTAACTATAAAATATTACAAAATATTCCCTCTTAACAAATATCCCCCCCCGCCCGAACTTGCGCGCGCGTTGTCCCTCCCCCCCCTCCCCCTCCCCCAAAACAAACAAAGCAACACTCAACATCAAACATGAACTGCGAGCAAATTTGCCCGCATTTCAACCGTAAATAACCCACCACAACCGTTGTTGCCACCCCCCCCCTCCCCCCCCACCCCCCCCCCTCCCCCCCCCCCCCCCCCTCCCCCCCCGGGTTGCTGCTGCTGCGACCTCTGTACCCTATCTCTGAGCCAAAAAGTCGAGGAAAGGCTGCCACCGCCTGAAGAACCCTTGTACCGACCCTCTCAGGGCGAATTTGACCCTTTCCAACTGAATAAAGCTTGCCATGTCATTAATCCAAGTTTCCACGCTTGGAGGCCTCGCGTCCTTCCACTGTATTAGTATCCTTCTTCGAGCAACTAGGGACGCAAAGGCCAGTACTCCGGCCTCTCTCGCCTCCTGTACCCCCGGCTCCACCCCAACCCCAAAGATCGCAAGTCCCCATCCTGGTTTGACCCTGGATCCCACCACCCTCGACACCGTCCTTGCCACCCCCTTCCAGAACTCCTCCAGTGCCGGACATGCCCAAAACATATGGACATGGTTCGCTGGACTTCCCGAACACCTGACACATCTGTCCTCACCCCCAAAGAACCGACTCATCCTTGTCCCCGTCATATGGGCTCTATGTCGCACCTTAATTGAATGAGGCTAAGCCTCGCACACGAGGAGGAAGAATTAACCCTCTCCAGGGCATCAGCCCATGTCCCATCCTCTATTTGTTCTCCCAGCTCCCCCTCCCACTTGGCTTTCAGCTCCTCTACTGATGCCTCCTCCGCCTCCTGCATTACTTTGTAGATGTCTGATATCCTCCCCCCTCCGACCCAGACCCCCGAGAGCACCCTATCACTCGCCCCCCTACTGGGGAGCAAGGGAAACCCTTCCACCTGGCGTCTAGCAAATGTCTTCACCTGCAAATGTCTAAACATGTTTCCCGGGGGGAGCCCGAATTTCTCCTCCAGCTCTCTCAGGCTCGCAAACCTCCCATCTACAAACAGATCCTTCAGCTGCCTGATGCCCACCCTGTGCCAGCTCTGAAATCCCCCGTCCATGTTCCCCGGGATGAATCTGTGGTTCCCTCTTAACGGTGCCTCCATCAGACCTCCCACTTCCCCCCTGTGTCGCCTCCACTGCCCCCAGATCTTGAGGGTGGCCGCCACCACCGGGCTCGTGGTGTACCTCGTGGGAGGGAGCGGCCATGGCGCCGTTACTAGGGCCCCCAGGCTTATGTTGCCACAGGACGCCCTCTCCATTCGTTTCCAAGCTGCCCCCTCCCCTTCCATCATCCACTTGCGCACCATCGATACATTTGCCGCCCAGTAATACCCCGAAAGATTGGGTAATGCCAGCCTTCCACTATCCCTACTCCGCTCCAAGAAGACCCTCCTCACCCTTGGGGTGCCGTGCGTCCACACGTAGCTCATGATGCTACTCGTCACCTTCTTGAAGAAGGCCCTAGGGAGGAAGATGGGCAAGCACTGAAATAAAAACAAAAACCTCGGGAGGACCGTCATTTTAACGGACTGCACTCTGCCCGCCAGCGACAGCGGCACCATGTCCCACCTTTTAAATTCCTCCTCCATCTGTTCCACCAGCCTGGAGAAGTTCAGCTTGTGGAGAGTCCCCCAGTTCCTTGCCACCTGCACCCCTAAATATCTAAAACTCTTTCCTGCTCTCTTAAACGGGAGTCTCCCGATTCCCTCTTCCTGGTCCCCTGGGTGTATCACAAATACCTCACTCTTGCCCAAGTTTAGCTTGTACCCCGAAAAGTCCCCAAACTCTGCTAGCAGTTCCATCACCTCCGGCATTCCCCCTTCTGGGTCTGCCACGTATAGCAGCAGGTCGTCCGCGTATAGCGATACCCGGTGCTCCTCCCCGCCCCTTGTCAGCCCTCTCCACCCCCCTGAGCCCCTCAGTGCCATCGCCAACGGTTCAATTGCCAGTGCGAAGAGCAGGGGGGACAAGGGGCACCCCTGTCTGGTCCCCCGGTGGAGCCCAAAATACTCCGATCTCCTACCATTCGTCACTACACTTGCCGTCGGGGCCGAATAGAGCAGCTTCACCCATTTAATAAATCCCTCCCCAAATCCAAACCGTTCCAGCGTCTCCCACAGGTACTTCCACTCCACCCTATCAAATGCTTTCTCCGCATCCAATGCCACCACTATCTCCGCCTCACCCTCCACTGCCGGCATCATGATGACGTTTAGCAGTCTCCGCACGTTCGTATTAAGCTGCCGCCCTTTCACAAAACATTTAACGCTCTCTGTATGCTAACCATCAAGATCTTCTTCCAAGTTCTCTGCAACAGTACTTGATTGCCACCTTGCCCTCCGATGATTTGGCAAATGAACTATCCTTTCATACTGGCCGGTTACAGCTCACTCATGCCTGGAGACTGATCCCAAATCTATTAGCTCCCAAGGTAAGTACAGTGTCAATGTTTGAACTGGTCACTGTGAGTGTCAGGTTAATTGACAGTGGTCTTGCTCCCTTCTCTCTTCCTGGCCGGGCAGATGACAGCTCCTACATGTTTGAAAGCAGAAACTCAGAATGGGAAGGTTGGTATGAGGGAAGGGGTCGAGTAAGATATGGAAGCAGGAGGTTAATCGTCACACCATCTGCTGGTGGTTTAACATGCAAGAAAGCAAAATAAGGGTATGCTCGGAGTTCCCTAAGGCAGGAGGATGACAGGTTGAGTTACAGCTGGCACCACGATGTGGAGAACCATCTCCTGTGTAGGGTTCAGGAGATGCAGGTGTTCCTGACTCCTGCAGAGTCTGCTTTGCACCATTCTACCATGTACCATATTGTCCTGCAAGACAGAGGGCAGAATGTAAGTGATTGTCATACTGTTTTTGGGTGATGTTCCCTCCATAACGGAATAGCTGAGGTATGTAGAGGCAATTAGAGATAGGTGTGCGATTAGCAGCTTTGATGGACAAGTGAGGTTGAAGTAGAATATATCGATGTTAGAAACATAGAAAATCGGAACAGGAGGAGCCCATTTGGTCCTTGGAGCCTGCTCATGGCTGATCATACAACTCAATAGCCTAATCCCGCTTTCTCCCCATATCCTTTGATCCCCTTTGCCCTAAATGCTATATCTAACTGCATCTTGAAAAACAATCTTTCGGCCTCAACTACTTCCTGCGGAAACAAATTCCACAGGCCCAACCCTCTCTGGGTGAATAGATTTCTCCTCATCTCTGTCTTAAATTTTCTACCCCTTATTCTCAGACTGAGACCCCTGGTTCTGGACATACTCACCATCGGGGACACCGTTCCTGCATCCACCCTGTATAGACCTGTTGGAATCTTATAGGTTTCCATGAGATCCCCCCTCATTCTTCTGAACTCCAGCAACTACAATCCTAACTCATTCAATCTCTCCTCATATGTCAGTCCCACCATCCCAGGGAACAGTCCTGTGGGCAGCACGGTAGCACAGTGGTTAACACAGTTGCTTCACAGCTCCAAGGTCCCAGGTCTCAGATTCCCCACTGGGTCACCGACTATGCAGAGTCTGCACGTTATCCCCGTGTCTGCGTGGGTTTCCTCTGGGTGCTCTGGTTTCCTCCCACAGTCCAAAGATGAGCAGGTTAGGTGGATTAGCCATACTGAATTGCCCTTAGTGTCCAAAAAGATTGGGTGGGGTTACGGGGTTAGGGTGGAGGTGTGGGCATGGGTAGGGTGCTCTTTCCAAGGGCTAGTGCAGACTCGATGGGCCGAATGGCCTCCTTCTCACTGTAAATTCTATGATTTTATGATCCTCAGATAAAGAGACCAAATTTGCACACAATATTCTAGGTGTGGCCTCACCAAGGCCCTGTATAATTGCAGCAAGACATTCCTGCTCCTGTCAAAACTTCTCGCTATGAAAGCTAACATACCATTTGCCTTCTTTGACGCCTGCTGTACCTGCATGCTTACTTTCAGTGACTGATGTACGAGGACACCCAAGCCTCATTGCATATTCCCCTCTCCTAATTTATGGCCATTCAAATAATAATTTGCCTTCTCGTTTTTACGAGTGGATAACCTCGCATTTCTCAAAATCATACTACATCTGCCATTCATTTGCCCACTCACTCAACTTGTCAAAATCACACTGAAAGATCTCTCCATCCTCCCCACAGCTCACTCTCTCGCCCAACTTGGTGTCATCTGCAAATTTGGAGATAAACTTGGAGCATGAGTCTTGAGTGAAAGGGGGTCCTGCTGGGTGAAATCTATAAAATTTGCAGCACAGAAGGAGGCCATTCAGCCCATTGCGTCTAAATTGATCAGAAAAGAGCTATTAAATTTAATGCTGCTTTCTAGACTTTGGTCCGTAGCTATGTAGGTTACAACATTTCAAGTGCCCAGCCCATAAATTTTAAAAATGTGATAAGGCTTTTTGCCTCTTCCACCTTTTCAGGCAGGGAATTTCAGATCCCACCATCACCCTCTGGGTGAAGGAACTACTCAAGTTCCCTCTATACCTTCTACCAATTACTTTAACTCTATGCCCCGGTTTTTTACTTTTTTACTAATGGAAATATCTCCTTCCCAGTCACTCTATCCAAACCCTTCATAATTTCATACACCTCAATTAAACCTCCTCTCAGCCCCCTGTGTTTTGAAGATAACAATTCCAGCCTTTCCAATCTTCGCCCTTAGCTCAAATTCTCCAAACCTCGCAACATCCTCATAAATGTTCTCTGTACCCTCTTTGGTGGAGTCACTTCATTGTTGGTATGTGCTGACCAGAACCGTATACAGCACTTTAGCTGTGGCCTACATTTATGCTATGAACATAATCCTATTACTCTCTTATACCCTAAACCGAGGCCAATATAGGATAGCGAACAGTATCTCAGATCTAGCTACCCAAAATCCGGAATTGTCTGAAAACCAGGGGCTGGATTCTTCCGCCCCGCCGACTGCAAGATCGCCACAGGCGAGACGCAGACAATGGAAAAGTCTATTGACCTCGGGCGGGATTCTCCGGTCGCCAGGCAGGCGCAGCCGGAGAATCCCTCCCCAGATATTTTTAGAATGTGCCATGCATCAATTTTAATTGCATGAAATATACCTTATTGGCTACCTGGATTGACATGGTGTGGCACTTGACTAGCTATCTCCTTCGCTACTTGTACACCAGTCTATTCCCGCACTTGACCTCACCTGACCCAATATGGCCTGAGCAGCCCATAACCCGCACTGCCCAACCTGAAATCTGGAAAGATTTGAAATCTGGCATGGCCTCATTCCCGAGGTTGCCAGTTTTGAGACACTGGCCTGGATTATCATGACTTGAGAGCCCTTTAAAAATGGCAGGCAGGTCTCAGATCCAGGATTCCCAACCTAATTCCTTGGCTGTCTTATTTTAGGGACAGTAAGAAGTCTTACAACACCAGGTTAAAGTCCAACAGGTTTGTTTCAAACACGAGCTTTCGGAGCACGGCTCCTTCTTCAGGTGAGTGCCTTTTCTGGGTGCAGAGTTTCCTGTCAAACGCCCGCATCTGGCACTCCTGATCTAGCTGTCTCCATTGTGGAGATAAGCATGCCCTACTCCTCTTCAATTTTCATGGAGTCGGGCCAGGTTTTTAAAGAATTGTAGTTCACAGCTCCTCAGAGGAGTTGTGAACCCTAGTCTGCCTTTAACTGATAATTTCAAAAGGTTCTCCTCATTACCCCCATAGCAAGGTGCGCTCTCCCCCCCCATGGCCTTTCATGCCCCAATGCCAAACTCTCCCCTTCCAGCCCCCCCCCCCCCCCCCCCCATGGCACCTCATGTCCCATGCCAAGCTCAGTCCTTCCACTCACCCCCTATTGGCCTTCATGCCCCCATGGCAAGCTGGGACACTTCCAAGGTCCATTGTCCTAGCATACATATAGAGGGTGAGATCTACCTGAATGGGAATAGGGTTCCGCAGTGAACGAGTTGAGCTGGCTGTTTTCAGACACTCAGAGCACTGAGAAACACCATGCTATTGAATGCCCATTCGGGTAGATACGGGGCCTCAGCAGGGAACACCCCGACGAGGCTGCACTTTGTCCCGTTTTCTGCACTGAAATCCATCTGGTCCAATGATGTAATTTAACAAATTAAATCTGCCATCCTTACCTGGTCTGGCCGACATATGATTCCACACCAACACAATCTGGTTGACTCTTAACTGCTCTCCAAAATGGCCTAGCAAGTCATCACAGAAAAGTAAAAAAGGAATAAAACTATATCGGTCACCCAACACGGAAGCACCGGAAACCACAATGATAAACCCAACCCAGTTGATCCTGCAGAGTCCTCCTTATTAACATCTGCAGCTTACATATAATTTGGAGAGCTAACCCATAGACTTGTCCTTCAACAGCCTGAAATAGTCATATTTACTGAATCATATCTTCCAGCCAGACATCTCCATCACCATCCCTGGGTATGTCCTGTCCCCTGGCAAGACTGACTCACCGGAGCTGGCAGTACAGTAGTATACATTGAACCAATGGACAATAATAATCTTTATTGTCACAAGTAGGCTTATATTAACACTGCAATAAAGTTACTGTGAAAAGCCCCTAGTCGCATCATTCCGGCGCCTGTTCGGGTACACAGAGGGAGAATTCAGAATGTCCAAATGACCTGACAGCACGTCTTTCGGGACTTGTGGGAGGGAACCGGGGCACCCGGAGGAAACCCACACAGATGCAGGGAGAACGTGCACACTCAGCACAGACAGTGACCCAAGCCGGAATCAAACCAGGGATCCTGGTGCTGTGAAGCAACAATGTTAACCACTGTGCTATGTGCCTGGTATACAGTCAGGAGGGTTTGGCGGAAAGTCCTCAAAATTGTCTCTGGATCCCATTAAGTCTGATGAAATTAGGTACGGTGTGGGGAAGGGACCCTCTTGCTTTTTCTAATCTACCTCACTCCCTCAGCTGATGAGCTCCTCCAGGTTTAATGGAAAAAGCATTGAACGTAGGAAAGGCACAGGATGGAGGACTTCAATGCCTATCATCTCCAGTGGCTTGGGTACACCACTACTTTCTGAGCTGGTTGAGATCTGAAGGATCTATCAACCAATATGTTGCAAATGGAATTGATTACAGGAGCTGCCGTTTCTATGGTGGCGCAGAGCAGCTTTGATTTTATTAAATGGGGTGTGCACAGTTTGACTTTGGCTGACACGGCAGCTCATTTGGCCACCTATATGGGAAACAACTGAATATTGTGGGGCTACACTTGCTCCAGTAGTTTATGAGCGCCAACTGGTTCACCTTCCCCTCATTGTCATGAAAGGAAGCAGCCCGAGCCTGTTGGGCCGTGATTGGCTACACCAGCTGCAGTTGGATTGGCAACATATCCTCCAAGTGGGATCTGGCGCTCTGCGTATGGTACTGAGTAAGTTCCCCGAGGTTTTCCGGCCTGGCTAGGGTACAATTTAAGGGGCTGTGGCCAAGATCCAGGTGGACCCAAAAGCACATCCCCAATATTTTCGTGCCCATTCAATTTCCGACGCCTGAATGGAGAAAGTTAAGATTGAATTTCGCCGCTTACTGAGTTTGGGCATCATTCGACCTGTGCGCTTCGCCGATTGGGCGCGTCAGTGGTCCCTGTCACGAAGCCAGATAAGACAGCGGAGACTACAAATTGACAGTGAACACAGCTTCCAGGTCAGACCATTATCCTTTGCCCCGCACTGAGGACCTTTATACCACATTGGCTGGTATCTGCACATATACAAAATTGGAAATGAGCAATGCTTATTATCAACAGCTGGAGCTTGATGAGTGCTTGCAGAGGTAATCATGATCAACATGCATGAGGGTCTGTACATGTATACCCGATTACCATATAGAGTATCCTCGTCATGCACAGCCTTCCAGTGTGTAATGAGGAACATTTTGCACTGATTTTTTTTTAATAAATATTTTTATTCTCCTTTTTCACATTTTCTCCCAAATTTACACCCACCAACAATAAACAATAATCGACAACAGATATGTCAATCCCCATAACAATAACAACGATCCCATCCTCCCACCAACCCCCAAACATCAGCCCGCATGTTTACATAAACAAATGACAAAAAGGTATCGGGGATTACCCATAGTCATCCTTAATATACACAGCCCCCCTCCCCCCCCAACCCTCCCACCCATCCCCCCCCAGCTAATGCTCGATGTTATCCAGTTCTTGAAAGTGCATAATAAATAATGCCCATGACTTGTAGAACCCCTCCGAGCTTCCCCTCAGTTCAAACTTAACCTTCTCAAGGGTCAAGTATTCCAACAGGTCCCCCCGCAACTCCAGGGCACAGGGTGGAGAGGCTGCTCTCCATCCCAGCAGGATCCGCCTTCGGGCGATCAAAAGGCGAAGGCTACGATATCTGCCTCCACCCCCGTTTCCAACCCTGGCTGGCCCGACACCCTGAAAATGGCCTCCCAGGGTCCAGTTTCACGTGCACCACCTTGGAAATTACCCTAAAAACCTCCTTTCAGTACTCCTCTAGCTTTGGACAGGACCAAAACGTGATTAGCGCCCCCCCCCCCAATGCTCATACACATCTTCTACTCCTTCAAAGAATCGGCTCATCCTCGCCCTCGTTAGGTGCGCTCTGTATACCACCTTCAGCTGTATCAGCCCCAACCTTGCACGAGGTGGAGGCATTTACTCTCCGGAGCACCTCACACCAGAACCCCTCCTCCATATCCTCTCCCAACTCTTCCTCCCACTTTACTTTGATCCCTTCCAGTGGCGCCTTATCCTCTTCCAAAATAGCTCCGTACACCGCTGACACTACCCCCTTCTCCAGTCCCCTTGTCGTCAGCACCTCCTCCAGCAATGTGGAGGCCGGTCCCTCTGGGAAGTTCGGTATCTCCTTCCTGGCAAAATCCCAAACCTGCATGTATCTAAACATTTCCCCCTGCTCCAGCCCATGCTTCGCTTCCAGCTCCCTCAATCCTGCAAACCGACCCTTAAGAAACAAATCTTTTAGCGTCTTAATCCACTTCTCTTCCCATTTCCGAAAACTTCCATCCCACTTCCCTGCCTCAAATCTGTGATTCCCCCAAATTGGCATTTCCCTTGACCCTGCCCCCAACCTGAAGTGTTGGCGAAACTGCCTCCAGATTTTCAATGAAGCTACTATTACCGGACTCCTTGAGTATTTCCACGGAGCTATCGGAGCGGCGCTGTTGCTAGTGCTTTCAGTCCCGACCCCCTGCACAAACTCTCCTCCATTCTGACCCACTGGGAATCAACCCCTCTGACCCAGCTCCGTACCTTCTCCACATTCGCCGCCCAGTAGTAGTACATCAGGTTCGGGAGACCCAAACCCCCTGCCTGCCTTCCCCTCTGTAGCAGCACCTACTCTGACCACCTTCCCTCCCCATACGAATGAGGTAATCCTTCCCTCAATTTCCCTGAAAAAAGCCAGAGGCAGGAAAATCGGTCGGCATTAAAAAATAAACAGAAATCGCGGCAACACATTCATTTTAACCGTCTGTACCCGACCCACCAGTGACAGAGGGAGACCATCCCACCTTGCCAGATCAGCTTTCACTCTCCCCACCAAACTAGAGACGTTGTACCTGCGAAGCCCCCCCCCCTACTCCCGGACCACCTGCACCCTCAGATACCTAAAGTGAGTCCCTACGGAATGGAAGCCTCCCCACCCTTGCCCCCACCTCCGGCCGAGACACCACAAAATACTCACTCTTGTCCAGGTTCAGCTTGTACCCCGAGAAAGACCCAAATACTCGCAGTATCTCCAATATTCCTCCCATCGACGCACTCGGTTCTGACACATACAGCAGCAAGTCGTCGGCATATAAGGACACCCTATGCTCTATACCCCCCTGCACTATTCCTGTCCATGCTCCCGAACTTCTTAATGCGATGGCCCACGGCTCAATCGCAAGTGCAAACAGCAGGGGGGGGGGGGGGGGGGACATAGGACATCCCTGCCGCCTCGTCCCACGGTGGAGAGAAAAGTATCTCGAGCTGATATTGTTTGTGCGGACACTCGCCTTCGGCTCCTTATAGAATAGCGTTACCCAGTTCACAAATCTTGGTCCAATCCCAAATCGCTCCAGAACTGCCATCAGGTACCCCCATTCCACCCGATCAAACGCCTTCTCGGTGTCCAATGCCACAACCACCTCTGTTTCCTTCCCTTCCGCCGGTGCCATAACGACGTTCAAAACCCTCCTAATATTCGAAAACAGCTGCCTCCCTTTCACGAACCCCATCTGATCCTCACCTATCACCTTCGGGATGCACTCCTCCAGCCTACCCGCCAGTACCTTCGCCAATACTTTTGCGTCCACATTCAGATGTGATATGGGCTTGTACGAACCACACTCCAACGGATCCTTATCTTTTTTTAGCAACAGTGAAATCGATGCCTGCCCCAAGGTTTGTGGCAGCACTCCCTTCCCTATCACCTCTTCAAACATCCCCACCATCAGGGTGCCAGCTTATCCCTGAATTTTTTATAATATTCCACCGGAAACCCATCCGGTCCTGCCACCTTCCCCGACTGCATCCTCCCAATCACATCCTTTATCTCCTGCTCCACTATTGATCCTTCTAATGTAGCTCTATCCCCCTCCCCTAGCCTCGGGTACTCCAAACCATCAAGAAATTCCTGCATCTCATGGTCTCCCCCGGGTGGCTCTGATCTGTACAACCTTTCATAAAACTCCTCAAAAATCTTGTTAATCCGCTCCGGAGCCACCACCAACTTCCCTGCCCTATCCCTCGCCTGAAGAATTTCCCTTGCTGCTGCCTCCCTCCGGAGCTGACCTGCTAACATACACCTTGTCTCCATGTTCATAAACTGCACCCCTTGCTCGTCTCAGTTGGCGCACCGCCTTCCTGGTAGACAGTCGGTCGAAGCTCGCCTGTAGTTCCTTCCTCTTTTCCAGCTTTGCTGGGTCCCCATCTTCTGCATAACTCCTATCTACCTCCAACATCTCATCTATTACCCTCTGCCGCTCCAACCTCTCCTCTTTGTCCACCCTGGCCTTAAACAAAATTACCTCACCCCTCACCACCGCCTTTAGAGCCTCCCAGACAACTGCCTTCGACACCTCACCCGTACAATTGAAACCTACACATTCCTTAATTACCTTTTCAATTTTCTCACAGAACACTTGGTTCCCCAAAAGCCCCACATCCAGTTTCCACCCCGGCCTCTGCACTACCCCCTTCTCCAGCACCATATCCACTCAATGTGGAGCGTAATCTGACACTGCAATTGCAGAGTATTCCGACCCCTTGACTTCAGCCAGCAAAGCCTTTCCCACCACAAAAAAGTCAATCCGCGAGTATACCTTATGGACTGCTGAGAAAAACGAGTACTCCCGTTCCCTTGGGTGCAGGAACCTCCAAAGATCCACCCCTCCCATTTCCACTATTAGCCCAGCCAGCGCCTTCCACATGACTATCCTTACTGGGGGTCTCTCACCCCCCCCCCCCCACCCCACTTTCTTATCCATCATCAACATACCACTGGGCCCTGCCCCATAAGCCTGACCCGCCCCTGTCCATTGTTAACATCGAACACTTTCCCCCTCTCCCAAGAACATTTCCCCCTGAAACACATCTCCCAACATCCATCCCTTCCCCCCCCTCTTGCTCGCCTCGTAGGCCCATTGAAGCCTGCTATCCAGGCTCCAACGTCCGCAGCCCTCCTCTCACCTCACCTCCGTTCACTGGCTGACTTTAGTTAGCCAGCGCGGGTGGCTCCCCCCGCCAAGATATATCATCCCCTTCCACCCAGTCCCAGAGAAAGAAAAAACAGAAAAAAACAAAACCAACAATCCAACCCATACAATTCATGAACATAACATTTAAACGTCGCAACACAGAACGCCAATCAATCTACTATTAACTTGAACTCTGTAAGAATGCAAAGAGAAGTAAATTACAATACACATCAGTAAAAAGAAAGTTGTAGCATTTATACATTTTCCAGCTGCTCAAACACAGTCCACAGTCTCTCCTCCAGTTCCACTCCTCACATCTGTCCCAAGCCTTCTGCCCTCACGAACGCCTCAGTCGCCTCCGCTGTCTCAAAATAAAAGTCTTTGGCGTTGTACGTTACCCTCAACTTCGCCGGGTACACCATACCAAATCACACCCCCTTCTTGTACAATGCCGCCTTCACTCGCCTAAACACCGTTCGTCTTTTTGCCAACTCCACCGTCAAGTCCTGGTAGATCCGAACCACAGTACCATCCCACAGCACCTCACTCTTCTGCTTCACCCAGCTTAATACCTTCTCCTTCATGCAGAACTTATGGAAGCGGATAATTACTGCTCTGGCGGCTCGTTCACTTTGGGCTTCGGCCTTAATGACCGATGAGCTCAGTCTAGTTCGTACCGGGAGGGGTTCTCACCCTCCCCCATCAGCTCCACCAACTTCTTAGCGAAGTATTGTGTTGGCCTTGGGCCCTCGGTCCCTTCGGGCAAACCCACAATTCTCAAATTGTGCCGCTTTGAGCGGTTCTCCAAGTCCTCAAGCTTTGCTTGGAGTCCTCTTTGACCTCCACCATCCTCCGCAGCTCGTCCCCCATTGAGGTGACCTGGTTGCTGTGTCATGACATGGCCTCCTCCACTTCCTTCATCTTCTCCCCTGCTCTCTCACCTCGGCCGATGCCTTTGCCACCGCCACCCTCACCGGGGCGATTGCCTCCTCCACCAATGACTTCAATGCGACCACCGTCTCCTTCCTCAAGGCCTCCATGTGCCTCGCAAACTGTTTTTCCAGCTCCACCGCCATCACCTCGGTCATCTTCTCCACTGTAAGTAGCGCGGCCCCACCATGCAGTTCGGCTTCCGCCATCCTGTCAGCACTTTTGCTCGTCCTCTCATTCAGCGGCGAACCCGCGATTCCTCCTTTCTTCGATGCTGCTCTTCGCATCCTTTAGCAGCTTATTGTTTTTTCTTTCTTTTCTGTTCTCTCACCTTTCACCCTCCTGTCCTTCATCAATCTGAATTATTCTTTTTTTTTGAAAAAAGGAGAGAAAAAAAAAACTTTCACCCAACTTCTTTAAACCTTCTTTCTTTCTCCTCCAGAGCTCCCCTGGGACAGGACATCAGCCTTCTTCCTTCATCCTAGGTGGGAGCCATCCGATGTGAGACACCCCACCTACATCGCTCCCTGGCCTCGGGCCTTCCACCTCGGCCTCCTTGTAGCTCCGCCCCCGCTGCTCCGACCTCCACGCCGCGCTGGACCCAGCGCCTCTGCCCCCGCCGCCTGACACCCGGGCGGGTTTCTTCGCCGGTTTTTAAACCGGCCCCGCTAGCTGCCCGTGACGGCCCCAAAGGCCGATGATAGTCAGGGGGGTGAATGATGACTCGGGGAAATCCCCAAAGACGCCGCAAATCGTGGCCACCGGCGGGAACTGTTCTTACTCAACATTCTGCACTGATTGCCAGGTATTGCGGTTTACTTGGACGATGTGGTAGTCACGAGGACCGAGAGCATTTGCAGAACCTAACCAGAGAACAGAGCTGCATGATGCGCCTTGTAGCTCCTAAGTCCCTTTTTCTGTATTTTCCAGTGTAGAGTTATTTAAATGTTTTTTAAAAATCCAGATTGGGTTCTGCCAATCATCTTTTTGGAGTTGTCATATTGTTTATTCCGCATTTCAATCTGTCTCACAACATTTCGGTCAGTGTACTCTAAATTTACAATTCTGCCAATTTCCATAATCTGGCCAAACATTGGTGATGTGTTCCCCTGCCATGTTAAAGCGTATAAAGGAGTACAACAGTGGGCTTCGGGTCATAATGGTTTTCACCAAGTCTATTAACTCGTTAAAAGTCTTCAAGTCAGGGACATCTGGGTAGGTGAGACTTTTTATCACACTGAATGCCGGGGCACTGCATGTTGTCAGCAAGGTCACTTTCTGTTTCTCATCTCCCTCATATTATTAGTCTGGAAGAAGTAACACGTGCACTCTATGTATTGGGCCCAGTTTTCTCCACTTATCGAAGAGAGGCATTTGTTTCTTAATGTTTCAACAACGAAGGTTGCCCGAAGAAAAAAACTTGTTTACTCCTCACCGCCAATGTAATAACCTCACCCAGGCGAGTCTTTCAGCAACGAAATAGGTCACTACCACGACCTATAACACATAAGTCCAAACCCGGGGGACCTACAGAATACCAGCCCAAGCTAAAGAGGCAGGTTTTAAGCACCTGCTGACCATTCCTCATTGGAGGAATTCCCAATCACTTAATAGGGGAATTCATCTTCAAGGAAGCCCATGGGGAAACCTTTTGATGCTCCCCCATGTCTTTTGTGGCCAACATAACAGACACATAAAGGGGGCAGTGTGGGGGGAGGATATAGGTCCGCTACATGCAGTACAATGGGAACTGATGGATGTTTACAGGAAGAAGGATGACATTTCACATACCTTCTTCCCCAAGGCCCAGTTAATATTTAACAAAAAAGGAAAAGGTGGAAACAGGGACATTTGAACTATTTTGGGGAAATTATAGGGACACCGAAACATTTAATGAAAACCAGGGCTGCGTACTAATATTACCAATGGATAATCCAATTTTAGCATTCTCCCGAGGCCCCAGCATCACAGATGCCATACTTGAGCCAATTTGATTCATTCTATTTGGTATCAAGAAAACAGCTGAAGTAACTGGCTCTGGTGGGGCTTTTAGAGGTATCAACTTTCGTCAAATGATTGTATGGACCCAGTTGTACTGCTGTACCCCTCTGTATTCATGTATGCTGAGCCCTTACTTTTTCTGGAGGTGCTGTGCCATTCCTGTGGTTTTGTTGCATTGTTTGTTAAAATATAAAACCTCAATAAATATAATTTTTTTAAAAATGTCCCCATCTTCCGCCTCCAGACACAAGTTACTTTCTTGGTATCTAATTAACCTTACTCTTCCCTTAGTTATCTCATATGGTTTGTGTATTTATAAAACATCTTTGGGTTTTCCTTGATATTACTTGCCAATATATTTTCATGCCCTGTCTTTGCTTTTAAATTTCACCCCTGCACTTTCTATCCTTTTCTTGGTTTATGAAGTATCGCACTCTTGGCATCTGACATGACCTTTCTATTTTTTAACCTTATTCTACTTTGTATTTTTGAGTCCTACCTCCCTTTTTAGCAACACATTTGTTCAAATCCCTCTTTAGCTCCTCCTTGAATGCCCCCCCACTGCTCTGACACTGATTCACTTTCAAGTAGCTGTTTCCAGTCCACTTTTGCAAAATCAAGGGTGGAATCATCTGCTCTCTCTGGTGGCAAATTTGGAAGCGGGAAGGGCATTTAATTAGGTCACATGGCGACGTACCTGAACCCCACTATCTTCCCATCTCTGCCAGAATTAAGCTCTTGGTGGTAAAGCCCATGGTTGACCTTTCCACCCCATGGCCAATTGAGGTTCTTTAAGTGGCCAATTCAGGACCTTCTAAGGGCCTCATCCTGCCACTGCAGCGGGCAAACCTGTCACTATGGAACATGCATGCCAGCTAAAACCATGCAACCAGCTTGTCAGCTCCTGGAGAGGTGGCCTCTGACAAAGGCACTTAGTGCCTTATTAAGTTACAGGAGTCTTGGGAATGGGGGTATGGGGCTACTGACAGCCTCCTCCTTGGCCTTGCTGCTAACCACCCTACACTCCTCCCTCTACGACAACCACTCTGTGCAACCCCCACAACATTACTTACCTGTAGCTTGGGTTGCTCCATGATCCTGGGACTCTGGTGCTTGCTCTCTTGGAGATAGCCACAGCTTCCCCAGCGTAGCTGCCGAGCACAAGAGCTGTCAGCCTTTGATTGGCCAGCAGCTCTGAGTAGGTAAGCCTTCTACTTTGGGTTCTTGATTCCAGGGGAAGACTGATTGGCTTGTGGTTCAGCTCTCTCATCAGCTCTCCAGGAGCAGGCAAAACTCCCAGTCCATGAAGAAGATACCGCCCATCCATATCGTAGTTTGGGTTTTCTCCACTGTTGTCTTGTAATCAACAGCAAGACCCCTCAAATAGCAATGAGAGAAATAGCTGTAGTTCTGTTTTCTCAGAATCTGTTTTTGGTTAAGGGATGAGCGTTGGCCAGCTCACTGAGAGAACTTCCTGCTTTTCTTCTTACAAAATGTTGCAAATATTTGTGGCTGAAATTGATTTTGGGAAGATGATAGCAGATTAACACCTTGTTTCACACATTTTCCTTTCCACTGAAGTAAATGGCAAACAAAATTAAGTGTGGTGTAAACGGAAGTAAAGGGTATGTATTTTGCCATGCAAAGGTCTCAAGGTCATGCAGTTTCAAAACCATCCCTGTGTGAGGTTCAGTCAGTCAGGAATTCTGTCAACATTGTGTGCTTTCTATTGAGAAAGTTAGGTGACTGACCAAGGATCACAGTGCAAGACTGTAATCCAATTTGAAAGAATGGAAGATGAAGCAAATGAAGAAGCAGTGGTGAAGTGAATTATAAAAGCCTGTTTATTACAGGAGAATACCCCAGTGATCTACGATCTTGGGATCAGGTGTCTCATCCTTCGTAATGCAACCCAGACAAAATTATCTCTTCAGTTGTCTTGAAAACATAAAATGAGATTCTTGAAGAATGGAGAAAAACTAGAGTCAGATCCTGCCAAGATTATTACTGGTAAAGGTCACAGAGGGTGTGTGTGATTGCAGAGAATTCAAAACAATGGCACTGAAAGGACTGTGAAAGGTTAAAAATAGTAGCACGAGGAGGTGGGAGGGGTCAGAAGCAGTGTGTTGATGTAAAACACCAAGCCTAGCATGCTGAGATTTTCTTGAAATTATGTGGACAATCAGGTTTCTGAAGCTGACATTCCTCAGAAGAGAAGCACGCATTACGAGCAGAGGCTGCTGGGACAGAAACAATGAAAATATTCATTGGTGTCTGGGTGTGTCTGAATTAACAAGGGTGTGTATGGCAGGAACCTATCAATCTGACGTTTTAACAGATGCACCTTGTATAAAATACAATTTATGGCATGTTTGTTCTAAATCCAGCTTTTCCTCTTTGTTTCTCCACTTTGCTAAAGCTGCTGAATTTTGTGTTTCCAGGTACCTCCTGTAGCTCACTCAAGCTGGTTTAGCACAGTGGGTTAAATAGGTGGCTTGTAAAGCAGAACAAGGCCAGCAGTGCAGGTCCAATTCCCGTACCAGCCTCCCCGAACAGGCGCCGGAATGTGGTGACTAGGGGCTTTTCACAGTGTGGTGAATTATATGCCTCGTAATTCACACTGTATTGCCTTGCATGTATTGTGTCCTTGTGGGCTCTGTATGTGAGCCGTTGCGCGGCTCTACCCATAGGGGGAGATGAGGAGTTTGTACTGGGCTCCACCCTTGGCTCCGCCCATGGCTCCTCCCACTAACCGGAAGTATAAATCACTGCAGCCGTAAGCCTGCTCTCAGTTCCTCTGGTCGCAGGCTGGCTTAGTTGTAAGACTATTAAAACCACAGTTTATTTCTAATCACGTGTCTAGTGAATTGATGGTCACATCACACAGTAACTTCATTTGAAGCCCACTTGTGACAATAGGTGATTTTCATTTCATTTTTCAAGTGACATTCTTCATGTGGTAGGCTTTTCTACCATGGTGAGCATCACAGTTGATTCCATTCATGCTCTGTCAATAAATATCCATACACAGTCACTTTCCGACACATAGTGACTTGGGTAGGGAATGCTGGCTGACCTTCCCTCCACTCACCCCAGGAATCTGATGCTAACTGTGTCAACCTAATACTACTTCAACTCAGAATAGGTAACTGCACACAAACAAATCTTTTTTTTGGAAAACGTATTTTCGTAATCTGGCCATCGCTGGTGAGACCAACATTCATTGGCCATTTAAATCGCCAACTGCCTCCATTGACTTCCAATGTTTGAACTCTAGCTGCGTGAATCCCAGAGTGCATAGAGCAGACCAGGTAAGAGGAAGTCTAAACTTGGTGGATTCTTTGGAAAGCCCTTTGCAGAGGTAAGGATTTCCTTTGGATGTGGTTCTGGAATTCTTTGTGAGAAGTAAAATTCCTTTTGGGATTGATAGAGTTAAACATGATTATGTGCTATTTATGCAGAAGAGAATTGGAACTGTCCAGCTGTCAAGGAACTTTCCTGTTGTCAAGGAACTGTCCAGCTGTAAAGGAAATGGCAAGCTGCCAAGGAAATGTCACCAGCTGTCCAGAAAATGTCAAAGCTGCTCAGGAAGTGTCCAAGAATACAAGGTGTAAGGGCAAAATGTGTTGTGTGGGGCATATGTTGACACTAAGTTGGCATAGGGGCTATGAGGGTCCATGGATAGGGCAAAAGGAATGTGTGGGGGAATAAGGGCTAGAGGGGTGTGTTTTTTAATTTATTGAAACACAGTACAGAGCACAGAAGCAGGCCTGTGCCCAGCTGACCCTGCACCGGACAGCCTTTGCATTCTTTCTGGAGATGCCCGTCCGACCTCTATTTCAGCAGTCTTCCCCACTCAACCACACCACTGACCAAAAATCTGAGCTGTGGGCAGATATTCTTAAAGATCAGATATCGGATTCACTGAGCCGGGAAATCTCCTGACTGCACACTCGACCCGGGGATGAAAATCTGGGCTAGGTTAATGTTTCATGTCAATGACCTTTCATCAGAACTGTTTCTCTCTCCACAAGCTGCTCGACTGCTGAGTATTTCCAGTATTGTCTGTTTTTATTTTTATTTGCTCATCCTTAGTTGCTCCGGAGAAGGTGATGGTGAGCTGCCCTCATGAAATACTGCTGGTGAAGATGCTCCCCTCTGTGCTGTTAGCTGAGGATATCCCAGATCTTGATGAAGGAACAGCAATCTATGTGCAATACAAGATAATGTGTGACCTGATGGGGAACTTGGTGATGAAGACATTTGAATGCTCCTGCTGCTCCTTTTCTTCGAAGCAGCTGCCAGTATGGAGATGCCCTTGAAGAAGCCATGGCGAATGGCTTCAGTGAATCGTACAGATAGTAGACACCGGTGAAAATAATTTGAATTTCAATTTCCTGTCCATTCCCAAATCCCACTTCAATCTGCCAGATTTTGGTTCCCCATCACAGCCTAACGTTCACATTTGTATTCTTTTTTTACACTAAGGGCAATTTAGCATGGCCAATCCACCTAACCTGCACATCTTTGGACTGTAGGAGGAAACCGGAGCACCCGGAGGAAACCGACGCAGACACGGGGAGAACGTGCAGACTCCGCACAGACAGTGACCCAGCCGGGAATCGAACCTGGGACCCTGGAGCTGTGAAGCAATTGTGTTAACCACTATGCTGCCATGCTGCCATTCTAAGGAAATAGTATTCAAAGCACAATAATCAGTGAATATTCAAATATAGTATGCATATAACATTGACAAACTAAAAATATCCATAATGGACTAATTACTCCTCTTAGTCTTTTGATTTAGTTCATGGGAGTAGAATATGCCTTGATTTCCATGGAAAAGAAAATTGGGTATGGTCTAAGTTTTGGATGCGTTCTCGCTTGTTATGGGCCCATGATGAATTTCACCCCCTATGTGTTTGCCTGTCAAAATCCTTGACATCAGTTATGAGTTCCTCCAGTAAAAAAATTTATTGAATAAGACTAATTTAGGATCACTGCAGAACACCATCTTTTGGTTATTTTCAAACAAATCTAATGAAACAATATCCGTGCAACTTTCTCTTTTTTAAAAATTATTTTTATTAAAGCTTTTTCCAACCGGGATTTTTACAGAAGAAGAAGAAAATCAATAAACGCAAAATATTTAACAAAACGAGGTGGCTGCTATCATTATACAAAACGAAAATACACGTTATATCAACAAGTCCCCCAACCTGAGCATGGTTCAGTTGGACTCCCTGCACATCTCGTGCACCTGTCCTCTACCCCAAAAAACTTGCTCATTCTTGCCGTCGTCATGTGAGCCCGGTGCACCACCTTAAATTGAATCAAACTCAGCCTGGCGCATGATGCGGACGAATTCACCCTGCCCAGGGCATCAGCTCACAGGCCCTCATCCAGCTCCTCGCCCAGTTCCTCCTCCCACTTGCCCTTCAGCTCCTCCACTGAGGCTTTCTCCGCCTCCTGCAGCTCCTGATATATGTCCGACACCTTCCCCTCTCCTACCCAGATGCCAGATACCACCCTGTCCTGTATCTTTCGCGGGGGTAACAGCGGAAATGTCCCCATCTGTTTCTTGAGAAAGTCCCAAACCTGGAGATATCTGAAAGCATTTCCCGGGGGGGAGGCCGAACCTCTCCTCCAGCGCCTGCACGCTGGGGAATGTCCCATCTATAAACAGGTCCCCTATCTTCTAATGCCTGCCCTATACCAGCCTTGGAACCCCCCCCATCTATCCTGCCCCGGAGCAAATCTGTGGTTGTTCCGTATCGGGGTCCAAACTGAGGCCCCCTCCTCCTTCCTGTGCCTCCTCCACTGACCCCAGACCCTCAGTGCTGCTGACACCACCGGGCTTGTGGTGTACCGTGCCGGCGAGAATGGCAGCGGTGCCGTTACTAGTTCCCCTAGGCTGGTGCCTTTGCATGACGCCGCCTCTAGCCACCCCCACGCTGACCCATCCTCCATTACCCACTTCCTACTCAAGGCCACATTCCCCGCCCAATCGTAGCTTCAGAGGTTCGGCAGTGCCAACAGCCCCCCCCCCCCCCCCCCCACCCACCCCCTCCCTCACGGCTACGCTCCAAGAATACCCTCTTGACCTGCGGGGTTTTATTTGCCCAGATGAATCCTGTGATAGTCCTGTTTACCTGCTTGAAAAAGGATTTGGGGATGAAAATGGGGAGGCACTGAAAAACGAACAAGAATCTGGGAAGAAGCGTCATCTTCACAGTCTGCATCCTTCCCGCCAGGGAAAGCGGGAGCATGTCCCACCTTTTGAAGTCTCCCTCCATCTGCTCCACCAGCTGACACAAGTTGAACCTGTGTAGGGCATCCCAGCTCCTAGCCACCTGTATACCTAAATATCGAAATCTCCTCTCCACTATCTTGAGCGAGAGCTGCCCCGGTCCCTCCTCCTGGCTCCTGGCGTGGATTACAAACAGCTCACTTTTCCCCATGTTCAGTTTGTACCCCGAGAAGCTCCCAAAGTGCCCCAGTATCCGCATGACCTCCCCCATCCCCTCTAGCGGGTCCGAAATATACAACAGCAGGTCGTCCGCGAAGAGGGAAACCCGGTGTTCCTCCCCACCCCGGTCCAGCCCCCTCCCGTTCCTTGAAGTCCGAAGCGATATGGCCAACGGCTCAATTGCCAGGGCAAATAGCAACGAGGACAGTGGGCACCCCTGCCTCGTCCCTTGGTGTAATCTGAAATACTCCGACCTCAGCCGGTTCGTGGACACGCTTGCTACGGGGGCCTGATACAGTAGCTTGACCCACCCTTTGAATCCCTCCCCGAATCCAAACCTACCTAACACCTCCCACAGGTACTCCCACTCCACCCTGTCAAAGGCCTTCTCCGCATCTATTGCAGCCACTACTTCTACGTCTCCCCCCGCTCCGGGGGTATCATAATAGTATTCAGGAGCCTCCTCACATTCATGTTCAGTTGCCTGCCCTTAACGAAACCCGTCTGGTCCTCCTCAATCACTCCCGGGACACAGTCCTCTATTCTGGTGGCCAAAATTTTTCCCAGCAATTTGGCATCTACATTCAGGAGCGATATCGGCCTGTAGGACCCACATTAGAGCGGATCCTTGTTCTTCAAAATAAGCGAGATCAGTGCCTGCGACATCGTCAGGGGGAGGGCTCTTCTCTCCTTCGCCTCGTTAAAGGTTCTGAACAGGAGTGGGCTCAGTAGCTCTGAGAATGTCTTATAAAATTCTGCAGGGAAGCCGTCCGGATCCGGGGCCTTGCCCGGCTGCATACTTGCCAGCCCCTTAACTACCTCCTCCAACTCAATCGGGGCCCCTAGTCCCTCCACCCGCTCCTCATCCACCCTTGGGAACCTCAGCCGATCCATAAATTGCTTCATCCCTTCCCCTTCTCTCGGGGGTTCTGACTCATATAGCTTCCCGTAGAACTCCTTGAAGACTTCATTGATCCTCTCCGGGCTCAACACCATGTTACCTTCCTTATCCTGCACTCTCCCGATCTCGCTGGCCGCTTCCCTCCTGCGCAGTTGGTGCGCCCGCATCCTACTTGCCTTCTCCCCATACTCGTAGACTGCCCCTTTCACTTTCCTCAACTGTGCCTCCGCCTTCCCCGTGGTCAGCAAATCGAACTCCGCCTGTAATTTCCGGCGCTCTTTTAGCAGCCCCCCCTCGGGGGCCTCCGTGTACCTCCTGTCCACCCGAAGTATCTCTCCCATCAACCTCTCCCTCTCCACCCTCTCCCTCTTCTCTCTGTGGGACCTAATAGAGATTAACTCCCCCCTGATGACCGTCTTCACAGCCTCCCAAACCGGGAGTCCCCACCCCATAATCAAGTTACTTGATCCCAGGTCCGGGATTTTACCCAGCATGCGCCTCATGAATGCATCATCCCAGTTCGGGGCATACACGTTCACCAACACCACCCGGGCCCCCTGTAACCTGCTACTCACCATTATGTACCTGCTTCCTGCTCCCTGCTTCAAACGCCACCCGTTTACTCACCAACATTGCCACCCCTCTGGTCCTTGAGTCTAGCCCCGAGTGGAACACCTGGCCCACCCACCTCTCCTTAACCTCGTCTGGTCAGCGAGTTTTAAATGCGTCTCCTGCAACATAGCCACTTCCGCCTTCAACCCATTTAGATTTGAGAACACGCGGGACCTCTTGACCGGCCCGTTCAGGGCCTTCACATTCCACGTGATCAGCCTGGACGGGGGGTTAACCCACCCCCCTCCCTGCCGACTAGCTGTCTCCCTTTTTCGGCCAGCCACGTCCCCCGCTCACTCCAGCCCCCCCCACCAGAGGTCCCCCAGCCCGACTCTCCATCCCCAACAACTGGCTCCCCTTCAGTCAGCAAAGCAGCACCCCTCCACCCCCCCCAGCAACCCCTCACCCCCCCGCTCAGCACTGATTCCCCCCCATTGCGCTTCTGTAAGTCAGCTGACCCATGCTGACACCGGCCGCTCCCGCCTCTATCTCCAAACTCACTATTGTCTCCTCTTCCGGGCCCCCCCACTCCCCCCTCCCCCGCAGGGTAAGAGGGCAAGTGCCATCCGGATCCTTCCCGAGCGCCGACAACACACCCCGGGCGTCACCCACCCCCAAAACAAAAAACAATAACGGAGAAGCAAACAAACTTAAATTCTACAAATAGTCTTACACCAGGCCAACCCCTGATTACACATCCTCGCCAACGCATTTCACCCATGTGCAGCTGCCCCTTAGCTCAAGTCCAGCTTTTCATGTCTAATGAATGTCCACGCCTCATCCGGCGTATCAGAATAGTGGTGCCTGTCCTGGTACGTTACCCAAAGTTTCGCCGGGTACAGGAGCCCAAACTTCACCCCTTTGCTCTGGAGTACCGCCTTGGCCCGGTTGAAACCCGTAGGCCTCTTCGCCAGCTCAGCTCCCAAGTCCTGGTAAATGCGAATCTCGCCGTTCTCCCACTTGCTGCTCTGCTCCTTCTTTGCCCACCGCAGGACCCGGTCCCTGTCTGTAAAGCGGTGGAACCTTATCACCATCGCCCTCGGTGGTTCGTTCGCCCTCGGCTTCCTGGCGAGGACCCTATGCGCCCTATCCAGCTCCAAGGGCCGCGGGAAGGCTCCCGCGCCCATCAGCGTACCCAGCATCGTGGTCACATACGTGCTCGCTTCCGCCCCCTCCACACCTTCAGGGAAGCCCAGGATCCGCAGATTGTGACTCCGAGATCTGTATTCAAGGTCATACAGCCTCTCTTGCCATCTCTTGTGTAAGGCCTTGTGCACCTCCATCCTGACTGCCAGGCCCAGGATCTCGTCCTCGTTCTCAGACACCTTCCTCTCCACCTCCTTGATCACCTTTCCTGTGCCTTTTGGACCTCCACCATCTTTCCCTTGGAGGCCTTCATAGGGGCCAGCATCTCTGATTTTAGCTCCGCAAAACAGCTCCTCAAAAAGTCCTGCTGCTCTCTGGCCCATTGGGCCCATGCTTCCTGATCTGCGGCAGCCGCCATTTTGTCCTCCCGGGCCCGCTCTGTCTTCGACTCCGCAATTGTACGTTTTACGGCCCCGCTCCTGGTTCCCTCCATACAGTGTCCGTTCCCACGCCGGTACCTGCCCTACAAGTGCCGGCGCTGCTCCGTTAAACGGCCCGAAATCCCGGTCCCGGCTGGAGCTGCCGTGTGTGCAAGCTAGCTGGTCATGGCCGCTACAGGAAGTTCCGTGCAACTTTCTGATTAAAACCAGACATGGACGGGGCTATTTTGGAAGAGGCGAAGGCACCGCTGGAAGGGATCAAGGCAAAGCACGAGGTGGGGACTAGTACAGCTGAAGGTGGCATAAAGAGCACACCTCACAAGGGCAAGGATGAGCCGGCTCTTTGAGGGGGTAGAAGATGTATGTGAACATTGCGGGACATGTCCCGCAAACCACATTCATATGTTTTGGTCCTGTCCAAAGATGGAGGATTATTGGAAGGAGGTTTTTAGGGTAATCTCTAAAGTGGTGCACATGAAACTGGACCCGGGCCCTTCGAAGGCCATGGCCGGGATTCACCGGTATCGCAGCCAAGTGTTGACGCCGGCGTCAAAACAGACGCGAGCGATACCAGCGTCAACGGGCCTCCAGGCCCGGTAATTCTCCTCTTCTCGGGGGCTAGAAGGGCGCCGGAGTGTTGTGCGCTGCTCTGGCGCTGAAAGCCGGCCCTACTCAGCGGCGTGGGTCCGCGCATGTGGACCACAGCCGGCCCGAGTCCGTGCATGCGCGCTATGGCCGTCTCCACGCCGGCGCATGCGCATGGTTGCCGTCTCCACGCCAGCCCCTGGGCCCTACAGGGGTCCGGCATGGAGGAACATAGGCCCCCCCCGAAATGAGCGCGCCCGCTGATCGGTAGCCCCCGATCGCGGGCCTGGCCACTGTGGAGGCCCCCCCCACCAGGAAGGCCCCCGCAGTCAGAACGGCGAGGTCCCGCTTGGCCCATCGAGCGCGGAGAATCACCGCGGGGGCGACTTTCAACGGCCCCCAACCAGCGGCATGGGTTCATAAAGGGCAAGTCGTGCCTAACTAATTTAGTGGAATTTTTTGAGGACCTTACCCGTGGGGTAGATAACAGGGAGCCAATGGATGAGGTATATCTGGATTTCCAGAAAGCCTTTGACAAGGTGCCACACAAAAGGTTGCTGCATAAGATAAAGATGCATGGCATTAAGGGTAAAGTAGTTGCCTAGATAGAGGATTGGTTAATTAATAGAAAGCAAAGAGTGGGGATTAATGGGTGTTTCTCTGGTTGGCAATCAGTAGCTAGGGTGTCCCTTAGGGATCAGTGTTGGGCCCACAATTGTTCATAATTTACATAGATGATTTGGAGTTGGGGACCAAGTGCAATGTGTCCAAGTTTGCAGACGACACTAAGATGAATGGTAAAGCAAAAGGTGCAGAGGATACTGGAAGTCTGCAGAGGGATTTGGATAGGTTAAGTGAATGGGCTATGCTCTGGCAGATGGAATAAAATGTTGACAAATGTGAGGTTATCCATTTTGGTAGGAATAACAGCAAAAGGGATTATTATTTAAATGATAAAATATTAAAACATGCTGCTGTACAGAGAGACCTGGGTGTGCCAGTGCATGAGTCGCAAACAATTGGTTTACAAGTTCAACAGGTGATTAAGAAGGCAAATGGAATTTTGTCCTTCATTGCTAGAGGGATGGAGTTTAAGACTAGGGAGATTATGCAGCAATTGTATAAGGTGTTAGTGAGGCCACACCTGGAGTATTGTGTTCAGTTTTGGTCTCCTTACCTGAGAAAGGATGTACTGGCGCTGGAGGGTGTGCAGAGGAGATTCACTAGGTTAATCCCAGAGCTGAAGGGGTTGGATTACGAGGCGAGGTTGAGTAGACTGGGACTGTACTTGTTGGAATTTAGAAAGATGAGGGGGCTCTTATAGAAACATATAAAATTATGAAGGGAATAGATAGGATAGATGCAGGCAGGTTGTTTCCACTGGCGGGTGAAAGGAGAACTAGGGAGCATAGCCTCAAAATAAGGGGAAGTAGATTTAGGACTGAGTTTAGGAGGAACTTCTACACCCAAAGGGTTGTGAATATATGGAATTCCTTGCCCAGTGAAGCAGTTGAGGCTCCTTCATTAAATGTGTTTAGATAAAGATAGATAGTTTTTTGAAAAATAAAGGGATTAAGGTCATGGTGTTCGGGCCGGAAAGTGGAGCTGAGTCCACAAAAGATCAGCCGTGATCTCATTGAATGGCGGGGCAGGCTCGAGGGGCCAGATGGCCTACTCCTGCTCCTAGTTCTTATGTTCTTATTACTACCATGTACCAAGGCAATCTGACACCTTCTTTATCACCTGCTCCTGGAGATTTGCCATCACCAACATCCAGAAGCTCTGATGCCCTGGTGATATCCATGGGGTGCACAGGCCTCAGGTAGGGCCTGGGCCCTCTCGCATTTGCTGCCTTTTTGTTCTGCAAGCACATGAATTTCTATCACCCTCGTACACAGCTCATGCAGCGAGCTCAGGCTCTTCAATGCATTTGTGCATCAGTCATTCACATCTATTTTGCATGCAGCAAAATTGCATGCTTACACAATCCTCTGCTTCACTATGTGCCATATTCTGCGCTTTATCTGCTGCATGCAGATGTGACCTTTCCTTGAATCTGTGTCTCCGGGCCAAGTAACCCACCTTGTCAGAGTACAAAAGGTCACGGAACCTTTTGCACCACTGGATCTACAATCCTCTGTGGTTGCTGGTGGGACTCACTGCTGTGACAATCTGAACCCACGTTTTCTTGCTTATAGTTGGTGGTTTTCAATGATTAGCTGGGTAAATGATGTTCCTTCACCATTGCACCACCTCTCCCAGGACCACCAAGCTGCAATTGTAAGAAAGTGGGGCAGCTGGCCCCATCCCTTGAGATGTGCCTGATCTGTGTGTCATTCTATGAATTAAAAATTAATTAGTTAATGAAAATGTGAGGCAAGAAGGGTCACGAGTAATTCAAAATAAATTACTATAATACACTTTTGCGTGCTTACATGCACCAGCTATGCGTAACATCTCATCTATAAGTACTCTTAATGGTGTGGTTGAGAGAAGGGCTCTGTACATACGCTTGGTTCCGTGTATGCTGTGGCTGCCACTCTAAGGTGACATGCTGTGCTGAAGGTCAACTGACAGCCCTACTGGCTTACTACCTTACTTATTCAGGTACTTATACCACTATACTGCAAATGATCAATAGTTGACAATGTGGATGCACACAGAAAGACGAGGAGCAATAGGCCAAATGGATGGGATAATGAGCATGGCGAAGTTGTTCATTCAACCAGAGTCTAGTCAGCTTACTAAACTCCTATATATTATCTGCATCAAGTTGTGGTGGCAAGACAATGCAATCTCCATGGCTGTCACTTCGGAATCCAATCAGTGGTTTAGTTTTGTACACTTTTCATAAGGAAGTATCCTTGTTTCTCGTTTCTGTGCACCTGATCCAGAGGCAAAACTCTGGGCCAATGTTTCCACTTTTTGGGAAGAGCGAACCGGTGATTATCATATATCGGCCTCCACACTGATGCGCCCTCTAATCCATGTGCTGCCTCCACTGTCCCCACACCCTCAGGGCATTGAACATGGGTACTCAGGGCACTGCTTGTGGAGTACCAGGCCGGCGAGAACGGCAGTGGTGCCGTCAACAATGCCCCCAAACTTGTGTCCTTACATGAGGCCGCCTCCACCCACTCCCATAAAGACCCCTCTCCCACTACTCAATTCCTGACCATCGCAATATTCGCCGCCCAATAATAGTTAATGAAATTTGGGTGGGCCAACCCCTCATCTGTTCTACCAGCCGCCTCAAATTCAGTTTATACAGCTGCTCCTACTCCCGCACCACCTGCATACCCAAATATCAAAAGCTCCCTCCCACCACCTTGAACGGCATCTCACCCAATCTCTTTTCCTGCCCCCTCACCTGGATCACAAAGATCTCACTCTTACCCATGTTCAATTTGTATCCCGACAACCAGCCAAATTCCTCTAACATCCCCATAATCCCTCCAATTCCCCCCAAGCGGGTACGGCAGCAGATCATCCGCGTAAAGCGAGACTGAGAGCCGCCTATAGGGCTACTGCTCTTTATACCTCACCTCAAGGGGAGGAGCCAGGGACGGAGCCCACAAAGGCACCAACGTGATACATCACAGGTGATACCTTACAAAAGTCCATAGGTGGAGCCCTCATGGGCAACTGCGTGATACAGTTACATACATGGTTAATGCAATACATTCACCACATTCACCCCCTGTTAAAAATGAAGTCCGGCGGGGTGAAGGGTTCACAAGTTCAGCTTGTCCGGTGCCCGGATCGTGCGCTGTGATCGCCGGAGCTCTGGTATTGCAGCTGGCCCGGCTGTCAAACTCATCCGTGCGGGCGTGGGTAATGACTTTGCTGGTACAGATACAGACGTGGACTCCGGGAGTGTGTCTTCCGGAGCTTCATTCCTGTGGGTCAGTGAAGAGGGAATGGGGGGCGGGAGGGGGTGCGGGTGCCATGTAGGGGCGGGAGCTCTGGTCAGTGTAGGTTGGGTGGGGTAAGTTGGGGTGGTGGTGGTAGTGGAGTCTGCGGGTGCTAGGTCCCGGACGGAAACCGTATCCTGTCGGCCATCGGGGTGTTCTATGTATGCGTACCGGGGATTGGTGTGTAGGAGCTGGACCCTCTCAACCAGGGCGTCGGACTTATGGCTCCTACCATGTTTGCGGAGTAGGATGGGCCCCGGTGTCTTCAGCCGGATGGAAGCGAGGGCCCGGAGGTGGATTTCCTGGGGAAAACAAACAGGCGGCCATGAGGGGTCTCGTTTGTGGCCGTGCAAAGGAGGGACCTACTGGCGTGGAGTGCGTCGGGGAGGACCTCCTGCCAGTGGGAAACTAGACTGTAGGGCCAGGAGGACGGTTTTCCAGACCGTTGCATTCTCCCTCTCCACCTGCTTCCCCGGGGGTTATGACTGGTAGTCCTGCTCGAGGCGATGCCCTTACTGAGCAGGTACTGACGCAGTTCGTCGTTCATGAACAACGAGCCCCGGTCACTGCGAACATATGTGGGGAAACCAAACAGGGTGAAGACACTATGTAGGGCTTTAATGATGGTGGCGGCGGTCATGTCGAGGCAGGGTATTGCAAAGGGAAAGCGGGAGAATTCGTCAATGACGTTGAGGAAATATGTGTTGCGGTTGGTGGAGGGGAGGGGCCCTTTGAAATCGATACTGAGGCGCTCAAAGGGCCGGGATGCCTTTATCAGGTGGGCCTTATGCGGACGATAGAAGTGCGGCTTGCACTCCGCGCAGATCAAGCAGTCCCTGGTCATGGCTCTGACCTCCTCATTGGAGTAGGGCAGGTTCCGGGCCTTGATGTAGTGGAGAAGCCGGGTGACCCTGGGTGGCAGATGTCAGCGTGGATAGCCCGGAGTCGTTCCTCTTGCGCGCTGGCGCATGTGCCGCGGGCCAGGGCACCTGGGGGCTCATTGAGCTTCCCAGGACGATATACTATTTCGTAATTATAGGTGGAGAGTTCGATCCTCCACCTCAAGAACTTATCGTTCTTGATTTTGCCCCGCTGCGTATTATCGAAAATGAAGGCTACCGATCGTTGGTCGGTGACAAGGGTAAACCTCCTATCAGCGAGGTAGTGCCTCCAGTGCTGCATGGCTTCCACGATGGCTTTTCGAGGATTTTCGACCGAGGAGTATCGAATTTCAGAGGCGGTGAGTGTGTGTGAAAAAAGCTACAGGCCTGCCTGATTGAGGGTAGCGACGAGGGCGACATCTGATGGTCGCTCTCCACCTGGAAGGGGACAGACTCGTCCACTGCGCGCATTGCGGCTTTGGCGATGTCCGCCTTGATGCAGCTGAAGGCCTGGCGGGCCTCTGCCGCCAGTGGGAAGGTGGTGGCCTTGATTAATGGGCGGGCTTTGTCTGCATAGTTGGGGACCCACTGGGCGTAATAGGAAAAGAACCCGAGGCACCTTTTCAGGACCATGGGGCAGTGGGGGAGGGGAAGTTGCGGAGGGGGCGCATGCGGTCAGGGTTGGGTCCTAGAACCCCGTATTACACGACGTAGCCGAGGATGGCGAGCATGGTTGTGCAGAAAACGCATTTCTCCTTATTGTAAGTGAGGTTAAGCGTTTGGGCAATCTGGAGAAATTTCTGGAGGTTGGCATCGTGGTCCTGCTGATCATGGCCACAGATGGTGACATTGTCCAAGTATGGACACGTGGCCCGCAGCCCGTACTGGTCCACCATTCGGTCCATGGTTCTTTGAAAGACCGAGACCCCGTTTGTGACGCCGAAGGGGACCCAGAGGAAGTGGAAGAGGTGGCCGTCTGCCTCAAAGGCAGTGTGGTGGCGGTCCCCAGGGCGGATTGGGAGCTGGTGGTACACAGACTTAAGATCCACCGTGGAGAACACCCGGTAGTGCGCGATCTGGTTAACCATGTCTGCGATCCGGGGGAGGGAGTACGCATCAAGGTGCGTGTACCGGTTTATGGTTTGGCTGTAATCTACAACTATCCGGTTGTTTTCCCCAGTCCTGACGACCATCACCTGAGCTCTCCAGGGGCTATTGCTGGCCTCTATGATCCCCTCGCGCACGAGTCGTTGGACCTCAGACCTGATAAAAGCCCTGTCCTGAATGCTATACCTCCTGCTCATGGTGGCGACTGGCTTAGTCGGCGGTGAGATTTGTGAAGAGTGGGGAAGGGTCGACTTTTAGTGTCGCGAGGCTACATACGGTGAGTGGGGGTAGGGGCCCGCCGAATTTCAGAGTTAGGCTCTTGAGGTTACACTGGAAATCCAGTCCCAACAGGAGGGGAGTGCAGAGGTCAGGGAGTACATATAGCTTAAAATAAGCATACTGGGCGCCCTGTATTGCTAGGGTTGCGGTAGTGCACCCCCGGATCTACACCGGGTGCGACCCAGAAGCGAGGGAGATGGTTTGGTGTGCCGGGAAGATTGGGAGCGAGCAGAGTCTTACCATATATGGGTGAATAAAGCTCTCCGTGCTCCCGGAGTCGAACAGGCATGGTGTTTCGTGTCCATTTACCTGGACGGTCATCATGGAGCTCCGGAGGTGTTTGGGTCGCGACTGGTCCAGGGTGACTGCACTGAGTTGTGGGTAGCCGGCGTGGTCTGAGGTGCTGGAGTGGTCCCAAGATGGCTGCCCCCGTCGGTCGCACGTGTCGGGCGGCGTTGCAGATGGCGGCCAAGATGGCGGCCCCCGTCGGTCGCACGTGTCAGGCGGCGAGGAAGGTGGCGTCCAAGATGGCGGCCCCCACGAGTCGCACGTGGCAGGCATGTGGAAAGCACGAGGATGGCCAAGATGGCGGCCCCCGTGAGTCGCACACGTTGTGCGGGCTTGAAGATGGCTGCCCCCACGGACAGCACGAGGCCGATGACACGTCCGGGGCAGAACCGGCACACAAGCTGCTACACTGCAGGATCTGCGGGCCTGAGAGTCTGAGGGTCTGCAATTTTGAGGGTTTGGACTTGGCCAGGCAAACCTTAGCAAAAAGTCCTTTTTTTCCCGCAGTCGCTGCAGTTCGTGTTCCGGGCC
The DNA here is from genome assembly GCF_902713615.1 of Scyliorhinus canicula. Classification (NCBI taxonomy): domain Eukaryota; kingdom Metazoa; phylum Chordata; class Chondrichthyes; order Carcharhiniformes; family Scyliorhinidae; genus Scyliorhinus; species Scyliorhinus canicula. The sequence continues at coordinate 122,591,010 of NC_052161.1, read as the reverse complement.
GGGCAGCGCTGCCTGGGGTGCTGATGCTGGCCGCAGAAATAGCAGGGTAGCCCCCCTGTGTTGGACGGGCAGCCGCGCGGCACAGACCTGGGGTACTCTTTGGTCGGGGGCCCACGAGGGGGTCGCGTGATCCGACGGGAATGCGTTGAGGCTTTGGAACGCTACTTCTAGGGAGGAGGCTAGCTTTACCGTCTCTTCCAGGTCTAGGGCACCCTTCTCGAGTAGGCGCTGTCTCACATAGTTGGATCTGACTCCAGCCACGTAGGTGTCCCGGACTGCGAGGTCCATTTGTTGAGTGGTTGTAACGGCCTGGTAGTTGCAACTTCGCGCAAGGATTTTGAGGTCTCGTGGGTACTCCTCCAGTGATTCCCCAGGGCATTGGCGGCGTGTAGTGAGGAGGCTTAGCTTCTCATCGTCGGAGACGGAAGGCGTGGAGGAGGCTGAGAGGTAGGCCTTGAAACAGCGGAGCCAGTGCGAAAAAATCGCATTCGCCTCCGCGGCTTGAGGGCCGAGTTCAAGTCGGTCACGTTTGGGGGCCGATTCCATTGTGGTGTTGTAGTCGATTAAATTGATGCGACCATCAATTCACATGATGTTATTTCAATACACTTAAATAAATAAGCGCCTTTTCCGAGTATTTGAGTCGCTCGTTGACTTGTTGTCATCCCACCTAGCGTTACCACAGTCGGAACTGTGTGGTGGACTGGGGGTATCTTGCACGGTACGAAATGACCTTTAATTCCACGGGTACACGAGCGTGGTGTCACCACCCACCAATTGTGAGCTGTAGACCGGTTAGTTGTGAACTGTGTGTCCAGAGACGGCCAACCCTTTGCGTCGTCTGACGCATGAAACAAGGAGTAGAAGTAAACTGTGGCTTTAATCGACTAGAACAGTGCCTGCCTGCAACTGCTCTGCTACTGAGAGCCACCTACAGGGCTACTGCTCTTTATAGCTCACCTCAAGGGGAGGAGCCAGGAGCGGAGCCCACACAGGCACCAACATGATACATCACAGGTAATACCTTACAATGGTCCATAGGTGGAGCCCTCATGGGCAACAGCGTGGTACAGTTATATACATGGTGCATGGTTAATGCAATACATTCACTGCAGAGGTTAAGTTGATACAGCAACTGTGGCTTGAAGCAGAAAGCAGACATCACAAAGAAGTGGGAGAATTTTGTCCACTATTATGAAATACAGGACAAACCCATGACAAGGCACTTTTTGCCGACTGAGGGAAGCGAGCATGGAAATTGCGGCAAAGACAACCATGGAAACTTACTTGAAGATGGATGATGCTGTACAATGCACAACAGAACTCACAGATGATGCTATCATAAATGCAGTATGTTCTTCAGCAGAGGAGCCTGAGGAGACTGATGACCCTCAATACAGTAGTCTGTTTTCCTAGCCAATGCTGCCAAGGCTGTATGATGCTCCAGAATTTCATGCTGCAGTACAAAAACATTGAAAACATATTTGAAAGCACACTAAGCAGAAAAACATTGCTAAGTTTTTCCAAGCTGAGTCCCAACATTTTTTTCAATGCAAAGCCCTGGCCTTTTCCAAGATAAAATCATTGTAAGCTGTGAACAAAGTGTGGTTTTTCTTCCAATTAAGGGGCAATTTAGCGAGGCCAATCCACCTAACCTGCACATCTTTGGGTTCTGGGGGTGAGACCCACGCAGACACGGGGAGAATGTGCAAATTCCATACAGACAGTGACCGAGGCCGGGATCGAACCTGGATCCTCAGTGCTTTAGGCAGCAGTGCTAACCACTGCACCACCATGCAGTCCGTGAACAAAGTGCGGTTAAAGACTTTTTCACACACTTACTGCTTTACTGATTTTTCATTGTGCATTTGTGTGGTGAATGAGATTCACACGTCATTATAGTTACCAATGTCACTCTGTTCCAAGTAGATACATGTATCAATATTGTAAGTGCAGTTGCACTACCTGACCACCAGGGGGAGTAGCTCTGGGAGTACTCGAGAGTTTGTACTGGGCTCCTCCCTTGGTTCTGCCCAGAACTCCTCCCCCTGGAGCTTCTGTATAAAGATCCGTGCCACAGAGTCAGCCAGCCAGTTCACCGAAAGTTCAACGGCTAACAGGCTGGCTCTGTTGTAAGTATATTAAAACCGCTATTCTAATCCTACAAGCACGTATCTGTAGAATTGTTGGTTCCAACAATTTGAATCTAAAGTATTTGACACAGACTGCATTTGTAGGCATATCGGGTTACAAAGAAATGTATTCACACTTCATATTACGAAGCTCCACTTAACACGAATTTGGAGGCAGTTCCTTTGGATTCGATTCATCAAGATTTTACTGTATTTACATTATCATTTGGTTTAACACTAACTAATTAAAACATGAGAACAGCAACCGAGGAGACACTGAAGAATAAATGGTATCCAACTGTCCCCCCCAAAAATAAATCAAGAGCATGAAAACATGCTCGGAGTTCTGGCTACTTTGTGTTGAATCACTGAGTTCAGGTGGGATCCAAAAAAAAGGCTGGGTAAATTCGTTCAGTGATTCTGATACTAGCCATTCTTGTGCCCACTTCACCCACAACAATCCCATCTGAGATAATGTGATCTGTGAGCCACATTTAATTAAATGTCTCAATTTCGCAGTTAATTATTGAAACACATACCACTATATAAATTGAGTCCTGAAAGATCAGAGGACGGGCAGCCTGACCACTGACACAGGATGCACTTAAGTCAGTGTGAAATATGAACTGGTCAGGTCAAACAGTCAACGTTAGTCATGGCTCAGTTGATAGTACACCCCGCTGTGTCAGAATACTTTGGATGTTAAATCTCAATCTGGAAATCTGAACCCATAATCTGGGTTGACACTTCAGGGCAACAGAATGAATGCTGCCGTCTTTCAAATAAGGTGTTAAACCTGGGTTCTATTGAGATGGATGTTGAGCAGTGTTTTTCAAACTTTTTGTCCGGGACCCATTTTTACCAACCGGCTATCCTTTGGGACTCACGCTGGCCGGACGTCGCAACCCACGCCGCCCAAAGGTCACGACCCACCATTTTACTGACCTTTAATGTGACAGGTGAGCCTGTTTAGTCCTCCTAATCTCACTTCCTTTCTCATTCAATGTCACATTTCTGCTAAGGACTTCAGCTGATAATTTAAGATCTCACTGCATCCGTTGAAAAAAATCAAGAGGTTTGTCCTTGAACTCATCATGCTTACTTTACAAATGCTTTTAAAGATTTGAGGGGTTTAATCTTTAATTTGCCGGTGCGTCGTTGCATATAACACATGAAACTTGCATCCTGATTTGCAGTGGGACTATTAATAAACCCATACCTCAAGAAATCATCTTTATACTGCTTTGTTTCTGTTTTCAGCTTCTTTTGGCGCAGATTAGTCACCAGAGGCCCTGGAGCTCACGCCAACACTGCTGACAGCTATAAAATGGAGGAATCTCTCTCGCGCCCAGAGCACATGATGACAGTGTATGGGGCATGTGACCTGCTCTCTGCCGCCACTTCTGGAGAAAATACATTGATTTTTAAAAAGAATCTGCTCCTGGGTCAGCGCACTGATGTCAGAAGTATCCAGTTTGCCTCACTGGACTCTGGGCCTGCGCCCTGCTGAAGGGACACGCATGAGCAGGACAGTCGGCATTCTGAAAGCCAGTCATGGTTGTTAGGCACTTCTTCTCACAATCCGGAATGCTGCGACCGAAGCCCCACGACTCTCCTGACACCCGCCGCGATCCACCTGTGGGTCGTGACCCTTGTCATAATATCCACTCATGTACATCATGAGATGCAGACAGGCAGTGATTGACACACAGGATAACCAATGAACACACACAACACAGAACAACCAATCACCAGACAGGACACCACCACTATAAAGCCCATAGGGCATTTAGACTCTCCCTCTCTCACAGGACACGGCCAGAGAGATAGTCACAGTGCACAAGCCAGTGAACATCATCACCATGTGGTAGAGAGCTAGTCTGGTCAAGCCAGTAGGAGGTTATCAGTTAGGTTAATAGAGTGTCAACCCACAGCAGATTATGTACAGCAATCAACAAATTCAATATAACAGTGTTGGACCATCTCCTGTGTCGGAAGCCTGTTTCTCGTTTCACTGCATCCAGTTGCAGTCGATGTTAGACCAACACAGATAACACATCAACCCTGAGCTTGAAAATCACAGATAGAACATAGAACATACAGTACAGAAGGAGAGAGATTGGCCCATCGAGTGTGCACCGACCCACTTACGCCCTCACTTCCACCCTATCCCTGTCACCCAATAACCCCATCTAAACATTTTGGTCACTAAGGGCAATTTATCACGGCCAATCCACCTAACCTGCACGTCTTTGGACTGTGCGAGGAAACCGGAGCACCTGGAGGATACCCACGCAGACACGGGGAGAACGTGCAGACTCTGCACAGACAGTGACCCAGTGGGGAATCGAACCTGGGACCCTGGCGCTGTGAAGCCACAGTGCTAGCCACTTGTGCTACCGTGCTGCCCTTGATGTAAAGGATCTCTTGGAACATTAAAAAAAATATTTTTATTGAAGACTTTTCATTTTTAACAATATAATCATATAAAAACGGATGTTGCAAGTTACACTATAAAAGAAACACAACCAACAATATAAATCACATACAAAAACCCATAAACTAACCTTCCCCCACCCTTAACAGCTGACCGTAACTAACACTTTAAAGAGGAAATAAATGGTTGCCATCTTTCCCTATCTCCTGCAGCCCAGGGTAAGGCACCAGAGCTGAACTCCATAGGGATGTACTGGGCAGTGTAATTATCATGTATAAATAAAACTACAGGCACGATTGAATGGCTACACTACACCCAAAAAGCACTGCACCACAGCGTAACATGGCCGATAGAAGCTGGGAGTCCCCGCTCCCCAGATCTACCTTAAATATTCACTACCTTTACCACCAAAGCACAATGGCAGCAGTGTGCACCAGTGTGCACTGAGTGCTGAGCTTGTGGCATTTGAGTGCTACAGTGAGAGTTTGGTGACTGAGGGAGTATAAGGGTTATTTAAAGTCTAGTATTTCTTTTATTTAGTTAATTAACTTAAAAGTTGCTGTTTGGTCTATAAGAAGGTGAATTTTGAATCAGCTTTAAACAAGGTTCTACTTGGACTTACTTGCAGCTGGAGCTTGTTAATTAGTTAATTGCATTAGGCCAGTTTTTAGAAGCTAGAGTCACAGTATAAATAGGGGCTAGATACAGTGCAGACTTTGTTTGCACTGAGTGCTGAGCTTGTGGCATTTGAGTGCTACAGTGAGAGTTTGGTGACTGAGGGAGTTAGGTGAGGAGGGAGTAAGGTACTCTTTTCATTTAATTTCCTATATTTATCAAAGAGCGTGAAGGGAACCAGGAGTTTAGAGTACAGCTGACTGGGAGCAGAGTCGGAGGGCGGAGGTCCAGTTGGTCCACAGGGCAGCTAATTCTGTAAAGTAAGAGGGGATGGAGGCTAGGGCAGTTGCATGCTCCTCCTGTAGGATGTGGGTGGTGAGGGATACCACTGGTGTCCCCGCTGACTATACCTGCGGGAAGTGCACCCAACTCCAGCTCCTCAGAGACCGTGTTAAGGTACTGGAGCTGGAGCTGGATGAACTTCGGATCATCCGGGAGGCAGAGGGGGTCATAGAGAAGAGTTACAGGGAGGTAGCCACACCAAAGGTACTGGACAAGAGTAGCTGGGTTACAGTCAGGGGAAAGAAAACTAACAGGCAGACAGTGCAGGGATCCCTCGTGGCCATTCCCCTTCAAAACAAGTATACCGTTTTGGATGCTGTTGGGGGGGATGACCTACCGGGGGAAGGCCCCAGCGGCCAGGTCTCTGGCACTGAGTCTGGCTCTGGGGCTCAGAAGGGAAGGGGGGAGCATAGAAAAGCAATAGTAATAGGAGATTCAATGGTTAGGGGAATAGATAGGAGATTCTGTGGTCGCGAGCGAGACTCCCGAAAGGTATGTTGCCTCCCGGGTGCCAGGGCCAGGGATGTCTCTGATCGTGTCTTCAGGATCCTGAAGGGGGAGGGTGAGCAGCCAGAAGTCGTGGTGCACATTGGTACCAACGATGTAGGTAGGAAAAAGGGTGTGGAGGTAATAAACAAGTTTAGGGAGTTAGGCTGGAAGTTAAGGGCCAGGACAGACAGAGTTGTCATCTCTGGTTTGTTGCCGGTGCCACGTGATAGCGAGGCTAGGAATAGGGAGAGAGTGCAGTTGAACACGTGGCTGCAGGAATGGTGTAGGAGGGAGGGCTTCAGGTATTTGGATAATTGGAGCGCATTCTGGGGAAGGTGGGACCTGTACAAGCAGGACGGGTTGCATCTGAACCAGAGGGGCACCAATATCCTGGGGGGGAGGTTTTCTAGTACTCTTCGGGAGGGTTTAAACTAATTTGGCAGGGGAATGGGAACCGGATCTGTAGTCCAGCAACTAAGGTAGACGATAGTCAGGACGCCAAAGCACGTAGTGATGCAGTGGGGAAGGTAACAATGACAAAGGAGAGTACTTGCAGGCAAGGAGATGGGTTGAAGTGTGTATACTTTAATGCAAGAAGCATCAGGAATAAGGTGGGTGAACTTAATGCATGGATCGGTACTTGGGACTACGATGTGGTGGCCATCACGGAAACTTGGATAGAAGAGGGGCAGAAATGGTTGTTGGAGGTCCCTGGTTATAGATGTTTCAACAAGATTAGGGAGGATGGTAAAAGAGGTGGGGGGGTGGCATTGTTAATTAGAGATAGTATAACAGCTGCAGAAAGGCAGTTCGAGGGGGATCTGCCTACTGAGGTAATATGGGTTGAAGTTAGAAATAGGAAAGGAGCAGTCACCTTGTTGGGAGTGTTCTATAGGCCCCCCAATAGCAGCAGAGATGTGGAGGAACAGATTGGGAAACAGATTCTGGAAAGGTGCAGAAGTCACAGGGTAGTAGTCATGGGCGACTTCAACTTCCCAAACATTGAGTGGAAACTCTTTAGATCAAATAGTTTGGATGGGGTAGTGTTTGTGCAGTGTGTCCAGGAAGCTTTTCTAACACAGTATGTAGATTGTCCGACCAGAGGGGAGGCCATATTGGATTTAGTACTTGGTAATGAACCAGGGCAGGTGATAGATTTGTTAGTGGGGGAGCATTTTGGAGGTGGTGACCACAATTCTGTGACTTTCACTTTAGTAATGGAGAGGGATAGGTGCGTGCAACAGGGCAAGGTTTACAATTGGGGGAAGGGTAAATACAATGCTGTCAGACAAGAATTGAAGTGCAGAAGTTGGGAACATAGGCTGTCAGGGAAGGACACAAGTGAAATGTGGAACTTGTTCAAGGATCAGGTACTGCGTGTCTTTGATATGTATGTCCCTGTCAGGCAGGGAAGAGATGGTCGAGTGAGGGAACCATGGTTGACAAGAGAGGTTGAATGTCTTGTTAAGAGGAAGAAGGAGACTTATGTAAGGCTGAAGAAACAAGGTTCAGACAGGGCGCTGGAGGGATACAAGATAGCCAGGAGGGAACTGAAGAAAGGGATTAGGAGAGCTAAGAGAGGGCATGAAAAATCTTTGGCGGGTAGGATCAAGGAAAACCCCAAGGCCTTTTACACATACGTGAGAAATATGAGAATGACTAGAGTGAGAGTAGGTCCGATTAAGGACAGTAGCGGGAGATTGTGTATTGAGTCTGAAGAGATAGGAGAGGTCTTGAACAAGTATTTTTCTTCAGTATTTACAAATGAGAGGGGCCATATTGTTGGAGAGGACAGCGTGAAGCAGACTGATAAGCTTGAGGAGATACTTGTCAGGAAGGAAGATGTGTTGCGCGTTTTGAAAAACTTGAGGATAGACAAGTCCCCCGGGCCTGACGGGATATATCCAAGGATTCTATGGGAAGCAAGAAATGAAATTGCAGAGCCGTTGGCAATGATCTTTTCGTCCTCGCTGTCAACAGGTGTGGTACCAGAGGATTGGAGAGTGGCGAATGTCGTGCCCCTGTTCAAAAAAGGGAATAGGGATAACCCTGGGAATTACAGGCCAGTTAGTCTTACTTCGGTGGTAGGCAAAGTAATGGAAAGGGTACTGAGGGATAGGATTTCTGAGCATCTGGAAAGGCATTGCTTGATTAGGGATAGTCAGCACGGATTTGTGAGGGGTAGGTCTTGCCTTACAAGTCTTATTGAATTCTTTGAGGAGGTGACCAAGCATGTGGATGAAGGTAAAGCAGTGGATGTAGTGTACATGGATTTTAGTAAGGCATTTGATAAGGTTCCCCATGGTAGGCTTATGCAGAAAGTAAGGAGGCATGGGATAGTGGGAAATTTGGCCAGTTGGATAACAAACTGGCTAACCGATAGAAGACAGAGAGTTGTGGTGGATGGCAAATATTCAGCCTGGAGCCCAGTTATCAGTGGCGTACCGCAGGGATCAGTTCTGGGTCCTCTGCTGTTTGTGATTTTCATTAACGACTTGGATGAGGGAGTGGAAGGGTGGGTCAGTAAATTTGCAGATGATACGAAGATTGGTGGAGTTGTGGATAGTGAGGAGGGCTGTTGTCGGCTTCAAAGAGACATAGATAGAATGCAGAGCTGGGCTGAGAAGTGGCAGATGGAGTTTAACCCTGACAAGTGTGAGGTTGTCCATTTTGGAAGGACAAATCTGAATGCGGAATACAGGGTTAATGGTAGGGTTCTTGGCAATGTGGAGGAGCAGAGAGATCTTGGGGTCTATGTTCATTGTTCTTTGAAAGTTGCCACTCAAGTGGATAGAGCTGTGAAGAAGGCCTATGGTGTGCTAGCGTTCATTAGCAGAGGGATTGAATTTAAGAGCCGTGAGGTGATGATGCAGCTGTACAAAACCTTGGTCAGGCCACATTTGGAGTACTGTGTGCAGTTCTGGTCACCTCATTTTAGGAAGGATGTGGAAGCTTTGGAAAAGGTGCAGAGGAGATTTACCAGGATGTTGCCTGGAATGGAGAGTAGGTCATACGAGGAAAGATTGAGGGTGCTGGGCCTTTTCTCATTGGAACGGAGAAGGATGAGGGGCGACTTGATAGAGGTTTATAAGATGATCAGGGGAATAGATAGAGTAGATAGTCAGAGACTTTTTCCCCGGGTGGAACACACCATTACAAGGGGACATAAATTTAAGATAAATGGTGGAAGATATAGAGGGGATGTCAGAGGTAGGTTCTTTACCCAGAGAGTAGTGGGGGCATGGAATGCACTGCCTGTGGTAGTAGTTGAGTCGGAAAATTTATGGACCTTCAAACGGCTATTGGATAGGTACTTGGATTAGGGTAGAATAAGGGAGTGTAGGTTAACTTCTTAAGGGCAGCACGGTAGCATTGTGGATAGCACAATTGCTTCACAGCTCCAGGGTCCCAAGTTCGATTTCGACTTGGGTCGCTGTCTGTGTGGAGTCTGCACATCCTCCCCGTGACTGCGTGGGTTTCCTCCGGGTACTCCGGTTTCCTCCCACGGTCCAAAGATGTGCAGGTTGGGTGGATTGGCCATGACAAATTGTCCAAAATTCTATGATTAACCTGGGACAATAGTTCGGCGCAACATCGTGGGCCGAAGGGCCTGTTCTGTGCTGTATTTCTCTATCTCTATCATTTGCAGGATGCACTGCAGGAACCTTCTTCAACAGCACCTTCCAGATTTGTGACCTCTATCACCCAGAAGAACAAGGGTAGCAGGTGCAGGTACACCAGCACCTGCAAGTTCCTTTCCAAGCTACACATCATCTTGATTTGGAACAATATCGCATTTTTTCACTGTTGCTCAGTAAAAATTAAAGACCCCTCCCACTCGGGCTCTTCTCTCTTCCAAACTCTTCCATCGGGCGTGAGATACAAAAATCTGAGAACGTGCACTAACAGGTTCAAAAATAGTAGGGAATACTGTTAGCTGACTCCTGAATGGCAACACTCCGTATGCTTCACCGACGTCTGTGTCTATATTTACATTGCGTATTTATCGCATACCCTATGTTTTTTTCATGTATGGAACGATCTGTCTGGACTGTACACAGAACAATACTTTTCACTGTAGCTCGGTACGTGTGACAATAAATCAAATCAATCAATCAATTAAATTCTGGATCTTCCTTCTAAACAGCACTGTGGGTGTACCTATATCACATGGACTGCGGCAGTTCTAGAAGATGGCTCACCACCACTTCTCAAGGCAGAAAGGAATGGACAACAATACTGGCCTAACCACGTCTGCCCACATCCTGTGAGAGAATACATTTTAAGAAAATAAGCATTAGGGGAGGTACAAGGATCAGGGTGAGAAACCAGAGTCAGATGATAGCCAGGGTGAGATGCTGTAATGCAATCACTTTCACTGTTTAATAAATATTTTAAACATTGCAAAGGAACTTATCCAGATAGACACACTTGGTAATGGAAAGTTTTAAATTACATTTGATTTGGACTTATCATCAGTCTACATATATACATAAAAATATAACAACAGGATCAGGAGTAAGCCATATGGTCCCTCAAGTCTGCTCCCCCATTTGATGAAATCATGGCTGATCTTTGATGGTCAAATTTGAATTTAATAAAAAATCTGGAATTAAAAATCTAATGATCACCACAAAACCGTTGTCGATTGTCATAAAAACCCATCTGGGTCACTAAAGTCCTTTAGGGAAGGAAATCTGTCATCTTCTACATGTGGCTCCAGACCCACAGCAATGTGTGACTCTTAACTGCCCCCTCAGGAGCAATTAGGGATGGGTAATAAATACTGGCACAGCCAGCGATACCTACATCTCATGAACAAATAAAGAAAAGGTCTGCTTCCTAACTTGATAAAATCATGGCTGATCTTTGACCTCAACTCCACTTTCCTGTCTGATTCCCATGACCCTTGATTCCTATGTAGTCTAACAATCTATTGATTTTAACCTTGAATATGATCAATGGCTGAGAAGCCACAGTCCTCTAGGGTAAATAATTCCATTGATTATTGATTCATATCTATTTGAGTGAAAAATGTTTTCCTCATCTCAGACCTAAATGTCCATCCCTTATCCTGACATTATTCCTTCTATCACCAGACTCCGCAGCCAGAGGGTATAGCCTCTCAGGTCACCTTTCAAGCTCACTCAGAACCTCTTCTGCTTCAATAAGATCATCTCTTATTCTTCTGAACTTCAGAGAATATAGGCTCATTCTACTCGATCTCTCCTCTTCGGCAAACCCTCACCCCAGAAATCACTCTAAGACATAGGTTCCTTAAAGAATGTGATTGGAAAAATTATAATTCGGAATTACAATTCAGCAGGTGATCACTTGACTTTAGAAATTTGCATTCACTAAATAAATAAAATAATGGGAAATTAAAAAAAGGCAGAAACATTAAACAAATATTGTGGGTATTGCTGAAAATAAGGGAGATTTTGGCAAAGCTTTTCGGGCTGGATTCTCCGTGACATCGCGCTGAAATCGTGAAATGCAATCGGCCGGAGAATCAGCTCCGATGCTAAAATCAGGCTTGACGCCGGTTTCGTGCCGATTTTGAATTCTGGGGCCTCAACGATTCTGCAACCCAGATGGGCCGGTTTCCCGATGGATTGCTTCTAACCACCTATAGAAAATCATGAAGCTGGCATGCTGGCTGAGGTAGGAGGAAGTAGGAGTTAGCGTGGGGGAACTGTGGGCCCCCATATCGGACACCGGCTGTGCTTTCTGCTGGGGAGAGGGGCCGTGCCAGGGCAAGGGGAGGTTAAGAGGGGGGAACAGGCTGAGCGGCCGGGGAGCCCCCGACATGACAGGGTGGTGCCCACGCAATGAGCGCCATTAAGGTGACTATCTTGTTGGCCACCCACCCCTGCCCCTGTGGATGCAGAGAAAACAGCAGCATGGGTGGGTGCCGACCCCTCCCCAGCCACCCCACTCAACCAGCGACACCACCGGGGGACCTCAAGGGCCACACCGCTGTCAGCCCTCAGTGAGGGCAGTGCCATCAAGCAGTGGCCCTTATCATAATATACACACAAGTATATGATGGTGCACAGACAGACATTGATTGACACACAGGATGACCAATGAACACACAGAACACAGCAGCCAATCACCAGACAGGACACGGCCACTATTAAACCAGAGGGCACTAGTTTTCCCGCTCTCTTGGAATGCAGCCTCTGAGACAGTCAGAGCCTGTGAGCAACAATTAGAACATCCACTATGTGGTAGTAAGATAGTCTGGTCAGGTTAGCCTCAGGTCTCCAGCCAACTCAGCATAGTGTCAACCCTCAGTTAAAGTATGTTTAATAGTTAACAATTCAATAAAATCGAGTTGCATTTCTTCAAGTGTTGGAAGCCTGTCTCTCTCACTGCTGCAGTAAACGCAGTCCTCGCAGACCCAGCTTTCCCAACACATTAGCCCTGGCAGGAGGGACGGCACCAGGACCGAGGGCACCGACGGGGCTGGGGTGTGGGACATGCGTGGCTGGGGCGCGCGGTGACAACCGGGGCCACCATGTAGCCCATGGCACCTAGTTGTGCATGGATGTATGTGCCATGATAACATTTTCTCCCCTCACCTCCTGCAGATTATCATGTTTGGTCACCAACCAGCGATGTCGCTCACTATGACAGTGACAGCGTCAGCGGACGCGGCTCAGAGGGGCGACGGCAGCTGCAGCAGAGGTGTGTGCTGCAGAGTGGCAGGTGCCAGCTGCTCAGGCTGGAGGGCCAGCCACCCGACAGGCCGAGGAGGAGGAGGATGAGGATGAACAGGACGAGGAGGTGGTGGTGACGCCATGCGTCTACCGCGACCGCATGTCTTTTGAGGACCTCCCGGACCGGGTCTGCAGGAGGAAACTGCGGACGAGTAGGAAGAGTGTCCGACACATCTGCCACATGATGGCACACCTGGCACTGCAGGGGAGTGGGCAAAGACACTCGATCCCGGTGACCATTAAGGTGACGGTGGCGCTGAACTTTTAGGCGATGGGGTCTTTCCAGTCGCCGAGTGGGGACTTGTCCAGAATTTCACAGGCATCAGCGCATAAGTGCATCCGTGCCATCACTTATGCCCTGTATGCCCTGGCAGACCTGTGCATATAGTACCCTGTGGACTGCGCCCACCAGGATGCCTGTCAGGTGAGAGTACCTTTAAGAAATGGGTGTTTACAAATGGGTGTGTACATAGGTATCTGTAGTGAGAGTACCTTTAAGAAATGAGTGTTTATTACTGCAGTGATGTCAGAGTGTGGGTGGAGCTGGGCTGTCTGTCAGCTTTTTACTTTCATTTTAGGCTGTTTGCTGCACGGTGTGTTTTAGTTTTGTTTTCAGTGTTGGAGCTAACGTCAGACAGAGCAGGTGTACTGTTGATCCCTCTGCCATGAAAAGACTATTTCTTAATCATTTGGTGAATTCATAATTATAAATGTTTGCAGTAATGACTTTAACCTGATGTGCTTCGGTTAAAGGTTATGTTTTTTGTAAGTCTTCTGGATGTTAAAAGGACAACGTAAGCATTACTTAGTGTTGTACTCTTTAGGGGTTATATTTGAATTAATGGTTGCTAAGATGTTCACTGTTTGTTTTAAAAAGGTTAACTTGAGTTCATATACCACACCTGTAGAGTGGGCCGTGTGCTCCCCATACCACAATGTATTAAAAGTTGTGGGTCAGGTGAACTCCATGATACACTTTGGGGTTCTCTAAACCCTGGCCCATAACATGCCCAGGCAGCGGGCTTCGCTGCCATCACTGCGATGCCCTAGGTCCAGGGGGTCATCTATTGGGTGCATGTCTGCCTACGGCCCCCTGCGGATAACAGGCTGCTGTTCACAAACAGGAAGGGGTACCACTTCATGAACGTTCAGGTGGTCTGTGACCATCAGATGAGGATCCTGCACATCTGCGCCCGACACCCAGGCTGTGTGCATGACTCGTTCATGTTGGCAAACTCAGTGATCCTCGGCATATTCGAGGGACACCCCACCCAGCTGCAGGGCTGGTAGCTGGGTGACAGAGGTTACCCGTTGCGGTCGTGGCCGATGATGACTATACGGAGGCCACAGAGTGACATGGAGACCCATTAAATGATGCCGATTGAGCAACCAGGGGTGTGGTCGAGGGGTGCTTCGGGGTCCTGAAGATGCATTTCAGGTGCCTGGACTGCGCTGGAGGGGCCCTCCAGTACGAGGCCAGGAGTGCTGAATGCTGCGTCCTCCACAATATAGCCAAGCAGAGGGCCGATATGCTGGAGAAGGATGAGGAGCAACGGCAGGCCTCGTCAGACGAGTAGGATGAGGGCGAGGGGGGCAATGAGCAGGATATGGAGGCTGGCCAGGCATGGGAGGCCGCACTACGCTATCGACATGGCCAGCCAGCACGGAACACATTAGGCGACACACGTTTCACCAACCAGGGCGGGAGTGGATGTGTTGCTCGGGGCGGGCACAGACACCACATTACCACAGCCCTTCACCACCAGACACCCTCACCTCCCACACCACCAGGCACCCTCACCTCCCACACCACCAGGCACCCTCACCTCCCACACCACCGACCACCCTCAACCCCCACACACCGAACCACCCGCATGCACACACCCCCTCCGTTATTTATACCTGCGGCACTATGAGCCGGGTTGGCAGCAGGTTTGGTCCATGGCATGGAGGATGATGACAGCCCGCACTGCGATGTGCTTTGTGCTCCACATCGTTAGACAATGTCTGACTCGTGCCCACAGTAGCACCTTCCACCTGGGTGATCCCTGCATGTGAGCTGACCAGTCCATCTCACGGCCCTGTCGAATCGCTGGTGACGGTTTGATGGGGATGATCGGGGGACAGAGGGGGACTGCACGGTTCTGCCACAGGGCCTCACTTGTCCACCACCCCTCACCCCCAGTGGCCATCACTGACCGCCCCACCCCCACACACCTCAGACAGAGCACAGAAGCAGATTGTGTTTATTGTGAACAATAATATACAGTCTGTGCCCTAGCCATTATAACTAAACTGTGCCCTGGCACATCTGCGCCCGACACCCAGGCAGTGTGCATGACTTGTTCATGTTGGCAAACTCAGTGATCCTCGGCATATTCGAGGGACACCCCACCCGGCTGCAGGGCTGGTAGCTGGGTGACAGAGGTTACCCGTTGCGGTCGTGGCCCATGATGACTATACGGAGGCCACAGAGCGACATGGAGACCGTTAAATGTGCAACGTAACTGGTGTCTAGCTTTCTGGCCGTACGGGCCCTAACACTATGCCTTTGTGGTTCCCCAGAGGGTTCAGCAGGAGTAGAGGCGGACTGCTGTCAATCCTGCTCTGCGACAAGGGTCCCAGTTGGTGCACGTCACCTGGGGCAGACCGGCCAAGATGGACCTGGCTGCTCCGTGGACGTCCCGGGTGGCGTGGTGCCGCCCTGCTCTGTCCACTGCCCACCAGATGCACCAGGGACAGGAGGTGGGGAGTCTGAGGTGCTGCACTGTTCCGGGACCTTCCCTGCAGCAGTCACCGGCACGGGCCCCAGCACCTCCTCCTCCCTCATGGATGCCCGATGGCCCTCTGGTTCTCCATGGGACGGGGGTGTGAACAGAGCCAACTCCCGAGGCCCCAGCTGCTTCTTTGATGTATGCTTTGACAAAGGAAGGTCCAGACTTTCTAATGAGTTCAATATGTTTATTGAACTATTAACACAGTTCTTAAATGAGTTCGACTCTCCTGCTCATCTAACTGTAGTAACTCAGTCTATCTTTACCAGCCTGCTCTAAGCCACGTGCTGGGTGTGATGCTGTTGATCAACCCTGATGTACTCTCTAGATGTTTGTCTGTGGAGAGAGGCAGAGCCCTGTCCGTTTATATGGGTTGTGAAGTGCCCCCTAGTGGTAATGCCACTTCTGGGTGCCCTGATTACCCATTGGTTGTGTCCTTTTGTAATGACCCATTGACTGTAAGGCTGCATGTCATGACATCTCTGGTGCTTCTTCTAGTGGTTACTTAGTTGTAGTATATTTACATTAACCCCTTGTGTATATACAGTAATGCATATCACCACAACCTCCGCCTGCTGTACCAGAACGACTGTGTGGTGCGCACCAGTGAGTGTCCCAGAAGCCTGTTCATTAAATTGCCCAACCGAGGTGATAGTCTCTTAGATGGTGGAGGGTGTTGGAGATATCAGTGACGGAAAGTCAATCTCTTCATCCAACCCGAACTCCGGGGTCTCCTGGGTAGTGGTCTCCTGGGTATTGGTCCCCTGGGTATTGGTCCCTTGAGGAGTGGTCTCCTGGGTATTTGTCCCCTGGGTAATGGTCTCCTGGATATTGGTCCCTTGAGGAGTGGTCCCCTGGGTATTGGTCTCCTGGGTATTTGTCCCCTGGGTAATGGTCTTCTGGGTAATTGTCCCCTGTGTAATGGTCTCCTGGATATTGGTCCCTTGAGGAGTGGGCTCCTGGGTATTTGTCCCCTGGGTAATGGTCTTCTGGGTATTTGTCCCCTGGGTAATGGTCTCCTGGGTATTTGTCCCCTGGGTAATGGTCTCCTGGGTAGTGGTCTCCTGGGTATTTGTCCCCTGGGTAATGGTCTCCTGGGTAGTGGTCTCCTGGGTATTTGTCCCCTGGGTAATGGTCTTCTGGGTAATTGTCCCCTGTGTAATGGTCTCCTGGATATTGGTCCCTTGAGGAGTGGTCTCCTGGGTATTTGTCCCCTGGGTAATGGTCTCCTGGATATTGGTCCCTTGAGGAGTGGTCCTCTGGGTATTGGTCTCCTGGGTAGTGGTCTCCTGGGTATTTGTCCCCGGGTAATGGTCATCTGGGTATTTGTCCCCTGGGTAATGGTCTCCTGGGTATTTGTCCCCTGGGTAATGGTCTCCTGGGTATTCGTCCCCTGGGTAATGGTCTCCTGGGTATTTGTCCCCTGGGTAATGGTCTCCTGGATATTTGTCTCCTGGGTATTTGTCTCCTGCGTCGTGGTCTCCTGGGGGTAGTAGTCTCCTGCGTATTCGTCCTCTGGGTAATGGTTTCCTGGGTATTCGTCCCCTGGGTATTGGTCTCCTGGGTACTGGTCTCCTGGGTCGTCTCAGGCAGAGGGTTGGTGTTCTGCCTGCTCTCTCCGTCGGTGCTCGGATTTCTGAGGGGCATCGAGCCGGGCACTGGCTGGGGACGGGGGGCCCCTGATGGGCCATGACCATCCCTGCCTGTTCCTGTAAGACACAAGACAGCATGTATGGTTAGACCGCTGGATAGAAGTGAGGCGTGAGGTGGTGAGGTCTGGGATGTGGGGTGAGGGGGGTGTGGGGTGAGGGGAGTGTGGGGTGAGGGGGGTGTGGGGGGTTAGGGTGGCCACGTATTTGTCATGAGGAACCGCAACAAAGCAGGGGGTCACTTTGTGGCCCGCCGACAATGTCCAGCACTCTCTGCTCGGGCAGTGAGGGGACACAGGTCGGGTGATTCCCCCTCCGGCCTTCTCCCGCTCCCGGCGGTTGTGCACAGTCTTGTCCGGTGCAGGGGGGGAGGGGTGGGGGGGGGGGGGCCGTGCAAACACAAACAGCAACTGTGTTAGAGGTCCGACGCATGCAGTTGAGTCTCTGATGGCATCAGAGGCCAGGGCACATGGCCATTGCAGCTGGTGGGTGCAGCCATGTGGGTCAGGGTGGAAGTGTGATCGTCCCCTGGTGGGGCGGGGGGGGGGGGTTCACATGCGTGTGGGGGAGGGTAGGGTGCTTGGTGCCAGGGGCATAGTGCTGGGTACTCACCCTGTCCGCCTTGAGGAGGTTGTGCAGTTTTGTCCTGCACTGGTCTGCAGTAGAGGCCCACCACCCCGACGGCACTGACGGCGGCTGCCACCTTTGCCCAGGCATGGCGAACAAGGGCTCCTGCTGACCTCAATCTCGGCCCGGGGTACAGCATTAGCCTCCTCTCCTCCACGGAGTCAAGGAGAGTGTCAAGTTCGGCGTTCCGGAATCACGGTGCTGTTCTCCTTGCAGCCATCTTGCCTGCGATGCTTGTGTGTGTGGGAGGGGGAGAATTACTTATGTTGAGCCACGTTGAGGCGTCAGTCACGAAACTGGCGAATCGGCCGTCGGTCCGTTGATATCGTGATGGTTTTCTTGATGTGCCCGTGCTTGCCCCTTGGGAGCGGTTGAATCGCTGCAGCTGAGGCCCCGATGACACCGTCGTGAAACTCCACCGTTTTCATAACGGCGTCAACCCTTAGTCTCATTTTGGTAGCATCCAGCCCTTCATCTTCCATTCATCTGGACAACAATACTAAATGTAAGAGAAACAACAATTTGTACTGTATGTCATGAAGAGAGAGTGCTGATTGGTTGGCAATTGGACTCTGTTTGGTAGAAGCATTGCCATGGAGAACAGGGATTGGATTTTCCTGCAATTGTATAAGTTTTTGGGGAGACCGGGAGACCATGAGTTGAATACTCCGCTTACCACTGCCAACAGCAAGAATTGGGAGGTGGACGCGGCCGGTAGATGCCGTGAGAAGCCTCCCGTGGGCTTCCCAGCAGCCAGTATGTCTCGCAAGATCTACCCAGGCTCAGGTGGCACAATCAGGACCCCACAATGGGCGTGACCAAGTCACGTGCGCCTAAGTAGGTTTTAAACCTTCTAAGGCATACTCACCCGGGATCTACCGGCCTCCTGGCATCTAACGGCTTCCCCAGGGAATCCCCAGCCGGGCACCATTCTGTACTGGTCCACACCAGGCAGCACAGCACCCGGGGGACTCCCGGGCCATGGGAGGTCCTTGGGTGGTCAGGGACATTGCAGGGTGACCCCCAAGCCCTCCCCCTGGAATGCAGCACCTTGACACTGCCACCTTGGCACCACCACCCTGGCACTGCCGAGTGCCTGGGTGGCACTGCAAAGTCAGCAGGAGTACAGTATCGTCATTCTTTCACTGTTGCTGAGTAAAAATCAAAGACCCCTCCCACCTGGCTTACTCACTCTTCCAACTTCTTCCATCGGGCAGGAGATACAAGTCTGAGAACATGCATGAACAGATTCAAAAACAGCTTCTGTCCCGCTGTTACCAAACTCCTAAACAACCTTTTATGGACTGACCTGATTAATACTACACTCCTGTTTGCTTCACCCAATGCCGGTATCTATGTATTTACATTTTGTACCTTGTGTTGCCCTAGTATGTATTTTCTTTTTATTTTCTTTTATTTTCATGCACTAAATGATCTGTTTGAGCAGCAGAAAAATACTTTTCACTGTATCTCGGTACACGTGATAATAAACAAATCCAATTCGTGGTCCTGTGACTCTGTTCCTCCATGTTTTGTTTAAGAAGGAAAACGTGACTGGGCTGGATTCTCCGATCACCGACGCCGAAATCACAGTCAGCGAATGTCTGGAAAATCACATATCCCGACTGAATCAGGGGCAGTGGCGCTTTCGCGATGCTCCGCCCTCTTCAAAATGGTGTACACGCAGAGTATGCCGCGCCACATATCGTGTGATAAACCCCGTAGAATTGCCGGATTCGTGTCCGCGCATGCGCAAGGCAGCGGCCACGCCATGCTTCATGGTGGATGCAACCCGCGGACCCGGCCCGCAAAATAGTCCCCCCCTTTGGCCGGCTCATGCTTTGTTTTGTTTAAGAAAGAAAACGTGGCTGGGCTGGATTCTCCAGTCGCCGACGCCAAAATCATGATCAGCGAAAGACTGGAGAATCATATTTATAGAATTATAGAATTTACAGTGCAGAAGGAGGCCATTCGGCCCATCGAGTCTGCACCGCTCCTGGAAAAAGCACCCTACCCAAGATTAACACCTCCACCCTATCCCCATAACCCAGTAACCCCACCCAACACTAAGGGCAATTTTGGACACTAAGGGCAATTTCTCATGGCCAATCCACCTAACCTGCCCATCTTTGGACTGTGGGAGGAAACCGGAGCACCCGGAGAAAACCCACGTAGACACGGGGAGGATGTGCAGACTCCGCACAGACACTGACCCAAGCCGGAATCGAACCTGGGACGCCGGAGCTGTGAAGCGATTGTGCTACCAACAATGCTACCGTGCTGCCCCACTGAATATTTCCAGACTGAATCGGAGGCAGTGGCGCTTTCACGATGCTCTGCCCTCTTCAAAACGGTGTACACGCAGAGTACACCGCGCCACATATCGTGTGGTGGCTTCAAACTCAGTCCAGCGCTGCCACAGTCGGGGGAGGTCTGATCCACGGGCAGGGGGAGACATTATTCGGGGCTGGGGGCATTGTTCTTGGGCACGTGGGCCGGCCGAAGGAGGGGACTATTTTGCGGGCAGGGCATGAAGCATGGCGCGGCCGCTGCCTTACGCAGACACGGATCCGGCAATTCTCCGGGGTTTATTGGCAGCTAGAGCCGGATGCTCTACACTGCCGTCCTGCAAGCCCCCAGCAAAACGGGGAATGGGTGGCTGTTTTGCGCAAATTTTCATGGCGTCCACCGTTCCCACGCCGGCGTGGGAATATAGTCTCCAAATTGGAGAATCCAGCCCATGGTCTTTTGAGTCAGTGTTCCAGTCTGGGATCTTCCTTTCCAATTATGTCAACTGGGGTTGTAGAAAGGTGGCTAGTGGATGAATAGAGCTATCAGCTGATGGTATGGCTGATGACTCCTTTGTGCAACCTAAATACATGTACACAGCAAACAAATAATGACAACTATGCTGCCACACAAAGTAGAACATAGACCACACAGTGCAGAAGGAGGCCATTCAGCCCATCGAGTCTGCACCGACCCACTTAAGCCCTCACTTCCACCCTATCCCCGTAACCCAATAACCCTAGCCAACCTTTTTGGTTACTAAGGGCAATTTATCATGACCAATCCACCTAACCTGCACATCTTTGGACTGTGGGAGGAAACCAGAGCACCCGGAGGAAACCCACACAGACACGGGGAGAACGTGCAGACTCTGCACAGACAGTGATCCAGCGGGGAATCGAACCTGGGACCCTGGCCCTGTGAAGCCACAGTGCTATCCACTTGTGCTGCCCATGTGATAGAGTTGACCATTGCCATGCTGAAACAATGCTTCCTCTGCCTGGATTCCTCTGGAAGAACACTGCATCACTCAGAGAACATGTATCAAGACCCATGGTGGGTTGTTGCATGCTGTATGACCTCATCATGTGGGGACAGCCCTTGCCACCAACTACATGGTGAGCAGCTGATATGTGAGAGGGAGGCTGAGGAAGAAGAAGGCAGAAGGAGGTAGGAACCATTTTAGACAGCCCCCTTCTTCCCCATCCGGGAAGAATGTATCCAAGTGCAAAACTGGTAACAGTGATCTCAATTCCCTATTCACCTTACTTTCCCTTTGTCACAACAACTGCTCAGCCGCAATGTAAAAATAAAAGTCACCACAAAATAAACATTCCAAAGCAAATTTATAAATCAAATCATGACATATTATGTACAAAAGTCAAACTAATCGTGCTTGTGCATTCCTGTTGTGCCTGTCTTTCATGTGCCTTTGCCTGTCCTACTATTCTGACATAATGGGCGGCATGGTAGCACAGTAGTTAGCACTGTTGCTTCACAGCACCAGGGTCCAGGGTTCGATTCCCGCTTGGGTCATTGTCTGTACGGAATCTGCATATTCTCCCCGTGTCTGCATGGGTTTTCTCCGGGAGCTCCGGTTTCCTCCCACAAGTCCTGAAAGACGTACTTGTTAGGTGAATTGGACATTCTAAATTCTCCCTCTGCATACCCAAACAGGCACCAGAGTGTGGCGACGAGGGGATTTTCACAGTAACTTCATTGCAGTGTTAATGTAACCTTACTTGTGACAATAATAAAGATTATTGATTATTGATAAAGATTTGGGGCAGCAGGGTAGCATGGTGGTTAGCATAAATGCTTCACAGCTCCAGGGTCCCAGGTTCGATTCCCGGCTGGGTCACTGTCTGTGTGGAGTCTGCACGTCCTCCCCCTGTGTGCGTGGGTTTCCTCCGGGTGCTCCGGTTTCCTCCCACAGTCCAAAGATGTGCGGGCTAGGTGGATTGGCCATGCTAAATTGCCCGTAGTGTCCTAATAAAAGTAAGGTTAAGGGGGGGGGGGGGGGTTGTTGGGTTATGGGTATAGGGGTGGATACGTGGGTTTGAGTAGGGTGATCATGGCTCGGCACAACATTGAGGGCCGAAGGGCCTGTTCTGTGCTGTACTGTTCTATGTTCTATTATTAATGCCACCCCAGTGGCTGAAGCATGGCTTGTGGAAGGCCACTGATTTGCAGTAGTGGAAACTGCAGATTGCCTTGAAAGACAATCATGAGCAAATTTGAACCCAGATTGGATTGGATTGGATTTGTTTATTGTCACGTGTACCGAGGTACAGTGAAAAGTATTTTTCTGCAAGCAGCTCAACAGATCATTCAGTACATGGGAAGAAAAGGGAATTAAACAAAATTCAAGAAAATACATAATAGGGCAACACAAGATATATAATGTAATTACATAAGCATTGGCATCGGATGAAGCATACAGGGTGTAGTGTTAATGAGGTCAGTCAATAAGAGGGTCATTTAGGAGTCTGGTAACAGCGGGTAAGAAGCTGTTTTTGAGTCTGTTCGTGTGTGTTCTCAGACTTCTGTATCTCCTGCCCGATGGAAGAAGTTGGAAAAGTGAGTAAGCCGGGTGGGAGGGATCCTTGATTATGCTGCCTGCTTTCCCCAGGCAGCGGGAGGTGTAGATGGAGTCCATGGATGGGAGGCAGGTTCATGTGATGGACTGGGCGGTATTCACGACTCTCTGAAGTTCCTTGCGATCCTGGGCCGAGCAGTTGCTATACCAGGCTGTGATGCAGCCCAATAGGATGCTTTCTATGGTGCATCTGTAAAAGTTGGTAAGGGTTAATGTGGACATGCCGAATTTCCTTAGTTTCCTGAGGAAGTATAGGCGCTGTTGTGCTTTCTTGGTGATAGCGTCGACGTGAGTGGACCAGGACAGATATTTGGTGAAGTGAAGCCCTAGGAATTTGAAACTACTAACCATCTCCACCTCAGCCCCATTGATGCTGACAGGGGGGTGTACAGTACTTTGCTTCCTGAAGTCAATGACCAGCTCTTTCGTTTGCTGGCATTGAGGGAGAGACTGTTGTCGTTACACCACTCCACCAGGTTCTCTATCTCCCTCCTGTATTCTGACTCGTTGTTATTCGAAATCCGGCTCACTATGGTCGTGTCGTCAGCAAACTTGTAGATGGCGTTGGAACCAAGTTTTGCCACGCAGTTGTGTGTGTACAGGGAGTAGAGTAGGGGGCTAAGTACACAGCCTTGCGGGACACCGGTATTGAGGACTATTGTGGAGGAGGTGTTGGTGTTCATTCTTACTGATTGTGGTCTGTTGGTCAGAAAATCGAGGATCCAGTTGCAGAGTGGAGAGCCAAGTCCTAGGTTTTGGAGCTTTGATATGAGTTTGGCTGGGATTTTGGTGTTGAAGGTGGAGCTGTAGTCAATAAATAGGAGTCTGATGTAGGAGTCCTTGTTTTCGAGATGCTCTAGGGATGAGTGTAGGGCCAGGGAAATGGCGTCTGATGTGGATCACTGAGAAGGTCCACTGCATACTGCACTATCTTGACATGGGCAACAGCAGTCTAGGCTGGCTGCCTGATAGGCAATAGTAAGGACCAGTAGCAGAATGTCATGGATTGGAGAAGAATACAGTGGGCGCGATTCTCCTCACTCCCGACGGTGCGGAGAATAGCGTGGCTCGTAAAATTTTACGGCCACGCTGTTCCGACGCCCTCCCGCTATTCTCCCCCCCCCCCCCATGCCCGACTCCCGATACGAATCGCTGCTGCCGTTTTTTTACGGCCGGCAGCGATTCTCAGCTGATGGATGGGCCGAGTTCCCAGCCCTTTACGGCTGTTTTTACAAACGGCAAACACACCTGGTCTGGCCGTTCGTAAAAACGGCCGTAAACTGTCGATTTTTAAAACCATGGCACCGATTGGCACGGCAGTACCACGGCCGTGCCAAGGGTGCCATGGGCCCGCGATCGGTGCCCACCGATCGCGGGCAGCGGGCCCGATGCCCGCGCACTCTTTGTCCTTCCGCCGCCCCGCAGTATCCATTCGCGGGGCGGCTGAGGGGCATCCCGGCCCGCGCATGCGCGGGTTTCGCGCAAATGCGCGATGACGTCATCCGCGCATGCGCGGGTTGGAGTCTTCCAATCCGCGCATGCGCGGCTGACGTCATATGACGCGTCAGCCAGCGCTAACTCTGGCAAGCGGGCTTAACGAAATTCGTTAAGCCCGCGATGCCGGAGTTTACGGCGTCGGGATGCTAGCCCCGACCGGGGACCAGAATCGGTTCCCGGTCGGGAAGGGGGGGCTGGCGTCAAACCCACCCGGATTTGACGGCAGCCTTACGATTTCTCCCCATATGGGAGAATCGCGCCCTGTATTCCTGCAATGAAACAGAAGGTTCGCACACCACAGAGGACAGATTACTGGAATGCTGTGACACCCTAAAAACCCCTTGCACTGTTGGTGGCACTATCTTGAGCTCACATGGTATTATGCTGATTTTAGCATTCTTCTGTACATTAGAACATAGAACAGTACAGCACAGAACAGGCCCTTCTGCCCTCAATGTTGTGCCGAGCCATGATCACCCTACTCAAACCCACGTATCCACCCTATACCCGTAACCCAACAACCCCCCCCTTAACCTTACTTTTATTAGGACACTACGGGCAATTTAGCATGGCCAATCCACCTAACCCGCACATCTTTGGACTGTGGGAGGAAACCGGAGCACCCGGAGGAAACCCACGCACACAGGGGGAGGATGTGCAGACTCCACACAGACAGTGACCCAGCCGGGAATCGAACCTGGGACCCTGGAGCTGTGAAACATTTATGC
Source organism: Scyliorhinus canicula (assembly GCF_902713615.1). Classification (NCBI taxonomy): domain Eukaryota; kingdom Metazoa; phylum Chordata; class Chondrichthyes; order Carcharhiniformes; family Scyliorhinidae; genus Scyliorhinus; species Scyliorhinus canicula. Next base: position 122,566,107 of record NC_052161.1, on the reverse strand, counting down.
TAACCACCATGCTACCCTGCTGCCCCTATTGTTCCATCAATATCCTCAACGGAGTCCTCTGCGGCAAAAGACATGTGTGACCTTGATCTCCAGTGAGCTGGGACTTGTGCTGTCCTTGTCACCTGCACTGGCTGCAGCCCACTCATATCCAGTGTCTCATCATTTACTGATCCTGCCTCTAATCTAAAGTGCACACAATGTTAATGTCTGAGCTGGTGGTTGAGCATGTGAAATCAAGTGACAGTTCTGCATCTTCATCATATTTATTTTTTGGTGCTGCTGCATTGTCCATTTATGTTACACCACGTGGATATCTAAAGGGAGAAAGGCACAGGTTAAGGTTGGGTGAGGAGAGGGGAGAAAGTAAAATGAACATATTTCCACTATCTGCAGCTTGTTAATCAGATCAGAGAGTGGCATGAGGTGGAAGTGAGATGTGAAAGGAAGATTAGGTATGAGTATATGGTCATCTTTGATGGTTTGCACCCCACTGCAGGCCATGGCGTCAGACTACACAATAATGACCAGCATCATCTCCTTCATCGAGGGTTAGGATATGTAGATGCACCTTCAATTGAATGCACCTTATCCTGAAAGAGACATGTGTCAATGAGTGTTGCATAAATAATTTGATTGATATGGCCGTCATGGCTGAATAACTGGCAGTGTGTGCAAACTGTGAGATGCAGGTGTGAAGCTTGCATTAAAAGTGTGAGGGTGAGGTGAAGTATATGAAGGTTTGGTATGAGACCTGATTGATGCTAATTGATGAGTGATGAGGGTGTGGTGATTTGAACATTGTGTGAGGCTACTGGTGCAGTTGGCTGGATAGATTAAAGTTACATTTAAAGATACATTCATTGACGACTTCCGATGGCGGCATTTAAGTGGAAGCCGCACGTTGGTTAGCTCCTGCTTGAGGCTCGGTTTTTTTGGAATTTAATGCCCGGTCCCAGGGGCTATTTTTGGATCAGTAGGTGCAGGAAGACATGAGGAAGGAGGGGGATGTCTAAAACCCAGAAGAAAGCCGTCGGGAAGAAGGGGGCAAGCGAAGGTTTGCCATCGAGCGAACGGGTTAACCCGGCAGCAGGAAAGGTGACGGAGGATTGGTCGCTAGGTGGGGCCATACCCTTCACAGTGGAGAAGATGACCGAGGTGATGGCCGGGGAGTTTGAGAAACAGTTTGGCAAACACATGGATGTGATGAAGGAAATGATGGCAGCAATGAAGGTACTGGTGGGGGAGGCGATTGCCCCGGTGAAAAAGGCAGTGTGGAAGACATCGGCCGAGGTGCGGGAGCAAGCAGAGAAGCTGAAGGGGGTGGAGGAAGTTTTGTTGCAGCATAGTGCCCAGTTCACCTCAATGGGTAAGCAGCTGAGGAAGGTGCTGGAGGCCAGCAAAGGACTGGGAGCGTAGGTGGAGGACCTGGAGAGTAGTTCTAGATGGCAGAACTTAAGGAGGGGGATTCTCCTACCCGGGGGGCAGTGTGAATCCCGCCGCGCCGCCGGCTCGTGGGCATGGGCAGGGTTTACACCGCACCAGTTGGGGTGCGTTGACAGCGGCACCCCCCCCCCCGGCAATTCTCCGGGCCCCGATGGGTCGAGCGGCCGCCCGTTTTTGACCAGTTCTGCCGGCGTGAAATGGACATGGTCCACCACGGCGGGACCTGGCTTGTCGGCCAACTAGAGGGGTCCTCGGGGGGGGGGGGGGGGGGGGGGGGGGGGGGGGGGGGGGGGGGGGGGGGGGGGGGGGGAGGATCCGGCCTGGGGAAGGGGCCCACGATTGGGGCCCACGGATCTGCTGGCGGGCCCGTGTCCTGAGGGCACTCTTTCCCTCTGTGCCAGCCTCTGTAGGGCTGCTCCATGGCCGGCGCGGAGAAGAACCCCCCTGCGCATGCGCAGGAACACGCCGGTGGTTCTGCGGGAACACGGGGTGGGTGGGGGGGGGGGGGGGGGGGGGGTGGTGGGTGAGGGACCCCGGTCAGAATAGTAACGTGGAACGTGAGGGTTTGGGGGGAGGCGCGAGGTGAAGAGGTTGAGCGTGTTTGCGCACCTAAAAAGCTTAAAGGTTGATGTAGCAAAGCGGCAGGAGACCCATCTGAGGGTGAGGCTCAGAAAGGGCTGGGTGAGCCAGGTATTCTATTCGGGGTTCGATAGTAGGTTTTCGGGGGGTAACGGTGTTGGTGGGCAAGAGGATGAGATTTAAGGTGGAGAAGATGGCAGCAGACCAGCAGGATAGATATGTGATTGTAACCAGCGGCATTGGAAGGGAAGTTGGTGGCACTGGCGAGTGTATATGGCCGCAACTGGGATGCCGTAGGGTTTGTGTAGTGAGTGCTGGGGGCCAACCTGGACTTGAACACACAAGCTAATAGTAGGAGGGGATTGGAATATGGTGCAAGAGTTGAGGATAAACAGGTCACAGCCATACTCCCTGCCCAGTTGCAGGGGGGCGAATGCGCTGACCGAGCTTATGAGAGAGATGGGAGGAATGGGCCCGTGGAGGTTTTTGTATCCGAGGGAGCGGGAGTATTCGTTCTTTTCCCCGGTACACAAAGTATTTTCGAGGATGGACTATTTTGTGGTCGAGAAGGCTTTACTGACTGGAATTAGGGGATCGGAGTATTCAATGATAGCGATTTTGAACCATGCGCCACATTAGGTGGCTGTGGTCCTGGAGAGGGGGCCAGCCCAGAGGCCATGCTGGCGAATGGATGCGGGGTTTTTGGGGGGCTGAAGCTTTTGTGAAAAGACCTGGGGCGAAATTCTCCAACCCCACGCAGGGTCGGAGAATCGGCCGGCAGCGGCGTTAATCCTGCTCCCGCAGGGTTTTTTATTCTCTGACCGGCCAAAAACCGGCGTTGTGCAAATCCCGCCGGCAGCCTCTGAAAACAGCTGGCGCCGGCGGGATTTCATTATATTTTTGTTTCAACAAATCTCTGGCCCGGATGGGCCGAAGTCCCGCCGACGTGACCCATGGCCAGAGTAAAAAAAAAAAACAGAGTAGCTTTACAACGGCGTCAACCATTGATGATGGTTGACGCCGTTCAGTGTCCGTTGGGGGGGGGGAGTTGCGGTGGGGGGGGTTGCGGTGGGGGGGGGGGGGTTGGGGGGGTTGCGGTGGGGGGGGGGGTTGCGGTGGGGGGGGGGGTTGCGGTGGGGGGGGGTTGCTCACCACCCCTACCTCCCTCCAACGCCGCCCCCATCTCTCCCAACGCCGCCCCCCCATCTCTCGCAACGCCGCAACCCCTCCCTCTCAACGCCGCAACCCCCCCTCTCAACGCCGCAACCCCCCCTCTCAACGCCGCAACCCCCCCCCCCTCTCAACGCCGGTACCCACACCCCCCTCCCCCTCCCCTCCCTCTGAAGGCCGGTACCCACACCCCCCCTCCCTCTGAAGGCCGGTACCCACACACACCCCCCTCTCTCCTCCTCCCCCCTTCCTTCCTCCTCCCCCCCTTCCTTCCTCCTCCCCCCTTCCTTCCTCCGTTAGTGGGGGGGGGGGGGGTGCGGCGTTAGTGGGGGGGGGGTGCGGTGTTAGTGGGGGGGGTGTGGCGTTAGTGGGGGGGGGTGCGGCGTCAGTGGGGGGGGGGTGCGGCGTTGAGAGAGGGGGGCACCGGCGTTGAGGGGGGGGTTGCGGCGTTGAGATGGGGGGGGGCGGCGTTGGAGGGGGGTAGGGGTGGTGGGGAGGGGGGTAGGGGTGGTGGGGAGGGGGGTAGGGGTGGTGAGGGGAGGGGGTTGGGGTAGGGGCAGCGGCGTGCAGGGGGGGGCGACGGTGCGTTGGCCCCGGGCATCCGTCGCCCCCCTCCTCTGCACGCCGCTGCCCCTACCCCAACCCCCCCCTCACCACCCCTACCCCCTTCACCACCCCTACCCCCCTCCAACGCCGCCCCCTCTCTCAACTCAACGCCGCAAACCGCCCCCCTCTCCTCTCAACTCAACGCCGCAAACCCCCCCCCTCCTCTCAACTCAACGCCGCAAACCCCCCCCCCCTCTCCTCTCAACTCAACGCCGCAAACCCCCCCCCAAACGCCGGGTCTGTCTCTCTCCTCCTCCCCCCCCCCAAATGCCGGGTCTGTCTCTCTCCTCCTCCCCCCCCCCCCAAATGCCGGGTCTGTCTCTCTCCTCCCCCCCCCAAATGCCGGGTCTGTCTCTCTCCTCCTCCCCTCCCCCCAAACGCCGGGTCTGTCTCTCTCCTCCCCCCCCCCCCCCAAATGCCGGTCTGTCTCTCTCTCTCACCCCCCCCCCCCCCCCACCACCACGCCAGGTCTGTCTCTCTCTCTCACCCCCCCCCCAACGCCGGGTCTGTCTCTCTCTCTCAGCCCCCCCCCCCCCCCCCAACGCCGGGTCTGTCTCTCCTCTCCCCCCCCCCCACGCCGGGTCTGTCTCTCTCCTCCCCCCCCCCTCCCCCCCCCCCCCCCCCCCACGCCGGGTCTGTCTCTCTCCTCCCCCCCCCCCCCAAAAATGCCGGTCTGTCTCTCTCCTCCTCCCCCCCCCCAACACCGGGTCTCACCACTTCCGCAGCGGGTGAAACTGACGCGTATCGCGTCAGTCCGCTGCTGGCCCCTCCGGGAACGGAGAATAGCCGCCTAAAAGACGGCCCCCACGCCGGAGTCATCCACACCAATTATGCTCGCCGGAAATCGGCGTTACGACGGTCTGCGGAGAATTTCGCCCCAGGAAAGTGATTCAGGAGTATGTAGGATTTAACTGTACAGGGGAAGTGCCGCAGTCGGTGGTGTGGGAGGAACTGAAGGCGGTAGCGAGTGGGGAGCTGATAGCGTTTAAGACCAAGTTGGACAAAGAAGAGAAGGAGGGGGGAAGGCTGGGATGAACCGGTTCTTTGATGGACTGGACATACCAGTCGTGGGAGAGGGCAGAAAACGGGACCTGGAAGCACCACTAGCACTGGGAGAGATCATGGACAGCATTAGCTCCATGCAGACGGGGAAGGCGCCGGGACTGGACAGATTCCCGGCGGACTTCCACAAAACATTCGCGACAGCGCTGGCCCCGCACCTGCGAGAGATGTTCACAGACTCGCTAGCTAGGGGCACACTGCCACCCACGTTAGCACAGGCCTCAATCTCGCTGATACCTAAGAAAGACAAAACCCCAACAGAATGTGGGTCATACAGACCCATCTCTCTGCTGAACGCAGACGGCAAAATACTGGCCAAACTCCTAGCCAAAAGGCTAGAAGACTGTGTACCCGAAGTGGTCGCAGAGGACCAGACGGGCTTCGTCAAAGGTAGACAGCTTACCTCGAACATCAGGCGCCTGCTGAACGCGATAATGACCCCCTCTGGGGAGAGAACACAAGAGGTGATCGCCTCCCTGAACGCAGAAAAGGCCTTCGACAGAGTGGAATGGAAATACCTCATAGAGGTACTGGAGCGGTTCGGGCTTGGAACAGGGTTCACCGCTTGGGTAAAGCTCCTATTCAACACTCCCATGGCGAGCGTACGGACCAACAATACCAACACCCAATACTTCCAGCTGCACAGGGGCACCAGACAAGGATGCCCATTGTCCCCGCTGCTGTTCGCACTAGCAATCGAACCGCTAGCAATCGCGCTCAGGGCAGCAAAAAATTGGAGGGGGATCCGAAGGGGAGGCAGAGAGCAAAGAGTCTCACTCTATGCAGATGACCTGCTCCTCTACATCTCGGACCCACAGAGCAGCATGGACAGAATCATTGCGCTCCTGAAAGAGTTTGGAGCCTTCTCGGGCTACAAACTCAACATGAGCAAAAGCGAGATCTTCCCAGTACACCCACAAGGGGGTGTGGGCAGCACTAAGGGGCCTGCCGTTCAAACAAGCCCGACACAAATTCCGCTACCTGGGGATCCAAATAGCCCATGACTGGAAAGGGATCCACAAATGGAACCTCACCAGTCTGACGGAGGAAGTAAAAAAGGACCTGCAAAGATGGAACACACTCCCACTCTCCCTCACGGGGAGAGTCCAGACGATCAAAATGAACGTACTGCCCAGGTTCCTCTTCCTGTTTAGATCCATTCTGATCTACATCCCCAAGGCCTTTTTCAAAGCGCTGGACAAACTAATTATGGTGTTCGTATGGGGGGGGGGGGGGGGGGGGGGGGGGGGGGGGGGGGGTAAAAATGCTAGGATCCCAAAGAAGGTCCTACAAAAAACAAAATCCAGGGGGGGGCTAGCCCTCACAAACCTACAATTCTACCACTGGGCGGCAACAGCCGAGCGAGTAAGGGGATGGATCCAGGAGCCAGAGGCCGAGTGGGTGTGCGCGGAGGAGGCCTCCTGCATGGGGACCTCCCTCCGGGCCCTCGCCACGGCAGCACTCCCATCTCCACCCAAAAAACACTCCAGCAGCCCAGTGGTGACAGCCACCCTCCAATCCTGGAACCAACTGCGGCAATTTTGCCTGACCAAAATGTCGGACAAGGCTCCCATCTGCAACAACCATAGGTTCACAACAGCACTGACTGACGCCACCTTCAAAAGGTGGAGGCAGGACGGAGGGACACTGGCAGTCAGGGACCTATACACGGACGGCAGGATCGCAACACTGGACGAACTGACAGAGAAATTCCGGCTAGCCAGGGGGAACGAGCTACGGTATCTGCAGCTCAAAAACTTCTTACGAAAGGAGACAAGGACGTACCCACAACCGCCACGACAGACACTACTGGAAGACCTACTGGACGCAAGTATCCTAGATAAAGGGAACTGTAGCGACATGTATGACCGACTGGTAGAAAGGGCCGACACCTACTGGATGCAACAAGAAAGAAATGGGAGGATGACCTGGGGATTGAGATAGGGTGGGGACTCTGGAGCAAAGCACTGCATAGGGTCAACTCCACGGCCACGTGCGCACAGCTCAGCCTGACGCAACTAAAAGTGGTACATGAAATGAAATGAAATGAAATGAAATGAAAATCGCTTATTGTCACGAGTAGGCTTCAATGAAGTTACTGTGAAAAGCCCCTAGTCGCCACATTCCGGCGCCTGTCCGGGGAGGCTGGTACGGGAATTGAACCATGCTGCTGGCCTGCTTGGTCTGCTTTAAAAGCCAGCGATTTAGCTGAGTGAGCTAAACCAGCCTCTGGTTTAGAGCACACTTAACAAGAAACCGTATGAGTAGGTTCTTCCCGGAGGTGGAGGACAGATGTGAACGGTGCCAAAGAGGCCCGGCCAACCACGCCCACATGTTCTGGTCTTGCCCCAGACTTGTGGAGTACTGGACAGCCTTCTTCGAGGCTATGTCCAAAGTGGTGGGGTGAGGGTGGAGCCATGCCCGATAGTGGCGGTCTTTGGGGTTTCAGACCAGCCAGATCTATTCCTGGGGAGGAGGGCGGATGCCTTGCCTTTGCCTCCCTGATCGCCCGCCATAGAATCCTATTTGGCTGGCGGTCAGCAGCACCACCCAGAGCTGCAGACTGGCTGTCCGACCTCTCGGAATCTCTCCAAATGGAGAAAATCAAATTCGCCACCCGAGGGTCAGACGACGGCTTCCACAGAACGTGGGAGCCATTCATGCAACTGTTCCGGGACCTGTTTGTGGCCAACGAACAAGAGGAAGAATAGCCGGGTGGCCAAGAATCAGGGGAAAATGGACGGCAATCGGGGGAAGGTAGCCGGGGGGGGGAGGGCTACGGGTTCGTTATGGGGGTTTGTTCTCATGGTTTTATGCTTATTTCTTTTTCTTGTTAATTTATTGTTTTTGTATTGGAGGGGAGGGGTTACTGTTTTTCTCTGTTGTGATAAAACTTGTTGAAAACTTGAATAAAAATTATTTCAAAAAAAATATTTAAAAAAAAAAGATAGAGCTAGGCACCGTAGGGGGGTGGGGGGTGGGGTGGTTGGGGGGGGTCGGGGGGGGGGAGGTGAGGGGTGTAGGGGGTGAGTGCTTCATTGGGATGGTGTGGGAAGACTGGGTCGTGTGGGGTAATGTCTATTTAATTGTTATTCTATATTTTCTTTTCACACTATGTTAATATTCACTCTAGTTAGTTTTATTATTATTGTTATTACTGTTCTTTTATGAAAAATTCTGCAAAACCTGAATAAAAATACTTTTTAAAAAAAGAAGAGAGGGAGGAGCATCAAAGGTTGGTAAAGAAGACGTTGGAGGTGGACAGGAGATACGTGGGGGATGCAAATACAATCCTTCTGGACAAAAGGAAGAAGCTTCAGGCTAGGTTTGACCGGTTGTCTACGGAAAAGGCGGAGCCCCATCTGAGGCAGGCGAGGGGAGTAGTTTGTAAATATGGGGAGAAGGCAGGGAGATGGTCTGTTGGCAGACCAGCTCCGGGGGGAGAGGGCGGTGAGGGAGCTAGTCCAAGTGCGGGATAAGAGGGAGAAATTAGCTCTGGAACAGATCTCTAAAGTTTTTGAAGAGTTTTATGAGAAGTTGTATACATCGGAGCCACCGGGAGAGGAATGAGGGATAAGTTCCTGGACGGGTTGGAGTACCCGAGGTTGGGGGAGTAGGATAGGGCCAGGTTGGAGGGGTCAGTGGAGGAACAGGAGGTAAAGGAGGCAATCGGGATGATGCAATCAGGGAAGGTGGCAGGGCCGGATGCATTCCCAGTCGAGTGTTATAAGAAGTTCAAAGACTAGCTGGTGCCGCTGATGGTGGGGATATTTGAGGAGGCGATAACAATTAAATACTACCACAAACTTTGGGACAGGCGTCGATCTCCCTGTTGTTAAAGAAGGACAAGGACACATTGGAGTGTGGGTCGTATTGGCGCATATCTTTATTGAATGTGGATACCAAGATACCGACGAAGGTGGCGGCTAGGCTGGGTGGGTGCGTCCCAAAGATGATTGGAGAAGATCAGACAGGGTTTGAGAAAGAAAGGCAGCTGTTCTCCAATGTCAGAAGGTTATTAAATGTGATCATGACACGGGTCATGGAGACGGAGGTCATGGTGCTACTAGATGTGGAAAAGGTGTTCTATCAGGTAGAGTGGGGGTACTTGATGGAGGTCCTAGAGAGATTTGGGATTGGGTTGAGGTTTACGGTATAGTTACGGCTATTGTACAGGGAACTGATGGCAAGTGTCCGCACAAATAATATGAGTTCGGGGAATTTTGCTCTGCTCCGGGGTACCAGGCAGGAATGTCCTATGTCCCCCCTGTTATTTGCATTAGTGATAGAGCCATTGACCATCGCATTAATGAGTTTGGAACTGTGGAAGGGGATAGTGAGAGGGAGGATGGCACATGGGGTATCCTTGCATGCGGACAATTTATTGCTGTACATTTCAGAGCTCAGTATGTCAGTGGGGAGCATCTCCAAAGGTTCGGGTCATTTTCAGGGTATAAACTAAATTTAGAGAAGAGTGTGTATTTTATGGTGTCCCAGCCAGGAGTGGGGATGGGAGTGTGGTGGGGGGGTCTGCCATTTCGCAGGGCAGCGACCCACTTCAGGTATTTGGGTGTGCAGGTGGCGTGGGACTGGGGGGCTTCGTAGGTACAATTTCGCTAGCTTGGAGGTGAGGGTGAAGGCCAACTTGGCAAGGTGGGACAATCCCAAATTTATTACATTATTATTGGGCGGCGAATGTGGAGAAGGTGCAGGATTGGGTTGTGGGGCGCGGGGAGGATGGGGGGGGGGGAAGGTTTGTACAGGGGGTCGAGGTTGCAGGCGCTGGCAATGGTGCCGCTTCCAATTGCGCCAGGCAAGTACTCTGGGAGTTTGGTGGTGGTGGTGGCAACGCTGAAGATTTGGAGGCAGTGGAAGCAGCACTTTAAGTTAGGGGCTGGGTCAAGGGAAATCCAATTAGGGGGAATTATAGTTTGAGCCGGGGAGGGTGAACGGGAGGTTTCAGAAATGGGAGGAGAGGGGGACCAAGGTAATAAAAGACCTGTTCCTGGGGGGACGTTTTGCGAGGCTGGAGGAGTCGGGAGAGAAATACAGACGAGCCCAAGGGAAGAGTTTAGGTACCTGCAGCTCCGAGACCTTGTAAGGAGCTTCTGATAGCGCCGGCCCCCTCGTTATTGGAGGAGCTGGGGATTGGAGAAGGGGGTGGTGTCGACGATTTACGAGAAGATTCTGGAGGCCAAGTGGGAAGAAGATTAAGGCCAAGTGGGAAGAAGAGTTGGGGGAGGTAATGGAAGAAGGTCTGTGGTGTGAGGTGCTATGACGGGTGAATGCCTCAACCTGATGCGAGAGGCTGGGGCTGATACAGCTGAAGGTCATGTATAGGGTGCACCTCACGAAAGCGAGGATGAGCCGGCTCTTTGAGGGGGTGGAGGTTGTCTGTGAGCGGTGCGGGAGGGGCCCGCAAACCATGTACATATGTTTTGGTCCTGCCTGAAATTGAAGAGGTATTGAAGGGAGGTCTTTAGCACCATTTCAGGGGTACTACATGTGAACTTGGAGCCGGGTCCCCTAGGGGCAATTTTCAGGGTATCAGACCGGCCTGAGTTGGAGGCAGGTGCGGGGGCAGATGTTTTAGCTGGGGTGGAGTTCAGCTTCACCACCCTGTGCCTCGGCATGGCTGGGGGGACTCACTGGATTTCTTGACCCTGAAGAAGGTGAAATTTGAGCTAAGGGGGCGAAGGAGGGGTTCTACAATTCATGGGGAATGTTTATCATGCACCTTCGGGAGCTTGTTGCCATTGAATCCTGGCCGGGGGAGGGGGGGGGGGGGGGGGGGGCAGTCAGGGTGAGGTTTGTTTTTCAATGTTTAGTTGTTAATCTATTTTTGGAATGCACGAGTTAATGTATCAGACTGTATATTGATGGGGTTGTTTTTTGGGGATTGTTGCTTTGTTTTTCTTTTGTTGTTTGTTTGATGAAAATGTGGAGAATAAAAAGATTTTAAAATAATATATTCACTGACCTTGACCCCTCATGTAAAATGTGAGTTCATTGAACTCTTTGCGACACCACATTTAGGTCCTTGGGCTTGACCTCTGGCATTGACCTCCATAGTGATTTGCTCCCACTGCTTTTCAACTACCTGTCCGGAAGGCCTCTTTGCCCTCTGCAAATACAGCACGGTGGGATTCTCTGTCTCAGAGACTAAGGGCGGGATTCTCCGCTTGCAGAAATCGTGAAAAGCAAATAGGCGGAGAATAGCTTCCGATGCCAAAATCGGGCAGGTGCCGGTTTGACGCCAAATCGGGATGCTCCAGCACCCCAAAAATGGCATAAATGCATTGCTCGTCTCACTTAAAGTACAGTAGGCATATCATTAGCGGGACTGACACCCTATTCTCTGAGACCTCCCAGATTCACCACCTCCGATGGGCCAAGTTCCCGATGGGGTACTTCACTTGTGGTCTCAAGAATCGTGAACCTGATGTCGTGGCTGCTGAGCAAGAGAGAGGAGATAGGAAATGACTTGGAGTGACAGCGGGCTGGCGGCCCAGACACCTGCCGTGCTGGCAGCGGTGGGAGCCCCATGCTGGGCCTGGGAGAAAGGAACAGAGAAGGGGACAGGCCGAGCAGCCGGGGTGCCCCCCCCCCCCCCTCCCCCCCCCCCCCCCCCCCCCCCCCCCAGGACCGGGGCAGGGCCCAGGCATCGACTGCCAATACGGTGGCCACCTTGCTGTGCACCCACTCACACTCACCTCAGCCCCTGGTTCTACCCAGTGACACCAGCCGTACGGGTGCAACCACCCCCGCACCCCACCACCGCCACAGCGCCCCCCCCCCCCCCCCCCCCCCCCCCCAATACCCCGGCAACCAGCTTTCATCCACCAGGGGACCACCCAGGGCCACTCCCAAGGCAGCCCCCAGCAAGGGCAGTGCCAGCCAATGGTACCCCTGGCAGCAGGGACAGGCGGCAGGACCAGGGGCACCGACGGTGCCAGATACCGATGGGGAAGGGGGTGCGGTGATGGGGGAGGGACATGTGTGGGCAGAGCCAGCACTGCCGCCAGGGCCACCGTATAGACCATGGAACCTGGTTGGGCACGGGAGTAAACGCCACCCTCTACAGACAATGGTGTTTGGCTTCAACCAGCAATGCTGGCTGGTCGACGCGGTGATGGTTGCAGCTCTGTGAGATGCCCTGTGGCCGCATGATCAGAGGACGCTTGGAGAGGATGGAGTAGCTGCAGCAGTGGAGCGGGCAGCAGCAGAGCACCCAGCAGCAGAGCGGCCAGCATTGGACTGCAGAGGAACGGGCTGCAGAAGGCCAGGCTGCAGAGGAACAAATTGCAGAGGAGCAGGTGGAGGCCACAGAGGCTGGAGGGCCGGCCGCCTGACGGGCCAAGGAGGAGGTGGTGCCAAGGAGACGCTGCATGAGGCCTCGTGTGTACCAGCACTGTCTGTCATTCAAGGACCTGCAGGACTGGACATGCCATAGGAGACTCTGGCTGAGCAGAGACAGTGCGACACATCTGCCACATGTTGGCACACCTGGCACCGTGGGGGTATGGGGGAAGGACACCCGCTCCCAGTGACCATCAAGGTGGCGGTTGCCCTGAACTTCTACGCGACGGGTCCTTCCAGACACCAAGTGGGGACCTGTGCAGGATTGCACAGACCTCGGTGCACAGGTGCATCCAAGCTGTTACGGAGGCACTTGTCTCTGACCATCAGCTGCGCATCATGCACCTTTGCACCCGACACCAGGGCAGTGCGCACATCTCCTTCATCCTGGCACACTTGGTGATTCCTGACATGTTCAGGGTGCTTCCTGACATGTTCAAACCCCGCCCCTCCCCCCCACCCCAACCAGGGGTTGGTTCCTGGGCGACAAAGGTTACCCTCTATGTGACATCTATCTGGAGGCCACTGACCGATGCAGAGACCCGCTACAGCAACGGCCGTACAGCGACCAGGAGTGTGAAGGAACGGTGCTTCGGCATCCTGAAGATGCACTTCAGGTGCCTGGACCACTCTGCAGGGGCTCTCCAGTATGATGCTGAGGGGGTCGCCCGCATCGTGGTGGCTTGCTGCATCCTCCACAACATCACGCTGAAGAGGAGCGATGTGCTGGAAGGGGAGGATGAGGAGGAAGGATTGGCCTCGACCAACGAAGGGGAGGGAGCGATGAGCACAACATGGAGCCCGGGCAGACAGATCCAGTGTCCACAGCATGCTCTGATCGCTTCCAGGTTCACCGACTAGGAGAGAGGGGGGGGTTTGCTGGCCAGGGGCACGGACACCACATCCCAGACCCACACCGCCCGCTTGCACACCCCTCCGTTATACATACGTGCGGCGCTACGAGCTGGGGGCTCTGGGCTGGCAGGGACAGCGGGTCTGGTCCATGGGATGGAGGATGACGACAACCCGCTTTGCGATGAGCTCTGGTGCTCCGCATTGTATGCCAATGTCTGACTCATGCCCACAGTAGCACTGGTCCGTCCGCACACCAAACCACCCCCCCCCCCCCCCAACCACCCCCCCCCACCCCACCCCCCCCCCCCCCCCCCCCCCCCCCCCCCCCCCCCCCCCCCCCCCCGGCCAGCCCACACACATCAGATAGAGCACCGAGACAGGTTTTAACGGTGGTAATAAGTTTTCATTGTGTGGAAGTATACACACAGTTTGTGCCCTAGCCACTAGAACACAACTGTGCCCTGCACCCGTGCCAACTTAACTGGTGTCTAACTTTCTGGCCTTACGGGTCTACACCTTACACCTACGCCTAGGTGGTTCCCCATATGGTACAGCAGGAGTGGAGACGACCTGCTGTGACTCGTACCTTCGTCTTCCTCCTCCAGCATGTCACCCCTTTGCTGCTCGATGTTGTGGAGGATGCAGCATGCTGCCATGATGTTGGAGACCCATCTCGGGCTTTATTGGAGGGCCTCTCCAGAGCAGTCCAGGCAGTTCAACTGCATCTTTAGGACGGCAATGCACCGCTCGATTATGCTCCTGGTTGCTGCATGGGCATCATTATATATATATATATATATAAAACAAAAAAGAGTGGCTAAGGCTAATATTGGTCCTTTAGAGGATGAGAAGGGAGTTTTAATAATGGGAGATGAGGAAATGGCTGAGGAACTGAACAGGTTTTTTGGGTCGGTCTTCACAGTGGAAGACACAAATAACATGCCAATGACTGATAGAAATGAGGTTATGACAGGTGATGACCTTGAGAGGATTGTTATCACTAAAGAGGTAGTGATGGGCAAGCTAATGGGGCTAAAGGGAGACAGGTCTCCTGGCCCTGATGGAATGCATCCCAGAGTGCTAAAAGAGATGGCTAGGGAAATTGCAGATGCACTAGTGATGATTTACCAAAATTCACTAGACTCTGGAGTGGTCCCGGTGGATTGGAAATTAGCAAACGTGACACCACTGTTTAAAAAAGGAGGTAGGCAGAGAGCAGGAAATTATAGGCCAGTGAGCTTAACTTCGGTAGTAGGGAAGCTGCTGGAATCTATCATAAAGGAAGAAATAGCGAGGCATCTGGATAGAAATTCTGTGCTGTACTGTTCTATGTTCTATGTTCTAAATTGTCCCATTGGGCAGACGCAGCATGGGTTCATAAAGGGCAGGTCGTGCCTAACTAATTTAGTGGAATTTTTTGAGGACATTACCAGTGCAGTAGATAACGGGGAGCCAATGGATGTGGTATATCTGGATTTCCAGAAAGCCTTTGACAAGGTGCCACACAAAAGGTTGCTGCATAAGATAAAGATGCATGGCATTAAGGGTAAAGTAGTAGCATGGATAGAGGATTGATGAATTAATAGAAAGCAAAGAGTGGGGATTAATGGGTGTTTCTCTGGTTGGCAATCAGTAGCTAGTGGTGTCCCTCAGGGATCCGTGTTGGGCCCACAATTGTTCACAATTTACATAGATGATTTGGAGTTGGGGACCAAGGGCAATGTGTCCAAGTTTGCAGATGACACTAAGATGAGTGGTAAAGCGAAAAGTGCAGAGGATACTGGACGTCTGCAGAGGGATTTGGATAGGTTAAGTGAATGGGCTAGGGTCTGGCAGATGGAATACAATGTTGACAAATGTGAGGTTATCCATTTTGGTAGGAATAACAGCAAACGGGATTATTATTTAAACGATAAAATATTAAAGCATGCCACTGTGCAGAGAGACCTGGGTGTGCTAGTGCATGAGTCACAGAAAGTTGGTTTACAGGTGCAACAGGTGATTAAGAAGGCAAATGGAATTTTGTCCTTCATTGCTAGAGGGATGGAGTTTAAGACGAGGGAGGTTATGTTGCAATTGTATAAGGTGTTAGTGAGGCCACACCTGGAGTATTGTGTTCAGTTTTGGTCTCCTTACTTGAGAAAGGACGTACTGACACTGGAGGGTGTGCAGAGGAGATTCACTAGGTTAATCCCAGAGCTGAAGGGGTTGGATTATGAGGAGAGGTTGAGTAGACTGGGACTGTACTCGTTGGAATTTAGAAGGATGAGGGGGGATCTTATAGAAACATTTAAAATTATGAAGGGAATAGATAGGATAGATGCGGGCAGGTTGTTTCCACTGGCGGGTGAAAGCAGAACTAGGGGACATAGCCTCAAAATAAGGGGAAGTAGATTTAGGACTGAGTTTAGGAGGAACTTCTTCACCCAAAGGGTTGTGAATCTATGGAATTCCTTGCCCAATGATGCAGTTGAGGCTCCTTCATTAAATGTTTTTAAGGTAAAGATAGATAGTTTTTTGAAGAATAAAGGGATTAAGGGTTATGGTGTTCGGGCCTGAAAGTGGAGCTGAGTCCACAAAAGATCAGCCATGATCTCATTGAATGGAGGAGCAGGCTCGAGGGGCCAGATGGCCTACTCCTGCTCCTAGTTCTTATGTTCTTATGTTATAGCCATTCTCCACATTGGTCTCAACAGTCCTCATCAGCCTTATCTCACCGAGTAATCCCTATTGCCCAGAAACCAATCCCTCACCCAGGGGAGCACCTCATGTGTTGGGCACCTTTGAGTGCCAGGATTGTGCACCCTGTCTGAGTATCGGCAGATGCTTAGTGATGTGTAGCTGGTGGTCACACATCAACTACACATTGAAGGAGTGGAATCCTTTCTGGTTTGTGAAAGGCACCTCCTCATGCGGTGGTGCTCATAGAGGGGCATGTCCCCCGTCAATTATCCCCTGGACATGGGGCATCCTGGTGATGGCGGAGAAATCCGCTGCCGGGGCAACCTGGTGGGCCCGGTCCATATTCAGGTGGATATATTGTGCCGCCTGGGCATACAGGGCCTCCGTTACAGCCTGGATACAGCTGTGCACGGGGGTCTGGGAGTTCCCAGACAAGTCTCCATTCAGCAACTGGAAGGATCCTGTGGCAAAAACGTTCAGGTCGACTGTCACCTTGACGGCCAACAGGAGCGGGTTTCCTCCCCCATATCCCTGCAGCTCCAGATGCGCCATGATGTGGCAGATATGCCATATGGTCTCCCTCGTCAGACAAGTTTTTGGAGACACACTCGGTCCATCAGGTTCTCGAACGACAGGTGCGGCTGGTATCCACTGACTAGTGCCATTCTTAGTGGCATGCGTTCAGGCAGGGCCCACAGGTGGGGTTTGGCCAGGGAACTGGCACCTGTTGAGACAGTAGCCGAGGTGTACTGTGGGTCCTATGTGCGGCGCACCGGTTGTGCCCACTTCTCTGGGGACAGGATGGATGGGGCAGGGATGCAGTGGGTAGGCAGGGCTTGGTAACAGCCCGTGGTCCTGCGGGGTGGGCTAGCTGATGGAGTCACTGGCAGAACATTATTTTTTTAAAAAATATAAATTTAGAGTACCCAATTCTTTTTTTTTCAGTTAAAGAGCAATTTAGCGTGGCCAATTGACATACCTATAACAAGTCCACGGAGGCAGAAGTCCCTTCACCAAAATTCCTTTTATTTACCAACAGCCAAACAACCAGGTGCATCCAGCTTGCTGTCTGCACTGGGAGTGCAGAGGATCTGACTATATACAGAGAAAGGGGTTCCCTGATTGGGCCACTAATCAGGGAACTCATATTCTAATTGGCCAATCTCAAAGGCCTGGCCTAAGTCATTACATCCTTCCCCCCCCCAAAGTCTGAGGGGTCCCCGTGGCCCTCATGACTCACAGATCTCCTACTTCGTTTCTGCGCCGTGGGGGGGGGGGGGGGGGGGGGGGGGTATGATGTTGGGGGGGGGTATGACGGCCAGACGCCTGAATTTTACGATGAGAACGCCTGAGGGACAGTTCGCTCCCTTCCTTGGGCGGCAGGGGGACAGCCGTGGGGTCATCCATGGTATCCATATCCGAGTCCAATGTCCTCACCAGTGGTGCCGGAGGGGCGTAAATAGTTTGTCGGGGAGGACTCCCCACAGTCCTCGGTATGCTGCTCTGAGTCAGCTCTGGGGGTGTAAACAAATCTGAGGCCCGTACCTGGTCCAGCTGCTTCTTTACTATGTGTTCTCCCACACGTATCTCATATGACACAGGTCCTGTCCTGGCCTTGATTGTTTTTGCTACCCATGAGGGGCCATTCACATAATTTTTGACCTATATCTTTTCACTTACGTTGAACTGCCTTTCTCGGCGACTGTTGTAATGGCCCCTGCATTGGGCCTCTTAGTGTCATTCTACTCTTCCGCCTAAATTTGGAAATAGTAGGCTCAGCCTGGTTTGGAGTCGTTGGCCCATGAGTAGCTCCGCCGGTACAATTCCCGTTGTGGCGTGTGGAGTTGTCCTATAGTTGAATAGCCAGCGCGACAACTTAGTGTCTCCTGATGCTGCTGACTGTTTTTACAACCCGACTTTTAGGGTGTGGACGATTCTCTCCGCCAACCCATTTGATGCCAGGTGGTATGGTGCCGTCCTTATGTGCCGAATGCCGTTTGACTTCATGAATTTTGTGAACACCTGGCGGATGAAACCTGATCCATTATCTGAAACTAACACCTCCGGGATACCATGTGTTGCAAATGAGGTTTGAAGTTTTTTGATGGTAGCTGTTGTATTTGCCGAGTTCATATTGTAGACATCCAGCCATTTGGAATGGGCGTCTACCATCACAAAAAACATCGAACCCATAAATGCACCTGCAAAATCAACATGAAGTCCCGACGATGGTCTACCTGGCCATTCCCATGGGTGCAGCGGGGCTGCCGGTGGCGCCTTCTGCCCTTGTTGCCATTTTTGGTACCAACCTACCAATGCCGCTATGTTTGTGTCCAGGTGCGGCCACCAGACATAGCTCCTGGCCAGCATCTTCATTCTTGAGACTCCAGGGCACTCATGATGTAGTTCAGCCAGTAATGGTTTGACGGCCTTGACTTGGAACTATTACTCGAGCTCCCCATAGCAGTATCCCATTTTGCACAGTGATGTGCTCCAGTAGAAGTGGAATTCCGCCTGGACCAGTCTTTCCATTTCCCCCGTTAGCACCATGTGTTTTGTCTTTGCCAAAACCGGGACCACTGGAAGGGTGTCCAGGAAATGCAGTGTCATCACCGTTTCTTCTATTCTGGGTACCAATGGTGGGGTGTCCGGTAATGATAACCTGCTTAGTGCATCGGCGTTTGCCACCTAGGTTCCCGGCCGATGCTCCAGTTGATATTGATATGCTGCCAGTAGTAGGGCCCAGCGTTGGATACGGGGCCGAAGCTATTGTCTTCTTTCAAGACCGCTCTGTCTTCTTTCAGCAAACCCAGCTATGGCTTGTGGTCTCTGATTATTGCGAATTTCCGCCCATACAAGTACTGGTGACATTTTTTCACTGCGAAGATCACAGCCAGTCCTTCTTTTTCAATTTGGACGTACTTTCACTCTGCTGCTGCTAATGTCCTGGAAGGAAACGTGATAGGTTGTTCCTGTCCGTTTTGCCCTCTGTGTGCCAGAACTGCACCAACGCCATATGAAGACGCGTCACAGGTGTGCACCAACTCTTTCCTGGGGTCATAGTGTACCAAGACGTTTTCTGAGGAGAGCTGTTGTTTGATCTTCTTTAAAGTCCTGTCTTGGCGGCCGGACCACTCCCAGGCTTGCCCCTTTTTTAGTAATTGGTGTATGGGGTCCAGGATGGAAGCCTTGTTCTGTATGAACTTTTCACAGTACGTCACCAGTCCTAAAAAAAATCTTAACTCCTGGATTGTGGTGGGGGCCGGAGCATCTTTAATCGCCCTCACCCGATCCTCCAAAGGGTGTAGCCCTGACTTGTCAACCTTGTACCCCAGATATGTTACTTGAGGTGCTAGAAAAACATATTTCTCCCTCTTTAGGCGAACACCTGCTGCTGAAAACCTCCTAAGGGCTTCCTCCAGGTTTTGTAGGTGTTCTGCCCTTGTTTTTCCCGTAATGAGGACATCGTTCAGGTAAATGGCGACCTGTGGTGACCCTTGTAATATATTCTCCATTGCCCTCTAGAATATCGCACAAGCTGACGAAACCCTGAAGGGTAATCTTGTGTACTGAAAAAGACCCATCAGGGTGTTTATCATTGAGAGTTTTTGCGACTCTTGGTCCAGCTTCAGCTGTAGCTATGCGTGGCTCATATCCAGCTTTGAGAGTAAGAGTCCTCCAGTTAGCTTTGCATACAAATCCTCAATCCAGGGAATTGGGTATTTGTCCAGTTGTTCGTTTGTTTGAAATCACCGCAAAGGTGGACCGAGCTGTCCGGCTTAAGGATAAGCACCACGGGTGCCTCCCATTCTGCAAACTGGACCGGTTTTATTAGTCCTTCACGCGCCAATCTTTTGATTTCTGCCTTAATGCGAAGGGTACCGGTCGGGCCTTGTAGACCTTTGGGACTGCATTGGGATCTACGTGTAGATCTTTGCTCCCTTTATTCTTCTGAGCCCTTCTTGGAAAACCTCTGGGTATCTGCACAGGGTTTCGCTCAGGAGACCATTTTCCAGCTGGAAAATGTTTACCCAATCCAGCTGGATCGCTTTTAGCCAGTTTCGTCCCCGTAAGCTCAGTCCTGCACCTTTCACTGCCGTTAAAGACAGCCTAACCAGTTTCTCTCCATAAACCACAGGTACATGTGTCGTGCCCAACACTCTCAGTGGTCCCCCCGTGTATATCCTCAGTTTTGCTGAGGTTATGGTTAAGGATAAGGGTTAGAGTCCAGTGCGAATTATATTAAATACTGTTTCCCCTCTCACTGATACGGCTGCTTCTGTGTCGACTTCCATTAATGTGGGACGTCCATTCAACCTTATGGTTAATTTTTTTCAAAAAAATAAATTTAGAGTATCCAATTATTTTTTTCCAATTAAGGGCAATTTAGTGTGGCCAAACCACCTACCTTACACATCTTTTGGGTTGTGGGGGTGAAACCCACGCAGACACGGGGAGAATGGGCAAATTCCACACGGACAGTGACCCAGAGCTGGGATCGAACCTGGTACCTCGGCGCCGTGAGGCAGCGGTGCTAACCACTGTGCCACCATGCTGCCCTAACCTTATGGTTAATTTAATGGGTTTTGATTTAACCATTGTTACACAATTTAGTTGTTCCTCATTGGAGGTAGGTGGGGCTTCTAGATTTGTATTCTCCTGTACCCCGGTCCACATGTCCTTCTCCAAGATGTTGGTTTTGGGTTTCTATTTCTCCTCGCTGGCTCCGATCTCTGGCAACAACTACAATAGCTTGCCGGCAGAAGGCTGCAGGGGCTGTCGTCTGCTGGTCCTAATTTTCCCTTGCTTAGGAGCGGTTCTGCAAGTGGGTCTGGGTTCCTTAGTATTGAGTCATGCTTGAGGGTTGTGTAGTTGCCTTAATTCAGTTTCACTAGTGTGGACGTCTACCTCCATCGGAGTACCCTGTAAGTCATGTGCTCCGCTTGCCTCTTTTTCTAAGGACAAAGCCAGTTGCAATGCTTGTTTGCAATCCAGCTTGGCTTCTGCTAGCAGGCGTTTTTGTATTGCCAAATTATTTATTCCACACAGCAACCGGTCTCAGAGCATCTCATTTAGCATCAGGCCAAATGCGCAAGCCTCTGCTAATCGGTTTAATCTTGTTAAAAAGTTACTGACTGACTCCCCAATGTCTCAGAATGCTGAGTAAAACCGGTACCTTCGCAGGATCAGAGGTGGCTTAGGGTCATTGTAATCTTTTACTAAGTCCGTCAATTCCTGGAAAGTTTTAGTGTCCTGTGCCTCTGAAAAAGTGAGACTGAATATAATGGCAAAGGCTGCTGACCCACACGCGGTCAGCAGAATGACCTGTTGCTTTTCATCTGGAACTATATCGTTTGCTCTAAAAAAAGTACTTCATCCTCTGTACATATTGGGCCCAGTTTTCCACTGCAGGGTCAAAAGAATCCAACTTCCGTGGCGCAGGGTTAGCACTGGGACTGCGGCGCTGAGGACCCAGGTTCGAATCCCGGCACTGGGTCACTGTTCATGTGGAGTTTGCACTTTCTCCCCATGTCTGCGTGGGTTTCACCCCCACAACCCAAAGATACGCCGGTTAGGTGGATTGGTCATGCTAAATTGCCCCTTAATTGGAAAAGAAAAAAATAATTGGCTACTCAAAATTTTTTTAAAAAGAATCCAACTTCCCAAATAAAGGCATTTTGCCTGTCAGTGGTTTACCCTCAATATGTGGTGGCTGCTAATGAGCAGGTTCCATTGGGTCATTCCATTTTCCTCATCGCCGCTGTAATAAGTCCATGGAGGCAGAAGTCCCTTCACCAGAATTCCTTTTATTTACAAAACCAACAGCCAAACAACCAGGTGCATTCAGTCTGCTGTCTATACTGGGAGTGCAGAGGATCTGACACTCCCTGTTATAGACAGAGAAAGAGATTCCCTGATTGGGCCACACATCAGGGAACTCGTATTCTAATTGGCCAATCTCAATGGCCTGGCCTAAGTCATTAGAATACCCTGCACATCTCGCTGGATTGCGGGGATAAGACCCACACAGACACGGGTAGAATGTGCAAACTCCACACCAACAGTGACCCAGGGCTGGGATCGAACCAGGGTCCTCGGTGCCTTGAGGCAGCAGTGTTAACCACTGTGCCATCATGCCGGCCTTGCGGCATCGTCATTTCTGCCTGGCAGAGGTATTGTGGGTGGCCGGAGACTATTGGGTCGGGACCATTAATGAGATGTTAATGCATGCTACTGTATATTTTGCATTCCCATGCTGGCGCACAGCGTGGACCGCCTTCACGCTGCTATCAATGGCACCGGAGCATGGCATTCTATTGGTCGTCCGGTTTTCCGCTGATGCCCGATTCTCCGCCCGATCACAATTCAAGTTCTGGCATCACTGGACAGAGAATTCCGCCTCTGATCTCTTCTCCTTTTGACTACTCCACCAGGGCCTTCGTGCAATCTATAAAAATCTTAGAAGTCATTCTGTCCCCTTTGTCCTCACTCTTGAACCACGACTCCCAGACCTGCTCCAGGTAAAATGTACATCCCCTTTAAAAGGTGCAAGCTAGCTTTAAGATGTGCAGACTAGATTTACATGCTACCTGCTGCTCACAATATTAACCCAGTGTTGATGTATCCGGCCAATGAACAATGCGGCTAGCATTGACTGGATGCAGAGATCATTCAATTGGCATTCGATTGGCAGCATGAACAAAGAACAAAGTTAGTATGCTGTGAGCATTGCAATCAATGGGTTAGTCACGTATTGTGGTCTCCTTGCCTGTTTTCAGGGGCTATCTAATTTATGTCTCATACATTCTTAGTATCTGCATATTAGCACAATTTAAAATTCCAGGTGAGAGGTCAAGGCCTGGAGTGTAGCATAGCAGCAGGGCTAAAAGTTTGGGAGAAATGATATGCCTAATCAGCAAGTCATGGTGAGGTGACACCAAACTTGGGTTTTGAAAAGCAGCATAAATAAACTGCTGATCACCCTTCCACAAGTATTTATTCAATATTGTGGCATAACCTGTCTAGTAGCCCATGTTGCAGAGCATGAGAGTCCTTGTTGTTCCATTGATAGACGTTCAGTTACCCAATCAGCCAACTTGCTACTACATGAATGAATTTGGAAACCTGATTTGCAAGATCACAAAGCTCACAGTGTCAAACAAACTAATATTTTAGTTTAGAGGTGGAGATCAGAGAGAAAGTCTGCAGTTCAGCAACTATGTAGGCAGGACAGAGAAAATGCAAATGAAGGCCACTAATTATTTAGATAAAATATGCTAATTGTCATTGCAATACACTGGCTGATATTACAGTATATTGCAGTATGTCAACTGACACTAAAGAATTCTGACTGACATGAAAGTAGCCTGATTGGTATTTCAGACTATTGAATGGTCTCACGTTATATTGACCGATATAAAGTAGTATTGACTGGTATCCGAGTATTCTGACTGACATTACAGTAGTCTGATTAACATTATAGTGTGATTACTAACTATTACGGTATCATATCGCTTCCCTCGAAGTGGCTGTGGTGGGTAAGAGACTATTGTCCACCACCTTGTGGAATATGCCTTTGCAAAGAAGGTCTGGAGTGAGATGAGGTGGTTTTTGTCAAGGTTCATCTCGAGCAGCTGCGTGATCATAGAATCCCTACAGTGCAGAAGGAAGCCATTTGGCCCATCGTGCCTGAACCAAACCTCTGACAGAGCACCCTACCTAAGTCCACTCCCCACCCTATCCATGTAACCCCACCTAACCTTTGGACACGAAGGGGCAATTGAGCATGGCCACTCCACCTAATCTGCACATTTTATGACTGTAGGAGGGATCCGGAGCACCTGGAGGAAACCCACCCAGTCACAGGGATAAAGTGGAAACTCCACACAGTCACCCAAAGCTGGAATTGAGCTCGGGTCCCTGGCGCTGTTAAGCGCTAACCACTATGCCACAGTGCTGCCCCGGTTAGAACTCTGTGCTCTACGAGCTGTTTCCAGGGACACACACTGACACAACTGTTGCTGGAGAATTGGCAACTCGGTGAAAGATGCTCTTTAGGCTGCCCGAAACATGTTGATCTTCCAGTGCAAAGAGTTGTCCCGACCGAGTGTTGTAGCCGGCACATTCCAAAGCCCAGGCTACGTGCTGAGGGATGCACTAAAGCTTTAGGGAGCCGCCGCAGAGGTGCAATGGGGAAAGATCGCTGTCTAAAACCTTGCAGCCATAGTGCACCGAGGGGAGGGGCACTGT
This sequence comes from Scyliorhinus canicula, assembly GCF_902713615.1. Taxonomy (NCBI): domain Eukaryota; kingdom Metazoa; phylum Chordata; class Chondrichthyes; order Carcharhiniformes; family Scyliorhinidae; genus Scyliorhinus; species Scyliorhinus canicula. The sequence goes on along the minus strand of NC_052161.1, from coordinate 122,542,101 downwards.
ACAGAACCTCCTTGAGCTGTATGATGCACATTGAATGTATCCGGTGAGTATTACATGTATCACAATTGGATTGAAGAACCTCAGAGTGCAGCTTGATTTATGTATACAACTTAAATACCATTACACCATTTGTGCATTTTGAAATGTCTGTAAATTTTTTTTACTGTATTGGTGCACCTCAGAGTGGCCCTCTCGTTCAACGGTGAACACTCACTCCCTCCCTTCTTCACGGCTGTTTTCCTTAAACCTTTTGACATTCTTTGCCTTCCTTATATCTTCCTACAACCAATCATTTGCAAATTGCCCCCAGGACCAGACTTTAAAACTCCTAAAAACACACCTCAAGCAGGAGCTACCCAACATATGATTTCTCCTTGACATGCCGCCACCGGAAGTCCGACAATAGCCTGACTGACAGTAAAGTAATCTGATTATTGCAGTAAACTAACGAATATTACAATATTTTGCCTGATATTACAGATGCCTGAATAATACATGATACTGACTAATATCACAGTATATAGTTCAAAATTACAAAATAACATTGTAGTGAAATAAAAGCAAAAGACGGATTCTGGAAATCTGAAATAAAAACGGAAAATGTTGGAAAAACTCAGCAGTTTTGGCAGCAGCTGTAGAGAGGGGAACAACGGGCCCATTTCTAACACCCCCTAACCTCCCACTATTCCTGGAGAATAGCAGGAGAACGCCTGTGGGCGCCGAACGGCGTGCGATGCTCCCGTCTGCAACACCTGACGCGTTCTGGTTCAGGTCCTCGCTGGGTGTGAGCTAGACTCATATATTTAAATGAGTCTTTGAACTCATTCAAATATTCTCAGTTCAAAACTGGAGTCTCACCGCTTCTTTTTAAAAAAATTTAAAGTACCCAATTAATTTTTCCAATTGAGGGGCAATTTAGCATGACCAATCCACTTACCTTGCACATCTTTGTGTTGTGAGGCCGAAACCTACGCAAACACGGGGAGAATGTGCAAACTCCACACGGACAGTGACTCAGAGCCCGGATCGAACCTGGAACTTCGGCGCCATGAGACTGCAGTGTTAACCACTGAGCCACCGTGCTGTCTGTCTGCCCGCTTCTGGGATTCACTGCACTGACAGTCACAGCATGAGGCCGGCAGGAATCAGTACTTCCATAAACGGAAACCAGACGTGATGGCCATAGTGGAGGAGCTTTGAGGCGATTGGAGCCCCCGGTGATCAAGATGCCTGATTGACACTTCCAGGTTGACAGGTTGGCACTCCCAGGGTGCTAGGGCATTGCCAGGTAGCCAGGGGTCAGTTCCAAGGGGTGGGAATCCTCCCAATGTCATTTTGTGCTGGTGAATAGTGGGTGAGCCCCTAAAAGAGGTTCACGCTAGTCACTGAATGGAGCGCGATTCTCCTGGTCCGTGGCAACGGACGCAGTCCAGTTCCCGCCGTGAATGGGCATGACCCAGACTCACATATTTAAATAAGCATTTAAACTAATTTAGAATGCATTTCTGGGTTTTAGCAAGCATCTCCTGGCTCCTAGAATTCACAGTCCCCGCAGTTACAGCATGAAGCTGGCGGAAATCACTACTGGTCTACATCAACGAGATTGAGGAGCAATTCTGTCACCACATTGCTCCTGGCTCATAGGCGAATACAGGGTGAGGCCCAAATCTGGCATCGCCCCGGGCGCCAGGCCGGTTGCAAGTCAATTGACTCGTTGGGCTTGGTCCAGATAATGATAGTTAATGAGCCATTGCACTAATTTAAATATGCCAACGCCACATTTACCCGTGCCCCGGAGTCACCGGCAAGTCCTCAACCGCGCCAATTCGTACTGGTTTCCACAATCGTGTCCCAGGCGTGATTGCTGCTCGGGGGTCCTCGGAGGCCTTTGGAGACCATGGCTGGTCGGGGACAGGACAAGGTCACTTCACCTGGCACTTACCCTGATACCTGGGCAACCTGGCAGTGTCAACCTGATACTGCCAGGGTTACCGATTGGCATTTAAAGGGTGCCGGGGCACTTCCCAGGTGCCAGGCTGGCAGTGCCAGGGTGCTCCAGTGCTTGATTGGCAATGCTAAGGGCTGGGACCTGTGGAGGGCTTATGCCCATGATGGTGGGGGGGTGAGGTGGGATATGAAAGGTAAGGTGGGTGAAGGGGGTTATGAAAGGGCGTCATAAAGGTTAGGGGGAGTGAAGGGTCCTTAAAGGAGAGTGCCCAGAAAGGAGGGTGGGAAGGAGGCTGAAAATAGGGGGGGGGGGGGCCCTCAGTGACTCCATAGCTGGGTGTCTCACATGAGTGGGGGTGAGTAATGCCCAGGTCTGCAGGGGTGCCATTGCATGTGGGTGGGGGGTGTGGGAACTCTCAAGCTCAGTTAGAGATTAGGACACCATTTCAAAATGGCGTTCCAATCTATAAAGAGCTGGTCTTTCTGGCGACTTCAGCTCCCCACTGAAGAAAGCATTTTGAAACTCTCCAAAGCCCCAAAAAACAACTAAGGGCGCAAATTAACTGAAAAGTTTCAAAGCGTGGTAGCGAGCGGGAACTGCCGCAAGCTTAATGACGATCGACCCGGGGAGGCCATCACTGGTATCAAACGTTAATTGGTCCACTTAACGAGGCCTCACGTAGCATCTGATGGTCCCACTGGCTGACTTGCCAGGACAGCACCTGCCAGATCCCTGCTAACAAGGGGGAGCAGTGCTTAAACTTATACCACAGAGAAAACCACACACAGCACGCAGTTATGCCACTGAGGAGACAAGCTCCATGATTCAGGGATGCTGACTCGGCCAGAATGTTGGACGCAGTCAAGTCCAATTGGAAGCCCTATTCCCCTGAGGGGCTCGGAGGATCAGCCACTGGGCAGGCAGTGTTGACTGGGAAGAAGTGGTAGCCCTCGTCAGCTCAGGAGCTTCACTCGGGAGGACCGGCACACAGTGCAGCAGGAAGATCAAGGACCTCCAAGGGTGAGTTGGCAACGGACCCGTGACTTCAGCCCCTGCCACCCTCACGACCGTGTGCCTGGCACCTCTCCTGCCCAGCACCTTACCGTGCCCCAGCTGACCCATGTCCAGCAGTGCTGCCCACGCCTTCCCTCCATTCCACCCCGTGATTCATGAGGCGTGCAGCTCGCGATGCCCTCTCTGTATACCCACAGGAGAAGTTGGCCCACAACAGATGCGAGAGGACCCAGCCAGGCAGTGGGACGCAGGCAATCAGAATCCTCACCCCCTATGAGTAATATGCCCTGGAGACCGCTGGGGTGGCTGAGGACAGGTCTGTCACCAACATAGAGGTTGCCGTATGGCGCAGAGGTGAGGATTCACCGTCCCCCACCCAGACGACCTGTCACACGTGAGTTGTTAGTGCTAGACAGAATGATCCCTCCCTCTCATTGACCACATGTCCATTCCCCCACAGGATCTCCAACTGACAGTGCCTGCCCATCCGGGGTACTCCCCCCCACTGCCTCACAAGTGAAGACCTTGGAGGGGAGCCTCAAGGAGACCACCATATTTACGTCACAGCCGTCAACCCCACCCTCCACCAGAGCAAATACACACTCCTCTGGGAGGAAGGGAGGGGGCTGCAGCATCGAGGGTAGTTGGGGTCACAATGGACATCAATAAAACAGGATGCACTCAAGACATGTGAAGCCTCTGGCACATTATTCCACAATTCGGGCCTCCCCTGTCTCAGCCCGTGGGCATGGTGGTCCTGGATTTCGCCGCACCCCGCATGGCAGGTGATAGGTGTCAGACCATGGCATAGAGTGGGGAGCACCAGCTGTCAGTTCACAGCAGGTTATCATCACTCCCTGCCTTCGACAGTGATCTGCTGACAGGGCCAACATAGGTGGTTGGAAGGGGAGAGGGGAATGGGTTGACGGGGGGGTGGTGGAATTGGGTGTTGGGGAGTGATGTGGACCGGGTGCGATATGGGGGAACGGGTGTGGTGGGATGGTGGATGTGAAGGGGACGAGATGACAGGCAAAGCAATGTCCTATGAGAAGCGGGCAAAAATGAGGGCAACCCCTGTGACCGCTTGCTGAGAAGGTGGTTAACAGTAATCTAATTATCTTTATTAGTGTCACAAGTGGGCTTACATTAACACTGCAATGAAGTTCCTGTGAAAAGCCCCTGGTCGCCACATTCCACCGCCTGTTCGGGTACACTGAGGGAGAATTCGGAATGTCCAGTTCACCTAACAAGCACATCTTTCGGGACTTGTGTGAGGAAACCAGAACGCCTGGAGGAAACGCACGCAGACATAGGGAGAACAAGCAAACTCCGCACAGACAGTGACCGATGCCGGAAATAGAACCCTGGTTCCTGGCACTGTGAAGCAACAGAGCTAACCATTGTGCTAACATGCCGCTCTAAGATCAGTCATTTTCACGACACATGGTGGGTTGCGGGTGGGATCGGGAAGGTTGCGGGGCCCTGCGTCGCTGCGTTCCCAATCGCAAGGCCATGCATCGCCATTTACCAATCGCGGGAAGAAGTGCCCAACGGCATGACCGGCTTTTAAATATGCTGGCTGCATCCAGCTTTCAGAATGCCCGCCGTCCCCTGCATGAGTGCCCCTCAACAATGCACAGGCCCGGAGCCCAGCAACGCAGAACTCTACCTTCTGATGTCAACATGCTGACCCAGGAGCAGATATTTTTTAATTCACTGGTGTTTTCCAGCCTGGAGCGGTGGCAGAGAGCAGGTCACGTGCCCCGAATACTGATGCCGCATGTCCTGGACACGAAAGAGGTTCCTCCATTTTGTACCTGCCAGCAGTGCTGATATCAGCTCCAGGGCCCCTGGATCCATTAAGGAGAAGCTATTATAGGAACAAAGCAGTATAAAGATGACTACTTGAGGTATGGGTTATTAATTGTGCCACTGCAAATCAGGATTAAATGTTCATGTGTGTTATATGCAGGGAACCACTGGCAAATGAAAGTTTAAAACCCTCAAAACTTCAAAGACATTTGAAGACTATGTTTGCATGACGAGTTAGAGGACAAACCTGTTGATTTTGTTCAATGGATGCAGTGAGACCTTAAAATCATCAGCTGAAGTCATTTTCAGAAATGTAACATTGAATAACAAAGCAAGGGAGATCATGAGGACCAAGCAGGTCCACCTGGAAATTAAAGATAAGTGAAAATGGTGGGACTCCAATTTCGGGCAGCGTGGCTCACCAAGGTCGACCGCTGCAGATCGCCAAAGGTCGGCTGGGGTGGGTCCCAAAGGATGGGCGGTTTGTAAAAATGGGTTCCGTGCAAAAAAGTTTGAAAAACACGGTTAGATCACAGAAGGCCGTTAGATACGAGGTTGTTCCTGTTAATTGTATGGAGATTGGCTTTAATTGGTGATCACTGGTTTCTCGCCACTCCACGGTAGGATTCAGTTCCAGCCGAGGGGGACGCACCAGTTAGATCGCCGCTCAGTGCGTTTCCCAATTTTGGACTGTCCTGTGATCTAACAGCCGCTTCACACTCTCGCTCAAGTGCGATGTGGCGATTAAATCACGCTCTGAGTGTGCGTAAATACCAGTCTGGATCTCAGCCAAAAGCTGGTGGGAAACACCCCACCAAAACTATCCAAAATTTACTTTGGGCTGGATTCTCCACCAGCTGACGCCGGAATCGTGAAACTTGATCTGGTGGAGAATGGCGTGTCAGCAGAAAATCGAGGCAAGCGCCGGGTGCCTGACGGAATGCCATGCTCCGGTGCCTTAACAGCGGCATGAATGCATTCTATGCTACATGTACAGTAAACACCATTGGCATATCATTAATGGGCCCATTCCAGTATTTTCTGGGGCTCCCATCATGCTCCACCGCCTTCAGGAGGAATTACCGACGGCGAGGTTCACTTACGGTTTTTAAAAACTGGAAAACAGGCACAGTGGCTACTGAGGAAGAGAGTGGAATTAGGGCATGTTCCCAGAGGTGGGCAGCACGGTGGCCTAGTGGTTAGCACAACCGCCTCACGGCGCTGAGGTCCCAGGTTCGATCCCGGCTCTGGGTCACTGTCTGTGTGGAGTTTGCACATTCTCCCCGTGTCTGCGTGGGTTTCGCCCCCACAACCCAAAAAAAAAATGTGCAGAGTAGGTGGATTGGCCACGCTAAATTGCCCCTTAATTGGAAAAAATAATTGGGTAATCTAAATTTATAAAAAAAAAAAAAAAAAATGTTCCCAGAGGTCCTGCCACTGACAAGGTTGGTGGGGTGGGGGGGTGGGGGAGGACATCTGCCGGAGCTGGGAGGAATAGTGGGAACACCAGGGGATGTCCCCAGGGTGTCCAGGTGCGGACTGCCATTGCCACGGCTTGCAAAGTAGCTTTGCTGCACACTTTGCTGCACACCCCACTGACCACCTACAGGGTGGCTCATTGTTGCATAAAGTGACACCAGCCATATGGTTGCACCCACCCCACACTCCCACCCCCAACCCCTCCCTACACCCAGAAGCGGATGCTACCCGCCAGTGGGGCATCACACTGCCCTCCCAGGGGCAACGGCCACGGTAGTGCCTACAGAAGAGTATGGGACGGGGCTGCAGAGCGTACTGCTGGCATGGGTAACGCCATGCATCGGTATCCTGCCAGCAGGGACGGTTGCTGGGGCCAGAGGCCCCCACAGTGCTGGGCACCGACGGGCCAGGGGTGCAGTGCGAAGGGCAGAGTTTCAGGGGGAACGGCCAGGGGTGGTTGCAGTCGTGGGGATGCACTGAGGCTGTATGAGCAGGAGCTGCTCGGGGAGGACCCTGCAACAGTGAACATGCCCTAGAGCCAGTCAGTGAGGATGGGAAGCCGGCTGTCCAACAGGCCAAGGAGAAGGTGGGAAGGAGGTGCCGCATTAGGCCTCGTGTGTACCAGAGGCGCCTGTCCTTCGAAGGCCTGCTGGACCTCATGTGTCATCGAAGACTCCAGCTGAGCAGGGGGGGCCATACAGCATATCTACCAGATAGGTGATGGGTTACGTAGATACGTAGAAGATAGGAGCAGGAGGAGGCCTTTTGGTCCTTCGAGCCTGGTCCGCCATTCATCACGATCATGGCTGATCATCCAACTCAGTAGCGTAATCCTGCTTTCTCCCCATAGCCTTTGATCCCATTCTCCCCAAGTGAAATATCCAGCCACCTCTTGAATATATTCAAAGCTTTAGCATCAACTACTTCCTGTGGTAATGAATTCCACAGGCTCACCACTCTTTGTGTGAAGAAATGTCTCCTTATCCCTGTCCGAAATGGTATACCCTGAATCCTCAGACTGTGACCCCTGGTTCTGGACACACCCATCATTGGTAACATCTTCCCTGCATCTACCCTGCCTAGTCCTGTTGGAATTTTATAAGTCTCTATGAGATCTCCCCTCATTCTTCTGAACGCCAGCGAGAACAATCCAAACCCAATCAATCTCTCCTCATATGACAGTCCCGCCATCCCTGGAATCAGTCTGGTAAACCTTTGCTGCACTCCCTCGAGAGCAAGAACATCCTTCCTCAGGGAAGGAGACCAAAACTGCACACAATACTCCTATTGTGGCCTCACCAAGGCCCTCTACAATTGCAGCAACACATCCCTGCTTCTATACTTGAAACATCTTGCCATGAAGGCCAACATACCATTAGCCTTCTTTACCGCCTGCTGCACCTGCATGCTTACCTTCAGCGAATGGTGCACAAGGACACCCAGGTCCCGCTGCACACTCCCCTCTCCCAATTTACAACCATTCAGGTGGCAATTTGCCTTCCTGTTTTTGCTACCAAAATGAATAACCTCACACTTATCCAAATTATACTACATCTGCCATTGGTTTGCCCACTTCCCGTAACAGCCTCCCCGAACAGGCGCCGGAATGTGGCGACTAGGGGCTTTTCACAGTAACTTCATTTGAAGCCTACTCGTGACAATAAGCGATTTTCATTTCATTTTTTCATTTCACTTGCCCGACCTGTCCAGATCTTGCTGGAGGATCCCTGCCTCATCACAATTCACCCTCCCACCTAATTTGGTGTCATGTGCAAACTTTGAAATGTTACATTTTGTTCCCTCATCCATATTATTAATATATATTGTGAATTGCTGGGGTCCCAGCATCGATCCCTGTGGTACCCCACTGGTTACTGCCTGCCAATTTGAAAAGGACCCATTAATCCCTACTCTTTGTTTCCTCTCTGCCAACCAGTTTTCTATCCACCTGAATACATTTCTCCCAATCCCATGCGCTTTAATTTCGCACAATAATCTCTTATGCTGGACTTTGTCAAACGCCTTCTGAAAGACCAAATATATCACATCGACTGGCTCCCCCTTATCGACTGTACTGGTTACCTCTTCAAAGAATTCCAACAGATTTGTCAAGCATGATTTTCCCTTCATAAATCCATGCTGACTTTGACTGATCCTGCCACTGCTTTCTAAATGTTCCTCTATAAAGTCCTTGATAATGGATTCAAGCATTTTCCCCACTACCGATGTTAGGCTTACTGGTCTATAATTTCCTGCTTACTCTCTACTTCCCTTTTTGAATATCGGAGTGACGTGAGCTACCCTCCAATCTGCAGGGAGAGTTCCAGAGTCTATAGAATTCTGGAAGATGACCACCAATGCATCCACTATTTCCAGAGCCACCTCCTTAAGCACTCTGGGATGCAGATTCTCAGGCCCTGGTGATTTATCTGCCTTCAATCCCATCAGTTTTCCCACCACCATTTCTCTACTAATGTTGATCTCCCTCAGTTCTTCCCTACTCTTGCTGGCATTGGAGTGATATAGGGAGGTGCGGTTGAGGTGGTGTGGGGAGGTGGGGTGGTGCAGTGGTTGGGTTGGTGTGAGCATCCACTGACCAGTCCAGTGCCTGACGTTCCGCGACGTTGAAGGGACGCAAGTTCGGCAGGCCCCCTCCAGTCCTCCCTCTCTCCCTGTGGTTTTGTGCTGCCTTCTCCTGGGGCAAAGGAAGACTGAAAATGGACAGTATTAAGCATTTGGACATGGGTAGCACAGGGGTTGGGCAGCTGTCGGCTTTTTCAACAGATCTCCCGGCCATGGCTGGTGACATGGGTGCTGGCATGTGGTGCAGGTAGGGTGCGAGCAGACCGCCAGCGTGTGGAGTTCAGTTGCCCTCTGGGTGAGGGGCGGAGGGTGGATTTACTGGTGTGTGGGACAGGTACTCACCCTGGCCGCCCTGAAGTTGTGAGGCTTTTTCCGGCACTGCTGGCCGGTCCTGGTGGTGCGGCCCATGGCCTCTGCCAACTGCGCCCAGATCTGGTGTATGGCAGTAGGTGGCAGCATCCTTCCCACCACAGGGAACAACATGCCCCACCTCTCCTCCAATGTGTCCAGCAGGGTCTCAAGCTCAGCATCTGCAAACCTGGGTGCCAAACTTCGGGTTGCTGTCTTGTTGGCTGGAATGAGTGTGTGTGGGGAGTGGAGTGCCTTTATGTGGCTGCAGCTTGTCAGCCTCTTGAGTGCCAAATCTGATCCCAGTGAATTAGGCACCGTTTTTCATTGGAATTATTCTAGCTCCATGTGGAGCTGGTGCGAGCCCATTAACGCATTCTGATTTGCTCCGGGACCGGGGTTGCTTCTGTGTTTGTACCAGCGATCGAGTCTCGGTGTCAACGCTTAGCGTGTGAAATGGCGAATCCAGCCCCTAAGGGAAGCACGGTAGCACAGTGGTTAGCACTGTTGCTTCATAGCGCCAGGGTCCCAGGTTCGATTCACAGTAACTTAATTGCAGTGTATGCCTACTTGTGACAATAAAGATTATTATTCTTACTATTATTATTGAAATTTTTGGCGTGAATCGCACCCCAGATGTGGGCCGGGAAACTCCGTTCTGGAACAAATTCGGCGGGATTCTCAGTTTCTGACACAATGGGCGAGATTCTCCTGTCGCTGATGCTGAAATCGTGTTCAGCGATTGGCCGGAGAATCAATGTTCGCGGCGAAATCAGGGGCAGCGCCGCTTTTGCGATGCTCCGCTCCCTCCAAAGTGGCGTACTCCGCATGCCGTATCGACATCTTCAGTACGTTGCCTGAGGCCCTCCTCCCGATGCTCTGTCCCCGACTGACCGAGTTCCCGACGGCATCAGTCACGTGTGCTATTATTTGTCGGGAACTCGGCGTGGCATCTGTGGACTCAGTCCAGTCGGGGGAGAGCATGATGCACGCCGCAGTCGCTGCAGGCCGCCGCTGTGCTCATGCGTGGCCACGGACCCGGCAATTCTATGGCCGTATCGACAGCTAGAGCTGCGTGCTCAACGCTGCCTGCCTGCTAGCCCCCTTACCAAACGGAGGATCTGTGGCCGTTTTGCGCCGAATGTTAGGTCATTAAACACCACCATTCGCACACTGCCGTCAGGAAATAGCCTGAAAATCGGAGAATCCTACCCAAAATACGGGATTCTCCATTGGGTGACTCTGAAATCACGAAACACAATTGGGCGGAGGATAGATTCTGATGCTAAAATTGCAGCAGGCGCCGATTTGATGCCAAATCGCTATTCTCCATCACCTCGACAGCGGCGTCAATGCGGTCTGGAACTCAAGTACAGTAAACACAGTTTGCACATCATTAGCGGGCCCAACCCTGTATTCTCTGCAGCCTCCACAAAGCTCTGCTTCCAATGGGCCGAAATCCAAACGGCGCTGGTCACTTGTCCTTTTAAAAATCGGGAAACCGGAGTCATGGCTGCTAAGGGAGAGAGGTCGTATGAAAAGTGTCCAATATCACCATAGTTTGCTGACAGTTTCTCTCTTAGCCTCTTCTGGTTGCTCAACGTCATCCCCATCTCCAGCGAGGCCAGCCAATCCTCATGTACCCCCACCGACTCCTCCACTTCTGGATCGCCAGGCCCTGAGCCTCCTGCCTCTGCTCCACCCGCTTGATCACCGCCTGAGCGGCTCCATCACTTTGGCCAAATCCTCCAAAACCTCTGTCCTCAGTGTGGTAATCACCACTGTTGTATATATTAGATGTGTGGTAAGACCCTGTACTACAGGCACGGGGGTAGTCCCTGCCTGCTGGCTCCGCCCAGTAGGCAGAGTATAAATATGTGTGCTCCCCATACAGCAGCCATTTCGCCAGCTGCTGTAGGAGGCCATACATCGTAGCGTAATAAAGCCTCAGTTGTATTCAACTCTCGTCTTTGTGCATTTACTCGTGCATCACTGCTGCTGGAATTTATTATTTAAAATCTCCACCAGCTCTCCGTCAACCACTGGGCAGGCAGCGCTCCCCCTTTTCCCACCACCATCTTCACCTGTGATGCACCACAAAAACCTTCCTATTCCAGCTTCTCTCTTTGTCATGACACTTGTCGCTAACTGAATCATACAGCAGCCTCACCAGAGGAGTATTATCTTTTCTGGTCACTCATATACCTTTTGCCCTCAAATACCATACCATCGGGTGAGGAAGGACCAAAAATAATCCACCTTCTACGGGAGACACCAAATGTGCGACTACCCACTCCATAGCCACCACCGGATGTCCGAGTGAAGAAGAGTTAAATGGACTTGAAACTTTAACTGTTTCTCCACGGATTCTGCCAGGCCAGAATTTTTCCAGCATTTTCTGTTTTTATTTATTTTACAGAGGCCTGATTTATATTACAATATTCTTATTGGTGTGGTGTTGGTAGTCATTAATATTGCAGTAGTCTGATTAATATTTTAATATTTTTATTTCTATTATCGTACCCTGACTAATAATCGAGGGAATTATGTTATAGTGTAGAACATGTCCTGGTTGTTAAGGAGTGTGGGATGCACAGCATCTTTACCAGCTGCAGTCATGGCTTGGCAAGGTAAAGAACTGTTGGACATCAATCTTAATCAATCCAACAAGATTACTGACCTTCGTTACTGCACAAACCAAAGATCTGTTACTCAGTTTTTAAACAAATAACGTCAGCGATTTTGTCTACCTAGTTGTGACACGGATACTAAACGTGCTGTGCTGCAAGTTGTTTCCATTTGACTCCAATGTTCTGTTCAATATGGTCTGTAGCAACCTGGCACACTGCACAATTCCCCTATTGTGTCAAATCAACAACTGGTAGTGGATCTTCAAGTAATATATATTTTATTTCAGTCCTATTCTGATTCATTAATACCCAGTTATAGGACATGGACTGGAATGTGAACTAACAGCTAGCACCAGATGCAAATTCAATTTAGTCCTATTTATGGGTTGTTTGACACCAGCTGTGTATGTATGTAGTGCGCACTGCCAGATTTGATGTTTAAAGTATAAATCTCAGCAAGCTGAGCATATAATGGGCTGTACTGAGACAGGTTGCACAGCGAGCAGGTGTCTTGATCTTACAGGAACTGCAGGGGGCTTTCTGTTCCTGCGTTTCTCTCAACTTACCCTTTGAGCACTGATTATCCCTCGTGAGTGTCATAATATACACCAGTATATCATGGTGCAGACACACACTGATGGACACACACAGGGACCAATCAACATGTACAAACACCGCAGCCAATCACCAGTTAGAATACACACACTATAAAGGCAAGGGGCACCATGGTTCCCGCTCATTCTGGGTGCTGCCTCTCAGTGTTGCAAGAACTCATCCAGCCCCTCACAGACTCACACCACGTGCTGAGAGAATCAACTGGTTCGGACAAGGCTTAGGTCTCTAGTTTAAGTTAGCATCATTTAGATCCACAGTCATCGTGTGTTAGTTAGTTAGAAGTAGTTAATAAAATTGAGTTGAACCTTCATTAGTGTTGGAAGTGTCTGTTCATCTCTCAAGTCTACACTAGCCAACACTTCAGTGGAGGTACCCTTTCTTGCCAATCTAATATACATTTCCTCAATGTAGATAACACAGGTAAACAAGGTCAATGTAGTTTTCAAAAGCACCATTCATTGTGCCTTTCTGACTTTACTGCTGATTGATTGCTTTGGAATGTTTTACGACTATGTCAATGCATGCTGCTTTTGTTGATTATAAATGTTAGATTTGCCATGTCAGATTAGTCCTCCTCTTCGTACTAAATCTGAATTTCTGTCTTGCATCCTTCTTGCATTTATCTAATTGTTGTTTCCTTCTTCCATCAATCTTTCTCTATTTCAATCTCCCACTCTCGATCTCGCTATATCTCAATATTTTCTTTTCATTAGTTCTTCTTGACTTATAATTTACCATTTTCTTCTGTGTCTTTCTCCGTTATTTCAAATTTCAATCACTCTCCTTTTTCTGACTTTTTCCCTTTTTCCTCCATCTTTCCTCTGATACGTTCTCATTCTATCATTCCTTATGCTATCTTTCTCTGAAATTCTCTAATATTTTATCTTCCTTCTCTGCTTCTCTCTCACTCTCTGATATTCTTCCTCTGGCTCTCACAGCCATATTTTCCTTTTGTCTCTATCTGCAACTCCTATCAGCCATTCCTCTCCCTAAACCAGTTATACCAGTCCACTCCCTTCCCTGACTTCGAACTGCCCTAAGCAAAACCCAGTTCCAACCTTACACCTTCCCTTTTGTTAAGGCGCGCTGTTGTGTTCTGTTTTGGTTGAGTTTGTTCTCAAAGGCTTCACCAATACCCCGCAAGAGATGTTGGCTTCATCTCAAGCCTGGGAGCAACAGACTAGTTCTGCAGCAAACCTTTCTCAGTCTTTGGCTCTCAATTCCCATGGGACACAAGTGTAGCTGTAACCATTTTATAGCAGGAGTCATGTGAGCTGTTTGATTTCAGTCACACTTTCCATTCCAAAAGATGTGTGTGATGCTGTGCTTTATAAAAACATACCTTTTTGCAAAAAGATTTAGAGTACCCAATTATTTTTTTCCAATTTAGAGGCAATTTAGTGTGACCAATCCACTTAGCCTGCACATCTTTGGTTTGTGGGGGCGAAACACATGCAAATATGCAGAGAATATGCAAATTCCACGCGGACAGTGACCCAGAGCTGGGATTGAACCTGGGACCTTGGCGCCGTGAGGCAGCAGGTTAACCCACTGCGCCACCGTGCTGCCCCTAACAAGATGGCCCCATCTCAGTGAGCTTGAATATTTGTGAAAACGATAAACGTAATGCAAAGAGTAATCAAAAACCTAGAACTCTAACAAAACAGCCATTTAACCAGAGCAACAAAAAACAACTATTTATTGCTTTCAAAATTCCTAAAGATCCTGGCATCCAGAGTGTGGGAAAAGGTAATCAATCCCTCAATTACAATGTGGAGAGTGGTAGAAACAAGGGGCAAAATTAAGACTCAAGTTAAAGTCCGGTTTTGGAGGTGTTTGGTGGGCGTTTTGCGATGGCTGTGTTGATGAGATTGCAACCCGCACGTTGGCACTGGGGCTAGCACTGCTGCCTCACAGCGTCGGAGACCAGAGTTCAATTCCGGCCTTGGGTGATGTGTGGAGTTTGCACGTTCACCCCGTGTCTGCGTGGGTTTCCTGCAGATGCTCCGGTTTCCTCCCTAAGTACAAAGATGTGCAGGTTAGGTGGATTGGCCATGATCAATTGCCCCTTAGTGTCCAAAAGGTTAGGGGGGGTTACTGGGTTACGGGAATAGGGTCTGGGCGTGGGCCTAGGTAGGGTACAAGGGTAGGTTACCACCTCTCTCCTGGCATCAGTTCTGCTTTTCGCCCCTCAAATTTCCTAACCCCCCCCCCCCCCGCGCCCCTAAATCAACTGGCAGATACCACACAGCCTCCCCACATCAAATCTTCGTGCTTGTTTCTCAGAACCCCCCATCACCACCAGCACAACCCCTCCATGTCCAGGTGCGGTGCCCACAAATGCCGCCTGCTATAGACTCCCCTGACCCATTAAGCGTACGGCTCATAATACCCTCTCTTTTTCCCTCAGGAGCACCATTTTTCTCAAGATAGCGCCGAAGTGAGGCGACTCTCTGCGAGCTCTCCCTAACAGATCATCTTTTTACTTATCTTATAATCATTCTAATCTTTTAAACTTCAATTCTAAGACTAGCATTATTACTAACCTCTCTTTTTTATCTTTTCTTGCAGGTTTCATCCGATGCCGGTGCTTATGTAGTTAGATTGTGTACCTTGTGTTGCCCTATTGTGTATTTTCTTTTATTTCCTTTTCTTTTCATGTACTTAATGATCTGTTGAGCTGCTCACAGAAAAATACTTTCACTGTACTTCGGTACACGACATTCGTGTCTTGAGTGGTGGTGTCCAAGGCATGGCTCAGTGTGTGACGACCAGGGCTAAGAACCTCGACATCATGTCCCAGCCGCTAAGAAACGTGTCCCAGACGTAGATGGACGTTGCCGAGGCACTGCAGAGTGTGGCCCAGTCACTGAGGAGCATCACTGGGGGTGTCAACCCATGTTGCAGACAATAGGGAGCCTCCAGGACTGGCAGCACCAAATGACTCAGAGACCTCTGGAGATCACTCCAGCTGCCCCTCCATCCCATGGAATTCCCAGGGCCTTACAGGCACTGTCAGTGGGAGGAAGCACTGGATACCAACCAAGGAGACTACGGCGGACTCCATTTCTTCCGAATGCCTTCCTGACATTGGCACATATCAAGGGCAGCGGGCAGAACAGATTGTATGGCAGCGTCAGTGACACCGGTAAGTCAGCCGGGGCTCCCTGCCTCCAGGCCCTCCAGAGCAGGGCTTTTCAAAGTGCGGGTCACGACCTACAGGTGGGTCGCTGGCAGGTGTCAGGAGGCTCTCGAGCAACCCATTGCATCATTTTGGTAGTGGGGAGAATGTACAAACTGCACATGGACAGTGACCCAGAGCCGGGATCGAACCTGGGACCTCGGCACCGTGGGGCAGCAGTGCTAACCACTGCAACACCGTGCTGCCCAGAAAATGAAATGAAATGAAATAAAAATTCCTTAGTGTCACAAGTAGGCTTCAAATGAAGTTACTGTGAAAAGCCCCTAGTCGCCACATTCCGGCAGCTGTTCGGGGAGGCTGGTACAGGAATTGAACCGTGCTGCTGGCCTGCCTTGGTCTGCTTTAAAAGCCAGCTATTTAGCCCTGTGCTAAACCAGCCCCTATGTTATATGGAGTCTCTGGTGCCTCAGGTATGACTGGAGGTGGGGGAGATGTGTTTTTGTGCACACTTGAATGTGGTACGAAAATCCTATCCTATATTTCTTCTGGTTGATTGAGCAAAGACAGTAGCTAATTTAAAACTATGCTCATGGAATGTGTGGTAAGTACATCATCCTATTGAAAGAAAAAGATCCAAAAAGGAGAAAGTGATCATAGACTTGGTACAGGAGACGCATTTAAATGATGAGTTGCACTTAAAGTTAAAATTGGCAGGGTTTTTTTGCCTTGTTCTCGACCCAATGGTTGGGGTCTGGCAATTTTAGTCAATAAAAACATTCCCTTCAGGACTTCTGGTGGCGGCCATGGTGTGAGTGGTCGCACACAAGACAGCTCCTGCTTGAAGGCAGAGAAAAGAGCTATTTTTACCTGACAACAGGAGTAACTTTGACGGAAAAGTGTAGCTGAAGGGTGGAGGAGAATTTCCCCCCTGGGTGTGGCATGCTTGCTGGTTGCCAAACCCGGAAAAAGGTGAAAGACCTGACCAAACAGTTGGAAGAGACCTGTGGCGCAGCAGCTATTCGAAAGATGGTGGGGGGTGAACGGTCAGTCAAAGTTGGAAGGCCCCAGATGGAACAGTTGTTGGCCTTCATCAGGAACGAGTTCAGCAAATCAGGAGATGCAGGAGGACAGATCAAAGGCATCGAAGAGGCCGTTGCACCCCTGAAAGGCTTCATGGAAAGGTTGAAAAGTGTTTGGAGGCACAGGGATTGTACATCCGAGAAATGGAAAGGGTGATGTCAGGCCACAGCAATTGGGTGGTGACATTGGAGGAGGAGGTGGGGCTCTGAGGAGACCTTTGCAAGATGCTGAGAGCAACGATGGAAGAGCAAGAGAACAGGTCGAGAAGACAGAACCTGCGCATCGTCGGCCTGCCTGAAGGAGTGGAAGGCATGAGTGCCATAATGTACGTCTCGAGGATGTTTGTGGGGCTGACGGCGGAAAGGGTGCTGGACAAGGCCCTTGAAGTGGACAGAGCGCACAGGTCTCTGAGGCAGAACCAAGAGCTGGGGAGCTGCCATGAACGGGGATCTCAAGACTCCACAAGTTTGTGGAAAAAGAGAAGATTCTGCAACGGACCAGGGGGAAGCAGAACTGTGAATGGGAGGGGAACACGGTCCGAATATACCAGTACATTAGAGCTGAACTTGCAAAACGGCTTGCTGCATTCAACAGGGTTAAGACGGTGCTCGAGACGAACCGAGGGGAAGGGGGGGGGGGGGGGGGGGGGGGGGGTGGCGTTGCCAAACTTCAGTAATTACTACTGGGCAGCCAACATAGCTATGATAAGGAAGTGGATGGTGGGTGCGGGGTCGGTTTGGGGCAGATGGAGGCCGCTTTGTGCAGGGGGACCAGTTTGGCAGCCCTGGTTACGGCACCCCTGCCACTCCCGCTGGCACGGTACTCCACCAGCCCCATAGTGATGGCAACTTTGCAGATCTGGGGCCAATAGAGAAGGCACGTGGGGGGAATGGGAGCATCGGTTTGGTCCTCAATTTGCGACAATCACCGGTTTGCCCTGGGGAATATGGACGGTGGGTTCCGAGCATGGCAGCGGGCTGGGATTGAGAGGATGGGGGATTTGTTCTTGGAAGCGAGCTTCCCAAGCATGAGGGCGTTAGAGGAAAATTTGGCAGATTCGGGACTTTCTACGCAGACAGATTCCTTCCTTCCCACGCCTGCCACTCAGGGGGATCCAGGACAGGGTAGTGTCCAGTGGATGGGTGGGGGAGGGGAGGATCTCGGATATATATAAAGAACTTATGGGAGCGGAGGAGTCACAGACCGAGGAGCTGAAGCTTAAGTGGGATGAGGAGCTCGGAGGTGAGATAGAAGAGGACTTATGGGCGGAGGCGTTGAGCAGGGTAAACACGACTGCAACATGCGCCAGGCAAGCCTGATTCAATTTATGGTCGTCCACCGGGCCCACATGACAGTGGCCTAGATGAGTAAATTTTTCGGATTGGAGGACAGGTACGCCAGATGTTCGGGAGGGCCGGAGAACCATGTCCACATGTTTTGGACATGTCCGAAACTCAGGGGGTACTGGCAGGGGTTCGTGGATGTTATGTCCCGGGTACTGAAAACAAGGGTGGTGATGAGTCCAGAGGTGGCTATTTTTGGGGTTTTGGAGGACCTGGGAGTCCGGGGGGAGAGAGAGGCTGACGTTTTGGCATTTGCTTCCCTGCTAGCCCTGCGATGAATTCTGCTGGCATGGAGGGATTGAAAACCTCCGAAGTTGGAGGCCTGGCTATCAGATATGGCGAGCTTTCTTGGTCTGGAGAAGACTAAGTTCGCTTTGAGAGGGTCACCGTATGGGTTCGCCCGGAGGCGGCAACCGTTTATCAACTTCTTCACGGAAAATTTGTCGTCAGCGGGGGGTTTAGGGTAACGTAGGTTAGGGGGGTTGTTAGGCTGGTCCTTGGGGGAGGGGAGCTGGGTTTCTTGCACTATAACGATTGTTCTTTGCGCACTGTTTTATTTTATTATTGTGCCAAATATCTTAATGAAATTGTTTCTCAAAAAAAACAGAGGCCTTAAGCACTATTAATCAAAAGCAAAGTTTATTCTACGAATTCAGTTAACATTTTTATAAATATACGCAGTAAGCATTTTTATCAACTACTAACATAAATACCCCACACAGCTACAGTAATCTATTTATCAAGCTTAATAAATTTCCCTTAACTTTAGCTGTTCCAATTTAATAACAAGATTCCATAAACCAGTACCCACTTTTCACAGGTGTGGCCCAGCACACAGCACTCAAGATCTTGTACAGGTGCTCTTTGTTTTCTTTTCAAAACAGCAGGTTTGAATTCCTTCCAGAAAGCAGTAATTTCTTTTCAAGTTATCAAGTGATCTGGAAACACCTTTTAACATACAGAGCGAGAGAGACAAGACTTCACTGTCTGAACTCAGCATTCAAAAGTGAAAACGAAAGCAGAAAAACTCAGAGCGACAAAACAACCCAAACCAAAACGAAAGTAAAACCCAGAGCCACAGCCCAACTCCACCCACACAATGCCATCACTGAAGCCATTTGATAAGACAAAATATTTCTTAAAGGGACACTCCCCCCTTTAACCAGGCTCACCACCTCCGGACCACCCCTCAACAGTGTCCCCAGCCCCTGCCAAAGCCGCCCCCTGCCCGCGGAACGGCTCCCACCCGACTGTGGCTGACTCAGACTTTTTCCCAGGTTAGCGGGGTCAAATACTAGGGGGCGTAGGTGCAAGGGTCAAGGTTTAGAGGAGATGTACGAGGCAAGCTTTTTACACAGAGGGTAGTGGGTGCCTGGAACTCGCTGCCGGAGGAGGTGGTGGAAGCAGGGACGATAGTGACATTTAAGGGGCATCTTGACAAATACATGAATAGGATGGGAATAGAGGGATACGGACCCAGGAAGTTTAAAGATTTTAGTTTAGCCTCATTCCCCGGTGAAGCTCGAAGTACCCCGACCTCAGCTGGCTTGTACATACACTTTCTACAGGCGCCTGGTACAGCAATTTCACCCAGCCAATAAAGCCCTCACCAAACCCGAACCTCCCCAGCGTTTCCCAGAGGTACTCCCACTCCACCCAGTCAAAGGCTTTCTCTGCGTCCATCGCTGTTACCACCTCCGCCTCCCCACCCTCTGAGGGCATCATGATAATCTTCAAAAGTCTCCGGACATTGGTATCGAATTGTCTGCCTTTAACAAACCAGGTTTTGTCTTCCTCTATCATCCCTGGGACGCAATCTTCAATTCTTGTGGCCAGAATCTTAGCTAGCAATTTGGCATCCACGTTTAAAAGCGAAATCAGCCTGTATGATTCACAATGTTCCGGGTCCTTCACCTGTTTAAGAATGAGTGAGATCAAAGCCTGTGACATTGTTGGGGGGAGGTTTCCTCTGGCCTCATTGAAGATCCTCATCAGGAATGGGCTCAATATTTCCGAAAATTTCTTATAGAATTCTCCCTGGTAACCGTCCGGCCCCGGGGCTTTACCTGTTTGCTTGCCCTCTATACCCTTGACAATCTCCTCCAATTCAATCAGGGCCGCCAGCCCCTCCACCAGGTCCTCTTCCACCTTTGGAAACTTCAACTGGTCCAAAAATTGCCTCATCCTTCCGCTCCCGTCGGGGTGGCTCCAACTCGTATAGTTTACTATAGAATTCCTTAAAGACTCCGTTCACCCCCTCTGGATCCAAGACCGTGTTACCCTCCGTATTCTTTACCCCCACCATCCCGATTTCCCTGGCCGCCTCCCTCTTTCACAGTTGGTGTGCCAGCATTCTATTCGCTTTCTCCCCATGATCATAGACTGCCCCCCTTGCCTTCCTCAGCTGTGCTACCGCTTTCCCTGTGGTCAGCAGTTCAAACTCCGCCTGCAGACTCCGCCATTCCCTCAGTAACCCTGCCTCGGGGCCTCCGCATATCCCCTGTCCACTCGGAGTACCTCCTCCACCAGTCTCTCCCTCTCCGCTCTTTCTCTCTTTCCCTATGGGATCGAATTGAGATGAGTTCCCCTCTGACAACTGCTTTCAGAGCCTCCCAGACCGTTGCCGCTGCTACCTCACCCGTATTGTTTGTTTCCAGGTAACCCTGGATGTTTCTGCTAATCTGCCCACAAACCTCTTCGTCCACCAGCAGTCCCATATCCAGTCTCCAGAGTGGGCGCTGTCCTCTCTCCTCACGAAGCCGCAGGTCCAGCCAGTGCAGGGCATAGTCTGAGACTGTGATTGCTGAGTATTCTGTCCCCACCACTTTTGGGATTAACGCCCTGCTCAAGACAAAGAAGTCTATGCGGGAATAAACCCAATGAATGTGGGACAGAGACACTACTGGAAGACCTACTGGAAGACACTACTGGAAGACCTACTGGACGCAAGTATCCTAGAGAAAGGGAACTGTAGTGACATGTATGGCCGACTGGTAGATAGGGATGACACCGTACTGGACGCAACAAGAAGGAAATGGGAGGACGACCTGGGGGTGGAGATAGGGTGGGGACTCTGGAGCGAAGCACTGCATAGGGTCAACTCCACCTCCACGTGCGCAAGGCTCAGCCTGACGCAACTAAAAGTGGTACATAGAGCCCACTTAACGAGAAACCGTATGAGTAGGTTCTTCCCGGAGGTGGAGGACAGATGCGAGCGGTGCCAAGAGGCCCGGCCAACCACGCCCACATGTTCTGGTCTTGCCCCAGACTTGTGGAGTACTGGACAGCCTTCTTCGAGGCTATGTCCAAAGTGGTGGGGGTGAGGGTGGAGCCATGCCCGATAGTGGCGGTCTTCGTGGTTTCAGACCAGCCAGATCTATTCCTGGGGAGGAGGGCGGACGCCCTTGCCTTTTGCCTCCCTGATCACCCGCCGTAGAATCCTGTTTGGCTGGCGGTCCAGCAGCACCGCCCAGAGCTGCAGACTGGCTGTCCGACCTCTCGGATTCTCTCCAAATGGAGAAAATCAAATTCGCCATCCGAGGGTCGGACGACGGCTTCCACAGAACGTGGAGCCATTCATGCAATTGTTCGGGACCTGTTTGTGGCCAACGTACAAGAGGAAGAATAGTCGGGGAAGGTAGCCGGCGGGGAGGGGGGGGGCTACGGGCTCGTTACGGGGGTTTGATGGCTAGCTAGGCCCAAAACCAAACTAAATAAATGCCAATAAACATGTTGGGGAATGTAAAATATGTATGCCGGCGAAAAGGGGGAGGCCGCAGTTATTACTACGAAGGTGCTCACCTGTAAATATATATGTTAATTTTTGCGTGTCCTTTTTTTTTTCTCTCTCTCTAACAATTTGTAATTTGTTCAATATAAAACATGAAAACTGAATTAAAAACATTTATAAAAAATGAATGTGGGAGAAAAAGAGAACTCCTTCGCTCTCGGCCGCGCAAACCTCCAGGGATCCACCCCCCATCTCTCCATAAACCCTTCAGTTCCTTAGCCACTGCTGGTCACTTCCCTGTCATGGACTTCGACTGGTCCAGCTTGGGGTCGATGACTGTGTTAAAGTCTCCCCCCATGTTCAGGTGATGTGACTCTAAATCCGGGATTTTGCCTTGCATGTGCCTCATAAATTCCACATCATCCCAATTCGGAGCATAGATGTTCACAAACACCAGCTGGGCACTTGGGCTATTTGGTCTATTGATGCCTTCATCGGGGCCAGCATGTCCTTTTTAAGATCAGCAAAGCAAACCCTAAGGAACTCCTGTTGCTCCTGTGCCCACTGCGCCCATGGACCCTGGTCTATACCAGCCGCCATGCCGTGCCTCGGCGCACGCTCCGCACGCTTCTGTCTGTTGGGAGTTAAATGCTTCACCCGGCCACTCCTGGTCCAGCTATCCATACAACAGAGGGGGAATCCTTTGGGCAGTGTTCGCTTCTCCAATCTGCCCCAAAAAGTCCGTGGAAACTCCTGAAAAAAGGTCCAAGAGTCGGTTCCAGACGGGAGCTGCCGAATGCGCGGCCTACTCCTCCATGGCCGCCACCGGAAGTCTCGTCACCGCTTCTTCAATGGCACTGGCGAGATCTTTCACAGTTGTTCCCTCTGCTGTTAGAATTCAGCTTTAATAAAGGCCCTCAAGTCAGCTTGAAGACTTTAAGCTTGCCTTTCCCCACCTGCATGCTGGAAGAGGCTTTTATCTTTACTGCAGCTCCAGCCAAATCTTTCACTGTTTCTGCCGGGTCTAGTAACCAAGAGACATACCATTCCTGGGGGAAAGTACTCCTCAAACATTCACGCACATCTTTTCATCAAAATTCCACCCCGTATTGATTAAAAAAGAGCTCTTTTCTCTAACCTTGGGAAGGAGCTGCCTTGTGTGTGACCACTTACTCCATGGTCCACACTGAAGTCCTCCACCTCGAAGATCTTGTCCACCAACAGTTTCCGCTCTTCCCTTGCCTCCCTATCCACCTGTGCCTTTTGCGAGATTATCTCCCCTCTCACCACCGTCTTCAGGCCTCCCACAGCACCACGGGTGACACCTCCCAATTCTTGTTAAACACTCATCAATCACCTTGGCCATCTTCACGCAAAATCCCAAATCTGCTAACAGCCCCACATCCAAACTCCAAGACCGGCCCCCAACTCCAAGACCACATCTATTAGGTGCAGTGCATGATCTGAAATCACTATCATGGAATATTCTGCTTTCCTCACCGCTGGCAGCAGAGACTTTCCCATCACAAGTACAAGTTGTGCACTGGAGAGAAAAGAGATTTCCCTGCCCCTCGGGTGCAAAACTGCCATGGATCTGCTCCACCCATCTCCTTTGCGAACGCCACCAGGACCTTTGCTACCCGCAAAGGTGCCAACAGCTTTGGTTTAGACTGACCCAACTTAGGGTTGAGAATGCAATTCAAATCTCCCCCCAAGATCAGCTGGTGCTGTCCATGTCTGGCTGTAATCATCGTCTTCATGAACTCTACATCATCCCAGTTTGGAGCGAACCCGCTCACTAAAACCACTGATTTACCCTCCAATGTGCCCATAACTATGACATAGCTGGCCACTCTGGTCCGCTACCACCTTCCCCATCTGGAAACGAACACTTGTGTTAATTGATATCACCACCCCTCGGGCCTTGCTGTCAAGCCAGAGAGTAAAACCCAAACCTTACGGAGCTTAATCTGATCCTTCATCCGTAGGTGGGTCCTCTGCTGTGGTGAACCACTGTGCACCTGTATTAGGGGATGTACGGTAGGACCTGCACTACAGGTTCGCCGGTAACCCCTGCAGCTAGCTCCGCCCACAAGGAGCCGTATCAATATGTGTGACCTCCTCCTGATCAGCCATTTCGCCAGCTGCAGTAGGAGGCCACGCATCTTACATAGAATTTAGAGTGCAGAAGGAGGCCATTCGGCCCATCGAGTCAGCACTGGCTCTTGAAAGAGCACCCTACCCAAGGTCAACACCCTCCACCCTATCCCCATAACCCAGTAACCCCACCTAACACTAAGGGCAATTTTGGACACTAAGGGCAATTTATCATGGCCAATGCACCTAACCTGCACATCTTTGGACTGTGGGAGGAAACTGGAGCACCCGGAGGAAACCCACGCACACATGGGAGGATGTACAGACTCCGCACAGACAGTGACCCAAGCCGGAATTGAACCTGGGACCCTGGAGCTGTGAAGCTATCCACAATGCTGACTGTAATAAAGCCACAGTTGTACCAATCTGAGTCTTTTGTACAATTGATCGTGCATCAATTTATACAGACAGATTTTTCTCCATTATGGACATCAGGATCAAACCAGATCGCCTGCAGCTGGATCCGCACTCGCCAGACGCCAGAAAGGACGTAATCACTGGCGGCCTGTTTTGAGGCCTACATCAACACTGCGACCCCCACGCCGACGGAAAAGCTCAGAAGATCAAGTTCTCTACTCCAGGTTGAGCTCCAGTGTGTTCCGTTGATCCAGGACGCCCCAAGTTAACGCGAAGCAAGTGATGCTCCTAAAAGAGAACTATGCTCGAAGACAACCCACACTCTTCGCAAGGCATGTACTCGCCAGTCGCGTACAACGACCTGGTGAGTTGATCGAAGACCTTCTTGCGGGCTCTTATCCCACTCTTACGGGACTGGGACTGTTAGGCCGTCAGGGCCACTGAACATTCCAATCTCCTCATGTGTGACGCATTCGTAACGGGGGATTGCGTCGGACCCCATCCGACAACGGACTGCTGGAAGGGGCCACGCTCGACTTACGGAGACTAAAAACTTAGCGCTCTCCATGATGGTCGCATCTCGAAACGTCCAAGCCTACCCCCGCGCAGCCTCATGCCCTCCTGACCCCGCAAATGACCCCCCCCCCACCGGGTGGGGCCCCTCCTAATCAATACGCCTGTGCCGCCCACCACGCCACGCACCCCGGGGGTCCGCGCTGCTACTTCTGCGACCAGCAGAAGCACCCCTGCCAGCGCTGCCCAGCCCACACTGCCACTTGCAAATCCTGCGGTAAAAAGGGCCACTTTGCAGCTGTGTGCCAGGCCCGCGGCAGTCGCTGCTATCGTGCCCGCAATCGCCCCCTCCCCCCAGCCGAACGCACAATGGGTGCCACCATCTTCTCCTTCCGGGGCCACGTAGGACCAGTGGACGCCGCATCTACCCCCCCCCCAGGTCCACGTGCGGCCGTGGGCACCGCCATCTTGCCCCGCCCCCACAACGTGCGCTCCATGGACGCCGCCATCTTGTTCCCAACAGGTCCCTCCGGATGCCGCCATTTTGTCTCCCCCACGGGATTGGAACGCTGGATCCGGGTCGTCGACGCTCCCCCTCTGAATCCTCGGCCGACCACCCGCAGCTCGCCTCTGATGACACTGGACCAGTCCCGTCCTCACAACCTGGCCACCCGCTTCGATGACAGTGAAAATCAACGGCAATGCGACCTCTTGCCTGCTGGACTCCGGGAGCACGGAAAGCTTCATTCACCCAGACATGGTAAGGCGCTGCTCCCTCGTGGTCCACCCCGCCAACCAACGGATCTCCCTGGCCTCCGAATCCCACTCTGTCTCGATCCGAGGGTTCTGTGTGGTCAATCTCACTGCCCGTATTAGAGCAGACATAGCCAAGGCGGGATGCACGCAGTAGATGAGACACTGCCTTTTCAAGTACAAGGCCTTATTATTGTCTTATTAAAGGCCACTAGCCTCTTTGCCAATTTTGCCGCAACATCTTGTCATATTTGAATACTGCTGCCTTCCCCCGAACCTCCCGATTCTCCTTTGACAACTCAGGACCTCTCCTTTTCCGATAGCTGGGATAACATGCTATCACTGCTCATGGTGGCTCATTCTCCCATGGTTTTGCCCGGAGCAACCGGTGGGTCCAATCAAGCTCAATGGGGGGAACCTAATCCTCCTCCCCCATCAAACTTCACAAACACCGCCTCGAAATATTCAGTCGGCCTTGGACTCGCCACCTCACAATCCTGAGTTTCTGCCTCCTCAAATTATTCTCCAGGTCCTTGACCTTAGCGCTCAGGCCCACAATTGTTCCTGTCCTTCACCCTCCACAGCTCGGCATCCAGCAAAGCCAGCTCATCACTATGCCGCAACCATATCTCCTCCATCCCCTTCAACACCTCACCATCCTTCTATACTGTCTCCGAAGTTTTCCTCAAAGCCTCCTTTATTGAGATACTTGCATTATCCACCAGTTTTTTGAGGGTCTCCATCATTTCCTTTCCTTGCTTTTCAAATGCTTGCTGAATTGTCTTTCAAATAGAACAGCCATTACCTCCATCAGCTTCTAATAGGTGCTGCCCCACCCAACGAGCTTGCCTCGCCATCTTCAATCCAGCAGGACTCCACACCTTGCTCAATTCCTCAGAAGGGTTACTGCTCACACTTTTCTTTCCAATATTCTTTTTTGTGCCTTTTGACGTCCCTCACACAAAATGGTCTCAAATAGGATGAATTTGTCCACAATTACCCCTGTGAACCAGGTGAAAAGAACTGTAGCAGGAGCTACCTTACATGCGACCCTCCTTCCACATGTCGGACTAGAAGTCCGTGAAGAGACTTATGTATGTGGAGAATCTGTTTCAGAAATTAATATTTATAATTCACCAATCATTCTCTGGAGTTTGTTACTAAAATCTTCATGGATTTTGGGGAACTGGAGTTAGTTAATTCCTTTGTTGGTGAGTTCTTCAATTGTCACCTTAACCCTTTGGTAGATAAACTCCCCGTAACCATAAATCCTCCCACCCTGCAGGCAAGGGCTTTAGTGCTAGTTTGTGAGGAGATGGGGTATTTAGATTTGTGGAGAACACTGCATCCTAGAGATAAATAATTTACTTTTTTCTCTGCTCCTCATCAATGTCATATCAAATTGACTATTTCTTCATGCATCAACAATCCGACATTTGATGGCCTTTTGCTCTATAGGTAGCATTGTGATCTCTGATCATGCTCCTGTTTCTCTCAGGTTTCTACTTCAGGGTCTTTCCCTCCCAATCTAGGTCACGGTGATTTGACGCAAACTTGTCAGGGATAATCCTTACTATCCTACTTCAAGAAGGAATTCTTACTCAGATGTCAGCCCCTCCATTTTATGGGAAACATGTAAGGCTTATGCTTGGAGGCTAGTTATTCATATACAGCCAACAAAAGTGTAGAATGCTGGAGTGTCAAAACCGGTCGGAGGTTAAATTGGCTGAGACAGTGAGGAAGTATTGGTAGAAAACCCTAACCGTTCGTTGTTGAGGGAGATTAACACAGTTCGGGTAGCATCGAGTCCTTGCTGATTCAGCATGCTGTTTAAAGTTGTCGAAACAGCTGAATCCTTAATAAGCAGAACACATAGATGATGATTAGAAATTAAACAACAAGGTTTATTCCAATACAATTACAATGCATCTCCACTCCCAAGGGTCTCTTTCCTGACCTACAGCTAGGTCGGGGTTTTTACATAGCTGGAGCTTTCCAAGTAAAGGGGAAGGTCATATTCCGGGGAGGTCATGGGAAATAGTAGTGGTCCTGATTCCGGGATCTCCATTGGGTTATAACATTAACAAAAATGTATGAGTTTGGCCTCCTTGACTCGGAAGAGAGGCGATTCTAGGGGTATCCCCTCAGGATAATAGAGGAGGTTGTGGCATAATGGTATTTTCACTGGACTACTTAACCAGAGACCCAGAGTAATGCTCTGGGGATTCAGGTTCAAATCCCAACACTGCAGATGGTCAAATTTGAATTCAATAAAAATCTGGAATTAAAAGTCCAATGAAGACCATGAAACCATTGTTGATTGTCAGAAAAACCCATCTGGTTCACTAATGTCCTTTAGGGAAGAATATCTGCTGTCTCTCCTGGTATCCATAATGTGGAGATGCCGGTGTTGGACTATGCACAGTAAGGTGTCTTACAAGACTAGGTTAAAGTCCAACAGGTTTGTTTTCGAATCAGTAGCTTTTGGAGCACTGCTCCTTCCTCAGATGTATGAAGAGGTGGGTTCCAGAAACATATATATAGGCAAAGGTCAAAGATGCAATACGATACTTTGAATTTGAGTCTTTGGAGGTAATTAAGTCTACAGGTCAACCTGGATAATCACCGCTTAAAGAGGTGTGAATTGTCTCAAGCCAGGACTGTTGATAGGATGCCGCAAGCCCAGGCTGTGAATGTAATGCAACATTAATCCAAGGTCCTGGTTGAGGCTGTACTCATGTGTGAAGAACTTGGCTAAGTTTCTGCTCGGCGATTCTGCGTTGCCGCACGTCCTGAAGGCCTCCTTGGAGAATACTAACTCAAAGATCAGAGGCTGAATGCCCCTGATGACTGCTGTCAAGATCTTCAGATCTTTAAAAGACGGGTGTTGGACGGGTTAGTGATTTCATTGAGCATGGACAAAGCTTTTGATCGGATGGAGTGAAATTTTTGTTTTACAGACTGCAGACATTTGGATTGTGAGGGAGATTGTTAAGTGGATACTGGTGGCAGTGCTTATGAATGGTGATAAGTCTGGGAATTTTAGCCTCCACGATGGAAGAGGAGGGATGCATCCTGTTGTGTTCTGTCATATAACTGTTGCAATGATGTACACAGAACATATAGTTGTTTAACTATAAAGATGTACCCAATTTTGTTTTCCAATTAAGGGGCAGTTTAGCCTGGCCAATCCACCTAACCTGTACATAAGAACATAAGAACATAAGAACTAGGAGCAGGAGTAGGCCATCTGGCCCTCGAGCCTGCTCCGCCATTCAATGAGATCATGGCTGATCTTTTGTGGACTCAGCTCCACGTTTCCGGCCCGAACACCATAACCCTTAATCCCTTTTTTTCTTCAAAAAACTATCTATCTTTACCTTAAAAACATTTAATGAAGGAGCCTCAACTGCTTCACTGGGCAAGGAATTCCATAGATTCACAACCCTTTGGGTGAAGAAGTTCCTCCTAAACTCAGTCCTAAATCTACTTCCCCTTATTTTGAGGCTATGCCCCCTAGTTCTGCATTCACCCCGCCAGTGGAAACAACCTGCCCGCATCTATCCTATCTATTCCCTTCATAATTTTAAATGTTTCTATAAGATCCCCCCTCATCCTTCTAAATTCCAACGAGTACAGACCCAGTCTACTCAACCTCTCCTCGTAATCCAACCCCTTCAGCTCTGGGATTAACCTTGTGAATCTCCTCTGCACACCTCCAGTGCCAGTACGTCCTTTCTCAAATAAGGAGACCAAAACTGAACACAATACTCCAGGTGTGGCCTCACTAACACCTTATACAATTGCAACATAACCTCCCTCGTCTTAAACTCCATCCCTCTAGCAATGAAGGACAAAATTCCATTTGCCTTCTTAATCACCTGTTGCACCTGTAAACCAACTTTCTGGACTCATGCACTAGCACACCGAGGTCTCTCTGCACAGCAGCATGCTTTAATATTTATTGTTTAATAATAATCCCGATTGCTGTTATTCCTACCAAAATGGATAACCTCACATTGTCAACATTGTATTCCATTTTCCAGACCCTAGCCCATTCACTTAACCTATCCAAATCCCTCTGCAGACGTCCAGTATCCTCTGCACTTTTCGCTTTACGACTCATTTTAGTGTCATCTGCAAACTTGGACACATTGCCCTTGATCCCCAACTCTAAATCATCTATGTAGATTGTGAACAATTGTGGGCCCAACACGGATCCCTGAGGGACACCACTAGCTACTGATCGCCAACCAGAGAAGCACCCATTAATCCCCACTCTTTGCTTTCTATTAATTAACCAATCCTCTATCCATGCTACTACTTTACCCTTAATGCCATGCATCTTTATCTTATGCAGCAGCCTTTTTTGTGGCACCTGTCAAAAGCTTTCTGGAAATCCAGATATACCACATCTATTGGCTCCCCGTTATCTACTGCACTGGTAATGTCCTCAGAAGATTCCACTAAATTAGTTAGGCATGACCTGCCCTTATGAACCCATGCTGCGTCTGCCCAATGGGACAATTTCTATCCAGATGCCTCGCTATTTCTTCCTTGATGATAGATTCCAGCATCTTCCCTACTACTGACGTTAAGCTCACTGGCCTATAATTTCCTGCTCTCTGCCTACCACCTTTTTTAAACAGTGATGTCACGTTTGCTAATTTCCAATCCACCGGGACCACCCCAGAGTCTAGTGAATTTTGGTAAATCATCACTAGTGCATCTGCAATTTCCCTAGCCATCTCTTTTAGCACTCTGAGATGCATTCCATCAGGGCCAGGAGACTTGTCTACCTTTAGCCCCATTATCTTGCCCATCACTACCTCCTTAGTGATAACAATCCTCTCAAGGTCATCACCTGTCATAACCTCATCTCTATCAGTCACTGGCATGTTATTTGTGTCTTCCACTGTGAAGACCGACCCAAAAAACCTGTTCAGTTCCTCGGCCATTTCCTCATCACCCATTATTAAAACTCCCTTCTCATCCTCTAAAGGACCAATATTTACCTTAGCCACTCTTTTTTGCTTTATATATTTGTAAAAACGTTTGCTGTCTGTTTTATATTCTGAGCAAGTTTACTCTCATACTCTATCTTACACTTCTTTATAGCTTTTTTAGTAGCTTTCTGTTGCCCCTTAAATATTTCCCAGTCCTCTAGTCTCCCACCAATCTTTGCCACTTTGTATGCTCTTTCCTTCAATTTGATACTCTCCCTTATTTCCTTAGATATCCATGGTCGATTTTCCCTCTTTCTACCGTCCTTCCTTTTTGTGGGTATAAACCTTTGCTGAGCACTGTGAAAAATCGCTTGGAAGGTTCTCCACTGTTCCTCAACTGTTCCACCATAAAGTCTTTGCTCCCAGTCTACCTTAGCTAGTTCTTCTCTGATCCCATTGTAATCTCCTTTGTTTAAACACAAAACACTAGTATTTGATTTTACCTTCTCACCCTCCATCTGTATTTTAAATTCCACCATATTGTGATCGCTCCTTCCGAGAGGATCCCTAACTATGAGATCATGAATCAATCCTGTTTCATTACACAGGACAAGATCTATGACCGCTTGTTCCCTCGTAGGTTCCATTACATACAGTTCTAGGAAACTATCGCGGATACATTCTATAAACTCCTCAAGATTGCCTTGACCGACCTGGTTAAACCAATCGACATGTAGATTAAAATCCCCCATGATAACTGCTGTACCATTTCTACATGCATCAGTTATCTCTTTGTTTATTGCCTGCCCCACCATAACGTTACTGTTTGGTGGCCGATAGACTACTCCTATCAGTGACTTTTTCACCTTACTATTCCTGATTTCTACCCAAATGGATTCAACCTTATCCTCCATAGCACCGATATCATCCCTAACTATTGCCCGGATGTCATCCTTAAATAACAGAGCTACACCACCTCCCTTACCATCCACTCTGTCCTTTTGATACCCTCGGATATTTAAGTCCCAGTCGTGACCATCCTTTAACCATGTTTCAGTAATGGCCACTAAATCATAGTCATTCACGATGATTTGCGCCATCAACTCATTTACATCTTTGGGTTGTGGGGATGAAACCTATGCAGACATGGGAAGAATGTGCAAACTCCACCCGGACAGTGACCCAGGGCCGGGATTCGAACCCGGGTCTTCAGCACCGCAGTCCCAGTGCTAACCACTGTGCCACATGCGGCTCTTATAAAGATGATTTATTAAACACATGGAAAGACAGTGAATGAACTATAATGCAGACGATATCTACTAGATGAATTCAGTGAATTATCCTGGAGCTACTCTAAGTGCGACTATCTTCTTGTTAGACTTACTACCAGCTGGCGGGTGTCTCGAGTCATGTGATAGATCTCGAACGCCACTTGCTGGTCGGAAGTCATACTGGTAACTATGTGCACAGATAGACATCTATATATATTGATGTGTACATGCATATCACCACATCCCCCTTTCTTTGGAAGTATTAATATTTACAAATATGACTTCTTTAAACAACCTGATATGCATGATAACTTTAAACATACATTGTACATAGTTTATTACAAATTCAGTCAGTCAGGTTTCCGACATAATCTGGTTGATCTCCTGCGTGATGGCTCAATCGCCGATTGTGTTCCACCTTCATTTGTTGTTGGTGTTCCTGCTTGTTCCACATTCTCTGCTGCGGATGCTTCTCTGATCCCTGGCTTTGTTGGGTGGTCAGTGTCCCAGTGTCCTCTTCAAGTGTTTTGGGGTTGCATACCATCTGTTCTGCTGGACTCAACACAAAAGCTCATTGCACTTTTAACTCTTCGGTTCCTTCGCAAAACTGAACCATCCTCAGCAAGAACCAAAAACGAATGTGGACCTACGTGTTCCAATATCATTGCGAGCCTTGACCATTCCTTTCCATTGGCATCCATGAGTCTGACCGTATCACCTGAGTGCAGTGGCTGGAGCTTCTTGTGGCTCTGTCATAGAAGCCGTTCCGCCTCCTCTTTTGAAAAAGCAGTTTCCGTTCCAGTGCTCGATCCACAGGGTGAGTTGCAATGGAAGGCAGGATTATTCGCAGCTGTGTATTCCTTAGCAACTTTGCTGGTGATAGCCTACTGACAAGTGGGTTGGAATGATAGCACCAGATAGATGTCTTCCTGGCTATCAATGGCTGTCTTTAGCAGCTGTTTCAAAATGTGTACACCCTTTTCTACCTTCCCGTTTGACTGGCCAATAAACTGTATCCCTGGCCCTGCGCTTGCACTTCTCAATGTCCAGGTGCCCTTCATGGAGCTTCTTGAGCATGAGTGGCGTCAAAGAATGTGGAATCACAATCCTGTACTGTCGCAGAAGGCCATTTGCCTCACTCAATTCTGACCGCACATTATAGTAACCCAAGCAGGAACCCTTAGGTATCCCTCTCGGAGACATTTGATTATCTTTTGCAGGACTACTTCCTTGGCTGTTTCTGCCTTTATTAGGTGCGGCTTCGCATCGGACACTGGAAGCGACGCAGCGATGAGATTGACATGTAGCTTCTCTTCAACCAAATCTACCTCTTTGATGCCCGTGGCTCGAGAAAGCATGTCAGCGATAGTAAGGTGCTTGCCTGGTGTATAAATGAGGTCAAAGTCATATCACTGGAGCTTCATCATCATTCGCTGGATTCTCTCGGACATTTGGCCCAAATTCTTCTGCACAATGGATATAAGTGGCCTGTGGCCAGTCTCCACCAGAAATGTTGGAAGCCCATACACATAATCATGGAATTTTTGCAAACCCATGACTAACTCAAGGCATATGCCACCGGCAGCCAGCTGTCGTCTGCAGCCTACTGCAGCAATACCATTCCTCGGCCATTCTGAGACACATGGGTCAAAATTTTTGTCTTTTTTGCTGGGTCAAAGACCGTGAGGACTGGCGCTGTCATCAGCGAGATACGCAATGCTTGTCACTCCTGTTCCTGTTTGGGAGACCATTGAAACACTACGTCGTTTTTTTGAGTGTGTGAATTTAAAAATAAAGTTACAATTCGTGATTTGAGATTGTCTGCAACTTCAAAGGATATCAAGCACTAGTCTTGGTTCAGCCGATACATCGGTCCGGAGAGCCAAGAAGGGGCCCGTGAATCTCTGAAGGGCCCTTAAAAATTATAATTAATTAGATAAATAAAACTCCAACTTCTTTCCTGAGATTTGTATTTAACTTAATAAAATATAATTGTTTTAAAAAGAGCAATACCAAATAAAAATGCAATAAAGAAACAAACAAATAATCACTCAGTGTATGAAGGAACGAAGCAGTGTTAAACGGATGTGAAAAGGAGTGGGGGGGGGGGGGGGGGGGGGTGCTGGTTCACCCGGGTCGGACATAGTTAGAAATCCACGTTTTCAGCAAGAGTGTGTGAATTTAAAGATAAAGTTACAGTTCGTGATTTGATATGGTCGGCAACTTGAAACGATATCAAGCAGTACATAGGGTCGTGAGGTCACTGAAAAGGAGAAGCGGTACCTTTGACCGTGAATCATGAGGTCAAAGATATTGAAGTGATAAGCCATGATCGGTAAACTCAAAGGGTTGCGACTTGTAACACTACACTGGTATCAAACTGGACATGTTAACTTTGGTCGTGGGACCATTCTTAATGTCTTACTATAGTCGGACCAAACTTCTAAGTTTCAACAGTTGTCTCAGTTGCTTGCTGGTGTGAACACTGGACAGTGGATTGTCTCCTCTTCTGAAGCTGCATTGGCCACAGTAGTATTGACTAATGAACATAGCCTATTGAAGTGTAAGTAAGTTATTTTATATTTTTTATCAAGTAGGGGTTTATCTGGCGTTCCTTCAAGTTATTCTTCCAATCATCAATATTCATTTTTCCCAATGTGGGCTATTTTAATTAAGTTTTATTTCAGGAATATTACCCCTACCAGCATGGAAAAGAAAAAGCATAAATCTGGGTCACTAAAACGCAAAGAACAAAAAGAAGCAGAAAGGAAGGAATCAGCCAAGCGATGCAGGCCTATTACAGAGTTTATAATACCACAAGCACAATCCACATCGATATCCAGTTATGCAACAAATAATTAAGAAGCAAGAAACACTGTTCATGGTGATGATGCAATGGCATGCGAGTTACAAGAACAGAGAAGAGCTACTTTAAATGTAGAGACAAATACAAGTGCATCCATTACTAATCAACCCAGGCCCAATATTTCTTCTGGCTTCCTTGTTCCAGTATCTGTACTGCCCGTAGTTGCAACATCTGAACACATAGCTTCAAACTAGTGACAGGGAATCAGATATTCCTTCAAGCATAAATGACTTGGTTTCTGAAGCACATCCTGTAAATGAACCTACTGGAATCTTCCAATATCCATCACGAGCAAAGCTAAAACAGTTTTTTGCTGAACATCCACTTCAGCCACTTGATGATCTGCCATTTGATGCTCGTTTGTATGAGAGGAAAATTATGAATGACTCAGTCCCAAGAAAATGGCTAACATATAACAAAGAAAATAGATGCTTATATTGTTCATACTGCTTAGCCTTTGAGTTTCCCAACACTTGCAATCCATCACCCTTTGTACGTGGCTTTAGTGACTACAGGTGTATTAGCCAGAGCTTGACTTCACATGAATCGACAACAACACATGTCAGAAATGCTCAGCAATATATCAGTGTGGTTAATGATGGCACCTTAGATACATTTTTTGCAGCATCACTAATTAAAAGGAAAGAAGAAGTATTGAAGCAGAGAAGTATTGTCATGAGGATTATAGACATCATAAAGATGTTAGGCAAGGAAGCACTTCCTTTTCGAGGTCACAGAAATGAATCGGCCTACACTCTAGATAATGAGGTTCTGAATCATGGCAATCTTTTAGCTACAGCGCAGTTGATGGCAAAATATGACCCCATTATGGCAGCTCACGTTTCTGCAGTGCAAAACAAGTCTAAACAAAGAATCAAACGATTAGAGCAACAAGGAAAGGCTCAAAGTAAAGGCCGTGGTGGACTTGTTACATACCTGAGTAAAACAACTATAAACATGTTAATCAAAATTATGAAGAATATGATACAAGAAAGAATTAGTCATGAAGTTTCTCAAGCAAAATATTATTCTATTCAGGTTGATTCAACACAAGATAATTCATCCATCGATCATTTTAGCATTATTATTCGGTATGTGCTTAAAGGTATTATCTGTGAGCGACTACTTTCAGTTGTGCCAAGTAATGATGGTACAGGACAGGGACTTTTTGATCTATTGATTGAAACATTACAGCATCTTAAAATTGACCCCCAAAAATGTTTATCTGATAGCACAGATGGCGCTGCAAGCTACCATATCCAGTATAATGGTTTCCAAAGTAAAATTGCTGATGTGGCTGATCAACATGTTCATATATGGTGCTATACCCATGTCTTGAATTTGGTGATAACTGAAACAACAAAATATTGTGTGCCTGCAGTTTCTTTTTTCAATTTGCTCCAGAATATAGCAACTTTTGTGAAAGCATCATACAAGAGAATGGCTGTATGGATAGAAGTTGTCGGAAAACATCTAGGACAAGAAAAAATGAAACGATTAAAGCTAATTGGTGAGACCAGATGGTCAGGAAAATCAAAACAAGCAACAACTATATTCGGATGTTTTGATGATGCCGCTGCCAGTACTTTTGTAAATCTATTGACATGCTTATCAATGATACAAGATTCAGAAAAGTTTGATGCAAAAACAAAACATGAAGTAAATGTTTTACTTCAAATTTTCTAAAGTGAAACCATATTGACAGCATTTACTTACTTGTATATATTTGAAACTGCAACCCCGTTATCAAGTTATCTACAGACAAGTGGTTTAGATATGTTTATTGCATGGAGTTTGGTAGATTCAGCGACAACAAAGTTTCATTTTTTAAAAATTTAGAGTGCCCAATTCAGTTTTTCCAATTAATGGGCAATTTAGCATGGCCAATCCACCTACCCTACACATCTTTTGGGTTGTGGGGGTGAAACCCACGCAAACTCGGGGAGAATGTGCAAACTCCAAGCGGACAGTGACCCAGAGACGGGATTGAACCTGGGACCTTGGCGCCGTGAGGCAGCAGCACTAACCTGCCTGCACTAAGACCACGTTTTGTTTTTGATTGCGTCACAGTGCTTATGGCGCTGGAGTCTTCTGCTCAATTGACGCCAAAATGTTGCAGGTTGAGCGTACTAATCTGCTGTGCAGCTAGCTCATCTGCATGGCAGATCTTGATAGCATTTTAAAATTTCAGATACTCTTCCCTCAATAACCGCTCGTGTACTTTGTCAATCGATACACCGAACACTATCATCGACGAGTTTAGAGTACTAAAATTGCACAAATGCGCTTTCAACCGCAAGTAGGTAACAAAAGAATCAACAGATTCGCCTGCTTTTTGGGTACGCATACAAAATATATAACATTGAAATGTTTCATTTTTCTTCAGGGAGCAGTGCCGATCAAAGTACTGTCTTACTGTATGAAAACTTTTGCTCTCGCCTTTGCTGTTAAAGGCCAAGGTATTGTATATTTCTAGTGCTTGAGGACTTGCTACCGTGAGAGGCAATGCAATACGCCTGTCATCAGGCTGGGCCTGCAGGCCAAGGGCAGTGGCATAGAATTGAAATTACTGCTTGAACACACACCAATATTCATTTACATTATCTGAGACTTGAAGCTGGTGGGGTGCTTTAAAACCTTCCATCTCTAACTTCATAGTCTTTTGTTGCGTTGAGTTACGTTGAGATGGCCGTAATTCACCTGGTCCGCGGAAGAATCTTCTCTTTTGATTTTCAGCCTATTTCACCCCGTCTTCTCCATTGTTCTGCACTCCTGGTACCATGTTGTGATCTGTGATGTACTTTATAGTTGTTTAACTATAAAGAAGATTTATTGACACGCACGTGGAAAGATTACTAACAAACTATAATACAGGCGATGACTACTAAATTAATTTAGTAGTTACTAAGCATGATTATTTTCTTGAAAGACTTACTACCAACTGGCGGGTGTCTCGAGTCACATGATGGATCTCTAATGCCACCTGCTGGTTGGAGGTCATACCGATAACTATGTGCACTGATAGACAACTATATACAATGATGTGTACATACATATCACCATACATCCTATCCCCTTTATTGTTTGCATTAGCTAGAGAGCTGTTGGTGGAGGCAATTAGACAAGATCGTACATTTTTTGCAGCTCCCAGGTTCCAAGGGGAAGATTGGGACTGCTGAATATTAAAATGTACCCAAGAGACTATCATCTTAGGTTTATAAGGGATTGGGTCAGAGGACCCCTCCTCTATTTGGCTCAATATTAAAGAAGGCAAGTCAGTGTATCCTTTACAGGCCTTGTTATTCTACAGGGACTTCAAGACTGGGGCTGCTAAGGGCGGCACGGTGGCGTAGTGGTTAGCATTGCTGCCTCACGGCGCCGAGGACCTGGGTTCGATCCCAGCCCAAGATCAGTGTCCATGTGGAGTTTCACATTCTCCCCATGTCTACACGGGTCTCACCCCCACAACCCAAAGATGTGCAGGTTAGGTGGATTGGCCATGCTAAGTTGCCCCTTAATTGGATAAAAAAAAAATTGGGCACTCTAAATTTAAAAAAAAGACTGGGTCTGCTATGTGTGAGAATCCTATAGTTATGGTCCGTCGATTTTGAAGGAGATCTAAACTGACTTTGACTCTCTCTCCTAATCAGCACAACCCAGATTTCCCACCAGGTCTTATGGATTCATTATCTGGAGAGGAAGAGGCATTTGTACGCTGGGAGGTATGTTCAGTAGTGCCTCTTTGTCATCCTTTGAGCAGCTATGCCAAAATTTGACATCCCAAAACACTCCTTTTTTAAATATCTTCAAATTAGAGACTTTATCCTCAATAAAAAAATTATTCATCTTGACGTTTCAATTACCCATGAGGAATAATCCTGGTAGGGATTCTCGGATCACCTAAATCACGTTCGCCGATTGGCTGGAGAATCCCCATTTGCGCCCAAATCAGGGACAGCAGTGCTTTTGCGATGGTCCTCTCCCTTAAAAACGGCATACTCAAAGAGTACGCCGCACGGCGTTCACCTGAGGCCCTCCCCCGATGATCTTCTCCTGATGGGCCGGGTTCCCAATGGTGCGGAACACTTAGGGTATATTTTCGTTGGCCCCCACGTGGCAGCTGCGGACTGTGTCCATCACCGCCACAGTTGGGGGGAGCCGACATGCTGGTTGGGGGGGGGACTTTAGCGAGGGCTGGGGAGACTGGTGGAGGTGGGACGGGAGTTGCGAGGGGGGTTACTGGGGGTCATTATTTGACAGAGCAGGTCTGCGCGCGTCTGGCGCCATGTTTCAAGGCGAGGCTGCTGCAGGCCGCTGCCGTGCGCATGCGCGGCCATGGATCCAGCCATTCTCCGGCCGTTTTTGGCGTAGGAGCCAGGCACTTTACCCAGCGCGACTGCAAGCCCCCCAAAGGTCCTGGAATCAGTGCAGCTGTTGTGCCGTTTTTCCTGGTGTAAAACACCACTGTTCCCACACCGGCGTCAGCACTTAGCCTGGAAATCGGAGAATCCAGCCCCCTGACTTTCGCGGAATGTAAACAGTTAGTTAGCAAGTTTTATGACACTTTGTGTTAAGTGTGAGTATATTGGAACCCTACGGTCTTGGGAAAGAGACTTGGCAGTCAATATCAATGAAGAGACATGGGTTAGAATATGGGAACATGCCAATAAAATTTCAGTATGTAATAGAATGAAGGAAACTCAGTTCAGAATATTACACTGTTTGCACACGAATTTAAAGCACAGGTTTGATCCTGCTATACCCTTGATGTTCCTAAAGTGCCAGGTAGTCTAGGATGACTACATACACTGCGTCTGGTCCTGTATCAAAATTCAATCCTATTGGTCTGGTGTAATTAGAGAGTTTGGGAGGATATTCAACATGGCCCTTAATTTTTATCTTTTTAAAAATTCATTTTCGGGATGTGGGCAGTGCTGGTTAGGCCAACATTTATTGCCCATCCCTAGTTGCCCTTCAGAAGGTGGTGATGAGTTGCCTTCTTGAACCATTACAATCCTTGAGGTATAAGTACACCCACTGTGCTGTTAGGAAGGGAGTTCCAGGATTTTGACCTAGTGTCAAAAGTTAGGAATCCTAGCCTTTTACCTGCCCTGGTAGCCACAGTATTAATGTGGCTCGTCCAGTTCAGTTTCGGATCAATGGTAACCACCAGGATGTCAATTGTGGGGGATTCAGCGATGGTAATGCCATTGAATGGCAAAGGGTGATTGTTAGATCCTCTCTTGTAGGAGATGGTCATTGCTTGGCACTTGTATGGTGTGAATGTAACTTGCCACTCGTCAGCACAAGCCTGGATATTGTCCAGGTCTTGCTACAATTTGACGTGGACTGCTTCATTATCTGAGGAGTCGCGAATGGTGCTGAACATTGTGCAGTCATCCGCAAACATCCCCAATTCTGACCTTATGATGGAAGGGAGGTAATTGATGAAGCAGCAGAAGATGGTTGGGCCTAGGACACTACCCTGAGGAACTCCTGCAATGATGTCCTGGAGCTGAGATGATTGACCTCCAATCACTACAACCATCTTTCTTTGTGCCAGGTATGACTTTTTGTTTTCAAAGATATTGGGTGGGAATGTCTATCCCGCCGCACCCATTTTCTGGTGCGGCGCGCCCCCGCTGGCTGCGGGATCCTCCATCCCGCCAGCCGGCCAATGGG
This sequence comes from Scyliorhinus canicula, assembly GCF_902713615.1. Lineage (NCBI taxonomy): Eukaryota > Metazoa > Chordata > Chondrichthyes > Carcharhiniformes > Scyliorhinidae > Scyliorhinus > Scyliorhinus canicula. Next base: position 122,501,832 of record NC_052161.1, on the reverse strand, counting down.
GTTTCCAATTGTGGGCACTCCCATGCCATTGGGAAATTCACGGGCAGGGGTGCGCTGCTGGCGAATCACACCAATGAGCCGTCCATTGGGCGGGATTCTCTGTCGGCTGAAGCCGGAATTAAAAAACATGATTGGGCGGAGTTTTAAGACCATAAGACCATAAGACATAGGAGTGGAAGTAAGGCCATTCGGCCCATCGAGTCCACTCCGCCATTCAATCATGGCTGATGGGCATTTCAACTCCACCTCCCAGCATTCTCCCCATAGCCCTTAATTCCTCGCGACATCAAGAATTTATCTATCTCTGCCTTGAAGCCATTTAGCGTCCCGGCCTCCACTGCACTCTGCGGCAATGAATTCCACAGGCCCACCACTCTCTGGCTGAAAGAAATGTCTCCGCATTTCTGTTTTGAATTTACCCCCTCTAATTCTAAGGCTGTGCCCACGGGTCCTCGACTCCTCGCCTAACGGAAACAGTTTCTTTGCGTCCATCCTTTCTAAGCCATGTATTATCTTGTAAGTTTCTATTAGATCTCCCCTTAACCTTCTGAACTCCAATGAATACAATCCCAGGAACGCCAGCCGTTCCTCATATGCTAGACCCGCCATTCCAGGGATCATCCGTGTGAATCTCCGCTGGACACGCTCCAGTGCCAGTATGTCCTTCCTGAGATGTGGGGCCCAAAACTGGACACAGTACTCCAAATGGGGCCTAACCAGAGCCTTATAAAGGCTCAGTAGCACATCGCTGCTTTTATATTCCAACCCTCTTAAGATAAATGACAACATAGCATTCGCTTTCTTAATCACGGATTCAACCTGCATGTTTACCTTTAGGGAATCCTCGACTAGCACTCCCAGATCCCTTTGTACTTTGGCATTATGAATTTTCTCACCGTTTAGAAAGTAGTCTATGCTTGGATTCTTTTTTCCAAAGTGCAAGACCTCACATTTTCTCACGTTGAAATGCATCAGCCATTTCCTGCACCACTCTCCCAAACTGTCTAGATCCTTCTGCAGCCTCCCCACTTCCTCAGCACTACCTGCCTGACCACCTAACTTCGTATCATCAGCAAACTTCGCTGATTTTGGTTTTGAAACCAAAATCGTGGCATTCCCAATTTCACGCCAACACGCAATTCTCCGGTGCCTCGACAGTGGCATCAATGTGTTCCACTCCACACGTGCAGTAAACACCCTTGGCATATCATTAGCGGGCATGACCCCGTATTTTCCAGGGCCTCCACGATTCTCCGCGACCACCGTGGCGAATTCCCGATGAGGAGGTTCACTTGTGCTTTTAAAAATCATGAAACAGGTGGCGTGACTGCTGAGGGAGAGAGGGGGTACGGAAAATGTCCAACATCACCATAGTTTGCTGAGTCGTGCCACTGGATGGGGACTTCTGCCAGGGTCGGGGGGAGTAGTGGGGGGTGGCTAGAAGGTGGGCTGTGGGGTCTGGGTGGACAGGCACAGAACACCATTGCGACGGCCTGCAAGGCAGCTATGTTGCTGCACACGCCACTGACTTCCTACTGTGAACTTAGGGCCACAGGTCGCATGGATGTCCTCCCAGGCCATCCGCTCAGTGCCCTCTGGCCCCAGCCAACCCATCAATGGGACGGGCATGCTCCAGCACAAAAAGTATTATCTTGCTGGCTGGGATGGTGTGTGGGGAATGAAGTGTGTATATGCGGCTACAGCTTGTCAGCCTCCCAAGTGTCAATCACGGACCCGGTGAATCCCGCACTATTTCTCATTGGAATCCACGTTTTGTCCCAAGTGGTGTTGGTGTTAGCCCCTCAGCGGTCACTGAATCAGTCCAGGTGTGGCGGCCGTTTTGCTGTCGCAGAAGTCCGCAAATCCTGCCCTGGCGTCAACACTTAGTCTCAGGAATGGAGAATTTCGCCGATATTATTCCAAACATAAAAATAACAACAAATATCCCAGTCCAACAAGACATAATTAAGTTTGTACAATTTTTTCCCTTTTTAATCCCTGCCCGCCCCCTCTCCTCCCCCTTCGGTGGGCAAGCAGAGAGATGAAGGCCACAACATCACCCCCTTCTCCTCCAGCAGCCCCGGCTCCTCCGAGAACCCAAAGATTTCCACCATAGGGTCCGGTTTGAGCTCGCCCCCCCACTATCCGCAATAATGTCCTGAACTCTCTCTCCCAAAAACTCTCCAACTTCTTGGAGACCCAAAACAGGTGAGCATGATTCATCGGCCCCTGCTCGCAATTCTCATTTCCCGCGGTAACTCAAACCTCTCCTGCAGCTTGTCCCTTCCAGCAACCCCCCCCCCCCCCCCCCCCCCGGCTTAAACCTATGGTTCCCACACAGTGGCGTCAACACCAACATTTTATCCAAATTAAAATGCCTCCTCAACTGTTGTTTTTAAATTTGTTTTTGGGATGCGGGCATTGCTGGCCGAGCTAGCATTTGCTGCCCATCCTTAATTCCCCTTGAGTGGCTTGCTAGGCCATCTCAGTGGGGGTCAGTTAAGAGTCAACCACATTGCTGTGTGGGTCTGGGGTCACATGTACGCCAGACTGGGTAAGGATGGCAGATTTCCTTCACTGGTGAACCAGATGGGTTTTTACGACAATCCACAATGGTTTCATTCGTCATCATTAGATTCCAGATTTTTATTGAATTCAAATTTCACCATCTGCCATGATAGGATACAAACCCAGGACCACAGAGCATTACTCAGGATCTCTGGATTACTAGTCCAGTGACAATACCACTAAGCCACCGCCTCTCCATATCCTAATAATCAACTCCACACCGGACTCCCCGACTGCATCCTACTGATACAAACTATCATTTCCTTTAGCCCCAAAGGCTCCTCCTGTGCCTGCCTCATTCTCCATACCTGCCACGTCGCATTTCCCCATCCCAAACCCCCCCTCCTCCCTCCCAAACTGATGAACCATCACGGCCTCCTCCCCCACCACCTCCCATTCACTAGCATTGCTTGCTAACGTGGCGACTCCTGCCCGCAGGCCCCTTACACACTACCCCACCCTTCCCCCTACAAACCCCACCTTAGCCTGCATCACAGGCCCCCAGCCACCTTAAAACATCCAAACTGTCAACACAACCCAAAGAGCTCATAGAACACACACCTTACATGAAAAAACACCCAAAAAAAACGAAAGCAACCTCCCAAAATACAAAATGTGGGTAAGGGAAACGATCAGCCCCCTTACAAACTTGTAACTTATTAGAATCTCCCCCCATCAGCAACCTAGAACAACAGCAAATCCCAACTTTCGCAGACTTAACTCATTCATCCCATACTACCCCTCAGCTCTCCTCCAGCTTATGGTCCCTGATAAAGTAGTTTGCCTCCTCCAACGTCTCAAAGTAATAATCCCAGCTCATAAATTACCCAAGTCCAGTCAGGTACAACCCCCCTAACCAAATCTGTCGTCTGTACAGTATCGCTTTGGCCTTGTTGAATCCTGCTCATCTTTTAGCCAGCTCCGCTCCCGTGTCCTGGTGGATCCGGGATCAATTGCCCTCCCAGTCACAGACTTGTTTCACCCTGGTCTACCTCAAGATCTTCTTCTTGTCCAGAGACTTGTGCATCCGCACAATCAACGCTCGTGGCGGCTCCCCTGCTCTCGGCTTCTGTCTCAAGGTGCTATGGACCCGGTCCACATCTGGGGCCTTGTCCAACACCTCTTCCACCAACCTGGCCAACATCCTAAAAACATAATTCATGGCGTTTGTTTCCTCCCCTCTCTCCAGCACACCTACAATCTGCACGTTCAGTCGCATGTTCTCCTGCTCCTCCACCTTTGACCGCAACGACTTACATGGATCTCCCAGGAACCCCCACCCTCCGCATCCAATACACAATCCGGTCACTCTGGTCGGACACCACCTTTTCCATCTCCCAGATCGTCGGCCCCTGCACTTTGAGCACTTTTCCACCCAATCCAGCGACCTACAAAGAGGTGTCACTGCCCCTCAATCACCTTCAACCAGTCATGCTGTATCTCCTTCCTTTGCTGCCGAAATCCCTCCTTGATGAAACTCACCAGTTGCTCCATCTGAGGCTTTCCCGCCCATTAAGACGCATACCCCTCCCCAATTTCCACAATTGGTTCTGTGCCACGATCCTCCTGATAGCTAGTAAACATGCCAATCCAGGGGAGAACTTCTTCCCTTACACTCTCTCCTCCACTTTTCTTCAAATCTACCCAAAACACTAGTGAAAAGGGTCAAAAACCAACAGTTTGAGCCGGGGGCCGTCCTGTGTGTGACCAATTACTTAATGGCCACAACCGGAAGTCTGATTTTGATCCTTTATTCCTGATTCAGCATCTTCCATACTGGATTATTGGCGTTAATGACAATTTTGCAATACGGAAAAATATCCTCCACTCCTGGATTAGCAAAAAGTATCGTTTGATTCAAAATTAGCATTAAATAATTATGGAATGTATTCCTAAGGCGTTTTTGACTTCTGTACTCCATTCTAAATCAGATACATTCCGAAAAGTGTGGGACCGTATCGCAAATTTATAGGCACCGATAAGTCTGACCTTCTATAAGATTTGCCATAAGCCATTCTGCAGTCTTTAATTCGCTATGCATGAAGGTGTGCATCTTGTTATGTTACTTTACCATGTTTATATAGCTTTATCCTCTTCCCCCTATTCTCTAGCTGAACCGTTGCATAGTTAGAGGCACTAAATCTTAAGAACCATTGTTCTGAAGTTCTCCTGTCGTTTTCTGCTTTTACACATGCAGAAATAATTGGTCTATACTGTGTCAGTTTATTTTTGAAAGTTTGTTGTGTTATTTGTAGCAATTATAAAATGTTTATAAAAATATACATAAAAAAAAAACGATGTCCCATAGTTCTAGTTCCTGACTCCCCAACAAGGGAAATCATCCTCTCAGCATCCACCATGTCAAGTCATCAGGATTTTATATGATTCAATAAGATATTTTTTTATTAAAGTGCCCAATTTTTTTTTCCAATTCAGAGCTAATTTAGCCTGGCCAATTCACCTACATGCACCTCTTTGGGTTGTGGGATGAAGACCCATGTAGACACGGGTAGAATGTGCAAACTCAATTCAATAAGATCACCTCTCATTCTGCTAAACTCCAGATCAATGTTTCTTCATATGATAGCCCCTGCATCCCAGAAGTCAGTCGAGTGAGCCTTCTCTGAACTGCTGCTAATCCAATTCTGTCCTTTCTTAAGTAAGGGGACCTAAAATGTACACAGTAATCCAAAAAGGGTTTAACTGAGGCCCTGTACAACTGCAGTAACGCTTCTTTATTTTTATACTCAATTCCCCTTACCAAAATGAAAATATTTCAATTACGTTCAAAATCATTTGGTGTACCTGCATACGAACGTTTTCTGATTTGTGTACCAGAACACCCAGATTTCTCTGTATGTAGCATTCTGCAATCTCTTGCTGTTCAAATAATATACTATTCTATAATTCCTGACAAAGTAGACAAGCTCAATTTTCCCACATTATACTCTACCTGTCAAGGTTTTGCCCACTCACTGAACCTATCTAAATCCCTTTGTCAGCTCTTTAAGGCCTCTTGACAACTTAGTTTGCTATCTTTATCCTTACCTTCCCATTGAATTTATGGGTACCACCCTCTTTTAGGTACCTCAACTCTACCTGAAGGTATTAGTGAGACTCATTCTGGGATTCTGTGTCTTAATCCAGTCGCATAATCATTGGAAGGAGACTTGAACCCTTAACAGGTATCAAAGAAGAATGATTCTGAGACCGGGAATTTATTTCCTGAGGAGAAGTTAAAGAAGATAGACTTATTATTTTTGGAAAAAGAGATAGCAAGATGATTGAAATAAAGTTTGCAAAATCAAGAAGAGAACAAATTAAGGCATTGTAAGGGTCCTTCTTGTTTATCCTCTTATTTCCCCTTTCTGTAATTTTGCCATCATCATTTTTGATTCTTAAGTGATTAAGGACATGTATCTTTAAGTCAAGCAGCAGAGAGAATGGGGAATTCTGAAATTACAGGAGAGAATACCCTGCTAGTCTCTGCTATTTTGAACAGGAGTATCAGACGTTTCAGCACCAGAGAGAGCAATGGGGTGGGACTCGGTTTAATTGATTGGCTGGTGGCCAATGAATTTACCAAAAAGCCATACTGTTATGAAATGAAAATCGCTTATTGTCACGAGTAGGCTTCAATGAAGTTACTGTGAAAAGCTCCTAGTCGCCACATTCCGGCACCTGTCCGGGGAGGCTGGTACGGGAATCGAACCGTGCTGCTGGCCTGCTTGGTCTGCTTTAAAAGCCAGCGATTTAGCTGAGTGAGCTAAACCAGCCCTGGGCCATAGTTTAGAGAACACCAAAGTGTATCATGGAGTTCCCCTGCCCCACAACTTTTAATAGATTTTGGTTATGGGGAGCACAAGGCCCCACTCTACAGGTGTGATGCAACAGAGATCGAAAGTACTTTTAAAACAAAACAATGTTTATTCAATGAATCCAGTTAATATTTTATAAACACACAGTAAACATCTTAGCAACTAGCAGCTCAAATACTCCCCCCAAAGAATACAGTACTCTATAAGTAACCCTTAATCTTTCCTCACAACATCCATAAGACAAATACCCTCTTTAACAAAGACAGCAGGTTTAATTTCTCTACTGAGAGCAGTTATCACTTGTAAATTAGCAAGTGATCTGAAGACATTCTTTACATGCAGTGTCATGGGAATGTCACTTCAAGAAATGTTTGTCTGCTCAAGTGGCTGCAGTGATGTCAGAGTGTGGGTGGAGCTGAGCTCTGGCTTTGCTTTTTAGTTTCGCTTTGAGTAAAAGCTTGGGTGTGTCTGTGCTGTTTAGTTTATTTTTTAGTGTTGAAGCTGCAGCCAGCCAAAGAATGTGTAATTTTAATCTCTCTGCAATCTAAAGACTATCTCAAAATCATTTGGTGAATTCAGAGTGATAACTGCTCTCAGTACAGAATTTAAACCTGATGTGCTTCTTTTAAAAGAGTTTTTTTGTCTTATGAATGATAAAAGGAAAGTTGACGGATTACTTAGTGTTGTATTCTTAGGGGGTTGTATTTGAATTGATGGTTGCTCAGATGTTCAGTGTACGTTTTTAAAAGGTTAACTGAGCTCATAGAATAAAGATTGTTTTGCTTTTAAAAAATACTTTTAGATTCTGCTGCACCACACCTGTAGAGTGGGCTGTGTGCTCCCCATACCACAATCTAGTAAAAGTCGTGGGTCAGGTGATCCCAATGATATACTTTGGAGTTCTCTAAACGCTGGCCATAACAGCAGAGAGAGGTCAAAATTACAACTTGTTTGGCTGGATGCAGCTCCAACTCTGAAACAAAACTAAAACACAGACACACACCAGCTTTTAGCTGAAAGCGAAAGTAAAAAGCCACAGACCAAAACCCAGCTCCACCCACACTCTGATATCACTGCAGCTATTTGATAAACACCAATTTCTTAAAGGTACTCTCACATGACAGTACTCAGCCCGGTAACAGGTGATAACTGCATCCAACCCCAGTGGGATGGCTTTCAGTGACCCGAGGGAGCAGTTGAGTCCTAGATACAGAAAGATAAGGACCTGCTTTCTTTCCCTATCCAGAAAGGCTGTGAGTGCCGTGTTCCTGAATCTGCAGAGAACCTAAATGAATTAATTTACAGGAAAACTATTATAGGCTGCAAACAAAGACCAGGGCTGGGATTCTCCCCTACCCGGCGGGGCGGGGGGTCCCGGCGTATTGGAGTGGCGTCAACCACTCCGGCGTCGGGCCTCCCCAAAGGTGCAGAGAATTCTGCGCCTTTAGGGTCCAAGCCCTCACATTGAGGGGCTAGGCCCGCACCAGAGTTGCCCCCGCTCCGCCGACCGGCGCGAACGGCCTTTGGTGCCACGCCAGCTGGGGCCGAAAGGCCTTCGCCGGCTGGCGGAAGTCCGTTCATGCGCCGGTGCATCAATGGCTGCTGACGTCATACCGGCGCATGCGCGGGGGGGGGGGGTCTATTCCGCCCCGCCATGGTGAAGGCCATGGCGGGGCGGAAGAAAAAGAGTGCCCCCACGGCACAGGCCCGCCCACCAATCGGTGAGCCCCGATCGCGGGCCAGGCCACCGTGGGGGCACCCCCTGGGGCCAGATCGCCCCGCCCCCCCCCCCCCAGGAACCCAGAGCCCGCCCGTGCCACCAATCCTGCCGGCACCAGAGGTGTTTTGATTCCTGCTGGCGGGATTGGCCTGTCAGCGGCGGGGATTTCGGCCCATCGTGGGCTGGAGAATCGTCGCGGGGGCCCGCCGACCGGCGTGGCGCGATTCCTGCCCCCTCCGATTCCCGGGTGGCGGAGAATTCGGACCACGGCGGGGGCGGGTTTGACGCTTGCACCGGGCGATTCTGCGAGGGGGGTCGGAGAATTCCGCCCCAGGACCCTCTTGCTCTCTCCAGAAAGATTGTGAGTGCTGTATTTCTGAAACTACAGAGACATGAATGAAGTACAGTAAAAGCCTCAAACTGAAAACAAAGTTTGAAGAGGAGAATGTGCTAAAACCTACCACCTGAAACAAAAACTCTTATTTTCCTTTTACTTATGACTCTTTACTCCTTTCTTCACCTCTGTGTTTGTCTGTCTTGTATGTGTGTGTGTAGAGGGTGGGGAATTAGGAATGAGATAATAGTTAACCAGTTGTATTTGCTACATATTTCATTATAATTCATTATTGTTCTTGTTATAAATAAACACTAATTGGGTTTACATTTACAAACCTGGTGACTGTAATTAGTGGGCAGCCAAGGGCAAAGACTTTCTGAGAATTATTGGTTAATTCAACTGTGTTGCAATTCTGGGTCAGGGCCAGATAGATTGTTTCCAAGGCTACTGAAGGAGGTCAGGGAGGAGATAGCAGATGGTCTGAGGATGATTTTTCGGTGGACTGGAGAAATGCAAACGTGGTCCCATTGTTTAAAAAGGGATTGAATGAAATGCAAAACAATTATAGGCCGTTAGTCTTACATCAGTAGTGGGCAAATGACTAGAATCAATCGTGAGAGATAGGATTAACTGTCACATAGAAAGGCATGGACTAGTCAGCATGGATTTGTTAAAAGAAGGTCTTGCCTCACAAATATGATTGAATTCTTTGAGTAAGTGACAAGAAGGGTTGTTGAAGGTAATGCAGTGGATGTGGTGTACATGGATTTTAGCAAGGCGCTTGACAAAGTCCCACATGGCAGACTGGCCAAGAAAGTGAAAGTCCCTGGGATACAGGGCAAAAGTTGTCTTAGTGACAGGAAACAAAGGGTAATGTCAATGGCTGCCTTTTCAATTGGAAAGTTGTTTCAAGTGGTGTTCCACAGGGTTCGGTGTTGGGACCCTTACTGTTTATGTTATATATTAACGATTTGGACGTGAACATCGGGAGCAGGATTGGGAAATTTGCAGACAACACAAAGATTGGCCGAGTGGTGGACAGTGAAGAGAATAGCTCCAATCTCCAGAATGATATAGATAGAACATAGAACGATACAGCGCAGTACAGGCCCTTCGGCCCACGATGTTGCACCGACATGGGAAGTCAAAAACTAAAGGCCATCTAACCTACACTATGCCATTATCATCCATATGATTATCCAATAAACTTTTAAATGCCCTCAATGTTGGCGAGTTCACTACTGTTGCAGGTAGGGCATTCCACGGCCTCACCACTCTTTGCGTAGAAAACCTACCTCTGACCTCTGTCCTATATCTATTACCCCTCAATTTAAGGCTATGTCCCCTCGTGCTAGCCACCTCCATCCACGGGAGAAGGCTCTCACTGTCCACCCTATCTAACCCTCTGATCATTTTGTATGCTTCTATTAAGTCACCTCTTAACCTTCTTCTCTCTAACGAAAACAACCTCAAGTCCATCAGCCTTTCCTCATAAGATTTTCCCTCCATACCAGACAACATCCTGGTAAATCTCCTCTGCACCCGTTCCAAAGCTTCCACATCCTTCCTATAATGAGGCGACCAGAACTGTACGCAATACTCCAAATGCGGCCGTACCAGAGTTTTGTACAGCTGCAACATGACCTCATGGCTCCGGAACTCAATCCCTCTACCAATAAAGGCCAACACACCATAGGCCTTCTTCGCAACCCTATCAACCTGGGTAGCAACTTTCAGGGATCTATGTACATGGACACCGAGATCCCTCTGCTCATCCATACTACCAAGAATTTTACCATTAGCCAAATATTCCGCATTCCTGTTATTCTTTCCAAAGTGAATCACCTCACACTTCTCCACATTAAACTCCATTTGCCACCTCTGCAGCTTATCTATGTCCCTCTGTAACCTGCAACATCCTTCCGCACTGTCTACAACTCCACCGACTTTAGTGTCGTCTGCAAATTTACTCACCCAACCTTCTGCGCCCTCCTCTAGGTCATTTATAAAAATGACAAACAGCAACGGCCCCAGAACAGATCCTTGTGGTACGCCACTCGTAACTGAACTCCATTCTGAACATTTCCCATCAATTTCTTTCAACTAGCCAATTTCTGATCCACATCACTAAATCACCCTCAATCCCCAGCCTCCGTATTTTCTGCAATAGCCGACCGTGGGGAACCTTATCAAACGCTTTACTGAAATCCATATACACCACATCAACTGCTCTACCCTCGTCTACCTGTTCAGTCACCTTCTCAAAGAACTCGATAAGGTTTGTGAGGCATGACCTACCCTTCACAAAACCATGCTGACTATTCCTAATCATATTATTCCTATCTAGATGATTATAAATCGTATCTCTTATAATCCTCTCCAAGACTTTACCCACAACAGACGTGAGGCTCACTGGCCTATAGTTACCGGGGTTATCTCTACTCCCCCTCTTGAACAAAGGGACCACATTTTCTATCCTCCAGTGCTCTGGCACTATTCCTGTAGCCAATGATGACATAAAAATCAAAGCCAAAATCTCTTCCCTGGCTTCCCAGAGAATCCTAGGATAAATCCCATCAGGCCCCGGGGACCTATCTATTTTCACCTTGTCCAGAATTGCCAACACCTCTTCCCTACGCACCTCAATGCCATCTATTCTAATAGCCTGGGTCTCAGCATTCTCCTCCACAACATTATCTTTTTCCTGAATGAATACTGACGAAAAGTATTCATTTAGTATCTCGCTTATCTCCTCAGCCTCCACACACAACTTCCCACCACTGTCCTTGACTGGCCCTACTCTTACCCTAGTCATTCTTTTATTCCTGGCATACCTGTAGAAAGCTTTTGGGTTTTCCTTGATCCTACCTGCCAAAGACTTCTCATGTCCCCTCCTTGCTCGTCTTAGCTCTCTCTTTAGATCCTTCCTCACTTCCTGTAACTATCAAGCGCCCCAACTGAAACTTCACGCCTCATCTTCACATAGGCCTCCATGGATTGGTGGAGTGGGCAAAAAATGGCAGATGGAATTTAACACAGAGAAGTATGAGGTCATGCACTTAGGGATGTCAAACAGTAATAGGGAGTACACAACAAATGGGAATATACTAAGAGGGGTAGATGAAGTGAGAGATCTTGGTGTACAAGTACACAGGTCCCTAAAGACAGCAGTTCAAGTGGACAAGGTTGCTAAGAAAGTATTTGGAATGCTCTCCTTCACTGGCAGAGGTACAGAATATAAAGTAAGGATATAATGTTAGGATTATATAAGATGGTGGTGAGGCCACAACAAGAGTATTATGTGCAGTTCTGGTCACCACATTACAGGAAGGATGTAATTGCTCTTGAGAGAGTGCAGAGGAGATTTACAAGAATGTTGCCAGGGCTAGGAAAGCGTAGCTACGAGGAAAAGATTAGATAGGCTGTGGTTATTTTCTTTGAAACAAAGGCGGCTGAGAGGTGACTTAATTGAGGTGTACAAAATATGAGTGGAAGTGATAGAGTGAACAGGATAAAATTGTATCCCTTAGACGAAGAATTCTAGAACCAGGGGACATAGATTCAAGACAAGGAGGTAGAAAGTGTAGAGGGGACATGAGGAAGAACTTTTTTATGCAGAGGGTGGTGGGTGTCTGGAATTCATTGTCCAAGTTGGTGGTCACATAAAAGTCTTACAACACCAGGTTAAAGTCCAACATGTTCGTTTCAAACACTAGTTTTCAGAGAACTGCTCCTTCCTCGGGTGAACCAGTGCTCCGAAAGCTAGTGTTTGAAACGAACATGTTGGACTTTAACCTGGTGTTGTAAGACTGCTTACTGTGCTCACCCCAGTCCAACGCCGGCATCACCACAAGTTGGTGGTGGAGGCAGAGACCCTAAACTCTTTTCAAAAGTACCAGGACCTGCACCTTAAGTGCACTAACCTACATGGCCATGGACTGGGTGCAAGAAGGTGGGATTAGAAAGGGCATCTGGATATCCTTGGGTTGGCACAGACAAGATAGGCCAAATGGACTCCTTCTGTTCTGTAACTTTTCTATGATTCTAATTGACCGCGCACAAACCCAGGGTGTCGTAACAGTATGCAAAAATGGGTTCAAATCCTAGGACAGACAAATTAAAAATGAGGGTTATAGCAGCAAGAAAGGAGTTTAGGATTATAGAGTTTTACCAGAGAAACACTTTCAAATAAAAGTGTAAATTGAATAAAAATGTGTTTTGGACAGAGAAATGATTGAGGGACTTGGTGAGAGGTTGGAGAGGAGGGTTGAGGAATAATGGGAGATGTGGCTCAGTGGGTTTGATCAATTAAAAAGGGGTGGGTTTTTTCCTGTTCCTTATGTTGCAACATAATGAACTCAAGACACATTCCTGTTATGGACTGCAGCTCCAAGCCCAACATTCCAGCTGACAGACTCAGAGCCTTAGTCTCAATGTCTTGAATTCCAGTCAGTTAAATCACTTCCCATTTTGTGGAATTCCTGATCAATGCATAAACTATTGCCTAATTGTTGATGTTTTGATGCCTCAGCACTCCATGAGCAGATGATCAGTTGAATACCAGGTGTGCATGTGCCAATAAGCATGTGTTAAAACATTCCCTGATACATTTACTGTAAATCTGCTTGATCAGCAACCCATCCACTTGCTTAAACATTCCGTCCCTCCACCTATCGCCATCCTTGTTGGAATGTGTTACTAATTACAGCACTGCAAGAGCTTCTCAAATTAGTTCTACGATGGCACCTTCCAAATCCACAATGCACACCACCTACAAGGATAAAAGCAGCAGGTGTATAGGAACACCACTGTTGCCAATCAGCACCAGAGACGCAAATAATGTTACTCTTTTTAACTGGATACTGATATGACAGTTATTAATGATGATATTGCTTTTCAGAGTCGCCAGATATCAAATGATACCACCACAAGGTTTTACCGGATATCGATCAAAGACCAAACAACTAGTTTGTTAATTCAAGTTAATGATAGTTTATTTACACACAAAATTACTTCAACATGCAACATAAAACACTACAAGCTAAATTACACCTAACGCTACAACAACCTGTACTTAACTTCAGGCACCCGACTTTATGCAGAGGAACAAGACCTTTGTTCGGATCTTGCATGGCTGGGTCTGGAGAAGTGACTTTGTTTCTGCTGGGCTCATCCATCTGGTAGCGATCGTTGGTCTTGAACTTGTCTTCTGGTCGTGATGCTACACTTGGTTTTAGGCGTAGGTTGGGGCCAAGAGAGACCGAGCACCAGGGCCAAGAGAGACTGAACACATGGCAGTGCCTCTGAAGGGTAGTGGAGCTTTATTGGCCAATAAAGGGGCGGGTGCCTTGATGGTGGGACGTGTCCTGAGCGGTTATTGACCTTGGCTTTTTGGGCTCCCTGAGCAAAGGGGGTGCCGTCGTGAGTCTGTTTCTATATCTGTTACCTGAGTACAGGTCTTTTGTTCTGGAGAAATGGGCCATTAGAATGCAAAGTAGCTGGGTTTCGATAGCATCTAGTTATCTGAGTTGCCAATATACACAAGCTCTGAGCGTCTGAGTCCTGGGTTGACCATATTCCCATGATACTTTGCAAGTGGCCATATTTCCCAGGATCCTTTGTAAGTGGCCATCCCAGATGGCTACATCCCGTCCTTTTGATTCTGAACGCGAAGCGTGGTGGATCACACTGTTGATCCTCATCCATCCTTGGTGTGCCGGTTACCCTTGGTCAGGGACAGGTTCTACACTACTCTATCCTATGTTCTTGGAGCATTTACCTAATTTTATCAACACATCATAAATTCATAAACTCTAATATAAAATATCAAAAAGGAACTCATGTGCAATACAAAAGTTTTAAGAAATAAACAGCAGCATCACATCTCTACTTAATCTATTACAGTCATAGAAGAAGTACAATCTTTATATTTTGTCAGTGAAAAAGATTTAAAAGGTTTGTGGGGTTTGTTGGATTCCAAGGAAAGGGGCTTGGAGTGTGTATATCAGGGAGCGGGAGGCTCTCCTTCGCCATTTGCGGAGTCTAAGTGTCTGAACAACACTGCAGAGTTTGCTATTACCAAAAGGGCTTCTACTGTATAGGAAAGGGAATACCATTTTACGATGTTTTCGCACCATGTGGGGGTACCAGTGTTTATTTTCATGTGAGGTGTGGTGTCCATGCTAGGGGTCTCATATTGTATGGTCATGTCCGGGGCCGGTGGGGTGTGGGGTACAAAGGCTGTCAATGCGCGCAGTTGTAGGAGTCCAGCGATGATCTCAATGGAGGTATTCAGTCCTGTCTTCATCTTCTTTTTGTTCTTCGTATATTCCTGAGGTTGTAAGCATAATATCTGTTATTATCGTTGGTTAACATCTCGTTTTGTTTGTCTTTCTCTCTTCAACTTCAATTACCCATTAGAATCGTCACCACGTGTGACTCCCTCATTTTTTTTTTTGAAATAGCCATTTTAGAGACAAGACATCCGAAAACAAATTCTGTTTAAGTGCAAGGAATCCCGCCCCTTGTGGTCGATGCGGTGAGTGGGCGGACAATTTCTCCATCCAGGGTCTAGAGGTAGTTCACATATAGCAGCAAATGTGTAACAACCAAGTGTGTCAAACATGTAAATAGCAGTTGGGGTAGCGACCAAAGAGTCGCGGAAGGTAAAGAGTTGAGTGTGGCAAAAGGCATTCTTTAAACCACACTAAAGAGCAGATAAGGGGAAACAAAGACCTGCCAAGGACAGTAAGGAGTGTAAAGAACCATTCCAGATTACTTGAAGTGATCGAAGCATGAGGTGTGTATGGGCCGCAGCAGGACAAGAATGGGTGGGATTCCCTGGGTAGGGGCGGTGATCAGTGCTGTTGCTCCACTACCGAGCGTGGCTGACCGGATGTATTGGAGGTCCTCAGGCAGTGCGGGGATTAGTGCCGTTACTCCCTACCAGGGTGACCGAATGAGCGGAAGAATTTGTAACATATGAGATCCAACAATTTGTTCCTTTAACGGTCATTGGGCAGTAAATGGCGTCAGAAGAGTAACCATGACTGTATCAAGAAATTTTGTAACTGGCCGACATAATTAAAACCATGTAACAATAAGAAAGAAAGAAAGCGGGCAGGTTCCATCAGGAAAACAGGACACCATACTTCACATGCGGTTCCTTTTTCTCATCATCTGGACACCTAGTCAGACTCTGAGTCATCACCATCTCCCGGTTGCCAAACTCGTGCCTGTCGTTTCTATGCCGTGGCCGCGTGGGCAGTCGTGGGATCCGAATTGTCACTCCTTACTAATCGACAAGAGTTGTCACGGTGCCAATGGGGGGTTCATTTGTCATGAGGGGCATAGCTGAAAAGGGCAAATTTCTGTTGTCAGGCGGTGGCGATGGCTCTGGCTATGGCAGTGAAAGGAGGTACAGGGGGCCAAACATGTCCTGGTCGTGGTTCCAGGAATTGTCGTCCGAATCAAGCTCAAGGTGGAAAGGCCTACCTGTGGGCGGAGACAAGGTCGCGTCTGTGGGCGTGGATGCGCTATCCTGGCTGGAGGGTGGGCTGGTCGAAGTTGTCAATGGGGGGGGCTGAATCGTCTGCCATTGCTAGGGAGATGTGGTGGGAGTGGCTACATTGGGCTCCATAAACTTTAAACTGGTTAATATGGAACCAACCTGTTTTTCCATTGGGGTACGTTATTTTGTACACAGAGGGGTTCACTTTATCCAAAATGGAGTAGGGTCCTGCGAATTTAGGGATGAGATACGAACTGGGATTATACAGGAAACCATCACTTGTTGACCGACTGTATAGTCTACTGGGTGGACAGTTTTATCAAAGCAGGCCTTACAGCTGCAGCGAGCTGGGTTGCTTTAATATTTCCGTGAGTTGTTGGACTGCTTTTTTGTGGGTGAGGGCTGTGACTGAGGGGCTGGCCAAATCAAGTCAGAATAAATATTCAGATCCTTTCATGGGTCGTCTGGTCATGAGGGTGTGGGAGTGAATCCTGTGGAACTTGATACTGTGTTCCTACTAAACATAAGGGCGAATGGGAAACTATGTCCCATGTGGTGTTATGCTGTTGCACCATTTCCTAATTGTCGCTTTAGGGTCTGATTCATATGTTCCACAATATTGCTGGATTGGGGGTGGTAAGCAATGTTGATTTTTGTTTTATTCCAAAATCGTTAGGACATTCTGCATTACTCTGCCGGTGAAATGGGAACCTTGGTCTGCTTCAATGCTGCGGGGGAGTCCCCAGCGTGTAAATATCGCTGTGTTAAGATCTTGGTTGTTGCCTTAGCGTGTTTGTCCTGAGGGAAATGCTTCCATCCATTTTGTGAAGGTGTCGATTACTACCAACACATATTAAAACCATTTCTGCAGGGGGGGAGGGGACCAATGTAATCGAGCTGTAAATTCATCCATGGGCCATTAACAGGTCGGGTGTGTCTTAATTGTCCTTTCCTGGAGTACCTTTCAGGATTATTCTGTACGCAGATTAAACAATTCTCAACATTATGCGTGATGTCTGCTTTTAAAATCGGGACACCAGCACAAAGGTCTTAGTGGGCAATGGTGGTTTCTATCCCCTGATGTCCGTGTCCATCATGAAACTGGTAAATTATCTGGTTTCTGTCCTGGGTGGGGACCACATAAATTCCTTTCTTTAAAATTATATTGTCCTGTACCGTCAGTGAGTCCTTGAATTTGTCGTAGGGGGCTGGGTAGTTCCGTCTAAAACTTGCTTAAGAGTGTTGTCTGCCTTTTGGGCCTGGGCTAATCTTCGATATTGGTCTGTGAAACTTGGACTGCGTGTATCAGTTCACTCTCGGGGGGTTGCCAAAAGTGATCATGTTGTGATCCTGCCTTTGCTAAGGCATCTGCCTTTACGTTACCGAGTGGGGTGGAAACAATGATGGCTTCTGTCTTTGATTTGCCATATGTGCGGTCTTTTGCTGTCTCAAGAATATGCTTCAATAATGGGACTGAGGGTAGGAGTTTACCATCAGCGGATATGAATCCTCTAGATTCCCACAGGGACAGGAATTCTGTCAAACTATGCAGACATATAAACTGTCCGAATATATACCTGCGGGGGTCAGGAAAGAATCTGGGGTGCTGCTATTGCTGCTCATTCGGCCGCTTGTGATCCTAAGTGGCCTGACAATTTTAAGACATTTCCTCTAAATGCACGTCCCTGTGCGTCTTCCACATAAATACCGCATCCTGTTATTCTTTTTCCATTGTCAATGGTGGAGGGACCATCTACATAAATTTTAAAGAGTTATCCGTGGTCGGGGGATTCTGTGTTCTGATGCCTGCTCATAGTGGGTAGTGATTTTGGAATAAAGGGTCCTGTGTGGTGTTTGGCTGCAATGATCTGGCACTCATGTGGGGTTCCTTCATACTGCAGGTTGTCCACTAAAAATGTGTGGTCTTTGTCCGTTTAACTGTGATGTCCCTTCCTTGTAATAACAGTATCCAGCGAGCTGCTCTGATCTGGCTACCTGAAACCATCCTTTAACCTTCCATCTAACAGTAGCTGCGTTGGGGTATGCTCGGTTAAAATCGTTACGGGATTGACGACTTACTCCTACAGACGGACACAATGGAAGAGCATGTTAAGCTTCTTTCCGAATTTTTAGGTCTCTTACAATCAATTGGATGCAAAGTCAACCCGAAAAAAGCCCAGATTCTGAAAGAAAAGGTCCCTTACTTAGGTACCATGATCACATACGGGAAAAGAGTGATCGAACAGAAACAGAAATAGTTAAATTGCCCCTGCTCCACAATGTCACTGCACTACGATCATTCTTAGGATTAGTTGGGTATTGTAGAAACCATGTGGATGGTTTGTCACAAAGCAGCCCCACTTTCAGAACTCCTTAAAAAGAACGCCCCAGGGGAATGGCTTCCTCAGCATACGGTGGAAAATATGCGAAATATTGAACTGCCCAAAATACTGCGAGCAAGTGCCGTTCGCAGGCTGAAAAAACCTTGCCCTACAGGATCCAAAACTCGTGAGGCATAGGCTACGGGTCCTAAACAGTCATGTCTTTCCTGTAGTAGTACTGCAGAGAGGGTTCGGTCGGTGGTTGCTACTTCTATGGCGTAGGGAGAGTGTGGGTCTGGTACCTGCAAAGCGGGAGCTGTGCCTAGGGTGCGTTTTAATTCATCAATGGCGTCCGTGTGCTGAGGAAGCCATTCCCATGGGGCGTTCTTTTAAGGAGTTCTGAAAGTGGGGCTGCTTTGTGGCAAAACCATCCACATGGTTCATACAATACCCAACTAATCCTAAGAATTTCAGTTTGACGGAAATTTTAAAATATGCCAACTCCCCCAATAGTTTCTTGCGCCGACACATCATACAGTAAGGTTGAGCTTGTAGATCTGTTGCCAATTTCAAAACCTGCTGCTTAGATATGTACAGCGATAATCTCCATTCCTGAGACTAAATGTTGACACCAGGGCAAGATTCACGGGCTTCCATGACAGCAAAACAGGCACCGCACCAATTCAACGTCCATTGAAGGGCTAGCACCAGCGCCACGTGAAACACAATTGATTCCAATGAGAAATGGTGCAGGATTCGCTGGATTCGCGGTTGACACTCAGGAAGCTGACAAGCTGCAGGCACATATACACACTTCACTCCCACACACTCATCCTACCCAACACGATGCATGGTTGCCTTGCAGGCAATGGTGTTCCCTGCCCTCCACCTTGGCCTCAGAGCCCATCTCCTGGCCACCCCCGCTACTCCCCCCAGCCCTGGCAAAAGCCCCGACCAGCGGCACGACCTGTCAATAAACTATGGTGATGTTGCCGACACTTTCCGTAGCCCTCCCTCTCTCCCTCAGCAGCCAAGGCGCCTGTTTCACGATATTTTAAGCACAAGTGAACCTCACCTTCGGGAATTCGTCCCCGTTGAGATGGAGCATCACAGAGGCCTCGGAGAATACCGGGTGAGACCCGTTAATGATATGTCACGGGTGTTTGCTGTACGTGCAGATTAGAACGTATTTTTGCCGCTGTCGAGGCACCGGAGAATTGCAATTTTGCCTGAAACCAGCACTCGCCACGATTTCGGCATCAAAACCGATTCTCTGCCCAATCGCGATTCCGGAATCAGCTGATGGAGAATCCGCCGGAGTTTGTCTCATAAGGGTTACTGCAGTGCCCCCTGTAGTTAATAACACATTCCAGCCAGGATGTGCCACAAGTGGAGGGAATTAACATTTAAGCCAGTGAATGAGTTGTCATCAAGCAGACTGACAGTAGGTATCTCAGCAGAGAACTTTTCAACTTTTTAATAGGCTAAGTAGGCACATCCAAACCTGGTATGCAACTGATTGTCAGTGCATGAGGTGCGAAGGCATCAGTACATCAACAATTAGGTAGAGATTAATTCTCATGGAATTGAAGGCAAATTATTGACCTGGTAAGGAAATTGGCTGAGCTATAGTAAACAGAGTGAAGATAGTGGGGTATCCCGCAAAGAACTTTGTTGGGAACTCAACGTATTCATGAACATCTTAGATGATGGGATAGAAAGCCACATATCTGAATTTGCCGATGGCACAAATGTAGGTGACATTGTAAGCAATGTGTATGGAGTAAAAAATTATATTGATATATTGTTAGTTTAAGTTAAGGGCCAAAAATGAGGTGAATAAATCTCACTGTACTTCGATACATGTGACAATAAATCAAATCAAATCAAAATAGGCAAATGTGAGGGCATCCACTTTGGACCTATAAAGGTCAAAGCAGTTGAGGTTCTCTCAATTACGACACGAAAGTTAGGTCAGTAATCAAAGGCTTTAATAAGCAGTGAACAATGGCAGCCTCCATGAGAAGTGTGCTCGCAAAATGGAGTCTCATCTTAAGTACTGTTTCCCAGGGGGCGTAGCCAGAGGCGGAGTCCCCCAAGGTTCCAAGCCTCTTAAAGGGGCAATGTATTCCGATCATCACAAGCCTCTTAAAGGGGCAAGGTATTCCGATCATCACATTCACCCCCTGTTTAAAAAAAACATAGTCCGTCGGGGATGAAGTGTTTTTAAATTATAAGTTCAGTCTTTGTGGTGGTCTGATAGTCCGTGCTGACTTTCGCCGCTCCGGTGGTGGCGCCGTGGATGCGGTAGGTTCCGATGGTGGTCTATCCGGGAGCACGGTTGACTGAAGCTTTGTCCGCCTTGGAGAGGGGGGGTATCAGGAGTGATTAGGGTGGTCGGTGTCGGCTGGGGGGCAGGGGGCGCTATGGAGGGGCCGCTGTCGAAGTCGGCATTCAGTGTAGGGCCGGGAGCGTTGGTAGAAGGGGGGGGGGTCGGTGGGAGGATCGATGGAGTCGGTGGGAGAGCCAGCGGGTGCCAGGTCTCGCAGGGAGACAGTATCCTGCCTGCCATCGGGGTGCTCGACGTAGGCATAACGAGGGTTTGCGTGCAGCAGGTGGACCCTCTCGACTATTGCATCCGTTTTAGGGCTCCTCACATGCCTCCGGAGTAGGACTGGACCCGGAGTCGTCAGCCAGGGTGGAAGCGAGACTCCAGAGGTGGACTTCCTGGGGAAGACAAACAAACGATTGTGAGGGGTCTCGTTCGTGGCCGTACAGAGGAGCGACCTAATGGAGTGCAGGGCATCGGGTAGGACCTCCTGCCAGCGGGCGATAGGGAGACTCCTTGACCGTAGGGCTAGGAGGACAGCCTTCCAAACTGTCGCGTTCTCCCTCTCCACTTGCCCGTTTCCCCGCGGGTTATAGCTCGTCGTCCTGCTCGAGGCGATGCCCTTGCTGAGCAGGTACCGACGCAGCTCATCGCTCATGAACGATGTACCCCGGTCGCTGTGGATATAAGCGGGGAAACCAAACAGAGCGAAGATGCTGCGCAGTGCCTTGATCACGGAGGCCGAGGTAGTATCGGGGCAGGGGACAGCAAAAGGGAAGCGGGAGAATTCATCGATGACGGTGAGGAAATAGATGTTGCGGTTGTTGGACGGGAGAGGCCCTTTGAAGTCCACGCTTAGTCGCTCAAAGGACCCAGAGGCTTTTATCAGGCGGGCCTTGTCTGGTCGATAGAACTGCGGTTTGCATTCTGCACAGATCTGGCATGCCTTAGTCATGGTCTTGACCTCCCCTGTGGAGTAGGGCAGGTTGCGGGACTTGATGAAGTGGGCAAGCCGGGTGACCCCCGGGTGGCAGAGGTCATCGTGGATGGCTCTCAGGCGGTCCAATTGCACGTTGGCGCACGTGCCGCGAGACAGGGCATCTGGGGACTCGTTGAGCTTCCCCGGGCGATATTTAATATCGTACGTATAGGTGGAGAGCTCTATTCTCCACCTCAGAATCTTGTCGTTCTTTATTTTGCCCCGTTGTGCGTTATCGAACATAAAGGCGACCGACCGTTGGTCGGTGATGAGGGTGAACCTCCTACCAGCTAGGTAGTGCCTCCAGTGTCGCACGGCCTCCACTATGGCTTGTGCCTCTTTCTCGACTGCAGAGTGTCGAATTTCCGAGGCGTTGAGGGTTCGGGAGAAGAACGCTACTGGTCTGCCCGCTTGGTTGAGGGTAGCAGCCAGGGCGACGTCTGATGCATCGCTTTCTATTTGAAAGGGGATGGCTTCGTCCACCGCGTGCATGGCGGCCTTGATGATGCCGGCCTTGATACGGTTGAAAGCCGACTGGGCCTCATCCGTCAGAGGAAAAACCGTGGTCTTAATGAGTGGCCGGGCTTTGTCCCCATATCTGGGGACCCACTGGGTGTAATAGGAGAAAAGCCCCAAGCACCGTTTGAGTGCCTTGAGGCTACGGGGGAGGGGGAGTTCCTTAAGGGGACGCATGCGGTCGGGGTCCGGGCCTAGGACCCCGTTCTCCACGACGTAGCCGAGGATGGCGAGCCGGGTTGTGTGGAACACGCATTTCTCTTTGTTGTAGGTGAGGTTGAGGGCCCGGGCAGTCTGGAGGAACTTCCTCAGGTTTGCGTCGTGGTCCTGCTGGTCATGGCCGCAGATGGTGACGTTGTCCAAGTACGGGAAGGTCGCCCGTAAGCCGTACTGGTCCACCATTTGATCCATCGCCCTCTGGAAAACGGAGAACTCCGTTTGTAACACCAAAGGGTACCCTGAGGAAGTGAAACAGCCGACCGGCTGCTTCAAAAGCCGTGTAGGGGCGGTCCTCTGAGCGAATAGGGAGTTGGTGGTAGGCCGATTTGAGGTCAACCGTGGAGAATACCCGATACTGGGCAATTTGGGTCACCATTTCAGCTATTCGGGGAAGTGGGTACGCATCGAGTTGTGTGAAGCGGTTTATTGTCTGGCTATAATCCACAACCATGCGTTGCTTTTCCCCGGAGCGGACTACTAATACCTGGGGCCCTCCAAGGGCTGTTGCTGGCCTCTATGACCCCCTCTTTTAGTAGCCGCTGAACCTCCGACTTGATGAAAGTCAAGTCTTGGGTACTGTACCGGCGACTCTTGGTGGCGATGGGCTTACAGTCGGGAGTGAGGTTCGCGAAGAGGCGGGGTGGCGCAACTTTGAGTGTCGCCAGGCTGCAGACTGTGAGTGGGGGCAGGGGTCCGCCGAACTTCAGTGTCAGGCTCCAGTGGCTGCACTGAAAGTCGAGGCCGAGCAGCAGGGGGGCGCAGAGTTGAGGAAAAATGTACAGTTTAAAACGGGAGTATTTCGCGCCTTGAATTGTGAGGTCAGCGACACAATACCCCGTGATTGAACCAAATGGGACCCTGAGGCGAGGGCGATAGTTTGGGAGGCGGGATGGGTGCGCAGGGAGCAGCGCCTTACCGTGTCTGGGTGGCAGGGCCGGCTCAAGGCACCGGCAACTCGGGCAGTCACCCGGGGCGCCATGTGCTAGGGGGCGCCAGAGACTCGGGTCCCGCGCATGCGCAGTTGAAACCGGTGCCAACCAGCGCATGCGCGGTGGCCGCCCTCCCCCCGGGCGGCCCCCCCCGACTAGGTCCGCTCCCCCGCCCCCTCGGTCCCCCCCCCCGCATCCCCCTCGGGTCCGCCCCCCCCGCCCTCGGTCCGCCCCCCCTCCTCGGGTCTGCCGCCACCCCCTCGGGTCCCGCCCCCCCCCGCCACCCCCTCGGGTCCGCCCCCACCGCCACCCCCTCGGGTCCGCCCCCCCTCGGGCCCGCCCCCCCCCGCCTCCCCTTCGGCCCCGCCCCCCCCGCCTCCCCCTCGGCCCCGCCCCCCGCCTCCCCCACGGCCCCGCCTCCCCCTCGGCCCGACCCCGCCCCCTCCGCCTCCCCCTCAGCCCCGCCCCCCAAGGGCGCCGAAGTTCAGCTTGCCCGGGGCGCCAGCAACCCTAGGGCCGGCGCTGCTGGGTGGATAAAGCTCTCCGTTCTCCCGGAGTCTAACAGGCAGGGAGTGTCTTGGCCGTTGATTCGCACCCGCATCATCGAGTTTCGCAGGTGTTTCGGCCGTGATTGATCAAGCGTGATCGCTCCTAGGTACGGGCCGTCAGAGTCGGACTCACAAAATGGCCGCCCGGAGTCACAAGATGGCCGCCGGTCGCACGTGTCGGGTTTCGAAGATGGCCGCCGCCAAGATGGCCGCTCCCATGACTCGCACGAGGTCAATGACGCATCAGAAGTGGGCGTGTCTGGCCGCAGTACAGCCGCGTTGCGGGGTCTGTGAGGCCGGGAGCTTGATTTCTGGGCCCGGTGAGACTTTTGTTTGTGGCCTTTGGGCCCAGCCAGGCAGACTTTCGCGAAGTGCCCTTTCTTCCCGCAGTCGTTGCAGGTTGCGGATCGGGCCGGACAACGCTGACGTGGGTGCTGGCCTTGCCCACAGAAATAGCATGGGGAGCCCCGGAGTGAGTGGATCGACGCGTGGCACAGGCCTGTAGCGTGGCCGAGTCTGGAGGGGATCGAGAGGGATTCGTAAGGTCCGCGGAGTACGTACGGAGATTACGGTGGGCCGTTTCGAGAGAAAAAGCCGAGCGTTACCGTGCCTTGGAGATCCTTCGCCCCGTCTTCTAGGAACCGCTGCCGGATGTACGATGACCTGATGCCAGACACAAGGGCATCGCGGATGTGTAAGTCCCTGTGTTCTTCAGCCGTCACTGCTTTGTGGTCGCAGTTCCTCGCGAGCGCGGTGAGTCTTTCCACGAACTCGTCCAGCATTTCCCCGGAGCGCTGGCTGCAGGTCGAGAGCAAATGCCTGGCATGTACCTCATTGGTAGTCTTTATGAAGCGTTTCTTCAATATTTCGATCGCCGCCTCATAGGTCGTAGCGGTTTCAATCATGGCAAAGATTCGGTGGCTCACCCGGCCATGTAGGAAGCGCAGCTTGCGAGCGCTGTCGACATCAGACGGTGAGGAGTCCAAATAATCCTCAAAACACCGGAGCCAATGTTTAAAGATTTCCGAGACTTCAGGCGTCCTGCCTTCCAGGTTGAGTCTCTCTGGTTTCAGACCGCTGTCCATCTTGATGTGCACTGCTTATTAAATTGAGGCTCTCTCAATTACGACACGAAAGTTAGGTCAGTAATCAAAGGCTTAATAAGCAGTGAACAATGGCAGCCTCCATGAGAAGTGTGCTCGCAAAATGGAGTCTCATCTTAAGTAGTTTCCCAGGGGGCGTAGCCAGAGGCGGAGTCCCCCAAGGTTCCAAGCCTCTTAAAGGGGCAATGTATTCCGATCATCACAAGCCTCTTAAAGGGGCAAGGTATTCCGATCATCACAGCAGTATATTTTTTAATGGCGAAAAGGAATGAATAGTGGAGATCCAAAGAGACTTGAGGGTCCAAGTACACATTAAAATGTCATGAACAGGTACAGAAAATAATCAGAAAGCCTAATGGAATGCTGATCTTTGTAGCTAAATGACTAGAACACAAGGGAGTAGAAATCGTGTTTCAGCTATACAAAGCCATGATTGAACAACATCTGGAGTATTATCAGCAGTTCTACACCACACCTCATGAAGAATGTATATGACTTGGAGGGAGAGTAGTGCAGATTTATCAGAATGATACCTGGAGCACGTTTCAGAGACCGTTGTGCCTAGTTCGGATTGGGGTGTGCTAGATAAATAGCGGGAGAGGGCAAATCTGGATTAGTGACGGACACAAACCATTTTGTGATTCATCTGGCCCACTCCCGATGACAAGTTCTGGATCAGGCCCAAAAACGATTATCATTAACCCTCATTTGCATTCATTTCAATCTCATTAACAAGATTGAAGTGAAATGCAGCGACCTCCCAGGAATTAACCGACACCCCAGAGGGAAGTCATATGGGCATTGTTTAGTACTCCTTTTCAAAAACAGAAACCTGGCATAATGGCTACTGAGTAGCCATTTCCATTTTGCAACATACAACTCAAGGGCACCAGAGCTGCTGCCCCAATGCTCGGGAGGGGGGTTGGGCTTGTTTGGGGGTTGAAACGCTCCAGGTTGGGGATCGCCCCTGGGCCTGGGGGAATGAGGGGCTTTAAGTCTGTGAGGCCTTCAAGCCATCTTTAAATATTGTGGAGACACATAACAGGGGCAACTACACCTGCAGCCTGTCTGTCCTACCAGACCCATTCAGGACAGAGCCCTGCTGCAGCTTCTATCCTGAAATACAATTTCACTCCCTTTGACTGTGAGCAGCATCTAGCTTCGTATGTGAAGGCTATTTCATGAGGAATTAACCTTGTTAGTTGTGATAGCACCTCATGCTCCTTAACTCTCAAATGCCTCCTCGAGGGCACAAACGTCATGCCCCAGAAAATAATTGGTGCATTGCATTTGCAGCAAACTTTGATTCCTGAACAGTGTGTCTGAACTCTAGGAGCATCAGCATCATAACAGCAGCTGCCAACAATCAAACACTAAATAGCAGGGCTTTAGCACTGTGAATCTGCAATCTCTCATGACCAAAGGGTAATGTACTGGAAGGGTCCTTCCTGTTGGTTTCTGTTTATTCCTGTTCATTCCTTTATTTCCCCTTTCTTTTATTTTTGCCATTATATTTTTGATCTATGTGTCTTTAATGAAAGTGGGCTGTGCCTTTCATTTTGAGTAGAGATTTAAGCTATTTTAGTCTGGTGATTGGAGATTGGCTGCCCCAGTAATGACCTGGTCTGATTTACGTGGCTGGTGGCCAATTAATTGGTCCAGAAGGCGGTGATCTGCCAGGTAACAGGTAGTGATTAGATATTATCCTTCTGGAATGTTTCTCAAAGTCATGAGATTCCATTTAGTCTCACTTTTGGTTCTGCAATCTGGGTGGAGGATTACAACTAGTTAACTCTCAAAAAGAGCCAGCTAAACTCTCTTCATAAGGCCACTGAGAGGGCTGATTATCTCTCCAGTAGTGTCAGGGCCCTATTCTCTCAAGGCTGTAATAATAATAATCTTTATTGTCACAAGTAGGCTTACATTAACACTGCAATGAAGTTACCTTGAAAAGCCCCTAGTCGCCACATTCCGGCATCTGTTCGGATAAAAAAGGGGCTGGTATAGCATAGTGAGCTAAATATCTGGCTTCCAAGGCAGAACAATGCTATCAGCGCGGGTTCAATTCCCGTACCGGCCTCCCCGAACAGGCACCAGAATATGGTGACTAGGGGCTTTTCACAGTAACTTCATTGAAGCCTACTTGTGACAATAAGTGATTATTATTATTACACAGAGGGAGAATTCAGAATGCCCAAATTACCTAACAGCACGTCTTTCGGGACTTGTGGGAGGAAACCGGAGCACTCAGAGGAAACCCACGCAGACACAGGGAGAACGTGCAGACTCCGCACAGACAGTGACCCAAGCCGGGAATTGAACCTGGGACACTGGCGCTGTGAAGCACAGTGCCAACCACTGTGCTGCCGTGCCATCCAGCAAAGGCTTGAAATCGAACCCCAAGCTGAAGACAAAGTTTGATGTGAGACAAAGTGTCCCAAGAAAGAAATAGGCCTGAATGTTAACCTTTAAGGTCCAGTTTGACAAGAACTAAAGTGACTCTCTGGAAGGCCTGCTGCCTGTAAGTACCATACCAAATGCATTACTCTGTCAGAAGGCTATCACCAGCTGTAAATCAGAGTCTTTGATCAACCTGTGAGGGAAGCCTGCTACAGAACCACCATTGGAAGCAAAGACTCTTTCTTGTCTGTTGACCTAATCCTTATTATTTTTATCCTTCTCCCCCCACCCCCATCCTCTGTGTTTGTCTGTCTGGTGTTTGTTGGAGAGGGTGGGACAATTAAAGGGGGTAGTTGGTTAGTTTGTTGCTATTCCATTACATTCATGGCATATTTCACCATTAATCTTGTTACAAATGAAGCGTGTTTCAATTACAAATCTGGTCCTAAAGCAGCCAAGGGCCAAAGATTTCAGGTATTTGTATAAGAATGATTGGTTATTGCACTTGTTTGTGACTCCGGGATGAGTGGGACTGGAATTGACCATGCACTTGCCCAAGGTGCCATAACAGCAGGAATGAGCGACGGGCAGCTGAGCACAGCCTCCCTAATGTTCCCAGCTGTGGTCCGGGGTCTAGGGGATGAGTGTGCAGAGCAAGGTTTGCCAACACAAATGGCTCACTGAATGGCACTCTGAGAGAAGGGCAAGGGTGGGGAAGGCTTGGGGAATTTGAGGATCCTGGGGTGGAAGGGCTACTGACTGTTGGTCTCTCTCCTTCTCCAATTTCTTCCAGATAAACCTATGTTTGATGGGGTCAATCCCGCGGAGGCTGTCCTCACGTTGCTTGTGGCAGCCAAGGTGGGCAGACGTCATAGAAGGCAGCAGCGACCACGTAGAGTTGAGTTGGCACCCCATGTGCAGGGGGCCGCTGCACACCCTGAAGACCCAGTTGCCCATCAGGCTGAGGAGGGACCCAGAAGGGTTTGCCAGTAATGGCCCAAGGTGTACAGGCGCCGTTTGGTATTTAATGAGATGACGGGCACGATGTGCCACAGAAGACACCGTCTCAACAAAGAGACGCAGCCATGGGATCCTGTGGAGAAGGAGGACACGAAGGTCACTGCAGTCCTAAACTTTTATGCCATCTTCACAGGTGCATCCGGAAGTGACGAATGCTCTGTATGCCTGGGCATCAGACAATATCACCTTTGACCTAGACCAGGCCCATCAAGATGTCAAGGTTGCAGGATTTGCCACTATCGCCAGGATGTCCCAGCGATCGATGGCATGCATGTTGTCCTGCGAGCACCGTGGCATCAGCGAGTGCCCTATATTAAAAGGAAGGGGGTCCACTCTCTGACTGACCTGATCGTGTGACCACCTCCTCCGAATCATGCACAAGTGTGCCTACTAACCTGGGAGCAAGCATGACAGCTACATCTTGAGGCACATGGAGATTCCTGGTGTCTTTGAGGACCACCCCAGGATGACAGGTTGGCTCGTGGGAGACAAGGGATATCCACTGCAGTAATAGCTGATGACGCTGCTGTGGAGGCCTGAGATCGAGGCGAAGACCGATACAATGAGGCCCTGGTTACGACCCGTGCTATCATTGAGTGCTGCATTGGGCTGCTGACGATGCGGTTCCGATGCCCTAACCGCTCTGGCAGTGCCTTGCCATACACTCCCCGGAGGGTATCCCGCTTTGTGGTGGTCTGTTGTGCCCTCTACAATCTGGCACACCAGTGGGGCGACATTCTGGAGGAGGCGGTGGAGCAGGTGGAGGGACATCCGGCCTTGACCAAGCAAGAGGAAGAGGCGGTCCAGGAGAGTGCTGGAGGATGAGCCCAAGGAGGAGCCGGAGGATGGAGAACATGCGGCAACAAGGTTCCAACGTGCCAGGAGGACCAGGGAGGCCCTTATCATCTCCAGATTCTCCTAGGATGAGGTTGTGTCCGACAGCTGAGCCCGCTCCCTATTTCACTCCTTACCTCCCCCATTTCCCTCCCTGCGCCAAAACCCCTTCACCTACCCCCTTTTCCCTCCTTCTTCCCATTTCCCTCCACAACTTCACCCTTTTCCCCCCTCCAAGGGACTGGGCAACATCACTCCAGGCTGATGGGCCTGTGTTGACACTGTCAGTGCGTCACCATACAAGAGTGATGAATACTCGCTGTGAAGCTAGCTAGCTCTGGTGCTCCTCAGTTTCTGCTAAAGTCTGACTCCTGTCTTTCTGCTGACAGCGCTCACCCATCCATCCTCTGAGCAGGGTCTGCATCGGGAGCTTTTGATCTTGGACAACTGTGTCCGGAGGCCGGGGTTTGGGAGGAACGGGGGGGGGGGGGGGGGGGGGGGGCAACAGAGGGGCGAAACGTTCAGGCAGGCCCGCTGTGAAGATGAACATGACAGCGGCTTCACATGGATGAGGCGAACATGTTTTAATACTGAACATTTTACTGTGACAGATTTTCATTCCCCTAGCTACAGATAGTGACCACCCCCACCCCCCCCCCCCCCCCCCCCCCACCCCCCACCACCACTGTCCACTCAGCTCCCCTCACTCTCTCCATGGTCTTTTGTATTCTATTGCTACGTCGAGGTGTCCCCAGATTGCACATCAGAGATGTAGGCAGCCTGCTGCCTTCTGTACCTTGTGGCCTTTGATGCCCTTGGCAGAGTTCTCTGGAAGGCCTGGAGCGGGGGGCACTGGCCATGTCACCCGCATCACTGGTGTTGTTGTGCCAACCCTGTTCTGCACCTTTGAGATGCACCAGAGGGGGGATTTGGAATAATTGGAGACCACCATAGTCTCCTTGGTGGCTCCGGGTTGGCCTCCAGCACTTCCTCCTCCTTGGCAGTGCCTGGAGGGCCCTGAGGGACTCCTTGGGATGAAGGGGCAAGTAGAGTGGGCTCCAGAGGCCTCTGAGTCATCTGGCATTGCCAGTCCTGAAGTCTCCTCATTGTTTGCACCATGGTGTTGACGTCCTCAGCAATGCTGCTCAGTAAATGGGCCACACTCTGCAGTGCTTCGACAATGTCCACCTACATCTGGGACACGTCCCTCAGTGACTGGGACATGATTTACAGGCCCTCAGCCATGATCATCACAGACTGAGCCATGCCTTGGACACTACCCCAGTCAAGACGCGGACTTTGTGCTCCAGGGTTTCCACTGCACTCGTCACCCAAGCAGTGTTGACCTGGGTGCCACACATTGTCGGCATCATCTCCTGCACCTGCAGCCTTTGGGAGTCCTCCACTCGGCCTTGCAGTCACTGGAATGTCACTGACACACCTTCCTGAATATTACAGTTATGTCCTACCATCTGCATCAGTTCTGGGGAAACCTTGTCTTGAAGCTCGGCATCTGGCTGGAATCAGCTGTGATCTGAGATCCAGCAGATGTCTGACATCCCTTGGATGTTCCTGCCTCCACCTGATGTGTATCAGCAACTGTGTGGTGCTCACCAGATTGTGCACCAGAAGCTTGTCCACTAATGTTGCCCATCGAGGTATGTCCCTCAGCACTGGTGGAAGGTGCAGGTGATAGCTGTGAAGCCTCACCGGTGATCTGCTCGGAGGTAGTCTCTTGGGTGTTGGTGTGAGGATGGCTCTGGATGGTCTGGCTTCATCAGATGGATATCCTGGAGACAATGAAAATGTGGCCAGTGAGAGGGAATTACATTTTGTCTGAAATAAACAACTCACTTGAGGCAAGTCATCTGGGTGAAGGGGCAGTGGATCCTCACCTTCTGGCACAGGCCAACCCCGCTGATGGTGACTGCTCTCCTCCTTGGGCACCCCCACGATTTCCAGGGCCCATTCCTCATAGGGGTGAGGACTTAAATTTCAGGATTCCGGCCCCCCATTTTTGTCCTTTCCTGTTTATTATGGGCTATCTTCTCCAGCGGGGACAAAGGGGGCATTGTGAGCCACTCAATTGATTGGTCACTGGGGTCTATAGCAGGTGACAGGTGCGTGCACCACACCTTGACATGAAGGGGTTTTGCTGCTGGATCGATTGTGGAGGGAGGGGGGTGTAGTGAATTTGAGGGTGGCAGGCGGAACTTCTACCAGCAGAGAGGTGGTAACTTACCCTTGCAGCTCGTCTTCTTTCCACATTGGACAGCGGTCGTCCTTGTCATGCTGCCGCACTGACAGCTGCTGCCATTGCCTCCCAGGTGGCGTTGATGGTTTTGATAAGAATCCCTGGCCATCTGACCCCCTCAGGGGAACAGAGTCCCCCGTCTCTCATCCACAGCATTGAGAAGCCTTGTGAGGTCGACATCCCCAAAGCGAGGAGCGGGGCTGAGTGCTGCCATGCTTGTGTGTTGACTGGGGGTGACTGATGACTGGTGAGGGAGCGCTTAAAAGCAGCTCAACCTTGTTAGCGACAACTGTTGAGCTGCGAGTCGGGCGAATTAGATGGTGAAAGAGCTAGTAATGGTGAGAATCTCGTGGGGGCTCATGTTTGGCACTAAGTGCCGTTGAATAAGGGCCGTGATCTTGCCAATGCATTTTTTTACGTTAAGTCATGCTCGTAGTCTCGAAGAGTTCAATTACAAGGAATAATTACCCAATCTAGGGTTGTAGTCCCTGGAATTTAGAAGATTCGCTCCTTTCCCCACGGAAAAGGGTGATGAACGAATCTTCCCTCCTTTGGTTTTCTCCCCTTCTCTTCAGGATACACTGATTTTTGCTGGAATATGCAAACTTTGTGCACTTGACCCTAAAGGTAATTTTTCTTGTGTAAGGCAAGATAGTGAGTGCCAGCAGAGTATTTGGCCATTGGAGCATCACCCTTGTGTTCATCTGATACTGACCACCGTGCACTTAGATCTATTCAATCAACACAGATGGGACCTGGGAATAGTGATTGCAGATGATACTAGATTGGTGGAGTTGCAGATAGCGAGGGGGACTGTCAGAGAATACAGCAAAATATAGATAGATTGGAGAATTGGGCAGAGAAATGGCAGATGGAGTTCAATCCAGGCAAATGTGAGGTGATGCATTTTGGAAGATTCAATTCAAGAGCGGACTATACGGTCAATGTACAGAGAGATCTGGGAGTTCAGGTCCATTGTACCCTGAAGGTGGCAACGCAGGTCGATAGAGTGGTCAAGAAGGCATACAGCATGCTTGCCTTCATGGGATGGGGTATTGAGTACAAGAGTAGGCAGGTCATGTTACAGTTGTATAGGACTTTGGTTAGGCCACATTTGGAATACTGCGTGCAGATCTGGTCGCCACATTACTAAAAGAAGATGCTTTAGAGAGGGTGCAGAGGGGGTTCACCAGGATGTTCCTGGTATGGAGGGTGCTAGCTATGAAGAAAGGCTGAGTAGATTAGGATTGTTTTCGTTGGAAAGACGGAGGTTGAGGGGGAACCTGATTGAGGTCTACAAAATTATGAGAGGTATGGACAGGGTGGATAGCAACAAACTTTTTCTAAGAGTAGGGGTGTCAATTACAAGGAGTCACAATTTCAAGGTGAGAGGGGGAAAGTTTAAGGGAGATGTTCGTGGAAAGTTTTTTAAGCAGAGGGTGGTGGGTGCCTGGAACGCTTTGCCAGCGGAGGTGGTAGAGGGAGGCACGATTGCATCATTTAAGATGCATCCAGATAGATAGATGAACGCGCGGGGAACAGAGGGATGTAGATCCTTGGAAAATAGGCGACAGGTTTATATAAAGGATCTGGATCGGCGCAGGCTGGAAGGGCGGAAGGGCCTGTTCCTGTGCTGTGATTTTCTTTGTTCTTTGTTCATATGGCTCCATATCACATGGGATTAGATTTTACACCATGAGCCACTAGGAAAATTAAATACAACACAAAGCCAGTTTCCAGCTCTACTTTCCTTTTTCTATTTCCCTATTTGCCACTGCCTCTGACATTGCAGTACGTTATGGAGTTCTGGACAAAAGTGTACAACTAAATTGCATGAATGGGTATACATGTATAAATGTACACATATATGCACCAAAGCGGAGGCGATGGGCGGAATCGCCTTATCCATCTTGAAAAGTCCGAGCAAAGGTTTATGGTCTATAAAAATAGTGAAGTGGCAGCCGAAGATATATTGGTGAAAACGTTTTACCTAGAAGGCCTCGGCCAGACTTTCGTTCGCAATCTGTGTGTACTTCTGTTCCACTGCAGAAAATGTATGGGAGGCGAAGACGATCAGACATTCCCTTCCATCTCCAGTGGGACTGAACGGCCCCAATCCTGTACGGGTAAGCATCTCATGTGACGAGCAAGGGTTTGGCGGGATTGTAATTGTTCAGTAACCCCGAAGACAACTGCATCTTCACCTGCCGAGATGCTGGTTCCTGCGGCTAGCTCCATGCCCACACGTGATTCTTCTCAGAAGGAGGTGCAAGGGGGCCAATGTGGCTGTAATATTCAAGATAAACTTGGCGTGAGTGTTTTTATAAATTTAGAGTACCCAATTATTTTTTCCAATTAAGGGGCAATTTAGCGTGGCCAATCCACCTACCCTGCACATCTTTGGGTTGTGGGGTGAATCCACGCAAACACGGGGAGAATGTGCAAACTCCACACGGATAGTGACCCAGGGGCCGGGATTTGAACCCGGGTCCTCAGCGCCGTAGGACTTGCCGTAACAGTTAACAAGTCCAAGAAAAGAGCAATATTCTGTGACGTCCTTTATTTTCATTTAAGTTTCCTCTTCGTTATGCTCCTTTAAAAAGGGGATGGTTTTGTGTGTTTTTTCTCCTGTGATGACGCCGCAACATTAGTGACTTTGATAAGGCCTTTATTAGTGCTGTGGTAGAGACAGAAACCTGAATGGGAGTGTTCTATTAGGCCTATTGTGTCCATTCTGGCTCTCTGAAAGAACAATTCTGTGATCTTTTCCCCGTACCTGTGCAATTTGTTTATCTTCAGGTAATGATCCAACACTCTTTTGAAAGCCACAACTGAATTTGCCTCCATCATCCTCTCAGGCAGTGCATTCTAACTACTCAGTGCTTAATAATGTTGTTCCTGATTAACCTTTGGTTCTTTTGACATTAATCTTCAATCAGTAACCTCTGGTTCTCAATCCTTCTGCCAATGGGAACAATTTCTTCCTGTTTATTGTGTCCAGACCCAACAAGGTTTTGAATAAGGATATCAAATCCCTTCTCAACCACCTCTGCTCTCAGGGAACAGCTCCAATTTTCTAATCTTTAAATCTTTTCTGCACTCTCTCTATTGCTTTCACATACTTCCGATTATGTGGAAGAATTGGGCACAATGGGTGGGATTCTCCCGTCTCGTTCATGGACGGTTCCGTTGCAAGTGAGAACGGAGAATTTGACGTTCCAGCCAAAACTCCATTCAAGGACCTCCGGTGGAAGCATGTAAGAGAAGGTCGCACATAAGCTACCTCCTGCCAGATACCTTGTTTTTGATTCTTTTAGCCCAGTTCCCGGGGGGAATTGGTTGACAAACCCAGCCCATCTAACTGTATTTTATGAGGAGATGTCAAAAGCCATGAAAAAGAATGTTGGAAAGAAGTGGTAGCCCTTCAGCGGAGACAAAGAAGGTGCAAAGCTCGTTGGGGAGGAAAGATGGCGGAGGTGACCACGCCAGGTGGGACCACGCCTATTACAGTAGAAATGCTGACTGAGGTAATGGCATTTGAGTTCGAGAGATAATTTGGCAAGCACCTTGGGAGGCAAGGAAGGGAGATGATGGAGGCCCTCAAAAGCTCTGTGAGGATGCGCTAGGCCCGATTGAGAGATTGGGAAGGACCTTGGAGGTGGTGAAGGAGCATGGAGAGGTGCTGAAGGGGGTGGAAGAGACATTGTCACGACATAGTGAACAAATAGTCTCGCTGGAAGCTGAGCTGCTGGTAGTGGAGGAAAGGAATAGGGTTTGAAGGCGAAGGTCGAGGACCTGGAGAACAGGTCGAGAAGGCAGAACCTCAGGATTGTGGGATTGCCGGAGGGCCCAAGGCCGACCTAGTACTTTTCCCAGATGTTTGCAAAGTTGATGGGGGAATGAACAGATGTCCTCTCCTGAGCTGGATAGTCCAGCTGAGGCCAGGGCCGAATGAACTGCCACGGGCGGGGATAGCATGTTTCCACAGTCACCAAACGAAGGAGGGGGTCAAGAAGTGGGCCAAAGAAAATCAGTACGAAGTGGGAAGGCACCAGCATTCGAATTTATCAGATAATTGGGGCAGAACTTATAAGGAGGCATGCGATCTTCATTAAGGCGAAGTCGGCGTTGTACAAGAGCGGAGTGTGTTTTATGTGGTGTACCTGGCGAGATTGAGAGTCACACACAACTCAAAGGATCACTTTTTCGAGTCAAGGGTGGTCAATGAACAAGAACTGAATTGAGTGGGTTTGAAGGGGACTTAATGGGTGTTGATGGGACAGGATGTTTAATATTTTTGTATATATATTTGGTTAATTGGAATTTATTATTTTCTATTGGAGTGTATATGATGTTGGGGGAGTGAAGGGGGGGCCAAAGAAGTTGGGGGTATGGATTAAGACAGTAATGTGGATAATATATGGCCCAAATGGAAGGTTGAAAGATGATTCCTTTGTAGCGGGGGAGTGGGAGTTTGTGGTCATCACCACTATGAGTATATTACATGTATTACGGCACTGCCCGTATAGTAGAGGTACATGGATAAATCCCTGCCTGCTGGCTCCGCCCAGTAGGCGGCGTATAAATGTGTGTGCTCGCCGGTGCTGCAGCCATTCTGGTTCCAGCTACAGGAGGCACAACATCTTTGCTCAATAAAGCCTCGATTATTCCACTACTCTCGTCTTTGTGGTAATTGATAGTGCATCAATTTATTGAGCAAAAATTTTTTTTAAATGATGGATCTCCGCATCAAGCCTGATCGCCTACAACTGAGCCTTCAAGCAGCCAACGCTACATCCGCCTTTGACCACTGGCTAACCTGCTTCGAAAGCTACCTCCGAACATCCGCTGAGGAACCCTTGGACTCGCAGAAGCTCAAAATCCTCTATTCACGGGTGAGACCTGACATTTTTCCTCTCATCCGGGATGCGCCCACTTACTCCGAAGCGATGGAGCTCCTGAAGGGACACTACGTTCGACCAGTCAATCAAGTTTACGCCTGGCACCTCCTTGCCACGAGACAGCCACTCCCTGGGGAGTCTCTGGACGATTTCTGGCATGCCCTGCACATCCGAGGTAGGAACTGTGACTGCCAGGCAATTTCGGCAGTCCAGCACGCCAAACTTTTAATTCGAGACGCTTACGTTACGGGCATGAAGTCTGCGTTCATCCGCCAGTGGCGACTGGAAGGGGCCACGTTTGATCTTGCGGGAACTAGGCAGCTCGCTAATTTCGTTAGAAGTGGCCTCCCGTACGTCCAGTCCTACGCCCCCGACCGCGCGGCACCCCCATGGGCATCGTGGGCCCCACCAGCTGCCGACTCCAGCTCACCGCAAGCCTGCGCTGTGCGGCAGCCAGCCAACTCTGGGGGGCCCAAGTGCTATTTTTGCAAGCAAAACAAACACCCCAGTCAGCGCTGCCCGGCGCGGACCGCAACCTGCAAGGCTGTGGGAAGAAGGTACACTTTGTTTCTGTTTGCCAGGCCCGGTCAGCCGCCGCTGTTTCCAGGCCCGCGTTCCTACACTCCCCACGGGTACCGCCATTTTCCCCTTTGCAAGCCATGTGCGGCCCGTGGGTACCATCATCATCTGCACCACAAGCCACGGGCAGGTGGAGAGAGAGAACGGGACGGTCTGGAAGGCAGTCCTGCTGGCCCTGTGGTCTAAAACTCTCCCGGTCTCCCGCTGGCAGGAGGTCTTCCCTTAGTGCATCAGAGATTCTGTCTCTTTTCTTTGTTCTTCAGGTGTAGGTGTAGGGGGCTACCTCACTAGCAGTTAGATATTATCTAGTGAATGGGTGAAGGGGTGGGAGTGAGGTTGTGGGGAGGGGCTGCAGCCTGTTGGAACAGTTTGGACAGGTTTTGAAGTGCCTCGAGGGTTTGTTTCTGGGGAGAAGGGGGTCGGGGGATGTTAAGGAGAGTGCATTATTTGATGGAGGTAGCTGGCAGATTTCTGTGTTATACATTCATTATACTGTATGTAGATAGTAAGTGAACGAGTGTTACTAAAGTGTCCATAAGCAAACTATGCCTGACAAGTGTCCATTTCCTTTGTACAGATCTCATTCTTTCGAGTTGTTGCCCATCTCATCACAGGCTGGTTTACTTGCCCGAGTCTTGCTTATCTTGCGCTTCACCTTGTGCCTTTGAAAAGCCTGTGTCCAAAACTGCCATTCTTGTGTTACCAGTCACTTTCTCTTCTGCTTTCTTGCATGATGTTGTTTGCGACTGTTTTGGGCCGCTGTTTGGTTGGTGGGATGAGGTAGTTCTCCCATCTTCTCCTCTTTTTTCTCTTAATGGTTTGGGACAAGTTAATGTATTTCGATGTGTCCTCTTGATTTTTTTGTAGCAGCCTCTGGCGTTGCGCTGGTTGTCGATATGCATGGTAGCACAGTTGCTTCACAGCTCCAGGGTCCCAGGTTCGATTCCTGGCTTGGGTCCACTGTCTGTGTCCGGTTTCCTCCAACAGTCCAAAGATGTGCAGGTTAGGTGGATTGGCTATGCTAAATTGCCCTTAGAGGTCCAAAAAAAAAAAGGTCAGGTGGGGTTAGGGTGGAGGCTTGGGATTAAATGGGATGTTCTTTCCAAGGGCCAGTGCAGACTCAATGGGCCGAATGGCCTCTTTCTGCACTGTAAATTCTGTGTGTTGATTTGTTTGCAGAGATTTCGGCATCTCTGGGTGGTGTACCACACCCACTTCTGCGGCCTCATCAATATGCTGGATTACCTCAGTTTCTAGTGCCGGCATAAAGGATGGAACTAGGGTTGTGTGGTTTCACCTCTTCTTGGAGTGCTGGAACATCGGTGACTTGCTCTTCATCACTGGTGAGACTATACTTTCTGGTTGAGCTGATCCAGCTGGGGCCTCTTGCTCAAACTCACAAATGTGCGAGTGGTCTGTGGAGCTGCATGATAAGATAGTCATTAGCTCGTCCTCAGAGTCAGTGTCAAAGTTGCCTACTATTGCAATCTCCACATCGCTGTAATCAGCAACTTCATCTATGTCCTCCCATTCGTCATTGGTGTCATCGACTGCTTGGGAATGAATTGTCGAAGCCGTTTCAAGGACTTGTAATGGATCACCACATACTTCCGAGGCCAGTTTTTCCAAGATTGGGACGACATCTTGTGTGTCTGGCTCAGTCAATAGCTTTGCTACTTGCACTAGCCCTTCCCCCTCCGCCATCCTTCCACTGGCTGCTGCACCACAGGTCTCTTCCAACTCCTTCACCTTCTTCTGCCAGGTTTGGTAACCAGCAGACATACCACTCAGGGGAACTTCTCCTCTGACCTTCAGCTGCACTTTTCTGTTGGACTTGCAACCAATTTCGGGTAAAAAGAGCTCTTTCCTACACTCTGCCCTGTGTGCAACCACTCACACCATGGCTGCCACCGGACGTGATGTAGTTCAATCAATAGCTGACCTTCGGTTGTATCAGCAGCTTTCAATTTCCACAGAGTCCAGAGCGGTCTGGTCATCTCCCGTGACCACCTCGTCATTACTTGTAGACCACCAGAGTCATGCTGCTGGAGCCATCATCTGTGCTGCTGGAAAAGAGATGTGCAAGCAGCTCATAGTGTTCATCATCGTCTCACCTTCCATGTCATCATTTTCTGCATCATCCTCGATATCGCCGTGCAGATATTCATGGTGATCGTCCTCGGATTCAGCATCATTGTCGTCTTTTCACCTGAAAAATGTAACTTTGCATACGGAATTTTTTGTTCACAAAATTGAGCGCCAAGTTCAAAGTCAGCCTTTTGTTTGGCAGCCAAAGATTGGCTTAAAATTCCACCATGTGGAACTTCAGTGGGACCGAGGAAGTTGAAGAACGATTCATTTGGTGCAGCATTCATAACCGTTCTGCAAGTGCCTCGACCTACATGCTTCGGTTTGGTTTTAATTGTTCTCATTGATACATTTTTTTCTTCCATCCAATCAATTTTGCAGACTGTGCATGATATGGGCCGGGATTCTCCCCTACCCAGCGGGGTGGGGTTCCCGGCGGAAGTGGCGCCAACCACTCCGGCGTCGGGCCTCCCCAAAGGTGCGGAGAAATCAAAGGTGCGGAATTCTCCGCACCTTTGGGGGCTAGGCCCGCGCCGGAGCCGTTGGCGCCACGCCGACTGGCGCCAAAACCGGCGCCAACGGCCTTTGACGCACGGCGGCCAGCGTCGGGGCTGGTCGAAAAGCCTTTGCCGGTTCCATATGCGCCAGTGCGTCAGCTGCTGCTCACATCACCACCGGTGCAGGCGCGGTAGGGGGGTTCCCTTCCGCCTCCGCCATGGTGGAGGCCGTGGCGGTGGTGGCAGAAGAAAAAGAGTGCCCCCACGGCACTGGCCCGCCCGCCGATCGGTGGGCTTCGATCGCGGGCCTGGCCACCGTGGGGGCACCCCTGGGGTCCGATCGCCCTGTGCCCCCCCCCCCCCCCCCCCAGGGGCCCGCTCGCGCCGTCAATCCCACCGCCACCAGAGGTGGTTGAAACCATGGCGGCGGGATTGGCCTCTCAGCGGCGGGATTGGCCTCTCACGGCGGGACTTCGGCCCATCGCGGGCCGGAGAATCGCCGCAGGGGGCTCGCCGATCGGCGCAAAGGGCACGCCAATCGGCGCAATTCCCACCCCCGCCAATTCCCGGGTGGCGGAGAATTCCGGCCACGGTGGGGGCGGGATTTTCGCCGGCCCCAGGTGATTCTCCGACCCTGCGGGGGGGGGTCGGAGAATTTCGCCCATGATGTGTGGTTCATCAACCGATGATGTGTGGTTCATCAACCGATGAGGTGAGCGGCCGCGAGTCCAACCGATATCCTTTCGTGATCACCTCATTTGTGAAATATTCATTAGGCCCGAACTTAAACTCCAGAGTGACGCTCCACGTCTTTGAATGCTCTGTCTATTTAACACTCATCTCGCAGATGCTCTAATACGGGTTCATCATGATCTCGTATCATGCCATTGACCCTTTACTCATTCTTCAAGACTGTCAACCAGAATTCCGGAATGCTCACCGTCCCTTTGTCTAATTTGTTGTCCTCCACCTGGGCTTCTTCCGAATCCTTATAAATAGTGCATGCTCTATTATCCTGTAGAGATGTGCAGCATTCATCTAACCATCCTTCCTCTGGGATACATATTCGCTGAACCAAATTCAGGGACTCATAGGCATCTGCTCCTAGGGTGGACTCACGATTTGTGTTCACAATGGAGAACGTGATAACATGACTTATATTGTGCACCCAGGCTTCTAGGTCACATTCCCCCATAGTTTCAAACTCATTTCCACTGTATAGAATATAGAGAAATACAGCACAGAACAGGCCCTTCAGCCCACGATGTTGTGCCGAACTTTTGTCCTAGGTTAATCATAGAATTTTGGACACTAAGGGCAATTTATCATGGCAAATCCACCCAACATGCACATCTTTGGACATCCTCAGGCTGTAGTCAAGTAGTGTCCATGGACGATTTCCAAGTGTCGGCATCTGCCGCGGAGCGTGCTAATCATGCACGCTGAGGAGGTTTGCCTTCGCTCCCATGTCAAGTTTACACTTCACCATCGATTTATTGAACTGCACTGGAATGGTCCACCTGTTATCGATGGTATCAGTAGGCCATAACCGTCATTGCAGTCGGTCACCAAAATGTCCATCTCGCCCAGTGTTGGACTCACCGTGTCTGTGGTCAATATCGAATCCTTGAAGAACAAGTCACCAAGGGTCATCTCATCAGCTGCATTTATCGATCTCAACGGGTTGAGCGATCGACTGTGGACCTCGGGAACATGGACGGAGCACTGTTTCCTCAAATGACCAGCACAGCCGTCCCTGATGCATACTTTTTCAAAGGCTGGACATTTCCGTGGGCCATGTTAAGTGCCATACTTCTGGCACAAAATGGCAGAGGGGGCTTGTTGCCCAAAATGGCCACCTGTATCAAGACCACGTTTTTTTTGTTGTCTTGTATCGGTCCACTCAAGATGGCCGCCCACATTGAGACCACGTTTCTTAATGATGTGCGTCACAACATTAATGACGCTGGCATCTTCCTCCGCGTTGGCATCAAGATTGATTGAGCGAGGTGCGCTGCTTTACTGTGCAGGCACATTGTCCACAAGACACATTTCACTGTGACAGTCTAATTAAAGCCCTTCTTTCTGGGTACGCATAATCCATCTTTCATGGAACAATATTGTTAAAAGTTTTGGAATCTGTCATCATAGCTTCTGTTCTGCTTTTCAGTGTCACAGGCAGAGGTATTATATAGCTTTGCTGTCTCTGTACCTACCTTTAACAGCAACGTGAGAATCCTGGCTGGATTCTCCACAGCCTCGCGCTAAAATCACGTTGAACACGGGGGTGGAGAATCCACTTTCACGCCGTAATCGGGCCCGGCGCCGGTCCGGCAATTCTCCAGGACTTGAGAATCAGCATGATCGCGGAGTACACCACGCGGCTGGGGGCCCATTGACAGAGGCCAGCCCAGGATCCTCCGCTCCCAACCAGCCGAGTTCCTGACAGCGTGGAGGTAACCACCTATTGCCGGTCGGGATGCTCGCGAGGCAACTGCGGACTCAGTCCTCGGCCACCCTGGGGGGGGGGCCTTATAGGCGGCCGGGGAGTGCTTGTGTGCAGTTAGATGCTTGGACGCGCGGGGTGGGTCTAATTTTTGCGTCTGGCTCCGCAGTCCGAGTCCACCATGGAGCTCAGCGCAGCCGCTGGAGGCCGCCGCCGTGCGCATGTGCGGACTCCAAATTGGAAGTGCGGGAGCCCATATACGCAGCTAAAGCGGCAAGATTTACTCCAGGTCCCTGCTAGCCCCCTGCAGGGTATTGAATTAGTTCACCTTTTTTCCAGGAATCTCTCGAGTAAAACTCCAGCATTTTTATGCCGGCGTTGGGGACATTATCCCACTTGAATCCAGCCCCGTCTTGAGGCTATGCCTGCAGGCCGAGGGTAAAAAGGTGGAGTTGGAATTGCTGCTTAAAAAAGCACAATTTTTGTTCTACGTTACCCATGAACCGGAGGCGGTGGGGTCCCCATACCTCTTGAATCTGTAGGTCTCACATCTTCTAGTGCGTTGGGTCACCTCAGGCTACAGTTTCCCAGATCGGTCTTCCAGCCGAATGCCTAACGTTATCACTACCGTTGCTATCTTTAAATCTTCAGCACTAATGTTGTGACTGGTCCTTTGTACTTTACAAAGGAATCCACCAAACACTTCGACTTGTCCAAACCAGAATCTTTTATTGAGTCTCGTGTGGTAAGATAGCAATCGGATACAGAGTATGTTACCATGGAGTCTGCTAACTACTCCTCTGGAACTTGCACCTAATGCAACTATTCACATTTATGTCTTATCACTCAATCTCCTTCTGAAGGTGGCCGGATGTGTCTCCCCTTATAGCAGAGTCACAGGTCACATGACCTTGGTCTAGCGACCGCATGGAGTGCCTGTACCGCCACCTACTGGTGGGAGGCCACACAGCATCCACGATATCATCCATAGGCATATCACCACAAAGGCTAGATGGGAGGAGGAGTTAGGCCCATATTAGATGACGAGGTGTGGAGTGAGGCCCTGCGCAGGGTGAACTCCACGTCCTTGTGTGCAAGGCTTGGTTTAATCCAACTCAAAATAGTTTATAGGGCGCACCTGACTAAGTCCAGAATGAGTTGCTTCTTTGCAGGAGTGAAAGACAAGTGCGAGTGCTGCTCAAGAGGTCTAGCTAACCATGTGCACATATTCTGGTCTTGCCCAAGCTTGTAGGTTTCTGGGTCTCCGTCTTTAGCACCAAGTCGGCGATTCTGAAAATTGAACAAGAGCCTTGTCCCTTAGTAGCCACATTTGGAGTGTCAGACTCACCAGATCTGCAGACGGATGCATGGGCCAATGTCCTGGCGTTTGTCTCACTGATTGTCCAGAGGTGACTACCGCTGGAGTGGAGGTCTGCTTCTCCACAATGTGGCTTGGAGATCTGATGGAGTTCCTAAATCTTGAGAAAGTGAGGGGAGCAATTGAGGGGTTTTACCGAAGGTGGCAGACATTTATTTTTTATTTCACGGAATTGGTCACTGTTATTTGCTCAGGAGGGAGGGGAGAAAAGGGATGGGAGAACGGTTAGGTTGTGAGTGGTTAGACTATGTTTTGGGGGATTTATGTTTGTACTGGTGTTTTATTCTGTGTAGTTGTTTTGTATTATACTGTATTATATAAAATGAAACATTTTGAATAAAAATATTTTAAAAAATATGAATGTTGGCCTTGCCAGCGAAGCCCACACCCCAGGAAGGAATGGAAAAAAAAACAAATTTATTGTTTCTCCTTACAAGTGTGACAAAGAAGCCTGATGACGTAAGGCAGTATATGTGATGTACTTGGCTTTCAATAAAGTCTTTGATACAATTCCACTTGAAAAGCTGATTCTGAAAATAAATTAAAAACTCCATTCAATTTCGGTGGCACCAGAAAATCCTAGCCATGAATGAGAAGGAAAGATTTTGGCCAATACCCCAGTTGAGACCAAACCAGTGTTTTTTTTAATTTAGAGTACCCAATTATTTTTTTTCCAATTAAGGGAAATTTATCAATTATTTATGTAATTTATCAACTAAGGGGCAATTTCACGTGGCCAATCCACCTAACCTGCACATCTTAAGGTTGTGGGGGTGAAACCCATGCAGACACGGGGAGAGTGTGCAAACTCCACATGGACAGCGACCCAGGGCTGGGATTTGAAGCTGGGTCCTCAGTGCTGTAGTCCCAGTGCTACCCCCTGTGCCACGTGCCGCCTCCCCAAACCAGTGTTTTGTAAAGGTTCACTATAATCTTCTTGCTTTCATTTTCAACACCTCTATTTGTAAAGTCCAGAATTCCATATGTCTTAGCGCTTTTCCGACCTGCCCTACCACCCTCAACAATTTGTGCACATATACCCCTCTGCTCCTATGAGTTCATAAGATATAGGAGCAGAATTAGG
Source organism: Scyliorhinus canicula (assembly GCF_902713615.1). NCBI lineage: Eukaryota > Metazoa > Chordata > Chondrichthyes > Carcharhiniformes > Scyliorhinidae > Scyliorhinus > Scyliorhinus canicula. Next base: position 122,457,454 of record NC_052161.1, on the reverse strand, counting down.
TCATTTGGCCCATCGAGTCTGCTCCGCCATTCGATCATGGCTAATCTCATTCTGGCCTTAACTCCACTGTCCTGCCCGTTCTCCATAACCCTTCAACCCATTATCAATTTAAATCTTTCTAACGCCTCCTTAAATTTATTCACTGTCCCTGCATCCACTGAACTCTGGGGTAACGGATTCTACAGATTCACAACCTTTTGGAAGAAGTATTTTTTCCTCAACTCCATTTTAAATTTGCTGCCTCTTACCCGGAGACTAAGACCTCTCATTTTAGATGCCTCATAAGAGGATGCATTCACTCCACATCTACTTTATCCATACCGTTTATCATCTTGTATGTTTCAACCTGATCTCCTTTCATTCTTCTAAACTCGAGGAGTATCGGCCTAAGCAGTTCATTCTCATACAACAAACCCCTAGTTTAGCACACTGGGCTAAATCGCTGGCTTTGAAAGCAGACCAAGGCAGGCCAGCAGCAAAGTTCAATTCCTGTACCAGCCTCCCCAAACCGGCGCTGGAATGTGGTGACTAGGGGCTTTTCACAGTAACTTCATTTGAAGCCTACTTGTGACAATAAGCGATTTTCATTTTTTCATTTCATCTCTAGAATTAACCTAGTGAACCTCCTCTGAACTGCCTCCAATGCCACTAAATCTTTCCTCAAATAAGGGGACCAAAACTGTATACAATACTTCAGGTGTGGTCTCACCAATGCCTTGTATAGTTACTCTTTCACTACCTTAAGAATTGTATCCTTTATTTTCTATTGCCTCGCCTTGTTCTTCCTCCCAAAAGGCATCAAATTGCATTAAATTTCATGTCATGTGTCCATTCCACCAGCCTGTGTCTTCTTGAAGGCCACAGCAGAGTAAATGACCAAGATCAGAAATGTCTGTATATACATGAATACATGTAAGTTCAGACTTTCCTAGTCAATTCTAAAGCTAGTTTTAAAAATGTCCTCAATTTTCAAGTTAAAGTAACATTTTATGGCGAATCAAAACTCTAGACCAATAGCAACAGCTGGCCACGGGACTGCAAAATAATTTACTGTATTCACAGCAGTGAATGGTAAGTGAATTAATAATAATCTTTATTATTGTCACAAGTAGGCTTACTTTAACACTGCAATTAAGTTATTGTGAAAATCCCCTAGTTGCCACATTCCGGCACCTGTTCGGGTACACAGAAGGAGAATTCAGTATGTTCAATTCACCTAACAGCATGTCTTTCGGTACTTGTGGGAGGAAACAGAGCACCCGGAGGAAACTCGCGCAGTCATGGGTAGAACGTGCAGACTCCGCACAGTGATCCAAACGGGAATCGAACCTGGGACCCTGCCACTGTGAATCAACAGGCTCCCTACAGATGCTGCCAGACCTGCTGAGATTTTCCAGCATTTTCTCTTCGGTTTCAGATTCCAGCATCCACAGTAATTTGCTTTTATCCAGTTCTAATCACTGTGCCACCCTTAACTATACAAAAATCGGAGAACAAGCTGAAAACGTGACAATCCAGGCAGACTCTAGTTTAACCTTGTTTTGTGTTCTGGATTGGGTTCTGTAAGGGTTTAAACTGCTGTGATGGATATTGGTGGGTCCCACCAGATACTAAAAAAAATTCAATCACTCGTCTCCTCCCTCCGATGCTTTCAGATAGAGAATTTTTAAAAAGTTTCTATATATATATAAAACAGATGAAGGACGAATTGTTGCCAATTTTAATTTGAGGTGTTGATCTCCGGCTGTTCGTGCATGCTCCCCTTTAAGGCAGAGGTAAGTAAGCGTGCTAACTGAAGGTTGTGGGCGGGGAAATGTCCCGATCCCACTTCATGGTGACATCAGGATTTAGAGCCCGCCTTATTAACAAACTGCGGGGCACATTGCAACACAGAAACATTTAATTAGAATCAGGATCCAGAGCAAGTAGGGGCGAGAGAACATAGTCTACAGATATGTTGTTGTATTCATCGCTGCACTGAGTCGGGGTAGTTAGCTGGAAAATTTGCGCCGGATTTCCTGTCTCGTGAAACTGACCAGGAGGTAGGTAAGTTTCAGATCCTATTCAGTGCTCGCTGTTTGTTGCCTGCGCTCCCTTCTCTGATCTTTTAGTATGTTTTTCTGGGTTTTTTTTTTTCAAAGATCAGGTTTTTAAAAAATCATTCTGTCACCTCTCTATCAGCGCTTCCTACTTCTGCTCAATATGCAGCTAATGCCTTTGTTATAACTACAGTATTCTTCAAGAAACTCGATATCGTGTTTATTGTGATGCTGGATGAACAGAACCCCCTATAAATTATTAGCCTCGAGCCACTCCGATCAGTTTAATGTATAACCTAAACAGCAGCAAGAGTTTTACACAATTTCAAAACTTTTGTAAACACTTAACTGCTTTTTGCAATAATGCTGCAAGCGGATTTTTTAAATAGTAAAAGCCGATTCAATATTAATTTGGGGGGTTTATAAATTAGGATTCTACTTTTTATTTGGCTCTGCTCTATCATCGATATTGGCGTTGTTTGCAGCTTAGTGGGGTCTGAAGTCAGTTCCTGGGTCGGTGTGCGAAGTGACTAGATTTTGCTGTGGTTCTATTAACCTGTTACCAGAGTTAAGTAGACATTCGCCTGCAGATTGAACGCTGGGGGTTGTCCACCTTATCCTGTATGTCTCCTGATTTAAATCGAGTTCCTCCACTGATAGCTTTAAATCAGTTCTATAGCAAAACACTCAGCACTACTGCCCAGGCGGCTGCTCATAGTTTTAAATAGTAGTTATTTTGGGAATATTAAATCAGTTCACCAATTCTAAATGTTTTGGACGGTGCTTTTCAAATTTATGGGATGTCTTCCAGTGGTATGCGCTCTGGAGTAAGTTAAAAGTCATCTCTTCCCTTCTGGTTTCTCCTGAGACGTAAACCAGTTTTACCGTTCAATCAACTGTAAGTCAAGTGTCCGTCTCTGCTCTTAAGTTGTTCAATGACCGACGATTTTAAACCGACTATTCTCCTCTGCTGCAGTTTCCTGCAGCTGCCCAGATTTTAACGGTCTGTTTACTGGAGCCAAACGATACAGTTTAATTAGTCTGAGCTGTGCAGTTACTGGACCTGTTCCAAAATACCCCAGTAAATTCCATTTTAAGCTGATGATCAATTTCTAGCCATCTGAAGCAGGGACTAACAGTGAACACACGTGGCCCCAGTAAATTTAAAAACTGATGACATGGTGTTCCCAGGCTGCCCTGAGAAAAGGCTCCAACACTAACTGGATGAAAATAATTAGGTAGCAGCTCAACGCATGCGTTCTAACACTGACACAAAGCTCAACCGTCCTATAAACTGTCCCAGTTTCCTCACGCATCCACCACCGATGCTGGATGCCATCCTACTGTTGCCCCTTTCCTCAGTCTTCCAACTGAGTAATTGTCCTTAATATGGAAAGGTAGATAGTAAATATCACGATGTCTGACTGTTGGGGTGACGGAAGCATAACATCCCAGTTTGATACTGTCCTCATCTGCAAGTATATCTAGCAGAGGTGACTGGATAGTGATTTAGAGTCGGGACACTGATTTCGACTCCTCCCCCCTTATTGCAATGTGGTGGTTATGTTACTGAACTAATAATCCAGAGTATAAGAGTTCAAATCCATGCCCCCCCCCCCCCCCCCCAAACCTGCCAGCCCCATAGCAGTTTGAAATATTGATTTCTTTAAATGTAAACGTTGTTCTTAAAAGGGAAATTAACACTACAATAAATAAAAGCATGTTGCTGTATTAAAGAACTTTGTTTAATTTGGGAGCAGGGGCTGACTATCATATAGAATTTACAGCCTAGCATTCCCCTGTCAGCTCTTTCAGTTGTCCAATTGGTCCAAATTATCCCATCTTTCCCGATAGCGCTGCCTTTTTTAAAAAAAATGCAAGTAGATATCCAATTTTCGTTTGAGTTATTAAATCTGCTTTCAAGGTTCAGCTGATTGTCAGACCCTCCTTTCAAAGAGGAACTTTCTCTCTGGATACATTCAGCTGCCATGAGCTTCTGTGACCTGGGTTTTGTTTTTCATGATGGTATCAATAAACTGCAACACCCACATTGGAAATGTAAGACATTATTGATGTTATTACTCACACTCTGTCATTGCTTCATCAAGACAAGTCATAAAAAGCACTGCTCAGCCAACGTAATGGAGATTAGAAAGATGTAGTCACACTAGGAAAGGAAATCGCAAGCTTCCCGCCACTCCCAGGTGTGACAGACCTGCTCTCAGCAGTCACTGCACTTTTTTCACAATGGTTGGTTCATTTTTTGAGTCTGAAATAATGAAGTAAATCCCCTGGTGTAAATGCAGAGCGTGACAGGGGCCAACCACTTTCAAAGCCTTTATTGATTTTGGCTCCAATACTTAAAAGTGAAGGAAGGGGTTTAACATTTCCAAGTTTTTAAAAGCTATAATTAGTGACGTTTAAATTATTTTATTGCCAATGTAACATAAATTAAGCATAGGGAAAACACCCAAATTGCAAAAAAAAATGAGTAACAGTTCCAGTTTTGGCTGCAGTTTCCAGTTAGGCTACGTCGATCTTGATGAATTAAGTGGGACAGGGCTATCTGGGGCATGATCTTCCAGCCCGTTACAATCGCGCTCAAGCGTAATGAGGCCGATGAATAGCGCGAGTGGCCAGAAATGAGATCCGCACCAGGCGCCAGTTTGCGATGCAACTGGCCCGTTGCCGTAGGCGAATTTGGGATTGCGCCATAGCGTGGCGAGAAACCAATTTTCACCACTTAAGCCTCAATTCCATACAATCAACAAGAGCGACCCCATATCCAACGGCCTCCCATCAGTCATCGGCCTCCCCAGCAAGTGCTCACGCTCGCGCCGATTAGTACTCCTTTTGAACAACGTGAACCTGGCAAAAGGGCTTCCGTGGGGAGCCGAGGAGGTGAGTAGCAATCTTTGCCCACAGGCAAAGATCCTGCATGTGCTGGGCCTACCAACCCAGTGCTCAGATGGGGGACCCTCTGCAGAGGTGGGCCGCCATGAGAGGGTAGTGGGGGAGGTGCAATCGCTTGTGGCTTCACCATGCCAACCCCTGGATCCCAACCCCATTCCGGGGGCAACCCATGTCCTTGCCCATCTTCCCCACCGATCACCCATAACCCCCACCGATTGTGCGGCTGAAGGCTGTCACTAATAGGGTATTGGCAGTCGTTGGTAAGTGAGCACTTGACACATGCCAAGTGGGTTCCCATGGGCAGGCCATGTGGCATGTGGGAGTCATTGCCTAGCATTTCAATCGCACCTTGCTGCATGGGCACTGTGCCTGAACACTGCGGGAGGCAACACCACATGCAGCAGCCAAGATCGGAACACTCAGTAGATGGGACACAGCTCTGGGTCATGTCCATGGACGGAGGCTGGATGAGTGCCACAGGGAAAGAAAGTGACAGAGGCATCATGATTGTCCAAAAAGTTGTTTAATGTGCTGTACAATACCTCATTCCCCAAACCCCCCCCCCACCCCCCCCCCCCCGATGCTTTCAGTGATCCTTAACATGCCTGGCCCCACTAGCTCTACCACTATGTCTTGGTGTTTCCCCAGGAAACCTGAGGTGAAGGCAGCCAGCTGCTTACCTCATCCCATGGTCCTTGATTTCCCTGGCGGGCGTCCTCTGGGGCCGGAGTGCCCCAGTTCTGTCCCGTGTGCTGCCCTCGGGACCTCTTCAGAGCGGTGGAACACGGGGGAGCTGGTGGCCATCATCGCCACTCTATGGGACGGGTCTGGGTTGGCACCCAGCGCCCCCTCCTCCCGATTGGTGTGCTGGGGTTCACCTTGGGACTGAAGGGCAGCTGGTTTGAGCACCGGCTGCCTCTGCATCGTCTGGCTCTGCCACCCTGGCGGCTCTCCATGGTCCGCACCATGGGTGTCGAAGCCCTCAGCGATGCTTCTCAGTGACTGGGACATGCTCTGCAATGTCTCGTCAATGCTCACCTGCGACTGGGACAAGCTCCACAGCACCTCAACCATGCCCATATGAGAGCGGGACATGTCCCACAGAACCTCATCAAGATAAGTCTGATACTGGGTGACATCCCCCAGCGAGTCAGACATTCTGTCGAGACCGTCCGCCATGGCCGTCACCGACTCGCAATGCTTTGGACACCTTCACTCATGGTGCCAACATCGTGTCCAAGCTCTCCACTGCGGTCGCCATCCTAGCAGTGTTGGCCTCGGTGCCACTCATTGCTGGTGCTATCTCCTGCATCCGTGGCCTCTGGGACTCCTCCAAGCAGCTATGGATCTGTTGGAGTTATGCTGACATCGCCCTCTGAATATCCCGGCCACTCCCTATAGTCTCCATTAGCTCTGGGTAACCCACTTCCAAAGGCTCAGCATCAGGTTGGGACCCAGTAGGGTCCTGAGATCCAGCAGACCTCTGACAGCTGTCTCAGGTGGAGGCTGGGGATTCTTACCTCCACCTGATGCACATCAGCAGCGGTGTGGTTCTCACCAGATTGTTCCCCAGGAGCCTGACCACTAACATGTCCCACTGAGATATGTGTATCTGCGCTGGTGGAGGGTGGGGATGACACCAGTGCCGCGACTATCATGATGGCATCCTCGGAGCTCTCCACCTGGAATGGGCTGGTGCCGTCGGCTGGAGGACCTGCAGGAGAATGGACATGTGGTCAGTGGGAGGGATGAGTCAAGTCAGTAAGGCAATCACTACTCACGTTTGACAGGTCCTCCGGGCGGATCCCTGTGGTTCCTCATCTCTGCGGCATCTGCCAGCCATCGTGTTGGTGGCTGCCTGGCCTCAGCCACACCAGTCACCTCCAAGGCACGCTCCTCGAAGGTGAGGTGAGGATTCCTGTGTCTGGCACCCCCCCCCCCCCCCCCCCCCGGGCATTCCAGGGCCTTCCCGCCAATTGTGGGAGAGCTTTTCCTGAGGAGACACAGAGCATAGTTAGCTACACACGTGGTTCAGTGGTGGGAGAGGGGATGTGAAGGTGGGGTTGGGGGGGGGGGGGAAGGGGAGGACTGGGGGTCACTTGGAGAGTGGATGCTCCCTTGGGTGGGGGGGAGGGTGTTTCTACTCACTCGTGCTGCCTGGTGTAGGTCATTAACCTTCTTCCTGTACTGTTGTGGTCATTCTGTTTGAACCAACGGCTGCCATCACAACAACCCAAGCAGCACTGGATGCCTTGTTGCTCACCCTCCGGGACCTCCAGGTGAACAGGTCATCCCTCCTGGTCTCCACCCCGTCCAGGGGCCTACCCAGGTCAGCGTCCCCGAATCCTGGGTCCGGTCTCCTTGGCGCCATTATTGCGAGTTAGCTGGGCTTGGCCGAGCAAGTGCACCTCAACCTTGTTAACGGCGGCGGGGCTGGTGAACGCTTTATTTGCAGCGAGAAGCCTGTGAGGCCTCCTTAATTGGTTGAATTGTGCTGCCGGTTTTGCTGGGCCGAGCATAGTGAAACCCGCAGCAATTCCCGCTCACTGCAACACTTGGAAATTTTTCTCGAGAATCGCACCCCTGGACCACGAATATATCATTCAGCATATGTCAATCCTTACGATTTTGGACTGTGTATATGAAGAGGTGATAAGCATTTGGGCAGTTTGAATATGTGCACTAGGATCTTTCAGTTCAGGATTCCTCTTGTGCTTTATTTTCTGTCCTTGTGGGATTATTTTTTTTCATCACCCATTGTCTCCTTTTGGCCCAGACTCTTTCTGACTCCTGTCTGGCATGTCACCCAAGCTATACTTCATATGTGGGCCTTTTGGCAAGCTATTTTATCATGGTGGGCATGATTGTGTCCAGCAGACGTTACCCAGATATTCAGAGCCAGGCACTTCAATATATTTTCTCTTTCTTAATTGGCAATACTCGTTGTTCCCCAAACACCATCCACCACCACCTGTAGACAGCGTCGGATATTTAAAAGTAATTCTGAAGCAAGACATTTCGCACAAAGTCCAGTTGCAAGAAATGTGCAATTATCATGTCCTTATTTGGGTTGCAGATCCTGGGAGAGAGACTTGTGACCGTTATTTACAATCCCTAGTGTGGTGCGCCAACTAACAGTGTCTGTGCCTTCTCGAAGATTCCAGGGTAGCTCTGAATGGGTAATAAATGCTGGCCTTGCCGACGATTCCCACATCCTAAGAATGTTTTTAAAATATTATTTAAAAATATGCCTGAATTAACAGTTTATTCGATATGCAACCCTTAAATTTTTTTAAAATTTTACCCATTTCCAACTTTACAATAGAAAGCTCTGCACCAATCAAATTGTGCCCCAGTATTGTATAGAATGAGCAATGTGCCATAATTAAACTGTGGCGGGGCAGAGTCAATTGAAGTATGTGCAAATGTTCCCCAATGTGAAGGAGATTCTGAACATTGTTGTATGATTCCAAACCACTGATCACTTCTGATCAATTAAACATTGACATAGTTGTGTGCGTTTGAAAATTACACCGTACCCCCTTGGCTCGGGGTCCAGAATGTTTTGAGATTCAATGGTGTCACACCACCCACTCTGCTATATTTCTCATGAGGTTCAATGGGTAAACACACATCACCTGTATTGTAAAGATCAGCAGGCCTCGGTGTCTGGTTCTATCACCAATCTGAGATCAGTTGGCCTTCATCTCAACCTTGGCAACACTGGGAACTCTCTGAACCCTAGGCTAAAAAGGGGCAGAAAATGAGCAACAGTGCCAGACGAGGACAGGACCAGGCCTAGCTCTGCTGCCACATAAGGTTGAATTGACACTCTGGTCAATATTGTCATTCCACTGGACAGGAAGTTGACGGTAGCTTAAATTGTTGCACTGTGATCCCTATCCCATTTACACCTCCCTTCATCTTCCTGGGTACTTCCTTTATGGGTGGCCCAGATCTTCATTTGTTTCATGCAGGTACCTTATTTCAAGGTGTTGGGAGAGGGTTCAGAGTATCAGTGGGCAATGGATATAATACAGACATCCTGAAGGGGACCAATGCAGGCTGTTTTAGAGTAAAGCAAGATTCTGATGTGTATTTTTTAATATTAAAAGGAGCAATGTTAATGCACCCTGAGGTCTCATATGATTATCCACACATACCTCCAGCCCCAGAGAAAATCTCCAATTTAGGCTCCATAGTACAGGCAGCAGAATTTCTATCCACCTTTACTCAGTGAGAGTCAGCACCTTTCAGTAGAAGCAGGGACATGAATCCCAGTTGGGAGCAGTGACAAAAAATGTTACCTGTTGAACTTTTGTTTCTGGTTGTACTGAGCATGGTAGAGACACGAGGGGGTTGGTGAATGGCAAATTAAGGTCCAGATGCATTTGTTGATGGAAATTGGCATTGGATGGATAGTGCTGTGGTTACACCATCCTTGGAAGTGGCAGGTACTGAGCTGTATTATATGAAAGCTAATTATATAAAATCCTGTTTCTGGTAGTGAGCATTACCCACTAGGCAAGAGTGGTGCAAAAAACAGGATATAAGCTGTTGTAGATTTGGGGGGGGGAAATCTGTGTGTCGATTTATTTTAGCGGATGGATAGCAGGAGCATGCTATAATTGTAAAATATGTACAACTATCCTCTGTGGTACACCAGGTGCGTAACACCACAGTAAAGACTTCCAGCTTTTGCCTACACTGCTTCTCTTTCTGCATTGCTGTTCCTTTGGCAGACAAAATAAGTTCCAGTTCAAGCCTATAGTGCTAATCACAGCCATCCCTTTCACCCAGCGTCTTTTGTTCTTTTTTGAATAAAGATGTGGCTATAGACAGAGCCCTAAACAAAAAATATAAACACGATAGATTTTGTTTAAAATCTGCAAAATATGATTGCTCACGATTAATCGTATGATAACTTTCCATTAAGGGGTTGGAGAGATTTGCTGATGCAGCAGGTATGCCAGCTCTGTGAGATGGAGTGACCTTCATAGGCTTGATTAGCTATTTTTCTATCTGTATTTACTGACAGTTCTGCCACTTGCTCTCTTTTTACTGGAAATACTGATGTGTTATCTGTGTTGGTCTAACATCGACTGCAACTGGATGCAGTAAAACGAGAAACAGGCTTCCGACACAGGAGATGGTCCAAAACTGTTTTATTGAACCTGTCGATTGCTGTACATAATCTGCTGTGGGTTGACACTCTATTAACCTAACTGTTCATTGGCCTGTGCACTGCGAGTATCTCCCTGGCCGTGTCCTGTGAGAGAGAGAGAGAGCCTTAATGCCCTGTGGGCTTTATAATGGTGGTGTCCTGTCTGGTGATTGGTTGTTCTGTGTCGTGTGTGTTCATTGGTTATCCTGTGTGTCAATCACTGCCTGTCTGCATCTCATGATATACATGCGTGGATATTATGACATCTCCCCCTTTTTAAAATAAATTTTGGAATGTGGCTGTATATGCATGCATAACTATGTACAAGTGGGGAATGAATGAACATATTTACATGGGAAGGTGTTTATCGTGCAGATACAGAGCAAACTGAACAAAATTTACAAGATTTAAGTCTATAGATTCAGTCTTTGTGGTGGGCGCCGAATTTTCGGCGATCGCCGTAGAGGTGGGGGGGGGGGGGGGGGGGGGGGGGCCACCTGGACAGGCGGGATAGCTGCCATCTCGGTGGCATTGTGGACAGGTGGGATCACTGCCAGATCGGTGGCCTTGAGGTGCAAGACGTCCGGAGGAGGCATGATGACATTTGGAGAAGTGCGGTCGGGTGATGGGCAGGGAACTTCACGCAGCGCCCTCCTTTTCACGCAGCCCCCTACTGCCAGGCCAGTAAACTGCCAGCTGAGCTCTGCGTCGACTTTTCTCGACCCCTAGGTGACCCTCATGGATCTGTCTGAGCACCATGTTTTGCATGCTCTGGGGAATGACGATTCTATCTAGTTTAAGAAGGATCCCCTCAACAACCGTCAGCTCGTCCTTAACATTTAAGAACTGGGGGAACTGCCCCTTTTGCCAGCCATGGGCGAGGTGCTTCATCACGTGCTGCAGTAGGGGATCTTTGGCAGTTTCTTCGCGTATTTGTATAACTGGTTCATCAGTGGCTAGGAGGTTGTTGGCACACAGCTGCACCTGTGCTCCAATGTGGCGAATGAAGCCGCCCTGTTCACACGGCGTGGTGACGGATCGGTATAGGGCATCCGCGACGACCAGCTCCTTACCCGGTGTGTAGACTAATTCAAAGTCATATCGACGAAGAAGAATTCGCTGCAGCTGAGGTGTCATGTCATTTAAATCCTTTTGGATTATGTGGACTAAAGGCCTGTGGTCTGTTGCCACCGTGAACTTTGGCAGGCCGTATACGTAGTCATGAAACTTGACTATTCCTGTTAGGAGACCCAAGCACTCTTTTTCGATCTGGGCATACCATTGTTCGGTCGGAATCATGGCCCTGGAGGCGTATGCCACTGGAGCCCAGGGCGAGGAGTCGTCTCGCTGGAGGAGCATGGCCCCAATGCCATCCTGGCTTGCGTCTGTGGATATCTTGGTATCGTTGGTTGGGTCAACGAATGCCAGTACTGGGGCTGTGGTGAGCTTCGCCTTCAGCTCAAGCCAGTTCGCTTGATGTGCGGGAAGCCACGGGACACTGTTGACTTTTTTACGAGATGCCAGAGGGCTGTGGTGTGGGATGCCATGTTGGGAATGAATTTCCCGAGAAAATTCACCATCCCGAGGAAACGGAGGACCGCCTTTTTGTCCTCTGGGGTCTTCATGGCATTGATTTCCAGCACCTTGTCTGCGTCAGATTGCACACCCTGCTGTGAAATGTGGTCACCCAGAAACTTGGTAGCAGACCTACCAAATGAGCATTTGGCCCTGTTGAGCTGGAGGCCGTTTTCATGTATCCTCTGGAAAACTTGTTTGGGGCGAGCGATGTGATCCTCGGGCATCGTGGACCAGAAGATCACGTCGTCCACATAGACTCGCACTCCCTCGATGCCCTCCATCATTTGCTCCATTATGCGATTAAATAATTTGGAAGCTGATATGATACCAAAAGGCATGCAGTTGTAGCAATACCTGCCGAACGGAGTGTTAAACGTGCACAGCTTCCGACTGGACTCCTCCAGCTGTATCTGCCAGAACCCACGGGAGGCGTCCAGCAGAATTTGGCATGAGCCATCTCACAGGTTAACTCTTCAAGCTTTGGGATCGGGTAGCGCTCGCGCATGATGTTGCGATTCAGGTCTCTGGGATCAATGCAAATGCGGAGTTCACCAGAGGGCTTATTGACGCAGACCAGGGAGCTGACCCAGTCTGTTTGGTTCCGCGACCTTTGAGATTATACCCTGGTCTTGGAGGTCCCGTAGCTGCCTTTTCAGACGATCCTTGAGAGGGGCCGGCACCCGGCGCGGTGCATGGATGACTGGGATGGCATTCGGTTTGAGCAATATCTTGTAACGATATGGGAGCATGCCCATTCCATCAAACACTTTGTGGTATTGCGTGAGAATGTCGTCTATCTCAGCCTGGAGATTTACATTGGGAAAGGCAGTCACCGGTGTCAAGGACATGGCATGGACGCGCTGGACCAGATTTAGGAGTTTGCATGCGCGATCACCAAGCAGGGATGCCTTGTCAGGCCGGACAATCCTGAATTGTAACGTCACTTTGATTGCCTAGTGAGATACACCTAGCTGACATGATCCACTGGCAGCTATGGCATTGCCACTGTAGTCAAGGAGCTGGCAGGCTGGTGGAAGAATGCTAGGTTGGTCTTGGATGCTGTCGCGGTCCGACTGTGATATGAGGTTGCAGATGCGCCAGTGTCCAATTTAATCGGATGCGAGACTAGTTAACTGTGACGACCGCACACCATTCGTCGTCAGGATCCACAGTGAGGATTGAAAGGCGGTTTGCAGGCACGGTGGAGGCCAGCTCGCGCGTGGTGATTATGCCCATCTGATATGGAGACTCCAGGCAGTCAGCATCGGGGTCCGTTGGGCTGTCGGCTTCCGAATCCCGCATGCCTTGTTGTACGCAGTGGACACGTCTGCGCTGCAGCTGGGATCGCTGGCTGTTGGTCGGTGGAGCGGACCTGCATAAGGCCGCGTAATGCCCAGGCTTTCCACACTGTAGACATCGCCTTCCTTTGGCTGGACATTGCCGCTTTAAATGGGTGGAGCCACAATTTGGACACGTCATGACGCTGATGTCAGCGCGTTCCATGCGCCATCGCGCATGCGCAGTGCGGTCGGCCGACTTGCGCACATGTGCATCGGGGTCTTCGGCCTCGTCGTCCACCCGGTCGTGGCGCGCATGCATAGGGACCCAGGAAAAGCGCGCGAAACAGCCACTCTCCTCGATGCTCAGGCCTTGCATTTTTGCTATGGCCTGCACCTTTCTGCCTCGTGGGAGACTAGTTTTGCATTTTCTGCCACCCTGATGCGGGAGTAACAATTCCTGGCATGCTCATGGACAACGCATGTTTCGATGGTGACGGAGAGGGTCAACTGTTTGATTTTGAGGAGCTGCTCCCGCAAGGCGTCGGACTGGACCCCGAAAACGATCTGATCCCGGATCATGGAATCAGCCGTCGAGTCATAATTACATGACTGCGCTAGGATGCGGAGATGGGACAAGAAGGACTGAAAAGATTCATCCTTACCCTGATGCCTCTGTTGGAAGATGTACCGTTCAAAGCTCTCATTCACTTCAATGTCGCAGTGGTTGTCGAATTTCAGCAGAACCGTCTTGAACTTCGTCTTGTCTTCGCCAGCGGCAAACGTGAGCAAGTTATAGATGTGAATGGCATGGTCCCCCACAGTCGACAGGAAGTACGATCTTTCGGGCATCCAATGCTGCCTTGAGGTCAGAGGCCTCGATATACAGGAGGAACTTCTGTTTAAAGACTTTCCAGTTAGCGCCGAGGTTGCCGGAGTTGCGGAGGAGGTTGGATCTTTTCCATGCCGCTGGATGGCTGCGTGCTGGTCGTTGCAGATTCACTCGAGGTAGGTTCGTTAGAGTTAATAGCTCCCTGGTACCATGATGTGTTATCTGTGTTGGTCTAACATCGACTGCAAATGGATGCAGTAAAATGAGAAACAGGCATCCGACACAGGAGATGGTCCAAGACTGCTTTATTGAACCTGTTGATTGCTGTACATAATGTGCTGTGGGCTGACACTCTATTAACCTAACTGATAACCTCCTACTGGCTTGACCAGACTAGCTCTCTATCACATGGTGATGATGTTCATTGGCCTGTGCACTGCGACTATCTCCCTGGCCGTGTCCTGTGAGAGAGAGCGAGAGAGAGAGAGCCATCATGCCCTGTGGGCTTTATAGTGGTGGTGGCCTGTCTGGTGATTGGTTGTTCTGTGTCGTGTATGTTCATTGGTTATCCTGTGTGTCAATCACTGCCTGTCTGCATCTCATGATATACATTAGTGGATATTATGATAAATATGAAATGTTGGCAGGAGTAGGCCATTTGGCCTCTCAAGCCTGTTCTGACGAAATGTTGGAACGAGTAGGCCATTTGGCCTCTCAAGCCTTTTCCGCCATTCAATTGGATCATGGCTGATCTGATTGTCACCTCAATCATATTGCACCTACCTCCGATAACCTTTGACTCCCATGTTAGTCAATAATCGATCTACCTCTGCCTTCAAAATATTCATTGACCCTCCCTCCACTGCTCTCTGCAGAAGAGAATTTCAAAAATTGACACCCCTCTGGAGAAAAAACATTTCTTTTCATCTACATTTTAAATGGGAGACCCACTATTTTTAAACCGTGGCCCTTCGTTCTGGCCTCTCCCACAAGCAGAAACATTCTTTTAGCACCTTGTCAAGTCCCTACACACACTCACGCACACACACAATCCCAGGTGATTAGTTGAGTGAACCTTCACTGAACTACTTGTAATGTATTTATATCCTTTTTTAAATACCAAAACTGTATATAGTACTCCTAGATGTGGTTTCACCAATGAACAACTGTAGCAAAACATCCCTACTTTTATATTCTATTTTCCTTGCAATACACAACAACTCGCTTAACCTATCTATGTTCCTTTGCAGACTCCGTCCTCTTCACATTTCACCTATATCGGTGTCATCATAAAATTTAGGAACATTCAGTGAATTCTCCGTCGGCAGGATCCTCCAGTCCGCCAGCACCGCACCCATGTCCGCGGGTTTCCCGACGGCTTGGGGCCTCAATAGGGAACTCCATTGGCCAGCTGCAGGTCACGCCTAACAAATTAGATAGAAATTTTTGACAAAATGACTGCGTGTGAATGAAAGAAGTGCAGTTGATGTAGTTTATATGGATTTTAGCAAAGCCTTTGGCAAGGTCCCACATGGGTAACTGATTGAGAGGGTTGAAGCACATGGAATTGAAGGAAACCTGGTGAGATGGATCTGAAACTGGCTTAATAGGACACTTAATAGTGATAGGACACAAAAGATGGTGGTGGAAGATTGTTTGAGTAATCGGAAGCTGGTGTCCAGCGGCGCACCACAGGGCTCAGTGCTGGATCCCTTTATTGTTGTTTTTTTAAATATATGGTAGGGTGGTTAACAGTGATGAAGAGGGATGTAGGTTACAGGAAGATATGGATGGGCAGAGCAGTGGCAGGTGGTATTTAACCTTATGTTCAGAAACAAGGGACTTCATAACCGGGAACAAAGAAATGGCTGAGGAACTAAATTTGTACTTTGCTTCTGTCTTCATGAAGGAAGACATGAATAATGCAATGATAGTTCTGAGAAACACTTGTTTTAGTGAGGAGCTGAAGGAAATTCAGTATTAGTAAAGAAATTGTTTTGGGGAAATTAATGGGATTGAAGGTGGACAAATCTCCAGGACCTGATAATCTTCATCCCAGAGTACTTTAAACAAGTGCCCTAGAAATAGTAGATCCATTGGTGGTCATTTTCCAAAATTCTTTGAACTCTAACAGTGTTCCTACAGATTGGAGGGTAGCGAATGTAACCCTGCTATTCAAAAAGGGAGGTAGAGAGAAAACGGAACCATAGACCAGGGAGCCTAACATTGGTTGTAGGGAAATTGCTGGTGTCCATTAAGAATTTCATTTGGAGAGCAGTGGTATAATCAGATAAAGTCAGCATGGATTTACAAAAGGAAAATCATGCTTGACAAATCTAGTAGAATTCTTTGAAGATTTAACTAGTAGAGTTGACCAGGGAGAACCGTGGATATGGTTTATTTAGTCTTTCAGAAGACTTTTGACAAGGTCTCACATAGCAGATTAATATGTAACGTTAAAGCGCATGGGATTACAGGTAGCGATTTGAGATGGATAGAAAGCTGGTTAGCAGACTAGAAGCAAAATGTTTGAATAAATTGGTCTTTTTCTGATTGGCAGACAGTGACTAGTGAGGTACCGCAGGGTGCTAGGACCCCAACTGTTCACATTATATAGTAATGATTTGAATGGGCAGGGAGCAGAGGGATACAGATCCTTAGAAAATAGGCAACAGTTTTAGACAGAGGATCTGGATCGGCGCAGGCTTGGAGGGCCGAAGGGCCTGTTCCTATGTTGTAATTTTTCTTTGTTCTTTGAGGGAACTAAATGCGTTATCTCAATACTTGCAGATAATACATAGTTGGGTGGGAGGGTGAGCTGTGAGGAGGATGTAGATGCTTCAGTGGGATTTGGACAGGCTGAGTGAGTGGGCACATGCAGATATAGTATAATGTGGATAAATGTGAGGTTATCCGCTTCGGTAGCAAAAATAGGAAGACAGATTAATATTTGAATGGATGTAAATTGAGAGAGGTGGATACTCAATGAGACCTTAGTGTCCTTGTACATCAGTCCCTGAAAGTAAGCGTGCAGGTATAGCAGACATTAAATAAGGCAAATGGTATGTTGGCCTTCATAGCAAAAGGATTTAGGTATAGGAATAGAGATGTTTTACTGCAATTGTATAGGGCATTGGTGAGGCCACACCTGGACTGTTGTGCAATTTTGGTGTCCTTATCTGAGGAAGGATGTTCTTGCTATGGAGGGAGTGTAGTGAAGGTTTACCAGGCGGATTTCTGGAATGGAGAGACTGTCATATGTGGAGAGACTAAGGCGGTTAGGATTGGAGTTTAGAAGAAAGGGGATCTCATAGAAACTTACGCAATTCTAACTGGATTAGACAGGGTAGATTCAGAAAGTATGACCCCGATGGTGAGGGTTGCCAGAACTAGGGATTGTTTGAGGATCGGGGGTAAACCGTTGAGGACTGCGGTGAGGAGAAATTTCTTCCCCCAGAGTGTGGTGAATCTGTGGAATTCGCTACCACAGAACGTAGTTGAGGCAAAAACATTGTGTAATTTCAAGAAATAATTAGATAGTTCTTGGGGCTAAAGTGATCAAAAGACATGGGGAGGAAGGCAAGATCAGGGTATTGAACTTGATTATCAGCCATGATCTTAATGATTGGCAGAACAGGCTCAAAGGGCCAAATGGCTTCCTCCTGCTCCAATTTCCATGTTTCTATCATCTGATAAGTGCGAGGTGATGCATTTTGGAAGAAGAAACAGGACAAGTGAGTATGTAATAAATGGCAGGACACTAGGAAACTTGAGAGGAACAGATGACTCTTGGGGTACTTGTTCACAGATCGCTGAAGGCAGCAGAGCAGGTGAATAGGGTAGTTAAGAAGGCATACGGGACACTTACCTTTTTCAGTCGTTGCATAGAATGTAAGAGCAAGGAGGTTATGTTGGAGCTGTACAGAACATTGGTTAGGCCACAGCTGGAGTTCTGGTCACCTTACTTTCGGAAGGTGATTGCAGTTGAGGGATACAGAGGAGATTCACCAGGATGTTGCCTGGGATGGAGCATCTGAGCAATAAGGAGAGACTGAATAGACTTGGGACTGTTTTCTATAGAGCAGAGCAGGCTGAGGGAGGATATGATTGAGGTGTATAAGATTATGAGGATTTTGGACAGGGTAAATAAGAAGCAGCTGATCCCCTTGGTTGAGGGGTTAATCACAAGAGGGTATAGTTTTAGGGTGAGGGACAGGAGATTTTGAGGGTAATTGAGGAAAGAAAATTCTCACAGATGGTGGTCAGAATGTAGAATGTACTGCCTGGGAAAGTAGTACAGGCTGTAAACCATACAACCTTTAAAAAGCACTTGGATGGGCACTTGAAACGCCATCACATTCAAGGATATGGGACAAGTGCTGGTAAATGGGACTAGCGCGAGATTAGGGGTAGTTATTGTCGGTGCAGACTCGATGGGCTGAAGGGTCTTTTCTGCACTGTACGACTCTTATGACAGAAAGGAAATCAGGTTACATCTCCAACGGGACAGGCTGTTGCAGTGTCACAGTAATGTGCCACTTCCTCTGACATCCCTGCCCTCTGCCAAAAGGCCACTCACTCTTTTCTTGAACGTAGAATATTTTTAATTTGTGTCCTTACATTACAATAGGAGCCTGTTCTTTTAAAAATCCGTGAGGTTCCTTTTAAAGCCTCTCCAGCCGTATGAATGATCAGGTTTCAGGCAAATAACTTAATTTTGGAATTTTCTTCATGTAAAATAATTGGCAATTTGACTGTTTGAACCATTAATGTCAGGGTTGATTCAGTTAGAGAGCAGTCTGCAAGGCATCACGGTAGCACAGTGGTTAGCACTGTTGCTTCACAGCACCAAGGTCCCAGGTTCGATTCCCAGCTTGGGGCCACTGTCTGTGCAGAGTCTGCACATTCTACCCGCGTCTGCGTAGGTTTCCTCCGGGTGCTCCGGTTTCTTCCCACAGGTCCCAAAAGACGTGCTGTAGGGTAATTTGGACATTCTGAATTCTCGCTCCGTGTACCTGAACAGGCGCTGGAATATGGCGACTAGAGGCTTTTCACAGTAATGTCATTGCAGTGTTAATGTAGGCCTACTTCTGACAATAAAGATTATTATTATTATTATTTAGATCGCAACTGGTTCCACACCATGAAAGTGGCTAGACAAGAATGGTGACACCTCTTGCCTCCTAATTCTCAATCTTTCTACCTACTATATCAATATCATTATGGCCAATACTCCTTGCCACTTTCGTGTCTTATTCCCCTTGTGATCCTAATTCAACTTCCTAACATTCTTCATTCTGCTTATGTTGAAATCAAGCCTCACTGCGTTATCTCCCACTCTAATCCACTCCAGGATCTCAACTTGTGGAACTTGTCCCCTATTGATGATGGGGAGGGATGTTTACATACCTGCTGGTAAATCAAAGGGGTGGATGCTGAATGAACCATCCTTCAAATTGTTTACTGTTCCTGTTTTCTGACCTAAACTCACTTTAACTGCGTTTTCCAATTTTTTTCAATAAGAAATTATTAACATTATAGCTATTTATGTCCTCCTGACATTTCTCTGCTCTTAACTGTCCAACATCACACTTGGTCAGGAAAAACATTGTGCACCTGACACAGCACCCTTCCCATCAAAGACACTCAACGAATCATACACCTGATGACATAGTTGGAAGAAAGCTGCCACACCACAAAAACAGTAAAGTGTGAGTGAAATCCCCAAGGGACACACCTATCCAATCTAAATGTTGAGTTCATGGTATGTCAAAACTAATTTCTGAAAACAGAAGACAGATCAGTCAGTAGCTATAAAGAGAAAGGATGGGCTAATGTTTTTGATGCTTACCTTTTCATCAGATTTCAAATGTAGTATCTTAAAGTGGAGCTTCACTAACTAATGTGCCTTGATGGGACAGGGCGAGTCCTTCAGTCTGTTAGCTATTGCATTACTGAGGAAGAATAAATTGACAAATAGTTCAAGAATCTCCTCTCTTTGTCAAGAAACGCAAAAGCCTGTTAACTTGAGAGCACAAAGACTTTAAAGGATTGGTGCATTCCAGAGGCTGCGCATATTCTGGGAGGCGGCATATTCAGATTTATTTGAGGCCGACAGATATCAAGTGGACGGAGGTCATGTAGTAACGTAGCATGGTTTTCAAACGACTTGCTAAAAGTAATGCATGAGATGTCTTGAAATACTTACAACCAGTGAATATCAAGCTTAAGACACCAATATGGTTGTTTGGATCTGTGCTAGGACGTCCGTCCTATCTTTGGTGGGGTGTTTAGGAGGCTGCTCTGAGGGTCTTTGAGATTACAGTTACAAGGCAAAGGGATTAAATTCACATATAAGAGCAAACTAAGGGAGCAGGATTCTCTGTAACCCGACGCAGAAATCAAGAATGGCAATCGGGTGCAGAATGACACCCGACGCCACAATCGGCGTCATTGGGCCGCGCGCAGTCGTAACCCCGTTGGAGCGTCATCAGCCGGCCCACCTCTGATGGGTCGAGTTCCCAATGGCGCGGGCACATGTGGTCCCAGCAGTCGGGAGCCTGGTGTGCCGGCTGCGGACAATGTCCAGAGCCGCCACACCTGGCTGAGATCAGTGCCCCTGGTCGGGGGGGCTTCTGCAAGGGTGGGGGGGTGGGGAGGGGGCGGTGTGTGTGGCCAGGAGCTGGGCTGTGGGGACAGGTGCGCAGCCAGCGCCATGTTTTCCGGTGTGACCAGTGCATGTAGGTGTGCGCGGCTGCAGCCTGTCAGACCTGTACATGTGCAGTCCAGGACCCAGCAATTCTCCGACCGTTTTCAGCGAGTGTTTCACGCAGCACCGCTGCTGGCCCCTCACCAGTACCGGAGAGATTGGAACTTCATATTTAGATAAGAGACCTCGGACCCCCCAAAGGGTGACTGGGTGGCACCAATGGGGTACTGCTCTGCACAAAGGGCATGCACCTGGGTGCCTCCAATCCCCTGGGAACCCCCACAAGTGTCGTTCGTCTGGTCCCCGTTTGTATAGACCAGTGTTGAACTATGCTCACCAGAGGTCTGTGAGGCAGAGGGGCTAGATCCCAATGCCCCGGCTACCTCCCCTTCCTTTCTTGGGCATAAACCCCTTCGGGGTCTGACCATTGGCACTGCTACCCGTACACTGGAACCCTGGCACCACTCCTGCCAGTTTGGCAGTGCCACTCGGGCACCTTGGCAGGGGATGGGCCAGTGGGCCAACCTGCACTGTCCCTGACCACCCAGAGGTCTCAGATGGCTTGGGAGACCCTCCAGGAGCCTTTCTGCCTGGTCTATGTTTGTGTGGACCAGTACTGAACAGTGCCCAGCTGTGGCCTCCCGGTAGATACCGGGTAAGTAGGTTTACGGCCTACTTACACGAGCGCGGATTGGTTCCGCCCATTGTCGGTGGGTTCCTGATTCCAACGCCTCATGGGACTGAGGTAGATCCTGCGAGGCATTACTGTTGTCGTGAAGCCTGCAGAAGACTTCACCCGGCATCTACCAGCTACTTTGCGCACCCATTGGGCAGCAACGTGGACATAGTTCACGCACATAGATTTTTTGGTCGAATCGCACCTGATGAGTATGGCGCTGGGAAATATTGCACCATCATTTGTGTTTGTATCCAAAGGAACTATGCTGGCACTATAAATAATGGACCCTGGTCAGGACATATTTAAATATTTAGGTTCAGTTCCAATTACAGGTGCAAGGAGTGAGTTTTTGCAGTGTGGAGCAGAATATCAGAATCTATCCCTGGAATCATAGGAGATCAGTTCTGAATGTAATCTCTTGGGCCTGCAAAAGAGCTATTTAACAGAAAAGAGAATTAAATCTGAACTTTACCATTGGGTACTCCACAGTACAAGGTCAGGAAGTACTGTTTTCTTTGGAATAATTGATGACAGGATTGAGGCTACCAGTTGGAGACAGGACACTGGACTCTTTTGCGAACAGTAAGAAGTCTTACAACACCAGGTTAAAGTCCAACAGGTTTGTTTCGAATCACTTGCTTTCGGAGCATCGCTCCTTCCTCAGGTGAACGAGCAGTGATCCGAAAGCTCCGATTCGAAACAAACCTGTTGGGCTTTAACCTCGTGTTGTAAGACTTCTTACAATGCTCACCCCAGTCCAACACCGGCATCTCCACATCATGGCTCGTTTGAGAAATAATTGGATTAATAATGGGGAGAGATGGGTGGGAATTTCTGTCCTGGACATAATTAAACAAAGGGGCGGAAAAGCCTTTTGTTATCTGAAATATTCTCGTGATTGGATATTCACTTAAGATATTGTGACGAACATAGCTTCTTTTTCTGTAATTTCAGCATCTACTATACGGACCACACCATGACCTGCACTTTGAACGCTGCTCCCCATCAACAGCCCTACATAATAACTTCAGCCAACCGTATGTATTTTATCTCAATGGGGTAGACTTATTAAAGTCTGAGAAATAGAATTGTTTTATTTTGTATCAGTAAAAGTGACCATGAAGCTACCAGATTGTCATGCAAACCAAACTAGTTCACCAATAACATTGAGGGAAGAATACCTGGTCTGGTCTATGTGACTGCAGGACCACACCAAAACGGTTGATTTTAACTGCCTTTTGAAGTGGCTAGCATGCCATTCGCCTGTATCAAAACCTGCTACCAATGATTCAAGAAGACTCGCCACCAACTTCTCAGAACAACTAGCATTGGACAATAAATAACACCCTTGCTGGTGCAGTACTGACCTCAAGGCTGAATTTAAATGTTAAAATCTTTGTAGTTAAATAACTGCTTTTGTTCCCTGATGCCTCAATGTGAAAACCACTAGCTGCTATAAAATTCTGCCAGACTAGCAAAGTCTTTGGCTCTGTGTTAAGTTAGCTTATCTCCATTCAGCTCCACATTGACATTTATGCATCAGACGAGGGATCCTGCTAATTATCGTTGTCGAGTGATTCATTGAACCTCAAATGAATGCCGTGCTAGCACTCTTGGTCAGACTCATTCATGAATAATGGTTGCTTGAGTGGAGCTGTGTAGCCCAGACTCCAAAAAATGCCTGAGCCTTTGGGGAGCAGGGAAAAGATTGGTGTTACAAGCGTTTACATTTTTAAAATTATATTTTCCTTCTCCAGCAGGGCAAGAAATGGAGCCACTTGGGCTGAACAGCCACTGTTGTTTTGGGAGTTGCCTCAGATCATCCTTCCACAAGCTGCAGCCACCACCTCTGAAAATGGCCAACAGCGAGGAGCCATTGAGACAGTTAGAGAAAGATCAGCTTCTCTCCCCCTTTGAGAGACTTTCTGTGAACAACACTGTACTATCATCACCTCAAACAGCAGTGAAAGGGGCAAGTCCACCAACTAATTCTGCTTGTGCTGGTGACCGAAGCTCGAAGCCGCTCCCTCCACTGCCGGTCACTGGTGATGTGTTTTTTGATGATGTCGACAGTGAAGTTGAATCCATTACGAGCTCTGAAACAGACACCCTTCTGCAGGACTGCAGGCCACTGAGCTTCAGGTACAATACTCCAAACAGAAGGAGCTTCCGTGGGTGTGGGCAAACCAATTATGCCTACTCAGAAGGTGCTAATAGGACTGGGTTGCCAGTGAGTTGCCATACGGTAAAAGACACTAACCTGGAAAGCATAGAGGTCACTGAGAAACGTGTTCAGCCTCACCGAAAATTACGGCGCTCACATTCAGGTCCGGCTGGATCTTACAACAAACCTGTTGTGTTGAAGAATGCACCCTGCTTATCACACACGTCACCAAACTCCAGCAAGGTGAAGCCTGAGGTCCCTCCTCGAGTCCCCATACCCCCACGGCCAGTGAAACCTGACTACCGGAGATGGTCCGCAGAGGTGATGTCGGGCATGTACTGTGACGACGACAGGCCACCAAAGGTTCCTCCACGGGAACCTTTGTCTAGAAATAATTCACGCACTCCAAGTCCCAAAAGCCTCCCAGCATACCTCAATGGAGTGATGCCACCTACGCGAAGTTTTGCACCTGATCCTAAATATGTCAGCAACAAAGTTCTGCAGCGGCAGAGCAGTGATGGGGCAGGCACTAAGGTGCCATGTATTTTACCAATTATGGAAGATGGGAGGAAGGTGAGCTCTACGCACTACTACCTGCTCCCCGAGAGGCCTCCCTACCTGGACAGGTTTCAGAAATATTTTATGGAGGCCCAGAGCACATGGGAGCCAAATGATTGCACAGCAGAGAGCTTCAAGGCATTTTCATTGGCTAAGCCGGAGACAGTAAAACGAAAACCTGTTGCCTATGTAGAATCTCCTTAGATTTTCATGTCCCTCAGAAGGGCAACAAAAATATAGCAACAGCAGGGTAATCAAAGCCATTGGTTTGCAGTTTCCATAGAAAAATAGATGGAATCACAGAATATGATATCCAAACCAGCGAAAATCCAATGTAATAAAAGTGGAATTCAACTTAGTTGTCACACTGTAAATCCGAGGCCCTTGCACCAGTAAACGTCCAGGTTGCCTGTACAGTAATTTTACAGGAGACATTTTCACCAGAACATCTCATGACTGGTGTTTTTATTGCACTTTATTTTTTGGAACTTTACAATGGACAGCAAACCAGACACAACACATTGAGCACCACGCTTTATGATACCTCGGAGAAAGCAACCGATCCATCTTGGGCATGGAGGCCCTTTCCAGGCAGCGAAATTCATGTGAATCGAGCAAAATACAATCAAACTAAATTTTTATGACCAAAACATTTATGATTTATTATCTAACTGTCCAGAGACTCTTGAGGAAGAACTGCAGAAATTGTTAGTGGGCAGTCTACAGATGATCATGCTTAATATCAATCCAGCTCAGGGATACTCAATGAAGGTCACCTCTCACTTAAATATTTTAAGTGAAAAGTATTATGCTAAAGTGAAGGGATTTGATTAAAGGTTTTTAAGCACAGAAACTGCCACAAGTTCATGTCTCTGCCTCTTTATCCTCTCCCCAACAATTTACAGCATGTGTGTTTTAGAAGCCAATGGTCGGAGAGAATGGAGTCAGTTATCCATTTTATTAGATAGTTAACAATCTTTTCACTGTTGTTTCTGTCTCTGCGCCTGAGGGCATTCTCCCTTCCTGTTTTGAGTGGAACTGATACAGCCGTGAATCCGGCATGGGTGGATGGACTCATCATATTAGATATCTGTGCACAATCTGCCATTCATTGTTCATCAGCACTGGTAGCTTATCTACACCTTTTTTAGAGGTACACCCAAAACATGATCTATATTTTTAAATATAAACCTGCAAAAGACTACAAATGGTTACCAGTTATTTAACAGGAGATACTGCAGTGGGGACCTTTTGGGCGGGAGATTGTTGGCTTTTGTTCCACCAACTGCCCTTCGATGCAATACCATGCGATTATGACTTATTGACCAGCAGGGCATCATAATTCCACTTGATTCTTCTGCCCTCTGTATACCTACATAATGATCAGGTGCAGGACTCTTGGCTCCCAACCAGCAGCAGTAAGGTCCATAGTAGCCAATAATTACTTCCCATAAGTTCCCGCTTTCACTATTGGGTGCTATTTGGGGATGGATATAGTTAATGCACATGGTTCATGTGCTGCCCTTTAAGCCTGTACACGATCCAAAGCTTGGCTCCTCCTAAGTCGGCACTTCGGGTAGGCTAAGAATAGGGTGGAAGGGAGAGAGACAAGGAAAAACCATTCAGAAAGAGGTGATGCTGGACCTTCTCATCCCAACATAAAGCTCCCTGCCAGTTGGTACTGAAATACAAGGCGACCTTAGCCACAGGCTAACTCAAAAATCAAATAGGCCCCTCATAGACCTGGGAAATTGCGTTTAAATGGGAAACAAGGAGACCTGTGCGTAAACAGTAGGCTAATAAAGTAGAACAAAACAGGGTGGGCAATGAACGGCAGCATGGTGAAATACCCAGTACTAACCTGCAGACTAGTTGACATGATAGATGACGAAGAACCTACATGAAGAATCAGTGCAGTTGCTTGTGTTTGAGAATAGTTTTATGTATTAGTGGCTCAATGAACTGCATGTAACATAAATGAAGGCCTATAATTTTGCTCTTGTATCATTGGCTGTAACATATCGTATTTCTATATTTGTTAAAAAACCGCAGAACAATGTTTGTTCCTGTGGTCTGTGCAGTATTATTGGGATATCATTAATTACATTATTTTTAAAAATCATTTCCAATGTCTACTTTTATTAAATTGTTTTGTGTTGTTTA
The DNA here is from genome assembly GCF_902713615.1 of Scyliorhinus canicula. NCBI lineage: Eukaryota > Metazoa > Chordata > Chondrichthyes > Carcharhiniformes > Scyliorhinidae > Scyliorhinus > Scyliorhinus canicula. The sequence continues at coordinate 122,431,378 of NC_052161.1, read as the reverse complement.
ATGATCTGTGCTGCCTATAAATGGCTCAACTCTCCCAACAAATTTTGGCAGCATTTTTGCTACTGTGATAGCCTTAGTAACCTAACTCCAAAGCACAATAAACAATTCATCTACTCACTGCTCAACCATCAAGTTCACCCACAGTGATGCAGAATATTTGCCCTCCATGTGTTGTAGAATTTATATTCCCTTGTAATCTAATTGGTGAGAGCAAACACTGTAACATATTATTGATATGTCATAGTGTACGCTCCTTAACATGGACAAGCTGAGCGGTGTCCAAGAGCAGTGCATCTTTCTCTTTTACTTAAGTGTCTATATATGTACAGGAACTGAGACTGAAGCACATACATGAGTCATAGGGTTCTGAACAAGAATGAATGATTTCCTTTACCCAGTATGTACTGGGAAGGAGATACGTTGCTCTATCTTGTATTGCTGTAGGAATCTAATTTGACAGGGTTAAGCTGACTACAGTACTGTGGAGCATGTGTAATAAAACCCAGGAATGTTTACTATACTTGTGTGAAATTGAAGATATCTTCAAAATATAATAAATTTTTCCTAACTAAATGGCGAAGGGCCTTAAACCAGTCCCATTTCACATCTAAACTCCATATCGCTATTGCCCTCAAACACACCCTCTCACCATACCACTTAAACCAACCTTCTCTGTTTCCATTCTATATTGTTAATTTGCCAAACAATTAATATCTAACTGACATAAGACTGTGCTCATTTAACAAACAAGCTTTAAAGAGGGGCATAGCTTCACCTTAGAACATAGAACAGTACAGCACAGAACAGGCCCTTCGGCCCTCGATGTTGTGCCGAGCAATGATCACCCTACTCAAACCCACGTATCCACCCTATACCCGTAACCCAAACAACATCCCCTTAATCTTACTTTTTAGGACACTACGGGCAATTTAGCATGGCCAATCCACCTAACCCGCACATCTTTGGACTGTGGGAGGAAACCGGAGCACCCGGAGGAAACCCACACACACACGGGGAGGACGTGCAGACTCCGCACAGACAGTGACCCAGCCGGGAACCGAACCTGGGACCCTAGAGCTGTGAAGCATTTACACTAACCACCATGCTACCGTGCTGCCCATAGCAGCAGCAACTATTTGAATTTATATTATAAACTGATTACACATTGAGGCAGAATTCTATATTGAGCATTTTAGAGCCATAGAATCAACATGGCACATAAGAGGTCATTGAGCCCATCAAGCCCAAGTTAGCTCTCTGTAGACCAATCCAGACAGTACTATTTCCCTGCTCTATCCCCAAAGCCCTGTGAGTTTATTTCCTTCCAGTGTCCATTCAATTTATTTTAAATCATTAATTGTTTTCACTTCCACTATCCGAGTTGGCAGCAAGTTCCAGGTCAATATCACACACCGCGTAAAAACATTCTTCCTCACGTCCCTTTGCATCTCTTGCCCAAACCTTAAATCTGTGTCCCCTGGTCCTTGTAAAATCAGCTATGTCTATTTTGTCTTAATCCGTCATAATCTTTTACACCTCTAAATCTTTCCGACATCTTTTATGCTCCATGGGGAAAAACCCAGCTTCACCAGCACAACCTTGCAGCTAAAGTCCCTCGTCCTGGAACCATTGTTGATGAATTTCCTCTACATTTCTAAAGGGCATCTATCTTAAAATGTCATGACCAGCGCTGATTGATTGATTTATTGTCACATGTACTGAAGTACAGTGAAAAGTATTTTTCTGCAGCCAAGGGAACGTACACTGTAGACCAAAAAAAAATAATCGACAAAGTACATCGATAAATAAGTAACTGGTTACATGAATGTGATGCCCTAGTTGTGGTCTAACCAGGGTTTTATAAAAGTTCAGCATAACTTCCCTGCTTTTGTATACTGTATCACTTGTATTTTTTTTTTCTTTTAAAATTTAGAGTACCCAATTAATTTTCCAATTAAGGGGCAATATAGTGTGGCCAATTCACCTAACCTGCACATCTTTGGGTTGTGGGGGTGAAATCCACGCAAACACGGGGAGAATGTGCGAACTCCGCACAGACAGTGACCCAGGGCCGGGATCGAACCTGGGACCTCGGCGCTGTGAGACAGTAATGCTAACCATTCTGCCACCGTGCTGCCCCGTATCTCCAGTATTAAGCTCAAGATCATACAATCCCGACAGTAAAGGAGGGCATTCAGCCCATATAGTCTGCGCAAACCCTCCGAAAGAGGACCCCACCCTATCTCCATAACCTAACTTATACTTCCCTGGACACTTGTGGGGCAATTTGGCATAGCCAATCCACCTAACTCACACATCTTTGGATCCCAAATGACTTTTTTTTTAATTTAGAGTATCCAATTATTTTTTTCCAATTAAGGGGCAAATTAGCATGGCCAATCCACCTATCCTGCACATATTTGGGTTGTGGGGGCGAAACCCATGCAAACCCGGGGACAATAAAACAGACAGTGACCCAGAGTCGGGATTGAACCTGGGACCTCAGTACCGTGAGGCAGCAGTGCTAACCACTGGGCCATCGTGCTGCCCTTAGGCACCGTGTTCAATCATGATGGGCATTGCAGCAGAATCTAATCCTTCACCAACATCTACACCACCAGTCAAAGAATCATTAGAAATTACTGCAGGGGCCATTTGCTGGTGCTCGCTCTTTGAGTGCAGATATCTACTCTAATCCCAGTTCCCTTCCCTTTCTCAACTGGTGTCACTGGATAATGATTAGAGTGAGCTCATTATGTTTACCCCTCCCGCAACACAATCTTGTAGCACTGAGACGAACTGTAGCTTCCAGTGGTGCCAGCACAAGTCAGGTTAAGCAATATAAGGCCTTCCTACTATGTGTAGACCTACCTACCTGCTGTTTTCACTAGCTGAGCTTTGTGAGAAAGCAGAGCAACATGCGATTGCAGCCCTATCTAATTAAAAAAATAATTAATTTACAGGATGTGGGCATCGCTGGTTAGGCCAGTATTTATTGTGCATCCATAGTTGTTCTTCAGAAGCAATTGAAAGACACTGAGATATAAGAGGTTCAAACAACTGGGGTTTAATAAATACCATGGCCAAGGGTAATGAGGATCCTGTAAAGATGGACACAGGTGATATTTTGATTGGAAATTAGTAAAATGGCAGATTTGCTTGTGATGGTCTTCAAGTGTTAAAGTACCAGAGAAACAAGGAAAATAAAATATGATTGGGGGAAAATGAAATATGATTGGGGGTACTTACTAAATTTAATATATTAATAAATAATAAGGGAGAAAATAATGAGACTTACTTTCCCCACAGATTGGAAAATTCCCACTGTCACTCCATTACTTAACAAGGTACGGGAGAGAACCATTTACAGACTGATGATGATTACAAGGAGATTTGATAGAGGTGTTCAAAATCATGGTGGGTCTGGACAGAGTGGATAGGGAGAAACTATTTCCATTGGTTGAAGTGCCAAGAACCAGAGGGCACTGATTTCGGGTGAATGCAAAGGAACCAAATGTGACATGGGGAAAATATTTTTTTAGCAGCAAGTGGTTAGGATCAAGAATGCCTGACAATGGAATGCCTGACAATGTGTTGGAGGCAGATTTACTCGTGCCCCTCAAAATGGAATTGAATAATTATCTTGAGAAAAGATTTGGAGATCAACAGGGAAAGGGCAAGTGAGTGGAACCACCCGAGTTTCTCTTGCAGAGAGCTGGCATGGGGATACTTCTTTTTGTGAGGCGTGCTTGACTGTCAGGTGTAAAAAAAGCTTTTCCTCATCTTGCACTTGATTCTTTTACCATTCATCTGAAATCGCTGTTCTTTGGCTTCTGACCCTTCTGCCAATGGAAAGTTTCTCAATCTGTCTAACCCCTCACGATCTTGAACACATCTACTGAATCTCCTTTATTTGTTCCTCTCCCACCTTCTGAAATAATAGAACGGATGGAGGCAACACAATTGTTACAGGGCCCTGAGGGGGTGACAAAGTTCAGAAGCCTCTATTGCAGGGATGCTTCAATATTATGTCACCTGCATTTGGATGCTGCATGTTCCAGCCCTTCATGTTACTAATCCTTTGTTATTCAATGACAAAGTCCTCATTCACATCAGCAGTCACATAGAATCAGGCTTCCACATTCCTGGGGAAACTCCAATAGATTATATCTTGAGAAGGTATAGAGAGAGCCAAGAGGTTGCAGGCTCGTGGATACTCCCTTCCCTCTCCACCTCATTGCTATGCTACACCCCTCACTCTGTACTGCACCCTTACTGTAAGCACAAAGCATAAAACTAGCACCACAAGCTTGTCAAATGTGTCATCACTGCACACCGGCTCCCCCTCCCCCACCAATAACATATAAATAGATTGAAACATGGCTCCCTCAGGATGCCATTAACCTGGTTCCAACCCTCTTTTGATTAATTTACAATCCACAGGAATCTCGACTGACATGTGTTCTTTGAAGAAACAAGTTGGTTTGGTAGATACACACATCATGGCCTGTCACTTACTCAGTCGGACACTGGTGTTTTCCTTTTGCTAAGTGGTGTCATATCATCATGGCAAGATACTGATATTATAAATATTCCCTTTTCCCATTTATCTTTGTTTTAAAATGTTTGCCGGTGTTGGGCCATCTAAGGGATTTTCACAGTAACTTCATTGCAGTGTTAATGCAAGCCTACTTGTGACAATAATAAAAATTATTATTATTAAATGTTATTACTCTCACCTGTAGAATTTCTATGTCTCCGGGGAAAGGGCCTTGGTGCAATGAGTTAAAATGCTAGTATTGAGTTAATTTTGTTTTCAAGGGATTACATTCATAGGGTAGCATAGTTTATTCAGTTAGGGTGCCCAAACTAGCATATTTCAGACAATGAGAGTTGGTTTGGATAGTACCGTGAGCATTCAAACCTGTACTGATTGAGGTAAGATGATTCATTTAAGTTCAGCAGTGGTAATTTCCAGTGTCGTCTAGTGCTTCCTTCAATCAGAATTGACAAAAGAGTTTACATTCCATGTCAGTCGGGGCTAACATAGGCTTAGCAGGAAGGTTTAGGTCGCAGCTTGAAGCTAAGATACAGTAGGTTGATCTGTCCAACCTAGAAGTTGAATTAAAATAAAAAGTGAATATGAAACTATCACGATCTTCCATAAGATTAAGGAACGAATTAGGCCATTTGGCCCATCGAGTCTGCTCTGTCAATCAATCATGGCTGATATATTCCTCATCCCCATTTTCTTGCCTTCTCCCCTGATAACCCGATCCCCTTATTAATCAAGAACCTATCTATTTCTGTCTTAAAGATACTCAGTGACTTGACCTCCACAGCCTTCTGGGGCAATGGGTTCCACAGATTCACCATCCTCTGGCTGAAGAAATTCCTCCTCATCTCTGTTTCAAAGGATCGTCCCTTCAGTCTGAGGCTGTGCCCTAGGGTTCCAGTTTCTCCTACTAGTGGAAACATCCTCTCCACGTTCACTCTATCTAGGCTTCTCAGTTGTATAGCTACAGGAAGCACTGCAGGAGAAGCTGAAACATAACGATTGGTCCTTTCATTTAGTTAATGTCTTCTGCAAAGTAAACCAGACTTCTAATTCATCATCAACCTAATCTCCCTAGTGTAGGGGTGGTATGGTAGCACAGTGGTTAGCACTGTTGCTTCACAGCGCCAGGGACCCGGGTTTGATTCCCAGCTTGGGTCACTGTCTATGCGGACTCTGCACGTTCTCCCTGTGTCTGTGTGGGTTTCCTCCAGGTGCTCCGGTTTCCTCCCACAGGTCTCGAAAGATATGCTTGTTAGGTGAATTGGACATTCTGAATTCTCCCTCAGCATACCCGAACAGGCAAGTAGGGGATTTTCACAGTAACTTTATTGCAGTGTTAATGTAAGCCTACTTGTGACACTAATAAAGATTATTATTATTAGTCATCCGTTCAGCGCATCGTAGGGCTGGAGACACGTGGAAGTTTACAGTGTTAAATCATTTTAAAATATTAATTCATGGGAAGTGGACATTGCTGGCTGGGCCAGCATTTAGTGCCCATCCCTAACTGCCCTTGAACGGAGTGGCTTGCTGGGCCATTTCAGAGGGCATTTAAGTGTCAACCACATTGCTGAATGAAGACCACACATGTAAGCATGGTAAATTTCCTTCCCGAAAGGACATTTGTGAACCAGATGGTTTTTAACGGCAATGGCTTCATGGTGCCATTAGAACTTATAAAATTCAAATTCTTTTATGGAATTCAAATTTCACCATCTACCATGGTGAGATAAGAATCCTGGTCAGGTATCCTTGATCTCTGGATTACTAGTCCAGTGACAATACCACTATGCCACCCTATCCCCAAGGAAATACATTGTCTACAAGTAGATACTGGACAGTGTGAGACAACTGCAGAACATAACGGACATAAGATTCACTTACCTCGGATTGATGCCACTAAACCAAGGAAGCAGCTACAGCTTGTATCAAGTCACCTATACCAGGAATTTCCTCAGGGTTTCTCCTACTGCTCCAATGCAGCAAAACCTAGGGTGGAAATTAAGGCCCTCCTCCGAGGCATTTTTTGTGGTTGAGGGGCATTTAATTGTGTCTTAGGGTGGCTGGTGGAGTCCCTGCTGCCTTCCCGCCTCTGCCCTGATTAAGACCGGAACCTTGTGGAGGTGATGAAGGCCCTGTGTGCCGGCTGGATGACCTGCAAGGCCCCTATTTTCAGGAAGACCACTGCATCTTGCAGAACCCAAGCACTTAAAAGGCCATCAGCATTTCCTCAGGGCCAAGGACGCTGGACAACGGGGGGGGGGGGCAAAGCTGCCAGCTGATCATAGGTTTGTACATTTCTGTATTCAGCAAGCAGCAGGGCCATTGGGGTGTTGATGGATGTTGTCAGTTTAACATCCACCCAAGGCCTCAGATTGAGGAGGGACCCAGGCACAGGTGATGATGGGAAGGGGATCATGGGAAGGAGCTCACATGTGAGGGATGTGAGGGGATGGATGGGGGTCAGCAGCAAGAGTGGGGGAGGGGGGGGTCAGCTCTCAGCAGGCATCCCTTTCCTAATGCTGGGTCTCACAATCAGGTACTGTGTGACTTCGAATGAGGGCCCCTCACCTGGAATCCCACATGCAACCCCAACAGAGGTTTTAATATTAATTGCCCAGTTAAGAACTTCAACTAGCAGGAGCGAAGGATGGTCCTCCCCACCGGCCACCCTCCTGCTACTAAATGTTGCACCCACCACCAATTTGCCATAGGGGAAGACACAAGATTCCGCCCATACGGCTCATCGATGGCCTTCCCACACCGCTACCAATTGAGACCTTTAAATGTCCATTTAATACACTATATGGCTTTATTCCACTACTGATGGTATTCACCCACAGGTGGGGAGGGGACCCGCCTGAAAAGGAAACCCTGGAGTTACTTGTAGGCTTCCTGGGAGGATCCTTGTTCAAGCATGCTCCATGCCTGATTGAGGGACCCGGCATCAGAAGAGGGGAGAACTCTGCGAGCCAGCACCTACCCTTGCTTGCTGGTCCTCCTCCACCCCAACCCCTACCTTGCAACACCCATCCAGCCATAACTCATCTTTGGCCTGGGTCCCTGGAAATCCTGGACTGCAGGTGAGCCTATTGTTGGGAGCAGTCACTATTCCCCTGGCCACTAGTGCGTGGAGGATGGGATTTCAGTCTTCAGGATTCTTGAACTCAGGGAAGGCTCGCCACTGCCCAGTTAAGTGCCTGATTGGCATTTAATTTGGCAGGCTTCCCAAAAGTAGGCAACACAGACTCCACCAGCTCGACCCTCCCCACCCCGCATCACCTCCATTAAATATCACCCCTAGTTTCCTTTAACTGTATCACAACATCCTAACCTAATGTCCATTACCTACAGTGTAACAGCACTTAGTCTTCATTATTGCACGGCAACTTTCATCTCTGAAGAAGATTTAACAAAAAATGGCGCCTCACACTGTACAAAAGCACAAGCATACAAAAAAGGATAGACAAAACGGTTCATTCGGATGGATGTCAAGAATTTTGGATAAAGAGTTGAGTCTTAAAGGAGGACTATGAGGAGGCTACGCAGGGAATTCCACAGCACCTTGTTCACTATCTGCATTGTGGCATTGCAGCATTAGTGAAATTTTCAAAGTTGGGGTAGCGACCCGCAGGTGGGTCATAGGTGGGTGTCGGGTCGGTCTTGGAGCCATCCATTGCAGCGATCCCGATCTTGGGAATTAATGCGCAACTGCCACAGCAGCCGGCTTTTAAAAATGCTGGCCACGACTGCCTTTCAGAATGCTATGCGCTGCACATGCGTGCCCACTCATCAGTGTGCATGCCTAGAGTCCAGCAAGAAACACCACCTCCTCCTGCCGTCAGCGCGTTGGCCAAAGAAGAGATTTTAAAAAAAAATTCAATGCAGTCTTCCTGCGTGAAGCGATAGCAGAGAACATGTCATGCGCCCCAAACACGTGCTCTGGCGCACCATTTTGTCAGCAGCAAACAAGCAACAGGGCTGTAAAATTTTAAACGGATTGCTTTGTAATAAGGAAGAGAGGGCCAGAGGCACAAACAGGCTCGGATCTCACAACTAAATCTGTTGGTAAGAGTGGCTCAGGAGAATCCACAGCAGGGCAAAGCCGTGGTGGTGTGAGATGTTCAGGAGAATCCACAGCAGGGCAAAGCCGTGGTGGTGTGAGCTGTTCAGGAGAGTCCACAGCAGGACAAAGCCGTGGTGGTGTGAGCTCCAGGACCTCTTATGAACAACCCACCTATGACCCACCCTCAGACGCTAGTTTGAAAATAACTGGTGTAGACAGTGAAAATGTAACATTGAATGACAAAGCAAGTGAGATCCTGAGGACCAAGCAGGCTCACCTGTCGCATTAGAGGTCACAAAAATGTTGGGCCGTGACAGTCGGCCAGCATGGGGCCCAAAGGTTGGCCGGTTGGTAAAAATGGGACACGGGAAAAAAAGTTTGAAAAATACTGCTTTAGTGGTACCATAGCATTGCAGCATCCCCTCAAGTCCATTAAGGATGCCCAAACATTGTTGTGTCTCATATCTAATCAATATTCCTGACATGGTACAGTTCATTATCTGCAGTGATATTTTAGTGCCCCCTGGAGTCCATCATCTTATTCCCTATTATCTATTATCACGCTCTGACATAAAGTATTTTCTGGTCTAATGTCTTATTTATACCATGACACCGTGGTGTCCCCGAGTATCCCTTATTTATATCTGATATTATAGCATCCCCTAGTGTCCCATTATCTTAGACAAAGGGTGCCAAACTCGCCTTCTATGGTGGTTCTGTGAGTCACAGGTGGCAAAAGTAATTAAAATAGAAGAAATAAATCAGCATCAAATATTGGTACCGACTTACGTTTGGATGTTGTGTACTGCTTCTGCTGCTCCAATGCGTGGCACCTTTAACTTGAACCATTGCGTTAACATTTGGAGAAAACCAACAGGCTGAGGCCTGGTTTGGATAAAAACACAAGGATCACTGGGGGCTAGGCCTGGAAGTGAATGCCACAGTCCCCCGTGAAGATCGGACAAGACAAAAGTGACTACTCTTCCTAAATACTTCAATTGGTTGTGTGGCGTTTTGGTGGAGTCCTATGGAGGCGGGAGGCGGCAAATTAATGCAATCCCATCCCCATCTTCACTCGCCAGAGTTTGTTTCTTCGTGTCTCGGTTTTAATTTTCAGCGTCTCCCTATCCGTTGAAGGCGGGGCGAAGCCGGTCGTTTCTCACTGAACCGCCCTCTGCTTCTTCCACCTTTTATGATCTCGCAGGCCCGCCTGACAAGAACCGGCCCCCAGGGGCTCTGGCGGTGGAGTGAGGGAAGGCGGTTGAAGGAAGGCGGCACGAGCGCAGCTCAAATTCCAACCGCCGCAGCGCGAGGGCCGGAGGGCGGGAAGAAGGCGAGGCTGTGATTGGAGGAAGCAGAGAGCTCGCGAGCTCGAACTCCGGCGCGCGGGGGTCGGCTGCAGCGTCCTGGGCGCGGATCAGGTTTGCCAGGTTTCAGTGCGCCCCGAACTCCCCATCGCCTCGTCCTTCAGGCGACCTTGCCTCCAGATTTTCTCACAAACCGCCTTTCCTCTCCAGCTCTGATTCTTATTTATCCTCTTATTTTCTCACTCCCCATTCTTATTGTCCTCATCTCAGTATTGTTATCAACATCTTTCTCTTCAGCTACATTCTTTCATTTTCTCTGCAATGGCCCTTTTTTGGCCAATACCGGCCCTTGAAAACAAAATGCCGTTGCGTTAAGGTCCGATCACCAATCCGAATGACTGATTCATGGGAAAGGTAGCTGGGGCAGAGGTGTACACACATTGACACACTGAAGAGTTTATGGATACCAATAAACCATTGAGTAAGCAAGCCAAACACATCTCCAATGCCATAAATAAACGCCCACAGTTTAAATTGCACCTCACCCAGGGTGAAAGGTCAAGGGCGGGATTCTCCGTACAGCGACGTCGGAATGGCGAAGCCCGATTGGGCGCAGAATCGTGCGTGAGCCAAAAATCGAGGCCGGCGCTGGCCGTCCAACTGAATGCCATGCTCTGGTGCCTCGAGAGTGGCGTGAATGTATTCCGCGCCGCACGTCTAAGTGGGCATGCAAATTATATAGTAAAGTCCGTTGGCATATCAGGGGCTGGTTTAGCACAGTAGGCTGAACAGCTGGCTTATAATGTAGAACAAGGCAACCGCCAAGTTCAATTCCTGTACCAGTCTGCCCGAACAGGCGCCGGAATGTGGTGACTAGGAGCTTTTCACAGTAACTTCATTGAAGCCTACTTGTGACAATAAGCGCTTATTATTTATATAATTAATGGGCCGGACACGGTATTCTCCCAGCTTCCCGCGATGGTCCGCATCCGCCAGGAGGAATTGTCGTCGGCAAGGTTCACTTGTGGTATTTAAAATCCAGAAACAGGCACCGGTGCTGCTTAGCGAGAGTGAGGAGGTCGGACATGTTCCCAGAGGCATGACCGTGGGTTACCGGCCCTGACGCAGGCTGGTGAGTGGGGAGAGGAGGGGGGCTGCCAGGGCCAGCAGAGTAGTGGGGGTGACCAGGGTATGGGCTGCCGTGACCCCTGGGACCAGGGTGTCATTGCCACAGCCTGCAAGGCAGCTACCTTGTTGTGCACCCCACTGACAGCCCACCATGGCCCATGGTTGCGCAGAGCGACACCAGCCATATGGGTGCCCCCACCCACAACCGGGCATCACCCTGCCGGCGACCCACCCAAGGGGGACAGCCACAGTAGATCCTACAGGAGGGCGCCGAACCGGGGCCGCAGAGCGTACCACTGGCATGGGTCATGCCAGCCACCAGTACCCCTGTCAGCAGGGCCAGGTGCTGGGTCCAGAGATCCCCGTGGTGCCGAGCACCAACGGGGCCAGGGGGAACGACCTGGTTGGGTGTGGGGATGGGAGAGGAGGAAAGGGGACATGAAGGGCAGGAGCTGTTGTGCAGGCTGGGGACATCATGTAGCCTGTTGGACCTGGTTGGTCACGGGGTTACACACCATGCAAACATGTCTGCCTTTCACCCCCTGCAGATAATGGATTTTGTTATCCAACCAGGAATGGTTGGCAATTGTCTTGCCGCCACAGCCCTGGTGGATGCACTGAGGCTGTATGAGCCGGAGCTGCTCAGGCCACCCAGCCTCCCAGTAGTGGAGCTTGCCCCAGAGAAACAGGAGCCAACAGGTGAGGATGGAGAACTGGCCAGCCAACAGGCCGAGGAGGAGGTGGGAAGGAGGCCCGCATTAGGCCCCGTCGATACTGGCAGCATCTGTCCTTCGAGGACCTACCAGACCAGGCATGTCACCGAAGACTCTGGTTGAACAGGGAGACCATACAGCATATCCTCCGCATCATGGCACATCTAGAACCGCAGTGACTGTGAAGGTTCGCACTGAACCTTTTTGTCATGGAGTCCTGACCTGTCGGGATCTGGCTGCAATTTCGTAGACCTCGGTGCACAGGTGCATCCATGCCGTAATGGAGGCTCTATATTCCCGGGTCAGCACAATATATCAACTTCAATGTGGATTGAGCCCACCGGGTTGCCCGGGCAGCAGGATTTTCCGCCATAGCTGGAATGCTCCAGGTCCTGAGGGTGATCAACGGGACACCTATCCTGCTATGTGCATGGCGCATGAGGGGGTGGTCTTCAAGAACCAAAATGGGCAAAACTCATGAACTTGCAGCTGGTGTGTGACCACGAGAGACACATCATGCATGTCTGCATCCAATACCCAGGTAGCATGCTTGACACCTTGATCCTGGCACACTCGACAGTTCCCAACACTTTCAAGGCGCTCCCCCGTTTGACGGGTTGGCTCTTGGGCGATCGGTTATCCACTGCGGTCATGACAGATGACGCCTAGCCGGAAGCCACAGACTGACACGGAGACCCATTACAATGACACCCATTCCGTGATTGAGCAGTACATCGACATCCTGAAGATGCGGTTCAGGTGCCCGGACCACTCTGGTGGGGCCCTCCAAAATAGCCTCAGGACTGTCTCCCAAATTCTGAAATCCTGCATCCTCCACAGCAGAGGGGCGATGAATGCCAGGCCTCGCAGACGAGGAGGAGGGACAGGTTGGGCAGAACATGGGGGCCCGGGCAGCCACAGGAAGCCCCATAACGTGTTTGTCAGGGCCGTCACACGCGGAATGCTTAATCGCCTCAGGTTCACCAACTAGGGGGCCTGGCTCATGGCAGCACAAACATCCCGTCCCACCCCCACGACCCCTCTCCCCCCAAGGCCAACCACCCCCTCCCATGTCTACCTTCCCTGCAACCCCCCTCACTCAGCACCTGCACCCCCTCCGTGATTCGAAGGGGTGCAGGCCTTTGATTGGCAGTTTCAGTGGGTGCACGGGATGGAAGGTGATGACAACTCTTGCAGCAATGAACTCTAGTGTTCCACATCATTTGACAACATCAGACTCCTGCCCACAATATCACTTTCCACTGCCTCCGAATGCGAACTGGCCATTCCATCTAGCTCTTGGGATGATGGAGGAGAGGACAGGCGCCGGGGGGGGGGGGGGGGGGGGGGGGGGGGGGTGCCGGGGCGATGTGTGGTGGCTGACCTGGGGCCCTAGCCTGTGCCCTCCTCCAACGGCTGCCCAACCTCCCGCCGCTGCCACCCCCCTTCTCCACACACACCCCCCCCCCTCCCTCCCCCGAGTGCCTTCTCTGCAGCCAATCCATCCCTCACACCCTTCTGACAGAGGACCGAGGCAGAGTAGAACGTTTCTGAATTGGTGAACGTGCTTCTGCAGGTTTGTGCCCTAGCCTCTATCACTATCCTATGTGCTGCACCTGTGCCAACTTAACTGTTGTTTAACTTTCTGGCCTTACAGGCTCTAACACTCCATCTATGTGGTTCCTCAGGGAGTACATCAGGTGCTGCATCTCCAGTATCGATGGGGCTGCCCTTTACAGAAGCCCGAGACCCATCTGGACAACATCTAGTCTGACTCTCTGCCCCTCGGGGGTTCCTACCTCCAGCTAAGGTACCGCTGCACAGGTGTGGTGTGCACCAGATAGTGTCTCAAGGAGCCTTTTCACTATAATGCCCAACAGAGCTGAGTGTCTCTGGGATGGTGGAAAGGGTTGGAGACAGCTATGAGGGAAAGTCGGTGTCGTCCGTAGACTGGTGTTCCGGGGTGTCACGGGCTGGCGATTGGAGGCACCATCCGGTCCCGCCCTTGTCGCCCGACGTGTCCTGGGGTTGTGACTGGGGGCGAGGGGCACCAGAAGGGCCTGCCTCATCGGCATGCGAACCTGCAAGACACAAGACATGACGCATGGGTTGGATAGGGGGTAGGCATGGTGTAGAGGTACTGGGGTGGGGTGGTGGAGGGGTGGTGTGGAGGGTTGGCGAGGTGGTGGGGTGGGGTGGTGGAGGCTGGTGCCATGCCTGCCAGAGGGACACTGCAACTTAGCGGAGGTTCATTTGGTTCCCTGATGCTTACTTCCGCCTCGGTGACTCAGATCCACCGACCAGATCCAACACCCGCTGCCCCGCGGTGGTGCGGGGCCACAGTTACAGCGGGCACCCTCCAGTCTGCTCTTTCTCAGCGCATGTGTGCCGTCTTCTCCTGGGGATGAGACAGAAAATGCACAGTGTGAGAGTCAGGCGCATGCAGCACAGGGGGTGGGCAGCTAGTTGTGGGCAGCTAGGATGTTGGCATGTGGTGCAACATCGCTGCCTGCGGGGGGGGTTCAATAGCCCCTCTGGGTTTAGGAGTGCGGGGTTACGGGTGTGCGGGATGGGGGTTGGTGCCAGGGGGATGATGCTGGTTACTCACACTGGCCGCCCTGAGGAGTTATGCAGCTTTTAACGGCACTGCTGGCCAGTCCTGGCAGTGGGGTCTATGGCGCTCATGGCCTCTGCATCTTGTGCCCAGGCCTGGTGCACGGCGGCGTGTGGTAGCCTTTTTCCCACCCTGGGAAACAGGGTGATGCACGATCAATTGTGTAAGATTTTCTAGAAGATGGACCTCCGAATCAAACCAGATCACCTCCAGCTGGATCCGCAATCGACCGACGCCAGAAGAGACTTTAATCACTGGCTAGCTTGCTTCGAGGCTTACATAAACTCAGCGACCAACGCACCGATGAAGGCTCAGAAGATACAGATCCTGTACTCAAGATTGAGCTCCAGCGTGTTTCCGCTGATCCAGGACGCCCCGACCTACGCGGATGCCATGGCGCTTCTCAAAGAGAACTACGCGCAGAAAGCGAACTCATTCTTCGCTAGGCATGTACTCGCCACTCGCTCTCAACTCCCTGGTGTGTCCATTGAAGACTTCTGGCGGGCCCTAATCCCACTCGTCCGGGATTGTGACTGTCAGGCCGTCACGGCTACCGAACATTCTAATCTCCTCATGCGCGATGCTTTTGTAATGGGGATTGGGTCGGACCTCATTTCGCCAGCTGCTGTAGGAGGCCAAGCATCTTACTGCAATAAATTGATGCACGACAATTGTACAAAGACTCAGATTGGGTACAACTGTGGCTTTATTGCAGTAAGATGTGTGGCCTCCTACAGCAGCTGGCGAAATGGCAGTTGAATGGAGGACACGCATATTTATACTCTTCCTGGGCGGAGCCAGCAGGCAGGGGCTACCGGCGAACCTGTAGTACAGGTCCTACCTTACATCACCTAATACAGGTGTAATAGTGGTTTACCACACAGGGTATCCCGCCTCTCCTCCATGGCGTCCAGCAGGGTCTCAAGCTCCACTTCAGCGAAATGGGGTGCCCTTCTTTGGGGTGCCATCTTCTTGACTGGAATGTGTGTGTGTGGCGAGTGTGTGCGGCTGCAGGTTGTCAGGCTTTCAACTGCCTATCCCGACCTTGGCAAATTGGATGCCGTCATGCATTCAAATTGCACTAGTTCCACGTGCCGCCGGTGCGAGCCAATTAACAGGGTCCTGAATTGCTTCAATCAAAATGATGGTAGTTATTCCACTATATTACTACTCTCTCTTGAAAGGACTAACTCTGGGGCTCAGGTCACCTCTCCTGAAGCTACTGGCTCACTGGATGTGGATTCCACAGGCTCTTTCTCCAGTATATCTCAGTCTTCTTGTGTGAAGTCAAAATGATGAAGGAGGCTGAGTTAGATGCAAAGTAAAGTTCCCTCCAAACTGTCCCATCAAACATTCCCAGGGCATGCACAGCACAGGTTCAATACACAGTAAACCTCCTTTGTCCTTTCTATTTGATGATTTAATTTGTCTAGTACTTAGCAGTTATCTTGTTCAGACTGATTATTTGGGAGGGTTCAAAGCAGATGAGATGTAGGAAGGCAGGTATGCAAGTGGGTTATAAAATGGTGGCCCAGTGGCACTATCACCACATGGTCCTTGCTGAAGGCTGTATTACTGGAAACAGTCAGCAGTACCTGTAAATTCTGATGCACAAACACTTCCTCCTGTGTCTCAACTCACATTCCTAAGGATGGACCTAGGGCTTGAATGGATTACAACTCACTATCCCAATTTAAAGTAAAACCCCAATCTTCCCAGGTGCTCGGAAGTTCATTGATGCACATGATGTCACCTCATTCTGTTGGCACACCTAAACTTTGACATCTGTAAATAAATCCTTCCCTATGAACCATTCAAATGTGAACATTTATGGGAGTGCCCCCAATATAGGTGATTCACATTGTTAGGCTGATAATCTGCAGATTGTACTACAATAAACAAACAGCACAATTAAAGCAGTAAAGACAAGCTGTTCCCAGTGTCAGTAACCAGAAGACACAGATTTAAGATAATTGGCAAAAGAACCCAGGGCAGATAAGGATATTTTCTTTCTGCAGTGAGTTGCTATGATAAGGTTGTTATGACAAGGCTGAGTTAGATAGATTCTTGATTGACAAGGGAGTCAAAGGGGGTAGGCACGAAAGTAGAGGCCATAATTAGATCAGCTATGATCTTATCAAATGGCAGAGCAGGCTCAAGGGGCCAAATGGCTACTCCTGCTCTTTTTATGTATGTTTATCTTTTCATCAGGAAAACACTGACCGAAGGGGCCTCACCATGTTGAAGTTTACCTCATGGTCCAGTGCGTGTGGATTGAACCCTGTGAGATTGAACCCCGTGAGACTAAAGTCATGTCAATCTGTATCCTCTCAGATTTTACATCATGGACCTGTACATTATGAGACTGTACCCCATGGGACTGTACATTGTGCAACTATATATGCCCTGTACATTATGGGACTGGAACCGTGAGATAGTTCCTGTGAGATTACCTTACCTCTTTCAGACTACCCTATGGGAGTGTAGTTCATGGGGCAGCAAATTACAGGACTGAGCCCTATGGGACTGCACCCATAGGTGTTCGCGGACATCTTTAATCTGTCCCTACTCCACTCCAAGGTCCCCACCTGCTTCAAGAAGACCACCAGCATGAAATGAAAAAATGAAAATCACTTATTGTCATGAGTAGGCTTCAATGAAGTTACTGTGAAAAGCCCCTAGTCGCCACATTCTGGCGCCTGTCCAGGAATCGAACCGTGCTGCTGGCCTGCTTGGTCTGCTTTAAAAGCCAACGATTTAGCCCAGTGAGCTAAACCAGCCCCATACCGGTGCCAAAGAAGAACCAGGAAATGTGCCTCAATGACTACCGTCCAGTGGCCCTGACTTCAGTTGTAATGAAGTGCTACGAGAGGTTGATCATGAAGCGCATCACCTCCATACTCCCAGAATGCCTTGATCCACTGCAATTCGCATACCGTCGCAACCGGTCCACAGCAGATGCCATTTCCCTGGCGCTACACTCATCCCTAGAGCATCTCGACAACAAGGACTCCTACATCAGACTCCTATTTATTGACTACAGCTCCGCCTTCAACACCATAATCCCAGCCAAGCTCATATCAAAGCTCCAAAACCTAGGACTTGGCTCCCCACTCTGCAACTGGATCCTTGATTTTCTGACCAACAGACCACAATCAGTAAGAATGAACAACAACACCTCCTCCACAATAGTCCTCAATACCGGAGCCCCGCAAGGCTGCGTACTTAGCCCCCTACTCTACTCCCTGTACACACACAGCTGCGTGGCAAAATTTGGTACCAACTCCATCGACAAGTTTGCTGACAATACAACCATAGTGGGCTGGATCTCGAATGACGACGATTCAGAATGCAGGAGGGAGATAGAGAACCTAGTGGAGTGGTGCAGCGACAACAATCTCTCCCTCAATGCCAGCAAAATTAAAGAGCTGGTCATTGACTGCAGGAAGCAAAGTACTGTACACACCCCTGTCAGCATCAACGGTACCGAGGTGGAGATGGTTAGCAGTTTCAAATTCCTAAGGGTGCACATCTCCAAAAATCTGTCCTGGTCCACCCACGTCGACGCTACCGCCAAGAAAGCACAACAGCGCCTATACTTCCTCAGGAAACTAAGGAAATTTGGCATGTCCACATTAACCTTTACCAACGTTTACAGATGCACCATAGAAAGCATCCTATCGGGCTGCATCACAGCCTGGTATGGCAACTGCTCGGCCCAGGACCGCATGGAACTTCAGAGAGTCGTGAACGCTGCCCATTCATCAAACAAACCTGCCTCCCATCCATTGACTCCATCTACACCTCCCGCTACCTGGAGAAAGCGGGCAGCATAATCAAAGACCCCTCCCACCCGGCTTACTCACTCTTCCAACTTCTTCCATCGAGCAGGAGATACAGACATCTGAGAACACGCACGAACAGACTCAAATATAGCTTCTTCCCCGCTGTTACCAGACTCCTAAATGACCCTTTTATGAACTGACCTCATTAACACTACACCCTGTATGCTTCATCTGATGTCTGTGCTTATGTAGTTACATTGTATATCTTGTGTTATCCAATTATGAATTTTCTTTTAATCCCTTTTCTTCCCATGTACTTAATGATCTGTTGAGCTGCTCGCAGAAAAAGACCTTTCACTGTACCTCGGTACATGTGACAATAAACCAATCCAATCCAATCCCTGTGGGGCCTGTATCCCATGGGACTATTCCCCCAATAGATTGTACTCTGTGAGACTACCCAATGGCACTTTACTCTGTGAAACTCTACTCCCAGCACTGTTCCCCAAGATGCTGTGGCCTGCAAAACTATTCCTTGGGACTGCAATTTGTTAGGCTACCCCATGGGGTTGTCCCCTGTGTAACAGTACTCTGTAAGGTTATATCCTATGGAGTTGCATCTTGGGGTTCTGTACTCCAGGGAGGAGTTTCCTTCCAAAATGACACGGAAACACAACACAAACATCATGTATCTAGTTTTATTTTTCAGAGTGCATTTTCCATAGTCTACAGACAGGTCCAACACAAGCTCAAGGGCTGAAATAATCAGTGAAAAGTGAAATCAGGCAAGACTAATTTTAGCAAAGTATAATCCTGGTAATGTGATTTAAGTACATGTCATCAGAGTATCAAGGTGATACTATTCCCTGGATGCACTGCTTCTAACTAAGACTAATTTTGTGAATAATGAATTTACCTGTGAATTTCAGGGTCAGTAAAGGATGAGGGTGGGGGGATGTAGCAACATTGGGCGGGATTCTCCAATTGCCAATGGCAAAATCACGATTGGCCGGGGAATTCCTTTTACGGCGTAATTGGGGGTGGCGCCGTTTTCCTGATGCTCTGCTCCCTCAAAATTGGCGTACTCAAGGATTGGGGCAGCCTCAGGACATCACCTGTGGCCCTCCCCTGATGCTCCGACCCCGTGGGCCAACGTCCCGACAGCGTCAGTCGCATGTCCTCTCAACCTTCGTAAACCTGGTGTACCAGCTGAGGACTGTGTCCAGCGCCACCATAGTTGGTTGGGGGGGGCCCTTCCATTGGCCGTGGGGTGGGGGGGGCTTCGGCAGGGGATGGGGGAAGTGGTCCGGGGGTGGCGAGCGGGGTTCCAGGAGTGCATTTTATGGCAGGCCGGGTCCGCACACGGCTGGCACCATGTTGTACGGCGGGCCGCTGGAGGCCGCTGCCGTGCGCATGCATGACCATGGACCTGGCCATTCTACATCCATATTGGCAGGTAAGGGGCTTTAGGTGGCCCGGCTGCTAGTCCCCCAACAGACGGAGTATCGGTGAAGAGGCGTCGTCGACATTTTGGTCGTAAGATCAGACGCATCCTTTGGACATAGCCGCATAATCGGAGAATCCAGCCCCCTATCTTTGGCCAATGCAGCACGAACCATTATGGAGAACCTGGGTCACCATCAGCCATAATCCCCCAAGCTCTGCTGATTAAAGTTCTTCCAATATATTCAGTTGAGGAAGAGACATCCCATCTGTATCAGCTATCCAGTGAAATGTCAAATCTATTGTCAAATTTAGTTTTGTTTGCATTGTGGGCCATTGTCCATAGAAACTGGATTCCCACTGTTCAGACTCGTTTTATACAGAATCCCCACAGCTAGCAAAGTCTGAAGACTCTCATCCCATCAGTCTTGCCTGGAAGTGCAATCCAAAACAATAAAGGACCAAGTCTAACCCATTGTATTTCCAGGCCTCCTGCTGTGTCTTTCTGTAAGTGAACAATTCTGAACTTGGGAAGTGAGAAGAGTTTAATTTAGATCTCCACATTATAAAGAATCTTTTCCCCTATTTATTACAAAAATGGTTATTGTAACACTTTTGAAATAGTAAAAAATCCCAAGCATTTCACAATGGGCTAAACAGCTGGCTTGTAAAGCAGAACAAGGCCAGCAGCATGGGTTCAATTCCCATACCAGCCTCCCCGACCAGGCGCCCGAATGTGGCGACTAGGGGCTTTTCACAGTAACTTCATATGAAGCCTACTTGTGACAATAGGCGATTTTCATTTTCACTGAAAATAAGCGATTGTCAGTAGTGTTATCAGATAGAAATTGACACTGAGCCAAAGATGGAGATATTAGGCCAAATAACCGAAGGCTTAGTTAAAGAGGTAGGTTTGAAGGAGCATCTTAAAGAAGAAGGAAGTGCAGATACGGAGAGGTTTAGGAAAAAGTTTCAGAGTTGGGCTGAAAACGTGGCCACCAATGGTAAGATGTTTTCAGTGGATGTTGCACAAGAAGCACTGGAGGAACATAGTTCTCAAAGGATTGTTGAAGTGGATGTTAGCGAGATAGGGAGAGGTAAGGCTTTTGGGCAATTTGTTACTATTTATTATGGCCATGGTACTTGTGATACAGCCAATATGATTGTAAAGGAAGCAAGCTCCGAAACTCTCAAATAAAGGAAAATAACCTCCTGTTACACTGCAGAAACTGAAATGGTAAGGGATCTGGTGAGGAAAGGGCTTATGAAATCTAATTTGGTCCATTTTGTTTCTTTGTATAATCCTGAATGCAGAATTGGAAATAAGTCATGGTGTTATTCTGTGGTATAAACAAAATGATGGAACATTTTGGAAGAAAGTAGCCTATGGCGATACTGAAGGCACTGGTGACTGTCAGAAAGGTTTGTATAGATGAGGTGTATCTCTCCTGATTAGGGGTGACCATTGATGTCATGTACAGAATGTAATACACAAAGCAGATCATCATACTGAAGGCAATGAACTTGGCCTCGTTATAGTTCTTTGGAAGATCCCTTCCCATATAAGCAAATAGGAAACATGCCACTGTCAGCAAAACAGTATAAAGGAAACTGAGAGAGAAGGCAATCATATTACCAATGTTACAGTCCAGGATGATTGCCCTCTCAATGATGTGACCATTGGGGGTAGGTGGGTCTGTAATCAACCACACAGCACAAATTACAATTTGGATACAGGTGCTAAGAAAGATGAACAGGTATTGCCCATTGTATTTAACCCAATAGTCATGTGCCTTAGGCAGTTTGGCCGCCATTTTGAATATGCAGACAATCTGAAATGACCTCACCAGGATACAGGACAGGCAGATAGTGAAGCTCACCAGGAAGAATGGCTGTCTTATTTGGCAGAACACTTTACTTGGTTTACCAATATAGAAATACACACAAGAAAAAGTGCAGAGCATTGACACAAGCATGAGAAAACAAGTTCTGCCACCAGCAGACTTGACAACTGGAGTATTGTAATTGAGTGTGAAGATGATTGCTATGGTGATGGTCATCACAATTCCACCATTGGCCAAGATCAACAGGAAGATGGAGAAAGCGCTGTTCCATTCCAAATAATAGAGCTCCCGTTCCAGGCAGAGGGGGCTCTTCGGAGGTGACCACTGTTGCCAGAGGCAATCCATGCAATGGTAGGGATCTGCAAAAATCTCAATGTCATTAACCTACAAAAAGAACAAGACTGGCAACAAGGCAGAAACTGAATGGCACACATAATAATAATAACTTATTGTCACAAGTAAGCTTCGATGAAGTTACTGTGACAAGCCCCTAGTCGCCACATTCCGGCGCCTGTTTAGCCCACTGTGCTAAACCAGCCCCCGCCTCCAGTGCAGGGTTCGGAGATCTCTCAGTAAGTTTTATGTGCGTCTTGTACTCATTCATAGAAGGGACAATGGTGGAGAATGGAATATCTTCCCTTTGTGTCTTTCAATATCAAATGCTTCCAAAGCAGGAACAGCATAGGTTAGGTACAGAGTAAAACTCCTTCCATACTGTCCTAACAAATATGCCAGTGCAAGTACAACATATAGAATAAAGCTCCCTCTACACTGTCCCATAGCAAACACTCCCAAGATGTTGAGGAGTGGCAGGTGGAGGTTTTGGAGTGGGACACCTTGGGGCCTAGGGAGATGATCAGGAGAAGGTGGAAGAGGATCGAGGATGGAGCAGTGGTGATTGGGAGGAAATTAAATGTTGAACCAGAATGAATCCACATTCATGTAGTTGCTTACGTATCTTTTTTTGCAGGCTGATGCTCTGCATGCAGCCTACGATGGCACTCACCAAACCAATCATGTGAGAGGGACTTCGAGCAGCAATTAGACCCTTTATTTCCATATGCAAAGGAACTAATATCTGTTTCAGATGCTGGTAAAGGACACCTCTTGCTTATCCTTATTGAATATGTCAGGCTCACCACTTCCGGCTATAAGTGTGCATGTGTTTACTGCCTGCCACTTCAGAGATTAAATAAGCTGCTCAATGCCGGAAAAACAGGCCCAACGTAGCCCAATTTGTGGACCGTTGAATAAAATAGTATTTAATTCACTGTCCCACCCAGAGTGTGAAAGGACTCCACAGTCCACCCAGTTCTAGAGTCTCAGCCAGTACTCTTTCCCATTTTAGTTACACATTTTAGATCAGCAGCTGGTATAAAACAACAATAATTATTCCAATTTTTAAATAACAAACATCTCCTCAGTGGAGCTAGTCAGGGCTGACCTTCTGGGGAAAGACACGAGATCCGGAATGAAGATCCAGACCTCTCTAGTTGAATATGTTCCGTAGGACAAGGGAGGAAAGAAAATAGGTCTCAATCTGGAAAGTATTTTATTATGCATCAGGATCCACAAAGTGTACGAGAAATAAACTAAGAATGAAATGAAGAAGAGCAGGAAAGCTACTACTGACCACTTGGATTACGGAATGTTCCAGATGGGCAGTCTTCACAGTCGAAGCAGCATGGGTAGATCCCTTTTTCGATTTTCCTCTGTCCTGGATCACACATTGCTGAACAATTGGATATTGGGGTCTGGCAGAAAAGAACAAGGCATAATTCTCCTGAACTTGGAGGGACCCAGCTCAATTTTGGGACTAAATTTCTGCAGGCTGCAAGTCTGGAGAGGAGGAGGTAAATCTCTCATATGACTACCACAGAAGAACTTCTGATGATTCCAGAATAAATGGTGCATATTTTAGACCCTTTTCCTGGAGTTTCTACACATTGATAAATAAACTGGAGAACCCCCAGAAATCCACCCCCATTTGGACTCTTTTACTAGTTTTCTCTCCTCAACTCCTCATGCAGGGAAACTGTTCGACAATAGCTGTGGAGCCACAAGGTATCTGCTCAAATAGACATTCATTATTCCCAAAGCTAGACGTCAGCAAACCTGCTGACAGTCTCTGATGTACTGCCCCACTCAGTCTAATATTGGAAAATGACTACACCACCCGGCCTCAAGGTGTGAAAGGACTGGGTTTGACCAACCTGTCCATTTCCAGATCAAGAAAGGACAGTGTCTGATCCACTGACCCACCCAACCACAAAGTATGAGAGGAAAGTGTCCGATTCACCCAGTCCCAGGATGCGAAAGGAGTCTTGACGCACACATTCCCAGAGGGTGAAAAAACACTGCAGTCGTAATTCCCAATATATTTTAGGCCAGCCATATTGACTTTGAAATCCCTTGGGCCAAACCCTGGCAATTTCTGCCAGGAATCTCCGATCGTGCCTGCCTATGACCTCTGCTGAGATTGTGCCTGCCCATGACCAGCAAAGGTTACCTCACGACAGGGAGCATGGTCAATGGGAGTTCTGCATTGTTGAAAGTGCCATCCTTTAATTAGGTATGAAATCAAGACCATCATGTCGACCTGATGAACCATAAAGATCCAAAAGCTCTGTTTTCAAGGAGGTGTTGAGGTTCTTCCCTTGACTCTCAAAAATAAGTTAACTGGCTCTTTTCAAATGTTGCTCAGTGATCATTTTAAAAAACAGGAATTTTTAAAGTCTCTTTCACAACTTCAGAATGCCACAAAATACTTTACAACCAATGAAATATATAGCCAATTTGTGCACAGAAAGCTCCCACAAATGGCAGTGAGAAAAATGACTAGCTCATCTCTTTTACTGCCATTGGCTGAAGGACACAGCGATTCTCCAGTGCTAATTCTAATTGTGTTATGGGATTCACCCGAGCAGACAGGCAGAACCTCACTTTAAGATCTCATTCAGAATACGGCATTTCCAACTACGCAGCACTCCCTCAGCATCGTAATGCAGCATCAGCCTGTATCATGTATCTAAGTTTTTAAAATGGAATTTGAACTCACTACTTTCTGGCTCGGGCAGAGGCAAGAGTACTGAGCACCCGTGTCAAGGCACTTTTTTAATACATAAATGCAAGCTTTTCTGACCAGAAAGAAGCTTTGTCTGAATTCTTACCAAGTTATCTCCCCAATTCCAGTGGATCAAAGATGAATCAATGTTAATCTGTCTGGCGGTCGGCAAGTAAGAACCAATAATTTTAAAATGGACATGAATCCTCGTCCAATCCCATAAAACAATGTCATAGCCAGTGGGTGGGTCTCCATGCTCATCAAAGTAGAGGGTGTGATTATGAAGATTAAATTTCACCGTCTTCAAGCTGCTGAGTAACTGAGACACAGGTTTAACATGATTGACAGGAATAGTTGCATTTAGAGTTCAGGCTAGGTTAATACAGTTGGATTTGGGTTGAGTTAGGTTGGGAGGTTTGACCGGCAGAGTCCATGTCCCTTTGTGTGTTTATACTCACAAGAATTATTAGAGTCACTATTTGACTCAATTTCTAAATCATTCTTGCCTAATTTTTCTTGCTGATGTCTTATTATTTTTAATCCTGGTTGGTGCCTTGTCAGTGTGCCCAATTTTCATTTTATTAATCCTGATTTAAGACATTTGGTGACAGAATTTCCAGTTTTATATTTCAATTTATTTCTTTCCAAACAGAGTTAGGGTTAGCAGGGTTAGAGTTGCAGTTTAAGTGGCATTTATGATTTCAGTCAGGGTTAAAATAACAGGTTGGGTTCGGGATAGGTCGGGATCAGAGATATGATCGGGTTGAAGTGAGAGTTGTGTCAAGTTTAGGGTTATGAGTGGGTTAGGATTGGGGTTTGGTGATGTTTAGTGATGGGGAATAGAGTTTGGCTTTAGGTAAATGTTAGAGTTAATTTTAGAGTTATGATCACTACAAAATTCCACAACATTGTATGGAATCAACTCATAAAATGAATAATTGATATAGAAATCAATTTCTATATCACACAATATAAAAGGATATAAATTGCTTTAATTCTCCTGGGTGGAAGGTAGGATAAACAAAGTCCAATTTCCTAATCCTGATTATTGCCTGATAAACTTCCTGGAGATACATATGAGGCAACAGAGAAGATTGGGCATAGTGCATTCTTCCCACAGCTCAATATCCCGCCAACAATTACCGTGTAGATTTATATTTCAGTGAGAAAAGATCAACACTGCTATGTGCAACTCTGTAAAGGAGGGACCACTTAAATTAATGGATAGAAGAGGGGCAGAAATGGTTGTTGGAGGTCCCTGGTTATAGATGTTTCAACAAGATTAGGGAGGATGGTAAAAGAGGTGGGGGGGTGGCATTGTTAATTAGAGATAGTATAACAGCTGCAGAAAGGCAGTTCGAGGGGGATCTGCCTACTGAGGTAATATGGGTTGAAGTTAGAAATAGGAAAGGAGCAGTCACCTTGTTGGGAGTTTTCTATAGGCCCCCCCAATAGCAGCAGAGATGTGGAGGAACAGATTGGGAAACAGATTTTGGAAAGGTGCAGAAGTCACAGGGTAGTGGTCATGGGCGACTTCAACTTCCCAAACATTGAGTGGAAACTCTTTAGATCAAATAGTTTGGATGGGGTAGTGTTTGTGCAGTGTGTCCAGGAAGCTTTTCTAACACAGTATGTAGATTGTCCGACCAGAGGGGAGGCCATATTGGATTTAGTACTTGGTAATGAACCAGGGCAGGTGATAGATTTGTTAGTGGGGGAGCATTTTGGAGGTAGTGACCACAATTCTGTGACTTTCACTTTAGTAATGGAGAGGGATAGGTGCGAGCAACAGGGCAAGGTTTATAATTGGGGGAAGGGTAAATACAATGCTGTCAGACAAGAATTGAAGTGCAGAAGTTGGGAACATAGGCTGTCAGGGAAGGACACAAGCGAAATGTGGAACTTGTTCAAGGAACAGGTACTGCGTGTCTTTGATATGTATGTCCCTGTCAGGCAGGGAAGAGATGGTCGAGTGAGGGAACCATGGTTGACAAGAGAGGTTGAATGTCTTGTTAAGAGGAAGAAGGAGACTTATGTAAGGCTGAAGAAACAAGGTTCAGACAGGGCGCTGGAGGGATACAAGATAGCCAGGAGGGAACTGAAGATAGGGATTAGGAGAGCTAAGAGAGGGCATGAAAAATCTTTGGCGGGTAGGATCAAGGAAAACCCCAAGGCCTTTTACACATATGTGAGAAATATGAGAATGACTAGAGCGAGGGTAGGTCCGATTAAGGACAGTAGCGGGAGATTGTGTATTGAGTCTGAAGAGATAGGAGAGGTCTTGAACAAGTATTTTTCTTCAGTATTTACAAACGAGAGGGGCCATATTGTTGGAGAGGACAGCGTGAAGCAGACTGATAAGCTTGAGGAGATACTTGTCAGGAAGGAAGATGTGTTGCGCGTTTTGAAAAACTTGAGGATAGACAAGTCCCCCGGGCCTGACGGGATATATCCAAGGATTCTATGGAAAGCAAGAAATGAAATTGCAGAGCCGTTGGCAATGATCTTTTCGTCCTCGCTGTCAACAGGGGTGGTACCAGAGGATTGGAGAGTGGCGAATGTCGTGCCCCTGTTCAAAAAAGGGAATAGGGATAACCCTGGGAATTACAGACCAGTTAGTCTTACTTCGGTGGTAGGCAAAGTAATGGAAAGGGTACTGAGGGATAGGATTTCTGAGCATCTGGAAAGGCATTGCTTGATTAGGGATAGTCAGCACGGATTTGTGAAGGGTAGGTCTTGCCTTACAAGTCTTATTGAATTCTTTGAGGAGGTGACCAAGCATGTGGATGAAGGTAAAGCAGTGGATGTAGTGTACATGGATTTTAGTAAGGCATTTGATAAGGTTCCCCATGGTAGGCTTATGCAGAAAGTAAGGAGGCATGGGATAGTGGGAAATTTGGCCAGTTGGATAACAAACTGGCTAACCGATAGAAAACAGAGAGTGGTGGTGGATGGCAAATATTCAGCCTGGAGCCCAGTTATCAGTGGCGTACCGCAGGGATCAGTTCTGGGTCCTCTGCTGTTTGTGATTTTCATTAACGACTTGGATGAGGGAGTTGAAGGGTGGGTCAGTAAATTTGCAGATGATACGAAGATTGGTGGAGTTGTGGATAGTGAGGAGGGCTGTTGTCGGCTTCAAAGAGACATAGATAGAATGCAGAGCTGGGCTGAGAAGTGGCAGATGGAGTTTAACCCTGACAAGTGTGAGGTTGTCCATTTTGGAAGGACAAATATGAATGCGGAATACAGGGTTAATGGTAGGGTTCTTGGCAATGTGGAGGAGCAGAGAGATCTTGGGGTCTATGTTCATAGTTCTTTGAAAGTTGCCACTCAAGTGGATAGAGCTGTGAAGAAGGCCTATGGTGTGCTAGCGTTCATTAGCAGAGGGATTGAATTTAAGAGCCGTGAGGTGATGATGCAGCTGTACAAAACCTTGGTCAGGCCACATTTGGAGTACTGTGTGCAGTTCTGGTCACCTCATTTTAGGAAGGATGTGGAAGCTTTGGAAAAGGTGCAAAGGAGATTTACCAGGATGTTGCCTGGAATGGAGAGTAGGTCATACGAGGAAAGGTTGAGGGTGCTAGGCCTTTTCTCATTAGAACGGAGAAGGATGAGGGGCGACTTGATAGAGGTTTATAAGATGATCAGGGGAATAGATAGAGTAGACAGTCAGAGACTTTTTCCCCGGGTGGAACACACCATTACAAGGGGACATAAATTTAAGATAAATGGTGGAAGATATAGAGGGGATGTCAGAGGTAGGTTCTTTACCCAGAGAGTAGTGGGGGCATGGAATGCACTGCCTGTGGTAGTAGTTGAGTCGGAAAAGTTAGGGACCTTCAAGCGGCTATTGGATAGGTACTTGGATTAGGGTAGAATAATGGAGTGTAGGTTAACTTCTTAAGGGCAGCACGGTAGCATTGTGGATAGCACAATTGCTTCACAGCTCCAGGGTCCCAAGTTCGATTTCGACTTGGGTCACTGTCTGTGTAGAGTCTGCACATCCTCCCCGTGACTGCGTGGGTTTCCTCCGGGTACTCCGGTTTCCTCCCACAGTCCAAAGATGTGCAGGTTGGGTGGATTGGCCATGAAAAATTGTCCAAAATTCTATGATTAACCTAGGACAAAAGTTCGGCGAAACATCGTGGGCCGAAGGGCCTGTTCTGTGCTGTATTTCTCTATCTCTATTACTCGAGAGTTGGGTGAGGGCACAGTAAAAACTAACTATGAAAAGTTACTTCGGATCAACATTGAAACCGGCAGTATAAATGGGCTCAAGTGACAGATACTGGAGAGAGATATCTGGAGAGAGAAACAATTGGGAAATGGTGAGGTAATGTTGAGGGATATGATGAGACTGGCAGGTGGAGTTGACCAAAATGGTGAAAAGATGGGTTTGATATGTTAGAAAAGGAACATGTTTTTTTTAGCCTAATGAGATTTCCTGTTTTAATGTGCTTTTTCACTGGTATGTAAAGGACACACTAAAAACACATACTTACCTGCCAGGGGAGAATTCTGTGTGTTTTATCACATTGTGCTGCATTGCACTGGAGTAGATTGTGTAACGCATGAGCGATAGCATACACAGCTGAGTACACGTTGTATGAAACCCGCTTTTCCAGCCTATATAATACAGAGTTCAACTGCTTGGCGCTCAGCCAATCAAATTGACTGCATGCCTGATCACAGCTGCCTCTGCTGTCAGTATTCTCTCCCAACCCTGAATCTGGCATGATCCTTGGATTAGTGAAGCTCAAACGTTTGTCTAGAAACTCTTTAAAGTGTGTCATTTGTCCTTCCTTGATTGCTATGCCCATAACTGTTCCAATGCTCTCAATGTTTGGTATTTTTATTATCTCCTGTGATAAGGAAAGAGCTTCGCTTACGATCCATACTTTGGAGGTGAGATTTTGTGCCACGACAAGACTGAAAAATACTTGCGCCGTTAATTCATTGGAAAAGAGGACAGTGACGTTGACAGTGCTGCTGATATTGTTGATCACTTGGATAACAACCTCAGGGGAGGTGGTGATGATACCCTGATACGCAATGCAGGTTCCTGCTGCCGAGGCCAGTTCCACCACTTTGTTGACCCCTTTGCGGCCATATTCATTATCACTCCCAATAACAGCAACCCAGTTCCAATGGAATTCCTGTATCAGCAGCGACATTGCATTTGCTTGGTTCTTGTCACTTGGAATGGTCCGGAAAAATGATGGGAAACGCATTTTATCACTTAGGATCTCACCGGATGCCAGGTAACTGATCTGCAGAAGCAGGAAGAAAAAAACTTGCATTCATATAATACCTTTCACATCCTCAGGGTATCCCAAAGCACTTTATGATTGGTGAAGTAATTTTCAAATGTAGTTACTGTTGTAATGTGGGAAATATGACAGTAATTTGGGCAACTCAAGTTCCCGCAAATAGCTATGAAATAAATGATCAGATTATCTATTTTAGTGATGCTTGTTGAGCGAAAACAACTTGAAAGGATACCAAGGAGAACTTTCATGCCCATCTGAGAGGGCATAAGGGGCCTCGGTTTAATGTCTCATCTAACAGATGGCACGTAGCTCTGGCAGTGCAGAAATCCCTCAGTACTGCCCTGCAATGCCAGCCTGGATTTTTGCGCTCACGTTGAGTGGGGCTTTAATCCACAACCTATCGACTCAGAAATAAGTATTACCACTGAGTAATTCGTTCAATCCCAATTTATTTTACCTTCCTTTCAGCTGATCCTAATCAAGTGTAATTTGTTGCTTTCTGACTCAAAGAAAATGTGGTGAGATGTTTAGCTTCCTGTGGCTCAATTGCCAAAAGCACTGCCTCGTGAACAAAAAGAAGGCGGTAAAATTTTGATGCTTTTTAATAAATAATTTTATCGAAGTAATTTTCAGTTTAACACATACGAAATAATCCAACAGAATATATACAAATTGTTACTTAAAAAATAATAATAATGCCACTAATTCCCCTCTACCCAAGACCCAACCCCTCCAATAACACCCCCCTCCCCCACCCCCCACCCCCCACCCCCTAACCAAACCTTCCTCTAGCCGCTGGCCATGACCAAGTCCTCAAAGGTGGTGGTGAATGGCTTCCACCTGGAATAGAATCCTTCCTCCGACCCTCTAATAGCATACTTGATCTTTTCCAATTCAGAAACTCTGACAGGTCCTCTAATCACACAAAGGCCTTTGGTGGGGCCGGCAATCTCCATCCAAGCAGGACTCATCTCCAGGCAATCAGAGAGGCGAAGGCCAGGACATCAGCCTTCTTCCCCTCCAGAAGTGCTGACGAGTTCGACAAGCCAAAGATCGCAACCAATGGACATGGCTCCAGACATTTATAAAAAAAAGATGGAGTCAGTGGCAAAGGTTGCAGCTAAAGACAATAATTTCAGTCTTCCCAAAGTTGAGCCAGAAGGAATTGCAGCTCATCCAAGAATGGATGTCAAAAAACAGTTTAGCAGGTAGAGATAGTGGGCAGGGGTTAAAATAGATGCCAGAGAAGAGGAATTGGATGTCATTATCATACATATACAAGCTGACCTATGTCTGCAGAGGAAATTCCCCAGGGGCAGTGTGTTCCATTGCTGGTCTCTGTTACGTTTGCTGACCTAATCGCAATGGGACTGCAGCGTTGAGGACCCAGGTTCTAATTCCGGCCCTGGGTCACAGT
This sequence comes from Scyliorhinus canicula, assembly GCF_902713615.1. Classification (NCBI taxonomy): domain Eukaryota; kingdom Metazoa; phylum Chordata; class Chondrichthyes; order Carcharhiniformes; family Scyliorhinidae; genus Scyliorhinus; species Scyliorhinus canicula. Next base: position 122,400,169 of record NC_052161.1, on the reverse strand, counting down.
CCGTGTGGAGTTTGCACATTCTCCCCATATCTGCATGGGTTTCACCCCCACATCCCAAAGATGTGCAGGTTAGGTGGATTAGTCACGCTAAATTGCCCCTTAATTGGAAAAAAAATTGGGTACTCTAAATTGATTTAAAAAAAGAAAGAAAACAAAATTTGCTGACCTTTCCAATCTGTTGGAGTTCTTTGAAGATGCAATCAGTACAGTTGACAAGAAGGAGCCAGTCGATGTGGTATATTTGGACTTTCAGAAGGCGTTTGACAAAGTCCCACATAAAAGATTATTGTGTACGATTAAAGCGCATGGGATTGGGGGAAGTGTATTGAGGTGGATAGAAAACTGGTTGGCAGAGAGGAAACAAAGAGTAGGAATTAATAGGTCCTTTTCAAATTGGCAGGCAGTAACTAGTAGGGTGCCACAGGGGTCGGTGCTGAGACCCCAACTATTCACAATATATATTAATGATTTGGATGAGGGAACAAAATGTATCATCTCAAAGTTTGCAGATGATACCAAGTTGGGTGGGAGAGTGAACTGTGACAAGGATGCAGATATCCTACAGCATGATCTGGACAGGTTGGGCGAGTGGGCAAATTAATGGCAGATGCAGTATAATTTGAATAAGTGTGAGGTTATTCACTTTGGGAGCAAAAACAGGAAGGCAGATTACTACCTGAATGGTTTTAAATTGAGAGAGGGGAGTGTGCAGCGGGACCTGGTGTCCTTGTGCACCAATTGCTGAAGGTAAGCATGCATGGGCAGCAGGCGGTAAAGAAGGTCTTCATTGCAAGAAGTTTCAAGAATGGAAGCAGGGATGTGTTGCTGCAATTATACAGGGCCTTGGTGAGGCCACACCGAGAATATTGCATGCAGTTTTGGTCTCTTTTTCTGAGGAAGGATGTTCTTGGTCTTGAGGGAGTGCAGCAAAAGTTTACCAGGCTGATTCCAGGGATGGCGGGACTATTACTGGGTGGCGAATATAGCCATGATCAGGAAGTGGGTGGTGGAGGAGGGGTCGGCCTGGGAGCGTATGGAGGCGGCTTCATGCAAGGGCACCAGTTTGGGGGCGTTGGTAACTGCACCTCTGCCATTCCCGCCGGCACGGTACTCCACCAGCCCCGTGGTGGTGGCGGCCCTGAGAGTCTGGGGGCAATGGTGAAGACATGTGGAAGCAGAGGGAGCATCGGTCTGGTCCCCAATCTGTAATAATCACCGGTTTGCCCCGGGAAGTATGGATGGGGGGTTGCGATATGGTGGAGAGCAGGGATTGAGAGGATGGGGGATATGTTTATAGAGGGGAGCTTTCTGAGTATGAGGGCACTGGAGGAGAAGTTTGGGTTTGCGAGGGAAACAAATTCAGGTGCAGGACTTCCTACGTAAATAGGTGTCAACCTTCCCGCTCCTACTGCTAAGGGGGATTCAGGACAGGGTAGTTTCCAGAGGGTGGGTAGGAGAAGGAATGCCTCGGACATTTACAAGGAACTTATGGGGTCAGAGGAGACGCAGACCGAGGAGCTGAAGCGCAAGTGGGAGGAGGAGCTGGGAGGAGAGATAGAGGATGGTCTATGAGCGGACGCGTTGAGTAGAGTCAACGCATCTGCAACATGTGCCAGGCTCAGCCTGATACAATTTAAGGTCGTTCATCGAGCTCATATGACAGAGGCCCGGATGAGCAGATTCTTTGGGGTGGAAGACAGGTGTGCAAAATGTGCGGGAGGTTCAGCGAAACATGTCCACATGTTCTGGGCATGTCCGAAGGTTCGGGGAGTTTGGCAGGGATTTGCAGATGTCATGTCCACGGTGTTAAAAACAAGGGTGGCGCTGAGTCCAGAGGTGGCGATTTGTGGGGTGTCGGGAGACCCGGGAATCCAGGAGGAGAAAGAGGCAGACGTTCTGGCCTCTGTTAGGGTTCGCCCGGAGGTGGCAACCGTTCATCGACTTCTTCACGGAAAATTAATCGTCAGCAGAAGGTGGGGAGGGTTAGTTTAGCTTAGAGTAGGCGGTTAATAAAGGGGGACCTGTAAGGGAGGGAGATGGCATTTGCACTATGTTTATAGTTTCATGTACATTGTTTACTGTGTTGTTGTTATAATACCAAAAAATACCTCAATAAAATGTTTATTAAAAAAAAGATATAGCACTTGGGACGAATGGGATCAAAGGCTTTGGGGAGAAAGCAGGATTAGGTGATAGAGTTGGATGATCAGCCATGATCATAATAAATGGCGAAGCAGGCTCGAAGGGCCGAAATGCCTCCTCCTGCTCCTATCTTCTATGTATCTGTGTAATGAGCAGGGCTACAAATGGCAAGAACAAGAGGAAGGTTAACCAGGGTTTCTAGCCCTGATCACCCTCCAGTTGTTCCTTTTTAAAAATAAATTTAGAGTACCCAATTCTTTTTTCTCTAATTAAGGGGCAATTTAGCGTGGCTGATTCACCTACCCTGCACATCTTTTTGGGTTGTTGGGGTGAGACCCACGCAAACACGGGGAGAATGTGCAAACTCCACACGAACAGTGACCCGAGGTCAGGATTGAACCCGGGTCCTCGGAGCCGTCAGACAGCAGGGCAAGCCAGTGTGCCACCATGTTGCCCCCCCCCCCCCCCCCACCTCCAGTTATTCCTGCTGAAAACACATAATCATGGACATCAGATGAAGATAGATTTTGACTCATCTATGAAACCCTGGAATATTCTTCCAACATCCACTGTCTAACTCCTTACACAAAATTAATGGCCAATTTTCTGAGATTCCAGAAAGTTTGGACATCTTCAGACAGAAGCATGGAGATAGTCAGCATCTCCAGAGGAGAACTGGAACCTCAGCGAGAGTCAGGCACCTACATTCCCGCATAGGTGCACTTAAGGTTCATGCACTGATAAAAATGGGCCGCCCACAGCAACTAAATTTTTCAGGGGAACATTGGTCAGCACCTGAAGAAGAAGAAGGAGGTTGGGGGGAGGGGGGTGTGGGGGGGGGGGGGGGGGGGGAGGGGGGGCAGTGGGACCAACCAATGTTTTTAAATAAAACGGAAATAAATCATAAATTGACAACATTGCAATCAGGACAATGGAGCACATCTGTACAACCTGTTGCCTTCACAGTTCATATACATAAACAAAGGACACAAACAAACTCACCTGAGGAACAAGAAAGAGGCCTAACATTTTAGCAATGGTAATTGCGACATCTGTTGAAGGTGGTCCAATGACAGCGATTACCCTGGGTTGATAAGCCGTGTAATTGTTTAATATCTCCAACTCTGTTCTTCGCTTGCCTGACAGGAACCTGAAACTGGCTTGGATGTCCACAACCTCAAGGCAACTGTCAGTGATGTCGTAGCCCAGGGTGATGCCTGGCAACAGTTTAGTCGAGTTGTTAATTTCATCAACAGCAAATCTCATTGCTTGGAAAGCAGTCCACATATCTTTCCTGAATTGTGACCTACAAACAAAAGTGATATATTTCAATTAAAGTGCTATTAGCAAGGACATTAAATAATACTTACAAACCATGTGAGGATCAGATCCACAGGTGCTGGACATTTGTTCCAACAAAGGTTCATAGGAATTTCTAGAAACAAAAGACTTTAAAAAAAATTGTCCATGGGATGAGGGCGTCGCTGGCTGGGCCAGCATTCATTGCCCATCCCTGAGGGCATTTAAGAGTCAACCACATTGCTGTAGGTCTGGAGTCACATGTAGGCCAGACCAGGTAAGAACAACAGAATTCCTTCCCTAAAGGAGATTAGTGAATCAGGTGTGTATTTGCGACAATCTTTAGACATTTAATTCCAGACTTTTTAAATTTCACCATCTGCCATAGCAGGATTCGAACCCGGGACCCCAGAGACTAACTCTGGGTCTTTGGATTACCATTACCACATCTCAGCTCTCAATCCACCTTTAATACTAATGCACAGAAGAATACTTGCTTTACAGAGTTATTCTTTGAGAAAGAGATCTTTTGACACTGCTTTACAGAATAGATCTGACTCCTGTCAGAGACTCTGGTTGTGTCTCTTCAAAAGTTGTTTCAACTGGCTTGGTTCAGCTCCACTTGTTCAGAGATAAATCTGCACTGCTTTAAGTACAGTTAATCTCTTTTAACTAATTTACAGTGAGAAGAGAACTGTTTCACTGTGCACACAGCTTCACCCAGATTAGAACTGAACTGAAAATGCTTTCTCAAAAAGCCTGATGCCTTCGCTCCACCCAGCCATGCCATCACCTCACCAAGCTGAAAACTAATTCACTCCCCTGAATCAAAACATAATTGTATTAACCCAAGCTTTTTATGATGGTTAATTGCATCTCTGGTTCCTAAAAGCTTTGTTGTCTTTCAAACCAAGTTTCTTTCAAACATGACTTCAGCAGTCAAGCACACTCTAACCCAGGCTTTTAACCCTTACTTCACAAAATACTCATAATACAATATAGCTGAAATTCCTACATACATCACACACTTCACACAATGGTCATAGAACTGTTGATTAATCATAGCAAATGATTTCTATCAATAACACTGCAATTTTTAAAAACTTTGTACAGATAATATTATTTGTAACTTTGGCTAGGGATTTAAGCAAGATAGAAATTTGGGATTGATGGCTGGGAGCAACTGACATCTTTGGGGAAGATTGTAGTTCGGGACGAGGTGGTAGTTGAAAAGATTTATGAATCAAAAGTGAGTTATTTTAGCAGTGGGGCTGTGACGAATCTATTGAAACCAGAATTGAACAATGTAATTCACTGCAAAGAAGAAATGGTGGATTTTTCTGAGGGACACAAAGTCTACAAAAAGGCAAGTTAGTTCTTTATTTTCAAACTGTTGACTTTTATAAGGATGGGTTCACCCAATATAGCATGAAAGAGATATCTGATTTAAATTCTATGGCCCAGAGATTTGGCCCTGAAAATCCTATAATTCAGGTGCTAAACAGTCTTCTAAATCTTCAATATTCATTACAAACAAAAGTACACATCAAACATATTGGTTGAAGTGCCCACACTTGAAGTAGAAATTAAACCAATGTTTTCCAAACTATTTTCCAATGTAACCCAATTTTATCACTTAAAAATTAATGTGACCCCCCCAGTGCTAACAAAAACAAAACAGCAATAAAGCTATATAATAACATTCAGTATATAAGTTCACTTTATTACAGATCAACATATAATAAATGTGAGCTTATAAAGTACTTTATAAAAATGTTATTATTTTAGGTACTCGCCAGTCCATTACTTTATCTGAACCTGGACCTAGGAGGCAGTAGGTATTCTTGATGTTTATGTTTGCATTCAGCATTACTGATCTGCAGCAACATCAAACAGGGTTCCCTAAAGGCCATCTTGACACCATTGAGTTTAATGTGAGATAAGTCAAATAAACACACACACACACTATATATACACACACAAACTGTACACACATGCACACCCAAGAAGCTGGTTGTTCTGGAGGACCCCGCCCTGCACACGCACTCCTGGCCACAACATGGGCCCCAGATACCGGACCCCAGACCCATGCTGGGAACATTACTTGGACTGGGCTCCAGTTCCCTCCCCGGTCCACACACACCCCTCTGGTTGCATGGATATCCCCAATGCTGAAGCACAGCTCTGGGATGTTTTACTACTGACTGCTGCCTCTGTGGGTGTTGACACCTCCAGGGTTCAGGCAAAGTGTCCAGGTTTCACAGTTTGCTTGGGATGCTCGGCAATAACACTCATCTGAGACATGGGCCGGGATTCTCTCCTACCCGGCAGGGCGGGGGATCCCGTCGTGTTGGAGTGGCGTGAACCACTCCGGCGTCGGGCTGCCCCAAAGGTGCGGAAGTCTCCTTTAAGGGCCAAGCCCTCACATTGAGGGGCTAGGCACGCGCCGGAGTGGTTTCCGCTCCGCCGGCTGGCGTGAAAGGCCTTTGGCGCCACGCCAGCCTGAGCCAAAAGTACTTTGCCGGCCGGCATAAGTCCGCGCATACGCCGGAGCGTCAGCGGCTGCTGACGTCATCCCGGCGCATGCGCAGGGGAGGGGGTCTCTTCCGTCTCCGCCATAGTGAAGACGAAGGCGAAGGCGGAAGAAAAAGAGTGCCCCCCACGGCACAGGCCCTCCCGCCGATTGGTGGGCCCCGATCGCGAGCCAGGCCACCGTGGGGTCACCCCCCGGGGCCAGATCGCCCCGTGCCCCCCCCAGGACTCCGGCGCCCGTCCGTGCCGCCTGCTCCCACCGGTAAGGTAGGTGGTTTAATCCACACCGGTGGGAAAGGCTTGTCAGTGACGGGACGTTGGCCCATCGCGGACCGGAGAATCGCCACGGGGGGGCCCGCCGACTGGCACGGCGCGATTCCCGCCCCCGCCGAATCTCGGGTGGCGGAGAATTCGGGACACGGCTGGGGCGGGGTTGACGCCGGCCCCGGGCGGTTCTCCGACCCGGTGGGGGGTCGGAGAATCCTGCCCATGGCATGTATATCCATGAGATTCCACTCAAGAGCGGAGAGTGGATGCATGGGTTTCCTCCGGGTGCTCTGGATTCTCCCACAGTCAAAAGATGTATGGGGAAGGTGGATTGGCCATGACAAATTGCCCCTTAGAGCCCCGGGGTGTGCAGGTTAGGTTATGGAGTTGCAGAGATAGGGATAGGTGGTGGTGGTGAGCGGGGGGAGGGGGCGGTGGACATGGGTGGACTGGCCATTTGAAGGGTAGGTGCAGACTCAATGAGCCGAATGGCCTCCTACTGCACTGTAGAGATTCTCTGAGAGCTGGGAAGTGCTTATATAACTAGCGTTGCCAATTCCCCACTAGCAACAGCCTTCAGCTGTGCAACCAGAGGCTGCTCAGAGCGAGTTAAAGTGACCTTCACCATATTACCACAGACAGGGCAGACGGGCAACAGCTGCATTTGTCCCTGTTATAGGTATACACAATCCGGGGGTTAGGCTTGAGAACCCGTCGGTGCCGAGCCCTCACCCACTGCCCAAGGGAGACCCCCACAGATGCACCCCCAGAGGCTCCCCACTCTGGGCAGCAGCTCCAGTGCCCTCTGGCTCCATGACCAATTTTGAAGATAGCTACCCACCTCCTCCAGTCCCCTTAGCCACTTGACCTTCCGCTGGGAAGCTAGTTAGATCTCGGGAGGATGCTAGATAGGGTGACCGTCCCGTTAATGATATGGAAATTGCACAGCCAGTGGATGGCAGGGGTGGGGGTATCGGGGTTGTGGTTAGGGGGGGGGGGGGGGGGGGGGGTTTGTTCTGCTGACGTGGGAGGGACTTGAAATAGGCACTGGAAAGGAGGTCGAGGGTGGAGGCAGCCAATGGGCGGGCCAGGAATGGCGCGACGCACGGGCCGGGGGCCAGCCCCGAGAAAGGCTATGGCTGACCAGCGTGGTGGGGGGGGGGTTGTGCCCCCGACCAGGCTGATCACCTGGAACGTCAGGGGACTGAATGGGCCGGTTAAGAGGGCGCGGGTGTTCACGCACTTGCGGGCTCTGAGGGCGGACGTAATTATGTTGCAGGAGACACATCTGAAAGTGTCTGACCAGACCAGGCTAAGGAAGGGCTGGATTAGCCAGGTCTTCCACTCGGACTTGGACTCGAAGTCCAGGGGGGTGGCAATCATGATCAACAAGCGGGTGCAATTTGAGGCGGAGGGCATAGCCGCAGACAGGGGGGGCAGATACCTGATAGTACGGGGCAGACTGGAGGGGAGGAGAGTGGTGCTGGTGAATATATATGCCCCGAACTGGGATGACGTGGACTTCATTAAAAGAGTGCTGGGGAAGATCCAGGACCTGGACTCTCGTAGGCTAATAATGGGGGGGGGACTTTAACATGGTCCTTGACCCGGCTTTGGATCGGTTGTGTCCCAGAACGGGTAGACTCCCAGCAATGGCAAGGGAGCTGAAAGGGTTTATGGAGCAAATGGGGGCAGTGGACCCCTGGAGAGATGGACAGCCAACAGGAAGGGGCTACTCGTTTTACTCGCACGTCCATAAAGTATATTCTAGGATAGATTTCTTCGTACTAAGCAGGGATTGTATAGGGGAGGTAAAGAACACGGAGTATTCGGCAATTACTATCTCAGACCATGCCCCGCACTGGGTAGACCTGCAGATCGGGGGGGGCGAGCTCCCAACACCCGCAATGGAGGCTAGACGTGGGACTGCTGTCGGAGGAGGGGATCTGTGAGAGGCTTCGTTGGTGTAGGCAAAATTACTTGCAGGTGAATGACACGGGGGAGGTCTCAGCGGCGACCCTGTGGGAGGCGCTAAAGGCAGTAGTGCGGGGCGAGCTGATTTCAATTGGGGCCCACAGAGCCAAGGCAGACAGGGCAGAGATGGATAGATTGGTCAGGGAAATGGGTCGGATAGATGAAGAGCACGCGGAGTCCCCGGGGGAGGTTTTACTCAGGGAGAGGCAGAGACTACAGGCGGAGCTGGGGGCACTATCCACGAGTAGGGCTGTGGAACAGCTTAGGAAGGCGAGGGGAGTGGTGTACGAGCATAGGGAAAAGGCTAGCAGACTGTTAGCGCAGCAACTCAGGAGGAGGGAGGCGGCCAGGGAAATAGGTAGAGTGATGGATGGGGAGGAGCGCAAAGTGGAGGACCGGGCAGGATTGAATAAGGTATTCCGGGACTTCTATCGCAAGCTCTATACTTCGGAGCCTCCGGAAGAACCGGAGGAGATTAAATGGTTTCTGGACCGGTTAACATTCCCAACTGTAGGTGGGGGGCGAGTGGATGAGCTGGGGGCCCCGATTAGAGTGGAGGAGGTATTGGGGGGCCTAAAGGCCATGCAGTCGGGGAAAGCCCCGAGGCCGGATGGATACCCAGTAGAGTTCTATAGGAAGTTTTCTGAGCTGGTGGGCCCGGTCTTGGCGAGGGTTTTCAATGAGGCAAGGGACAGAGAGACCCTGCCGCCGACAATGTCGCAAGCCACTATATAACTGATATTGAAGTGGGGTAAAGACCCGGAGGCGTGCGGGTCCTATAGGCCAATCTCCCTGATTAATGTTGACGCCAAGCTCCTGGCAAAGGTACTGGCGGTTAGAATGGAGGACTGCGTACCGGAGGTGATTGGGGAGGATCAAACGGGGTTCGTGAAAGGTAGGCAGCTGGCAGCCAACCTGAGAAGATTACTTAATGTGATAATGATGCCCCCGATGGGCAGGGAGGTGGAGGTAGTGGTGGCGATGGACGCCGAGAAGGCCTTTGACCGGGTGGAGTGGGACTATCTATGGGAGGTGCTCAGACGGTTTGGGTTCGGGGAGGGACTGGTGGATTGGATCAAATTATCATATCAGGCCCCGAGGGCCAGCGTCAGGACTAACAGAGAAGTGTCGGAGTACTTTAGGCTGTACCGAGGGACCAGGCAGGGCTGCCCGCTCTCCCCGCTGCTGTTTGCGCTGGCCATAGAGCCGCTGGCGATTGCTCTGAGAGCCGCAGAGAGATGGAAGGGGATGGTGAGGGGCGGGGTAGAACATAGGGTCTCTCTTTACGCAGACGACCTGCTCCTGTACGTGTCGGACACAGTGGCCGGGATGGGAAGTATACTGGGAATGTTGAGGAAGTTCGGCCAGTTTTCAGGATACAAATTAAATATGGCCAAGAGTGAAATGTTTGTGGTACAGGCAAGGGGCCAGGAGAACAGATTGAGAGGGCTACTGTTTAGGCTGGTTGAGGAAAATTTCCGGTATTTGGGGATCCAGGTGGCACGAGACTGGGGCAGGCTGCACAAGTTAAATTTGGCCAGGGTGGTGGAACAAATGAGAGTTTTGGAGATGGGATGCACTCCCGCTGTCGCTGGCAGGGAGGGTGCAGACTGTAAAGATGACAATCCTCCCTAGATTTCTGTTTGTTTTTCAGTGCCTCCCGATCTTTGTCCCACAGTCCTTCTTCAAAAGAGTTAACAGGCTGATCATGAGCTTTGTCTGGGCGGGAAAATCCCCGTGGGTGAAGAAGGCGATGCTGGAGAGGAACCGCAGCGAGGGAGGGCTGGCTTTGCCGAGTCTGATTAATTATTACTGGGCGGCCAACATCGCTATGATAAGGAAGTGGATGGTGGGTACGGGGTCTATCTGGGAGCGGGTGGAGGTGGCTTCGTGCAGGGGCTCCAGCTTGGCAGCCCTGGTCACGGCTCCTCTACCGCTGCCGCCGGCCAAATACTCCACCAGCCCGATAGTGGTGGCGACCCTGCGGATATGGGGCCAGTGGAGGAGGCATGTAGGGGAGACGGGGGCGGTTTGGGCGCCAATCTGCGATAACCATCGGTTTGCCCCCAGGAGTATGGATGGGGGGTTTCGAGTATGGCGGCGGGCGGGGGTGGGAAGGGTGGGCGATATGTTCCTGGACCTTTGCGGGTTTGAGGAGCTTGGAGGAGAAATTTGGGCTGGTAAGGGGAAATGATTTTAGGTACCTACAGTTGCGGGACCTTGTTCGTAGACAGGTCCCATCTTTCCCATGCCTCCCACCAATGGGGATCCTAGACAGAATAGTCTCTAGGGGGGAAGAAGGGGAGGGTAGAGTCTCGGGTATTTATAAGGTGCTCATGAGGGAGGAAGGGTCCCAGACGGAGGAACTGAAACTTAAATGGGAGGAGGAGCTAGGCGGGGAAATGGAGGACGGGCTGTGGGCAGAGGCCCTGAGTAGGGTAAATTCGACCACGACATGTGCCAGGCTCGGGCTGATTCAATTTAAGGTTGTTCACCGGGCCCATATGACGGTGGCTCGAATGAGCAAATTCTTTGGGATAGAGGACAAGTGCGCTAGGTGCGCGGGAGGACCAGCGAACCACGTTCACATGTTTTGGGCATGCCCTAAGCTTAGGGGGTACTGGGAGGGATTTGTGGGCCTCATGTCCCGGGTGCTAAAAACAAGGGTGGCGATGGGTCCAGGGGTGGCAATTTTTGGGGTTTCGGAAGACCCGGGAGTCCAGGGGGAGAAAGAGGCCGATGTTTTGGCCTTTACTTCCCTGATAGCCCGGCGATGAATACTATTGGCGTGGAGGGACTCAAAGCCCCCGAAGACTGAGTTGTGGCTTGCGGACATGTCGAGTTTCCTGGGTATGGTAAAAATTAAGTTCGCCTTGAGGGGATCTGTACAGGGGTTCGCCCGGAGGTGGCAACCATTTATTGACTTCTTTGCGGGAGAGCGAGCGTCAGCAGCGAATAAACGGGCATCGTGCGACTATCAACAGGCAGGACTGTTCCCTTCCAGTTGGGGAACACTTCAGCAGTCAAGGACATTCAGCCTCTGATCTCCGGGTCAGCATTCTACAAGGAGGCCTTCAGGAGACGCGACAACGCAAAATTGCTGAGCAAAAACTTATAGCTAAGTTCCGCACGCATGAATGCGGACTCAACCGGGATCTGGGATTCATGTTGCATTACATTCGGCCCCCACCAACAAGCCTGGACTTGCAGAGGCCTACCGACTGAACTGGCTTGGGACAATTCACACCTCTTTAACCTGGAGTTACCTCTCTCTCTGCATCTTTGATGATTTGATTGCCTGCAGGTGCTCGCATTCCGGGGCATCTCTGACTGTGTCTATATAAACATTTCTGGAACAAGCCTTTCCATTCACCTGAAGAAGGAGCCGTGCTCCGAAAGCTCGTGTTTGAAACAAACCTGTTGGACTTTAACCTGGTGTTGTAAGACTTCTTACTGTGCTCACCCCAGTCCAATGCCGGCATCTCCACATCAGGGATTATGGTGTTATGGGTACACTAGAGAAGATGGAATTGTTCTTATAAAGTTGTTGAAAATTATTATGGGTTCAGATACAGGAAATAAAGAGAAGGTGGGCTGGATTCTCCATTGCCCGATGTCAATATCGTAATCCACACCGATGCCCAAATTGGGACCGTCACCGGTTTGACACCAGTCAGCAATGCTCTGGCCCCTCAGAAGTGGCATAATCACGTTGCACACCGCACGCTGTTGCAACGGTGTTGGTGCGTCATCGGCAGGCCCTCCCGCGATGCTCCGCCCCCAATGGGCTGGGTTCCCAACTTGGCGGTTGACGTGTGGTATGAGCCGTCAGAAACCCGGCACGGCGGCTGCGGACTGTGTCCAGCGCCGCCACACGTGGCCAGGATCCGTGCCGCTGGCTGGCGGGGGGGGGGGGGGGGGGGTGGAGGGGTGCTTTCGCAGGGCCTGGGGGGACTGGTGGGGGGGTGGCCAGTGGGTGGCCTGTGGGGTCACATTTGGCGGGTCGGGTTCACGCACGGCCATCGCCATGTTATACAGCGAAACTGCTGCAGGCAGTCGCTGTGCGCATGCCCAGCCAGGGACCCGGATATTCTCCAGCCGTTCTCGGCACAGGAGCCAGGAGTTTCACCACTCCTAGCCCCTCACCGGTCCCGGAATTGGTGAGGGTTCAGCACCAAATTTGGCAGCGTAAAACGCCCGCACTTAGCCTCTGAAACAGAGAATCCAGCCCGCTGTTTCCAGTAGTTTAACAAAAGGTCAAAGATTTCAGGATGATTGGCAAAGGAGCTAGAAGCAACATAAAGAAAACCCTTTTTTTGTACATTATGATCAGGTTTTTAAATACACTGCCCGACTGGTGGTGGATACATAATCAATAGTAACCTTCAAAAGTGAATTGCACGAATGTTTGAGGAAAAATTTCATGGATAAGGGAAAGTAGCCGGGGAGTGGGTCTAACTGGATTGCTATTTAAAAGAGCAGGCACAAACTTTATGGGTTAAATGTCTTCCTTCTGTGCTGTACTGGGTCGGGATTCTCCCCTACCCGGTGGGGCGGGGGGTCCCGGCATGTCGGAGTGGCGTGAACCACTCCGGCGTCGGGCCGCCCCAAAGGTGCGGAATTCTCCGCACCTTAGGGGCCAAGCCCTCACATTGAGGGGCTAGGCCCGCGCCAGAGTGGTTCCCACTCCGCCGGCTGGCATGAACAGCCTTTGGCATCATGAATCTTGGTGGGGGCAGAGAATTCGGGACACGGCGGGGGCGGGGTTGACGCCGGCCCAGGGGGTCGGAGAATTCCGCCCCTCGTCTGTAAATCTATAACAGACTTAGACATGAGGTGAGGAAAACCCATAATTGTGGAGGGCTTTAGATTTCCAGCATCCATGGTATTTTGCTTCAGTATTCCATCACACTCCTGACATGCACCTTGTATTTGGTTGAAAGACTTTGGAAAGTCAGGAGGTAAATCAATCGCCACATTATACTTTGTCTCTGACCTGCTATTTTAGCCATGGTGTTTATGTGGCTGGTCCAGATAAGTTTATGGCTAATGGTAACCGCCACAGTTCTGATGGCAGGGTATTTAACAATAATAATGTCATTGAATGTCAAGTGGAAGTGGTTAAATTCTCTCTACAATTAAAGCAAAATACTACAGATTTTGGAAATGAAATGAAAAAGGCTCATTGTCACAAGTAGGCTTCAAATGAAGTTGCTGTGAAAAGCCCCTAGTCACCACATTCCGGCACCTGTTTGGAGAGGCTGCTGGCCTGCCTTGGTCTGCTTTAAAAGCCAGCTCTTTAGCCTTGTGACAAACCAGCCCCTCTATGTGAAATAAATACAGAAAATGTTGCTAATACTCAGTAAATCCAGCAGAATCTATGGAGAGAGAAACAGAGTTAACGTTAAAGGTTTATGATATTTCATCAGAACTGAACAAAGTTAGAAATATGTGATGTTTTGAGCCAGTGAAAGGGGGGAGGGTGGGAAGAAGAACAAAAGAGTTGAATGCAGAGGAGATTAAAAGACAAAAAGTAGGGCAGCACGGTGGCGCAAGTGGTAAGCACGGTTGCCTCACGGCGCCAAAGTCCCAGGTTCAATCCCGGCTCTGGGTCACTATCCGTGTGGAGTTTGCACATTCTTCCATGTTTGCATGGGTTTCGCCCCTACAACCCAAAAGATGTGCATGGTAGGTGGATTGTCCACGCTAAATTGCCCCTTAATTGGCAAAAATTAATTGAATACTCTAAATTTATTTTTAAAAAACAAAAAAAGGACAAAAAGTTGAATTGCGCTCTGTTTTATTGGAGGTGGGCTTTGCCTGGCACTTTAGAGGCACAAATGGTACTCACCATCACAATCTGATTGTTGTCCAGATCTTGCTATGTGTAGGCACAGAGTGCTTCATTATCTGAGGGATTGCAAATAATTAAAAAAATAAATAAATTTAGAGTATCCAATTTTCGTTTTCCAATTAAGGGGCAATTTAGCGTGGCCAATCCACCTAACCTGCACATCTTTGGATTGTGGGGTGAAACCCACGCAGACATGAGGAGAATGTGTAAACTCCACACGGACAGTGACCCAGGGCCAGGATTCGAACCCGGGTCCTCGGCACCGCAGTCCCAGTGCTAATCACTGCGCCGCATGCCGCCCTTCATTGCAAATATTATTGAGCACTGTGTGATCTTCAGCAAATATCCCTTCATCCCACCTTATGATAGAGGAAAGGACCATTGTTGAAATAGCTGAAGATGATTGAGTCATGGACACTGCCCCGAGGAACTCCTGCAGCAATATATAAACCATCTGAACCCTTTGATTTGAAACCATTCCTGGGCATTTATTCTATATATACCATCTAAACCATTAATAAGATTCCAGCCTGTAACTTCATAGTATCACAGTATTATTAGGGCACAGAGGAGGCTATGCAGCCTTTCATGACTGCACCGGCCCTCCAAATGAACATTATGATTTAGTGCCATTTCCCTGTCTTTTCTCTGTACTCCTCCATATCATTCCCATTCAAATAATCAACTGATGTCCTATTTAATGTCTGCCTACACCATACTTCCAGGTAGTGCATTCCAGACTCCTGGGTATCTCTCATTGTATATAATGACTATCTAAACATCCTGCTGAAAATCAACACCTTTAGCAAAGGAGGAGACCTGAACCCCAGTAAGAGTCAGCACTTCTCATAAGGAAAGGATCTGAACCCCATGGTCAATGGTATACAGTGTGCCTGGATTCACGCTGTGGCTTACCTCTTCATTGCTATACACAGCACCTAGAGCTCTATTCACACTTTGAATGGTATACATGGAGCCTATGTATATCCTCACCCTGTTACTGATATACACAGAACCTGAACCTGCCCTCGTGCTTTGTCGGTACTCATGCTGAAACTGGTATCATATCCCTTCAGGAATTAATGCAAGTTATGACATAAATCTATTCAGCTGTTACTTACTTCTCACAGTCTGGGACAGCAGGCTCCAATCGATCAACATCTTCCAATGGGGTAAGGTGAATGGGAAACAAACCCCCAATTACGTATTCTCCTGGTGAGGTCAATGACAAACTCGTGGGGATATTATAGATAGAATATACAAAAAGAGACAAAAGGAGCCACATTTTGCTGTGGGGAACAAAAGGGAGCTCTCAATGTATGAAGGAAGTTGATGTTTGATGTTTGCTATTTCCACTCCTCTTAAAGTATGCACGATATGGGACAGCTGGAGACCTGGAAGATTGTTTGCATGGATTTGTATAATAATCACTGCTTATTAAAGTTGTCATGCGGTGATACAGGTGTGTACCCTGGCCCTATGGTTCAGTGACACGCAGTGTGTCAGATTCAAATGCTCACTCCACCTGCATCCCATGCAGAGGCTGCAGTGTCTCCCAGCCGGACAGAGGGGAAATCAGGCAAGTATACCTCGGAATGTGACTCACGCCTCCTAATGGTTAGCAAAATGGGTCACTGTCGATCAGGGGGCAGGCCCCAAGTGGTTCCTTACCCCTGTTCTGAGGATCTGAATCCTGACAGAGTGAAGAATGAGGAAAGCTAGTTTTAGGGACAAATGATCATTTAAAAAGACACAGGCTGTGATTTAATAGCCTGGTTGCGCCCGATTTGGTGATGCGATCAGGCTGTTGAATCTCGCAAATGGCCTCTCGCGGGATTCATGCTGTTCAAAACATCTCGCGAGATTTAACGGCATCTCATGAGACGTGCGATCTCGCTGGGCGAGATCCAGATGAGCAAATTTAAGTGAGCCATAATAAATATATCTGCGCCTTATTCTCCCGGGGTCTGGGAATAATGGCCGCACTTGGGAGATCTTGCACTGGTTTCCACAAACGTAGGCCAGGCATAATGGCACCTGGGGGGGAATCGCCCAAGCCATTTGTGATTCCGGGTTTTCGGGCTCTGGCCAGGGTGGTACCCTGGCTCACCCTCTGGCACCCATACACCATGGCAATGTCAGCATGGCACCTTGCCACCGCCAGTTGCGCACAGTCAGGGTACCCAGGTGGCACTATCAGGATGGCAGGCTGGCAGTGCCAAGTTGCCCGGGTGCCATGTTGCCCATGTCAGCAGTGGGGCCCAGGTGCCTTGCCCATAAGAGATGGGGTGAGGGGGGGGCTTTTAGTCTGCCAAAGACAGAAGGACTTGTAGGTTATGTCTGAAAGGGTCTCTCTCCTTTGTTGAAAGCAACTCTCTCCAAGCAGTCTTTCCAAGAAAACTCTACACAGAGGACAGCAAATACCCCTGTGTTTTCTAACTTATATTTACAAGTTGCTTTTGACCTGTAATGGACTTTGCTTACTTGGAGGTAGAGAAGTTATGATTTATAAGTTAAAGCATTTATTTTTATCGTTAAGAATTGTTTAACTGTTAATTGTAAGCTACTTTCTATGATGTTAATGTAGTTGGTCTTGTGTTCCGAATAAAATATTTGTTTTAATATAATGGATTCCCATTTTGTCAGTGGAATTATTCCTGAGGTGGGGTATCTTTTCCTCACAGTATACAAAACTGTTGGGGTTTCTTGTCCAGTTTCCGAACATACATTTCATAGAATTTACAGTGCAGAAGGAGGCCACTCAGCCCATTGAATCTACACCGGCCCTTGAAAGAACAGGCTACTTAAGCCCACGCCTCCACCTTATCCCCGTAACCACACCTAACCTTTGAATGTGCAGGTTGTGGTGAGAAGGTGAGAGAATGGCACTGAATGAAAACTCATTTGGAATGCTGATGCAGACACAATGGGCTGAATTTTGCGCTATAAAATTCTATGATTCTGTGTAATTTTTTTCCTTTATATCTCCTCAGTTCTTTTGTCAAGTATGCTAAATCTTTGTCCTCTGATTATTGACTTTCCTAACCATGGAAACAATTTCTCCCCATCTATACTTGCAAACTCCTTTATAATATTAATGGGTCAATTTAGCTTAGCCAGTCCACCTAACAACACCTTTGGACTGTGGGAGGAAACCGGAGCACCCGGAGGAAACCCACAGAGATACAGGGGGAAAATGCAAACTCCACACAGTCACCGAAGGCCGGAATTGAACCCGGGTCCCTGGAGCTGTAAGGCAGCAGTGCTAACCACTGTGCCACCATGCTGCCCTTACGTTGGGGTCTGGTCCGTTATCTTAACATTCCGACCTTAACCACTTACATTGTGAAAAAGGTTTTTTCATGTCATTTTTGCTTCTTTTACAAATCACTTTGAATCCATGCCTTCTTATTCTTCATCCTTTCATGAGTGGGAACAGATTAGTTTTTTCCCAATTAAAGGGGCAATTTAGCGTGGCCAATCCACCTAGCCTGCACATCTTTGGGTTGTGGGGGCGAAACCCACGCAAACAAGGGGAGAATGTGCAAACTCCACACGGACAGTGACCCAGAGCCAGGATCAAACTTGGGACCTCGGCGCGTGAGGCAGATGCGCTAACCCACTGTGCTGCCCTTAGACCCTTCATGATTTTGAATACTTCTATCAAATCTCCTCTTAGCCTTGTTTTCTCCAAGACAGAATCACAGAATTTTTGCAGCACAAAGAAGTTCTGATACTGTTGGTTTGCAAATGTACCACCCAAAAGCGTGGTGGAAGCAGATTCAATAATAACATTTGTGGTGTTATGCCTGTAAGCAGTATTATAGATGGATTGTGTGCGACCTCCAACCAGTAGGTGGTGGTGCAGACACACCATGTGGTCTCAAGACAGTGGTCATGTAACAAGGGACTCCAATATAAGTGGGGCACATCTGACCATCACCAGATGGTTGTAGGAGATGGTTGTAAGACGTACAGGTGAACAGTCGTGCCAGGTGTAGTTCCAGAAGAGTACAAAGAAACCCCATGATGTCGTGTTCTGTAATAGATTGCTACCTTACCATGTGTGATTCAATAAAGATCATGGTTTGGTTAAGTCAAGGTATTTGGTAGATTCCTTGCCAGACATCAAACACTGAACACAGCAAGATTCAAAAGAAAATTGGTTACATACTTGAAAAGGAGAAATTTGCAGAGATATAAGGAAAGAAATGGGAGTTGGACTAATTGGTTAACTCTTTCAAAGAACTGGCAGAGGCATGATGGTCTGAATGGCCTCTTACAACGTAAAATTCAATGATCTTCATTCCTTGGCTATGTCTCAGCCTCTATGTAATCCCTCACTGTTTATTCCTCCATCTCCCGTGCTTCACTGTCTGCATCACTTTACCTACAATTGATTATTGAGGAACTGGGCGCATCTGGCTGTTCGGTGTTTGATGTCTGGCAAGGAATCTGGCAAACACCTTGGCCTTTATTCTTTTTATTATGTCATTCTCTGCTTTGCTCTTAGATCTGACACATTAAATCAATGACCCAATGCTCCAACGTTATTTTGTTCAATTTAGAATTAATTATTATCGTATAAAGTTAGAGTAACAATTTAACAGCAAGTGACAAGTAAACCAGTGATTATAAATCAAGGCCTAGTTGCCATGGGCAAGAGATGAACATTTAAAACATTTCTTCAACACTGAGCTGCTCTGACTAAAGAGAGA
Source organism: Scyliorhinus canicula (assembly GCF_902713615.1). Classification (NCBI taxonomy): domain Eukaryota; kingdom Metazoa; phylum Chordata; class Chondrichthyes; order Carcharhiniformes; family Scyliorhinidae; genus Scyliorhinus; species Scyliorhinus canicula. The sequence continues at coordinate 122,381,383 of NC_052161.1, read as the reverse complement.
ATTAAATCCAACAGGGAACCACAGGAGGGGGCTGCGTTGCCATTGAATCTCAAAGACTTTCAGAGTAAATCAAGGGCACTGACAAAAAGGATTTATAAGAGCTGTTACTATGGAAACATGCATAAGCCTTTTTTATATGTCAGAAAAAGCACTTCATATCATCAGTGTTTTTTTAACCGAATGGGATGCCTATAGTTGAGAGTAAGGGACTGTTCAAGCACATCAATTCTCCCACCCGGGGTAAGCACTTCCCATAAAAGGTCATGACCCTTTACCTCAGGACATCCTGTTTATATGCATTGTGCCATGAATTGCATCTTTCAGTCATTCGTATTTTTAATACAGGGCTTTCAGTAATGCTCAGGATTCTGGGACAGCTCTGCATTCAACGTTTTCTCTTGCTGTCCTTACAGAAAGACACAAGAATATATTTAAGAATCCTGCAGCCAGGGAAATGTATAAAATGAGACACTGGGGATCAAAATAAAGAGGAAAAGAAATGATAAAAGAACGCAGCAGATAATGCTATTGGGTTGTTTCACAGTTGTTCTTCAGTCACCAACATGCCAGGTATAGAATCCAGCTGAAAATTTCCCACACAATGGGCAAATTCTTACCACATTTTTTCAAAGTGTTGGTTCCAGTGAGAAAACCGGGGAGAATCCGACCGTGCTGACAGCGGGAAACTCAGCGTATATTCATCCATGTGAATCACACCGCGCTCATTGTGGTTTGCTTCTGATACCCTCGCCCCATGAAAAGTGATCTCTGCAATCAGTGGGGTGCTCCTTTTAACCGTCTCCCCAGCACTTGTTCCAAGTCCAGTCAGTGGGGGGTGGCTGCCAGAAAGACTGCACCATGTTTTAGAGAGAGAGCAGAGGTGGGTCGTCCCCTCACCATGATCGGGTAGACATTCATCCAGCAAAGTGACCAAACCCGCCAGGGTGGCTGAGGCTGCTGTCAGTGCCCTTTCACTCCGAAAGAGGAACAGGGCTGCAGTGTTGTAAGATGGTGAATAACCTTCTTCATGCAGCCTGTCTGCCTCCTCATGTCATACTCTGCACCCCTTAACACAGCCTTCACACCTCCACAGTGATCTCACTCCCACTCACCTCACAGGGCCACAGCACGTGTCATGCGCCGCCCCCCCCCCCCCACTCCCACCCCCTCCCACATAATCCCCTCATTCGCCCCTCAATACCTCTTCCCACTCATCTCCCGTGCACGCCAGACTTCGATATCGCACGACGCCCATCTACACTCTTCCCATCTGTCTCATCGAAGGACAAACTTGAGCAGAACCAGTGTGAGCGGGCACAGCCGGTTGGTGTGATGCTGGACCTCAAGCCCATTTGAGGAACGAGCCATTGAGCTTTCCAGCAAGGAGCAGGATCGCTCCTGTGCAGAGGGCAAGGAGGTGAAGGATGTGCAGCAGTTGCCCAACTGGGCTAGGCTTCCAACTATTGTGTGTAAAACCAATTAAAATAAATCAAACAAACTGAGAGGCAAAGTAAAAGGGGCAAACCTTTAAAGAGATGCAGCCTTAACAACCCAAATCACAAATGCTGGCAGGCCAGCAGCACGGTTCAATTCCTGTAACAGCCTCCCCAAACAGGCGCCGGAATGTGGTGACTAGGGGCTTTTCACAGTAACTTCATTTGAAGCCTACTTGTGACAATAAGCGATTTTCATTTCATTTCAAATGAAACTTCAAACATCAAACTAAAATGTGTTAATGGGATCTCTGCAGTGACTATTGAGCACGGAAGGCCACGGCGGTGCCAGTAGACATCGCATGCTCCCTCTCCAGAAACACCGGACCGCGAGTGTACCTGTGGTATAATGTATTAAAATGAGATTCCCTGCCATTCTTGTCAGGGGACTCTTACATTACTGGCTAGGGGCCTACAGAATTGTGATCTTGCTGGTGAGAATCGCGTTTCCCGATTCCCGCCATATTATCCACCCACATTGCCGTTCTCGCTGATGGCTAATGCGGGTTCAAAATTCCACCCAATATGTTCATAGGATTGGCACTGCTAATGGAAGGGGGGGAAGGGTGTGCAAGGGAGATGCAGTGAAAAAAATCAATACAGACTAAAACAGAGAGTTAGACACAAAGAGAAGGAACACAAATGAATGACCCAACTTGTATACTGTCGTTCACAACCCTGGGATATGTCCCAAAGGTTTTAAAGTCAATTGGCCAATGAAGTACTTTTTGAAATATTACAGTTATAGGAAATTCGACAACCAAATTGCACACAGCTACCTCCCAGAAACAGAAATATAATAATCCATTAGTGATATTATATGATGGAGAAATTTTGGATAACATGATGCGTGGGGCGAAGGGGATGTGTAGGTGAAGTTGAGGGCAAAAGAGGGTGGGTAGATTCTAACCACCATCCCCTGACATTTAGTGGAATTACCATTGCTGAAGCTCCCACTATCAACACCCTGAGGTTACCATTGAACAGAAACTGAACTGGACTAGCCATATAAATACTGGGTGGGATTCTCCATCCCGCCAGACCTGTTTTCTGGCAGCGGGATCCTTTGTCCCAGCAGCTGGCCAATAGGGTTTCCCATTGTGGCCACCCCTGTGCTGTCGGGAGATTCTCGGGTGCGAGTGCGCTGCCAGCGAAGTAAAGGATCCCGCCGACGAAGAATCCCGCGCACTGTGGGCGGGATTCTCTGATCCTGAGGCTAAGTGTTGACGCCGTTGTAAACGCCGTTGCATTTCTCAACGGCGTCAACATGCCCTCGGGAGCAGCGATTCTGCCCCCTACAGGAGGCCAGCACGGCACTGGAGCGACCCACGCCGCTCCAGCTGCCGATCCCGGCGTCAGGTGAGCGCCGCGGGTATGCGCATGCGCAGTTCGACCGGCGCCAATGCGTGCATGCACAGCGGCTCCCTTCTCCGCGGCGTGGAACAAATGAGGCCCCCAGCCTGAGAGGCTGGCCGGCCGATCGGTAGGCCCCGATCGTGGGCCAGGCCACAGCAGAGCACCCCCCCCCCCCGGATCAGATCCCCCCTTCCCCCCCACCACCAGTCCGCCCCCGGATGCATGCACGCTGAGGTCCCGCCGGGTAAGACCACACGTGGATGGTGCCGGCGGGACTCGGATGATTTTTAGCTCGGCCACTCGCCCTATCCCTGGCGGAGAATCGCCCGGGGGGGGCGCGCTCTACCGGCGCCGTGTCGACCACGCCGGCGCTAATGGCGCTGATTCTCTGTTCTCCGGAGAATCGGCAGACCAGCGTTGGGGCGGCGTCACGCGAGTCACGCCTGACCCGTCGATTCTCCGGCCCGGCCTGGGCTGAGAGAATCCGCCCAAGGTCTGGAAGAGCAGGTCAGAGGCTGGGAACTCACCTCCTGAATTCGCAAAACCTGTCCATCACCTACAAAGCACAAGTTAGGAGTGGTGAATGCAGCTCAAACAACACTAAAGAAGTTTGACGCCATCCAGGACAAAGCAGCCTGCTTGATTTTGCCCATTCCACAAACATTCAATCCCTCCACCACCGACTAACAGTGGCAGTCATTTGTACTATCTACAAAGTGCACTGCAGGAACTCTCCTTAGACAGCACCTACCATAACCACAACCACTTCCATCTGGGTGGGCATGAGCAGCAATACCTGGGAACATCACAACCTGGGAGTTCCTCTCCAAGTCACCCACCATCCTGACTTGAAAATATATTACTGTCACTTCACTGTTGCCGGTAAAAATGCTCAAACTCCCTCCCTAACAGCACTGTGGGTGTACCTACACCTCAGGAACTCCAGCGGTTCAAGACAGAAGCTCACCAGCACCTTCACAAGAACAAATAGGTTGACCAATGAATGCTGGCCTAACCAAAGGTGACCATATCCTGTAAATGAAATTTTAAAAAGGCAGGATTGAGGGATGGTGAAGAGATGAGTAGAAACTGTAATCAATGCAGAAGGGACCTGATGGTCTTCTCCTGTCCCCACACTCTTATCAAGGCAGGGCTATGATAGGAATTTGGCCATACATTATTTAGCCTTTCCCTTCATGTGACCTAGGCTAAAAAAAGCCAACCTTGGATTATTTTTATCTTGAAATATCGTTCCACTACCGGTTTGGCTTTGGATGTTGATCAGCACATGTCAAGAATGCAAATACCCCTCAAATGAGGCAGCATGATCATTTGATTAAAAAGAACACTGACTAAATGTTCACAACGAAAATCAATGAGTTTCTGTTTGCACAGAAGAATCCCGTTAATGTGGAGATATTTGTTGTGGTTTGAAATGATTTGCTGTCTCTTACTGTTGTTTTCCTCTTTATTGTTCGTAAAGAGTTCTGTGACTGAGACTCCGAGGCTACATGAAAGCAATGTACTGTATAATCTACCTGGAGACTACATGATAGGAGCTCTGTTCCCTTTCCATATGGTGCCTGTGGGGCTCGCGCATCGGTTGAAGCCTGAAGAGGTGACATGTGACAGGTGAGGAAACCATACTCTGATGGGTCTTTAAGTTCTCTCCTCTCCTGAAGCTGTTGACTCTCACTAGTGTTCAGATCCCCTCTCTCATAGTTGCTGACTCTCTCAACTTCCATTACCTTTTGTATGAAAAACTCCTTCCTGATTTCACTTCTTTTTGTTTTGATTTAAAAAAAAAAAAATTTTTTTTAAATTTAGATTACCCAATTATTTTTTCCAATTAAGGGGCAATTTAGCGTGGCCAATCCACCTACTCTGCACATTTTTGGGTTGTGGGGGCGAAACCCACGCAGACACGGGGAGAATGTGCAAACTCCACACGGACAGTGACCCAGAGCCGGGATCGAACCTGGGACCTCAGCGCCGTGAGGCGGTTGTGCTAACCACTAGGCCACCGTGCTGCCCCTGATTTCACTTCTAAATGTCCTGGCTATAATTTTATGAGCATGTGACATGGTGGCACGGTGGTTAACACTGCTGCCTCACAACTCCAGGGACCTGGGTTCATTTCCGACCTCGGGTGACTGTCTGTGTGGAGTTTGCACTTTCTCCCGTGTCTGCATGGATTCCCTCCAGGTGCTCCTGTTTCCTCCCACAGTCCGAAGAATTAAGCCCTTAAGTCCTGGCGTCATTCTGGTGAATCTGAGCTGCGCCCATTCCAAACACAACAGATATCTTATGGGTTGAATCCATGCCAGGTGGTGCACTTGAAGAGGATAAACGTCAGGCTGCTCAACAACAGCAATGACCGGCAGGGCAGTGTCAGTGAGGTCGGTGTTTAGGCCAGGAGCTGGAGGGGAGAATAAGGTAGGGGAAGCATTTATGCACCTTCACAAGAAGATTATTTATTGTAATTTAAACAATTGTAATTATGATGAAAAATGAGATGTTGGACATCCCTAACTCACAGTATAAAAGTGCCCACTCATGTAGGGAGTTGATATCGCAATATCCATCCCAATCCAATAATAAATCACAGAAATAATGGCAAATAACAAGAATCAATACTGTCCCACCCCTTCCAGCAGCTGATCGGCCCCAAATCTGGTGGAAATGCTGTGGCAGTACTGTCAATGGACTGTCAGCCTTAGAAGTCAAGTTTATGAGTTCAAGCTCTGTTCCAGTGAATTGAGTACATAATCTTGGTTAATACTCTCAGTGGAGGACTGAGGGAAAGCTGCAGTGTCAAAGGTGATGTTTTTCGGATGATATATTAAACCAAATTCCTCTCTGATCTCTTAGACAGATGTAAAAAATCCCGCGGCACTATTTTGAAGAAGAGGAGGGAAATGTTCCCCGATGTCCTGGTCAAAATTTCTCCCTCAACCAACACCATTAAAAAAAATAAGATATTCTGATTATTTAGCATGTTGCTGTTTGTGGGAGCTTCCTATGTACAAATTGGTTGCTGCATTCCCTATTTTGAAATAATGAAGCTGCTTTTAAAGTATTTCATTGGCTGTGGAGTAATTTGGTATGTTCTGATTTCAGGAAACGTACTATATAAATGCAAGATCTCTTTCATCGGGGGGTAGTGCACAATGGGTCAGACAGTCAGTCAGGCTGCCACTGATCAGCTGGAATTAATGGGGGTTATTTTGGTCAAAGAGCAAAAAGCAGATGCTAAATTAATGTTAATAAGAAACATCTGTTTGAACTTTCAGATTTAGTATGCAATTTTCAGCCTAATTGATGATCATTATGATTTAACTATGCCTGCAGGTGCTAACCAGAAATCTGAAGGTTTGGTACAAAAGTGCTGATTAGACACAATTTCCATGCAACAGTATATGTGGGCTCCTTGCACCTACTTGAAAGAAAGAGAGAGCGAGAGCGAGAGCAAATGCGAGTGATTGGATGTGGCATAGTAGGTGCTGGTGGAGAAGGTTTAGTGAGGGAGAGATAACCTGTTCCTGCATGGGGGAGAAACATCACTATACCCTCCTGTTACAATCCCACCCTCTGCAGCAGCGGGTACTGCTTAACCTCAGGCATTCCTCCATTCTTTGAGGAGACTAAGATGGATCTCGAGCAAAATACCAATGATCAAGCACGCCCCTTCTCTTGGTGACATGAGTGGCACATCACATATTCTTTTAGGTAGAGTTATCAGTGAGTTTCCATGTGTTGCTAAAGTGTTGGTGAAGCCTGAACAAAATGTCCCAACATGTTTGTATGTTTGCGAGGTCCTCTTCACAGCTCCAATAGTGATCATAAATTGTGAAGATCCCTTTAAGCATTGAGTATCCCTTTAACATCAAGCATAGGTTTCCTCCCGAGTAACTAGTTGCTGTTAGGAGAGAATGGCTGTTGAAGTGGGCAGAACGGTAGCATTGTGGATGGCACAATTGCTTCACAGCTCCAGGGTCCCAGTTTCGATTCCGGCTTGGGTCACTGTCAGTGCGGAGTCTGCACATCCTCCCCGCGTGTGCGTGGGTTTCCTCCGGGTGCTCCGGTTTCCTCCCACAGTCCAAAGATGTGCAGGTTAGGTGGATTGGCCATGATAAATTGCCCTTTGTGTCCAAAATTGCCCTTAGTGTTGGGTGGGGTTACTGGGTTATGGGGATAGGGTGGAGGTGTTGACCTTGGGTAGGGTGCTCTTTCCAAGAGCTGGTGCAGACTCGATGGGCCGAATGGCCTCCTTCTCCACTGTAAATTCTATGATAATCTATGAAGCACTACCCGAGCCGCCAAAATGCCATGCAACCTCTTTAATTAGTGCTATCTGACACGTTAAGTTGCAATAAGTTTAATTATCTTCTTTCTGGGGTGCAATTTAACTAGAAAATAGTCTATATCCGGTTTTGGGCCTGTTTAGCTGAGTGTTTCTCAGCAGCTGCAGCACCCAGAAGCAGCCCGTTATTCAGCAGCACTTTGCTGGGTTTTTTTGCCTTGGGAAGTTTCTTTCCGTCGTGGCTACACTCAGTCATTTCCTACTGGCTGCCCCGATCTCCTGTCCTCCCCCCCCCCCCCCCCCCCCCCTCCACAACCTTGGGGAGAATCCCGCAAATGCTATTAAATTAGCTTAAGTATGCTGATCTGGATCACGGCCAGTGAGGGCGAGATCCAGATCATGACAACTTGTGAGACTCTGTTAAATATCATGAGGTGTTTTGACCATTGCGATATTCAATGGCCTCATTCCGACATCAAGTTGGGTGAGCCAAGGCTGTCAAATCCCTGGGCCGGGATTCTCCGACCAAGTACTGACGCCAGGGTCAAAAGTGGTGCGAGCCACTCTGGCATCAACGGGCCGCCAGCGCCCGGATATTCACCCCTTCCAGGGGGCTAGTACGGTGCCGGAGTGGTGTCCACTGCTCTAGCCGGCGCACCACGGCCAGCACAGGTCCACGCATGAGCACCACAGCCGGTGTGAGTCCGCGCATGCGTGTGGGTTCTTGTCTCCGCGTTGGTCCCTGGACAATATAATGGAGCCCTACAGGGGCCCAGCGAGGAACATAGACATCCCATGGAACTAGCCCGCCCGCTGATCGATAGTCCCCGATCGCATGCCAAGCCATTGTAGAGACCCCACCGGAGTCGGATCCCCTTGTCCCCCCCACCAGGATGCCCCCCGAAGCCAGAATTCCGAGGTCTCGCTGGATGGGACCATACGTAACCCACGCCGGCGGGATGCGACCGAACTCGGCAGGCACTCAGCCCGTCGAAGCCCAGAGAATCGCTGGCGGGGGGGCTTTCAACGGCCCCTGACTAGCGCGGCGGCGATCCCGCAGACGCCCGAGAATCAGCATTCGGGGCGCCGTGGTGCGATTCTCACGCCCACCCCCGACGATTCTCCGACCCGGCGCGGGATTGGAGAATCCCGGTGCTGGTTACTCCTTTACTAAGGTGGCATCTTGTGCTAAATACAGGAAAACGTTTTTTTAAATTTAGAATACCCAATTATTTTTTCCAATTAAGGGGTAATTTAGTGTGGCCAATCCATCTATCCTGCACATCTTTGGGTTGTGGGGGTGAAACCCACGCAAACACGGGGAGAATGTGCAAACTCCACTCAGACAGTGACCCAGGGCTGGGATTCAAACCCGGGTTCTCAGTGCCGTAGGCAGCAATGCCAACCACTGTGCCACCGTGCTGCCCTCATACAGGTAAACTTAAGGCTGCTGATTTTATGCCTAAAATATTCAGTGAAAATTGCCCCCTTGTCTCCCCAAGTCAGGGTCACTCCAGGTCAACACCTGTCTCCCTCTTTCTATCTTTGCCTGTATGCCTCTTTTTCACACTGTCTATCTCTCCCTTTCTATTACTCCCTCTTGCTTATTCTCCGTTACTTTCCCTCTCCCTCCTCCTCTGCCTTCTCTTCTTTTTCTCCCCCTCTGTTGCTCTCTATCTTTCTGCTCTCCATTAGTGTCTTTATTTCTCCGTTTTTCTTTGATTCCCTCCCACTCTCAGTTGCCGTCTTTTTTTTTGTTATTCTCTCCCTATTTGTTATTTTTTCCCTCTCTGCCTTTGGTTTTAAAGAGCTGTCTGTTCTTGACTCATATCCGTATGCTACTAATTTCTCGTTTGTCTCCATTTAAGCTTTTATCACTTTGGTTATGGAATGTTTCTGGCGATGATGTTTGCAATTGATGAAATAAACAACTCCACGTCTCTTCTGCCGGGCGTGCAGTTGGGTTATGAAGTCGACGATGACTGTTTGGAGACAATGATCTCCCTCCTACAAAGCCTTCTATTCTTATCGAAAGACAAAAATAATGGGATTGACGTACTCTGCAATTACACAAAGTACAGGAACCGCGTAATAGCTCTGATGGGACCCTTGACATCGGAACAGGCGATAGTCACAGCCAAACTATACAGCTTATTTTTAATTCCACAAGTAAGTTGTGCTTTCATGGTGTGCTACATGAACCACTTTCACATTGTGACAACTAGGAGTTACAGTCTCCAGGGTAGAAATTCATCCTGGGAGATAGCAGAAAATAGGTGATGTTGAATCAGCAGCAAGTTTTGCTGCACGCCATTGAAGTCAACAGAAAACCCGCTGGTGGATAGTGGATTCGCTATCACCCAGTTGCATTCCCACTCAAAGACAAATATACATCCCTCTGTATTATGCTAGCCATATAGGTACCAGGCTTACATATGGAAGATTCTTTATTCCAGACCTATTCATTGCCCCTCCCTCACCAATTTACCATTACATTGATAACTGTATCGGTGCCATTTCCTGCTCTCACCCTGAACTGGAAACCTTAATCAACTTTGTTTTAAATTTCTATCCTATCCTCATGGTCCATCTCTGACTCTTCCATTCCTTGACTACTCAGTCTTCATTTCTGGAGCTAGATTATGAACCAATATTTAGTGTTGGCCCACTGACTCATACAGCTACCTTGACTCACATTCAGCTTCAGTTTCCCACCTCTGTCACATCTGTTCTGAGGATGCAAGTTTCCAAACCAGTGCTTCAGATATGTTGTCCTTTGTTCTCAACTGCGGAAATTACAGGGCGTTGGCCATAATCTTCCAGTCTTCTCTGGGCTCGGGGGAGGCGTCAGTGGATTGGAGAATTGCAAATGTTCTGTGCCCTTGCTCAAAAAAGCTTGTCAGGATAGTCTCAGCAATTACAGACCAGTCATTTTAACATCTAGCTTCTAGAAACAGTTATTCAGGGTAGAATTGGTAGTCACATGGAAAAATGTGGATTGATCAGGAAGAGCCAGCATGGATTTCCAAAAGGGAAACCGTGTTTAACTAACTTGCTGGGATTTTTTTGATGTAACAGAAAGGGTCAATGTGGATAATGCTGCTGATGTGTTTAAAATGGATTTTCAAGGGGCTTTGATGCAGTGCCACACGATAGGCTTGTGAGAAAAGTTATAGCTCATGGAATAAAAGGGACAGCGGCAACACAGATAGAAAATTAGCGGAATAATTGGAAGCAGAGAGTAACATAAATTGCTATTTTTCGGGCTGGAGGAAGGTTTGTAGTGGTGTACCCCAGGGGTACCTTTATTGGAACCTTTATTTTTCCTGATATATACTAATGATCTCGATCTTGGTGTGCAGGGAACAATTCCAAAGTTTGTGGATGATACAAAACTTGGAAGTATTGTAAACTGGGAAGAGGACAGTGTAGACAAGGACATAGACAAGTTGGTGGAGGGGGCAGATAGGTGGAGAAGTGTAAGGTACCGAGCAGCCCGGTAGCACAACTGGATACCACTGTGCATTCACAGCGCCATGCTCCCAGGTTCAATTCCCTGCTGGGTCACTGTCTGTGCAGAGTCTGCACGTTCTCCTCGTGCCTGCGTGGGTTTCCTCCGGGTGCTCCGGTTTCCTCCCACAGTCCAAAGACATGCAGGTTAGGTGAATTGGCCATGCTAAATTGCCCTTAGTGACCAAAAAGGTTAGGAGGGGTTATTGGGTTATGGGGATAGGGTGGAATTGAGGGCTTAAGTGGGTTGGTGCAGACACGATTGGCTGAATGACCTCCTTCTGCACTTTATGTTCTATAATGCATTTTGGTAGGAAGAACATACAGAGGCAATAAGGAGTAAAATTCTTAAGGTGGCGCAGGAACAGAGAGACTTGGACATATATGTGCATAGATCATTGGAGGTGGTAGGACAGGTGGAGAGAGCATTTAATAAAGCATATGGTATTCTGGACTTTATTAATAAGGGCATTAGTACAAGAGCAAGCAGGTTATGCTGAACATATACAAGACACTAGTCAGATCTCATCTGTAGTATTGTATACAGATCTGGGTTCCAAACGATAGGGAGGATGTGAACGTGCTGCAGAAGAGGTTTACAAGAATAGTTCCATGGATGAGGATAGATTGGGGAGGTTGTTCTCTTTGGAGAGAAAGTGGTTAAAGGAGATTGATAGAGATGTTCAAAATCATGATGGGGCTGTACAGAGTACAAAGGGAAAAACTGTTCCTGCTCATAAATGGATCAGGAACGTTCAAAAGGGCATGAGACGATTATTTGAATAAGAACAATATGCAGGGATATGGGGAAAAGGTAGGGAATGGCACAAAGTCATGCTTACTTGGAGAGCCAGTGCAGACCAATGGGCCAAATGGCCTCCTTCTGCACCATAACAATTCTGTGATTCTCCCACCCCTGTGGTTAACAGGGCCCTCGACTATGTCTGCACCATTTCCTGCACTTCTACTCTCACCCATTCCCCCTTCCAAAAAACACAATGGTGTTTGTCTTGTCCTCACCTTCCACCTCAACTTCATCCTCCACCATTTCTGCCAGATCGAGCAAGGTGCCACCACCAAACATATCTTCCCTTTCTCTTCCTTTCAGACTACCAGAGGGACCATTCTCTCCATGACTCCATCACTCCATAGTCCACTGCCAAGTCACCCTCACAGCACCTTCTGTTTCCAGGGAAGCTTCACATGGAAGAACAGGTGATGTAACACCTGTGTATTTAGCTTCACCCTCCTCACTGTCCAAGACCCCAAACACTCTTTGCAGTTTAAACTTTTCCTTGCAATTTAGCACACAGAGTTTGAGGCTCACAATGCAGTCTCCTCTTCAGTGGACAGACCAAACACAGACTGGCTGGTCACTTGCCATAACCTCCACTCAGTCCGCAAGCATGATCATAAGCTTTGGGCTGCCTATTGTTTTAATTCTCTGCTTCATTTCCACTCTGACTTTTCTGTCTTCAACCTCAACCATTTCAACATTAGATTGAGGAACCGAAACCAGCATTTTGACTGGGTACGTTCCAGCTTTCAGGGCTCAATTTGAATTCAACAATTCCAGATCATGACCTTTGCCCTTATTCTTTTTTTGACGGCAGTTGTTCCACTTTCTTGTTTGCCTCTAAACCCATCTTTTGTTCTTTACTTGTCCCATTACAATCTCTCGGATTGATGGGCCAAATGTTCTACTGTTCCTATTTCTTATGGGATACAGGTTTAGCGAGGTGCTTTTCGGCAACTGCAGCGCCGACAAACATCCCGCTGTACAACGGCACTTTGCCGTTTTTTGGGCCTTGGGGAGTTTCTCCCCACCGAAGCCGTACTTCGAGGGTTTGCCTGTTGGCAAGCTTTAAAGGCTCCTCGCAGATCAGGGCACCATTTTGTCCGGCAGCCCTGATCTTTCTCTCGCCCCCTCCCCTTTTCAGGTCCCCCCTAGTCTTTTGACCTCCCCATACTCCCCTCCCAACCTTGGGGAGGCCCCCGGGAATCCCCCTTTACCTGGCAGTACCAGCCCATTTGGGGCTTGTGTGCGATTTACCCATTACGCCTGGATCCACGCCAGGATAATGGATCGCTCAATCGCACCCATGATTTTTTTTTTGCCTTTATTATCATTCCTTTTTATTAAAATTTAGAGTACCTAATTTTTTTTTTCCCAATTAAGGGGCAATTTAGCGTGGCCAATTCACCTACCCTGCATATCTTTGGGTTGTGGGGGCAAAACCGAAACAAACACGGGCAGAATGTGCAAACTCCACATGGACAGTGACCCAGAGCCGGGATTGAACCTGGGACCTCGGCACCGTGAGGCAGCAATGTTAACCCACTGCACCACCGTGCTGCCCTTCATTCTCATTATCTTCGTCATTCAATCACCTCTGCCTTCCACCCCACCTCCCTGTTTCTTTGTTCCTCCTCATCCTCCCTTTCCCAGCTGAGTGACAGTCAGGGCAACAGTTAACCTCAATCCGGAATTCCTGCTCCTGATCAACATCCATTAATCCCTCGATTAGAGAGGGGGGGAAATCAGCCAGGCTTCCTGCTCCTGATTAACGTCCAGTGATCCCTCAATTAGACAGAGGGGAATTCAGCCAGGGTTCCTGCTCCTGTTCAACATCCATTAATCCCTCGATTAGAGAGGGGGGAAATCAGCCAGGGTCCCTGCTCCTGATCAACATCCATTGATCCCTCGATTCGAGAGGGGGGAAATCAGCCAGGGTTCCGCTCCTGATCAATGTCCATTGATCCCTCGATTAGAGAGAGGGAAAATCAGCCAGGGTTCCTGCTCCTGATCAACATCCATTGATCCCTCGATTCGAGAGGGGGAAAATCAGCCAGGGTTCCTGCTCCTGATCAATGTCCATTGATCCCTCGATTAGAGAGAGGGGAAATCAGCCAGGGTTCCTGCTCCTGATCAACATCCATTGATCCCTCGATTAGAGAGGGGGGAAATCAGCCAGGGTTCCTGCTCCTGATCAATGTCCATTGATCCCTCGATTAGAGAGGGGGGAAATCAGCCAGGATTCCTGCTCCTGATCAACATCCAGTGATCCTTGAGTTAAGGAGAAAGGAAATCCAAATGCTGCTGCTCCTGATCTCTGTCCTCTGACCCCTGAGGTCGAGAGAGTGGAATTCAGCAAGGGTTCCTAATTCTGACTACTGTCCAGATTCCCTTGGTGAAAAGTACAAATGTGTGTGTGTGGGCATTGGAGGAGCGCATATTCAGGGCTGCAGGCGAGGAGAATGAAAAGAGTTATTTTTTAAATACATTTAGAGTACCCAATTATTTTGTTCTGATAAAGGGCAATTTAGCATGGCCAATCTACCTAACCTGCACATCTTTCTGGGTTGTGGGGGTGGATCCTGTGCAGACATGAAGAGAATGTGCAAACTCCACATGGACAGTGACCTGGGGCCATGATCGAACCTGGGTCCTCGGCGGCGTGAGGCAGCAGTGCTAACCACTGTGCCACCATGCCCCCGAGAATGGAAAGAGTTATGAGGGAAGATTTTGCCTCACCCTGGCTTGGGTCGTTGTCTCTGCGGAGTCTGCACGTTCTCCCCGTGTCTGCGTGGGTTTCCTCCGGGTGCTCCGGTTTCCTCCCACAAGTCCCGAAAGATGTGCTGATAGGTAAATTGGACATTCTGACTTCTCCCTCTGTGTAACCGAACAGGCGCTGGAAGGAGCGATTAGGGGATTTTCACAGTAACTTCATTGCAGTGTTAATGTAAACCTACTTGTGATAAGAAAGATTATTATACCCTCCACCACCAACCCCAACCCCCGTCTAATCATGCATGTTGTCTTGTGTCTTGCATGACCTGCCGGAGATGTGCCGCGTCCACCAGGCGGCCTCCGCCCCCAACCAGTGCCAGAGCCGGAGCCCCCCCCAGTGAGCCGAGCAGTGACACTGAGAGCAGCTCAGACACCAGCCCTTGACCCGAGACTCCGGACACCCCGGAGCTCGGTCGGAGGTTGACAGTGAATTTCCGTCACAGCCGTCTTCAACACCCTCCACCATCCCAGAGACACGCACCTCAGTTGGGCACTTTAGTGAAGAGGCTGCTGGGACACTATCTGGTGCGTACCACACAGCTGATCCAGTACAGTCGGTGGAGGTAGTAGCAGCCGAGGGGCCGGACGGTCAGAGGGCAGGCCGACCCCAGGGATTAGCTGCCATCCAGACGGGTCCCAGGATTCTGGAACATCCAGTCCCAACCACAGTGCAGATGCAGTCAGAGTGCCAGGGAATACATGAGGGATGTCGGCGAGCATCCAGCACCAGCTGGCGCAGGTGGAGGAGTCCAACCACAAGCAGCAGCTGAAGGTGGTGCTGACCATGCGTGCCACTCAGGCCAACACCACCTGGGTGGCGGCCGTGATGGAGGCATTGGATACGATGGTTTCGGCTATGGATCAGCATGTCCAAGGCCTGGGCATTTCTGTCAGGCGCTGGTCGAGGCCCAGGACAGAGCTGTCCTCTCACAGGCAACCATGTCCCAAAGCCACCTGGACATTTCAGCGGCTCTCCTCAGCGTGGCCCAGTCATAGCAGGCCATGGCTCGGAACGTCGGCAGCATTGCCCAGACGCTGGCTGGCAAGGTGCAGACACAGAGCGAGGAGGCCCAGTCCCAGAGGGAGATGGCGTAGTCACTGACTGATGTGATACAGACCCAGAGGGTGGCAGCACAGATGCAGCGTGATGTGACGCAGTCCCAGACAGAAATGGTGCACTCCCTGTACTCCATGGCTGCGAGCATGCAGACCCTGGTCGAGACCAGAGCGGGCCTCCAGGATTGGCAGCAGCAGGTGGTGGGGGAGTCTCAGGGGATGGCTCCGCTCGCTCCCCATCCCATTGAGTAGCCCTGGGGCCATCGAGCACACCGAGGGAGGAGGTGGTGATCGGGCCCGTGCTGGTAACTCCCGCAGGGAAGGTGCCAGAACACCACAGCATCTCGGACTACCTCCTCCACACCTACTGTCGCTGGCGCATCTGGTGGGCAGTGGGCAGAACAGGGCAGCACTTGTGATGGAATGCCCAGCCCTCATGCAGGGATCACCCAGGTGGATAGTGCAACCCTGGGCAAGAGACAGGTGTTGTTATACGTTGCGGAGCACCAGGGCTCATCGCAGAGCGGGTTGTCATCATCCTCCATCCCATGAACCAGACCCGCTGTTACTACCAACCTAAGGGACCCCACCCCATAGTGCTGCATGTATGTATCACAGAAGAGGTGCAGGCAGAGTGGGAAGTGAGGGGGTGTGGGGTTGGACTATGGTTTCCGTGCCCCTGGCCAATCCCCCCTGGCGCTAGTCGGTGAACCTGGAGCCAATCATAGCGTCCCTTGCGCATTGGCCCTGGCAGACATGTTGTGCGGCCCCCCCATGCCTGCCTGGACACCATGCCCTGCCCATACACCCCTTCACTTCTTGTCAGACGATGCCTGCCCTGCTCCTCATTCCCCCTCCTTCAGCAAGTTGCCCCTCTGCTGCGCAATGTTGTGAAGGATGCAGCAGGCCACCACGATGTGGGCGATCCTCTCAGAATCATACTGGAGGGCCCCTCCAGAATGGTCCAGGCACCTGAACTACATCTTCAGGAGGCCGAAGCACCGCTCGATCAGATTCCTGGTCACTGTCTGGCCGTTGTTGTAGTGGGTCTCCGCATTGGTCTGTGGTCTCTGGATAGGTATCCATCAACCACGGCCGCAACAGGTAACCCGCCATCCAGGAGCCAACCTCTCAGCCGGGGGGGGGGTGGGGCTCTCGAACGTGTCAGGAATCGCCAGGTGTGCCAGAATGAAGATGTGCCCGGATATCGGTGACAGACGTGCATGATGCACAGCTGATGGTCACAGACCAGCTGAACGTTCATTGAGTGGTACCCTTTCGGGTTGCGTACAGCGGCCTGTAGGGTGACATGCATCCCGTCGATCGCCCCCTGGACATCCCGGCGATGTCTGCCTACCCGGCTGCCCAGACATCCTGGTGGATGTATTGATCTGCCTGGGTATATAGGCCCTCCATGATAGCACGGATGCATCTGTGCACCAACATCTGTGAGATCCCAGACAGCTGCCCACTCGGTGCCTGGGAGGACCATGTTGCATTGATGTTCAGGGCAACCGTCACCTTGACAGACACCAGCTTTGGGCATCCTCCGCTATTCCTCTGGGTTGCCGAAATGCCATCATCTGGCAGATGTGTCACGCTGTCTCTCTGCTCAGCCGGAGTCTTCGATGGAATGCCCGGTTCGGCTGGTCCTCGAATGTCAGGTGATGCTGGCACACATGAGGCCTCGTGCGGTGCCTCCTTGGCACCTCCTCCCCCTCGGTCTATTGGGCGACCGGCTCTCCAGCCTGGGCGGCTGCCATCTGCCCCTCTGCGGCATATATTGATGCTGCAGATTCCACCTCCTCTTTGAGCGGCTCCCACTCATAAAGCCGCAGGGCATCTCGCAGAGCTGCGGCGACCACCATTTCTGGTCGAATTCCAAAATCCATTGTCTGCAGGGAGTGAAAGGCCATGTTAACATGGTGCATACTCCCATGCCTAACCAGCTTTGATGGGCTACATGGTGGTCCCAATGCCAGGGATGCCGTTGGCTGGCACTGCCCTCATTGAGGGCTGTCGTGGGTGCGGCCAATGGGTGGCGGCCGGTTGGGTGGGGAGTTTGGGCCGGGAGATCACCCATTCGGCTGGTGTCTCGATGCAGGACCATGGGCCAAGGTGGGTGGTCAGTGTGTGTGCAGCAAGGTGGCCACCATAATGGCAGTCGGTGCCTGGGCACCGCCCCAGACCTGCGGGGGGTCATCTTGGCTACTCGGCCTATTCCCCCCACCTCCCCTGGCCGTGGCAGGACCCCCCCCCCCACCCCAGCCATCATGCCAGTGTCTGGATCGGCAGCCCTAGGTCGCTCCTCTCCATGTCCTACTTCCTCTCTCTCTCTCTCTCAGCAGCCACCACGCCAGGTTCAGTATTTTTGACAGCACACGTGGACCGCACCGTTAGGAACTTGGCGCATCGGAGGCGGAGAATCGCGGGAAGGCCCACTAATGAGATGCAAATGGCATTTAAACTCCACGCGCCGCATTTACACCATTTTCGGGGTGACGGAGAATCGCGCTTTGGCGCTGAACCAGAGCCTGCCGTGATTTTGGCATCGGAAGCTATTCTCTGCCCAATTTTATTTCCCAATTTTGCCGTCGGCTGACAGAGAATCCTGCCTAAGGTGTTAACGGAAGTCTAGAATGCAAGATAAATCCAAGAGTTGAAAGTGTAGGAGATGAGAATCGGGAAGGAGAGATTAGCTGACACAAGTCTGAGTCTTAAAATCCTGCATTGATGTGGCAGACTGAAGGAAATGAGAGGCTCCACAGTGTTGAGAAAGGATGCGCTAGAGTAAAGGAAGCAATGAATCTTGGCATCAGAAGTGCCACAATGCAGAAAGAGGAGATGTAAGCTGGATCTTAAAATAAATGAGAGAGCCAAGTTCAGATATTAAAAACAGAAAGCGCTAGAAATATTCAGCAGGTCTGGAAGCATCTGTAGAGAAAGAGAGTTTGTTTCAGATCTGTTTCTGTCTCCACAGATGTTGCCAGATCTGATTATTTGCAGCATTTTCTGTTTCGATTTCGGATTTCCGGTATTCAATATTTTGCTTTTGTATCAAATTCAGAGCGGCTGAGGCCACATTGGACAGAGAGGGGGTGGGAAGAAGGGACAGGTTGGGATGGAGAGTCAGTAACGTGTTTATATAATCATGGATTCTCATCACTTTTTAGATTAGTTTTGGGGCCTCAAGTGATCAACTGAGCAACAAGAAGAGTTACCCATCGTTTCTGAGGTCAACGCCAAGCGATCGAAACCAAGCCAAGGCCATTGTCTCCATCATCAGAAAGTTCAACTGGAACTGGATCGCTGGAATCGGGAGTGATGATGAGTATGGGCGGCAGGGTATAGAATTGGTTCAGCAATATGCTTCGCTCCAAGGTATCTGTATAAGCTACATTCAGATGATTCCCACGTACCTCAGCTTACCCAGCACTAAGCAAAAAATCTCTGAAATTACGGGCCAAATCAGGCAGATGAATGTCGATGTTATCGTCCTCTTCTCCAGTGAGGGACCCGCTCAAGAATTATTGAAACAGGTGGTTAAGGTGAACATCACTGGGAAGGTCTGGATTGGAAGCGAGGCCTGGGTCGAGGCAGCCACTATTAGTCACACACCAGATATTGAACGCATTGGCACTGTGCTTGGTACACTCGTTAACAGTGGGAGCATGCCAGGTTTCGTGGATTACGTTTTAAACCATCTTACTAATATCAGGGACACAAGGGAATGGCGCATCAGTGCAGAACATGGTGACAATCAGCTCTTTCCTTTTTGGCCATACCCCACAGAATCTTCTGGTCAGCTGCTCAGGGACTTTCAGCATCTGGGCCCCGACAATCTGTCTGTGGTGTTGGATCAGCCAGTGAGACGGACCACGTTCAGTGTATATGCAGCAGTGTACAGCATTGCATATGCTCTCCATGCCATGCTCAAGTGCTCCAATGGAAGATGCCAAAGTACAGCCAACTGGTACAATTGGCAGGTATAGGAAAGTCTTACTATTTGTGCTCAGAGTCCAAGTCCCCAGACAGTCATGGCAACCTGAAATTATAATTTTAAAATGTGTTTACAGTTTCTAATGTATGCAACAGCTATCTACAGGGCCTAACCACCAGGTTCCTCCACAGTCACCACACCCTCACCACATGGCTCCTAAATAATGACCACAACCTCTAACCAGATTGTTGTTGGTTAACATGGTCAGTTATATGTTCCAATCTTCAGCCCAGGCCCACTAGAAAGTGAGTTGAGATTGGCCAAACTAATTTCACATGTGTCACGACAGGGTGTGGGGAGAAGACACTCAGTAGCTAGTTTGGGTGGTTTCAGGCCACTGGAGTTGAACAGGGCAGGGAACTGGCTGGCCTAAGTTTGAGGCTCATAGTGTTTTAAAAGTAGAGTTTTTATGGCAGGTGGGTAGCATCCCTGCCTCAGAACCAGATGATCCAGGTTCAAGTCCTACCCCAGGACGTGATGCCCAAGGAAGCTGCATTCATAATATGGCCAAACAATATCAATCTGCAAATTTTTCCAACCTACGCTAATAGCAGGTGGTAAGACTGGGAGAGATTCCTGTTAGCCATGTAATGGGAAGAAAACTGGAGCCTTTACCATCACTATTCATAGCTCCAGATGTAAAAATGCATGTGTCACAGCAACTTGGACTCCTTAGACAGCCAGTTAGTTCACCTGGGTTAGATTAGTGCCAATAACATAGGGTTCACTCACATTTCGGCTGGGGTGGATTTAGGATTCACCTCCTTGTCCTACCTGTGGTGGAGATTGTGGTGCTGTTGGTCGGAGCTGCCTTTAGGAAGATAACTGAAATATGCTTATTTTAACTCCAGTGTTTGATCTCCATCCAGGTACTGTCAACTGCTTACACAGAACTGCTTTTTTTTACATTCGTTTATGGGATGTGGGGCTTTGCTGGCTAGGCCAGCATTTATTGCCCACCTCTAATTGTCCTCGAGAAGGTAGTGGTGAGCTGCCTTCTAGAACTATCTATGTGGTGTAGGTGCACTCACAGTGCGGTTAGGGAGGGAGTTCCAGGATTTTGACACTGCCACGGTGAAGGAACAGTGATATATTTCCAAGTCAAGATGGTGTGTGGCTTAGAGGGGAAATTGCACATTCCCAGACATATGCCCTTGTTCTGGGTGGGTTTGGAAGGTGTTGTTGAAAGAGTACTGGTGAGTTGCTGAAGTGCATCGTGTAAGATGGTACATAGTGTAAGTTGGTGCATAGTGTTGTCACTGTGTACTGGTAGTAAAGGGAGAAGATGTTGAAGGTGGTAGGTGGGGTGCCAGTCAAGCAGGCTGCTTTGCCCTGGATGGTATTGAGTTTCTTGAGTGTTGTTGGGGCTGCACTCATTCAGGCAAGTGCAGAATATTCCCTCACATTCCTTAGTTGTGTCTTGTAATGGTGAACAGACTTTGGCGAGCCAGGATGTGAGTTCTTTCCACAGAACTCCCAGCCTCTGCCCTGTTCTCATAACCACAGAATTTATGTGGCTGGTCCAGTTCAGTTTATGGTCAATGGTTGCAAACCCCCCCCCGGATGTTGATAGCAGAGGATTTTGAAGGAGATGGCAGATTTGTTCTTGTTGAAGATGGTCATTGCCTGACATTTGTGTGGTGGGAATGTTACTTGCCACTTCTCAGCCCAAGCCTGAATGTTGTCCAGGTCTTGCTGCAGATGGGCACGCACTGCTTCAGAAAATCCATGATCAAAAGCATGATCTGGCCAATTGGGTAGTTCAGGCAGCTGGAGACCTCTGGTGAACACTGAAGGAAAGCTTGTTCGCGAGTCGTTAATGGGGAGAGGGATTCGGAAGTGAGGAAGTCTGTGACAGGTGAGATCAAGGGACTTTGTGGCGTGCTGCTGTCAAACAAAGGTGCCTACATATTAATAAGGGAATTTCAGGTCTTGGATGGGATGTTTGAGAAATATCCACAAAAGAAGATATAAAAGAAGATCTTCTGAAGAGTAAACAAATTGCTTGCATTTAATTTGTCAGAGAATGAAGAAATGTAGGGATAGTTCAAATGTTCAGTGCAAAGGTCAAAGAGTGAAGGGTGAGGTGAGGTTCTCTTATCAAATCCCACTATAAAGCAGCCAGGGCTGGATTGCATCCTTCTTGCAGCCCTCCATTCCCTCCAATTCCCACACAGCTGAATATGTAGGGTCACCTATTTATTGCTGTGATGAATCTGGAGTACTCTCATCCAAAATGTACAAAAGCCTTGGAGATAATGGTCTGCATATTCAGCTATGTAGAGCCCGTGTTTCAAGCGATTAGCAACTTCCGCATCTTCCAAGCTAATAGGGAAGTGTGTACAGTAGGGCCAGTGATGCACCCACTGCCATATATCAGTGGGCAACATGAACATTATGTGTGAACTGAGTCAGCACTATTGGTCTAGTCCAGTGTGCCTGTTTACAGCAGTGATGGAATTTCTAGGCCAACAAATCCTGCAATGATCAATCCTTGACTTTTTTTTAAACAGCTGCTGGAAGAGTTGAAGCAAGTTAATTTCACCATCAATAACACCACCATTTACTACGACGCTGCAGGAAACTCACAGCGAGGTTACGACATTATAACCTGGATCCAGCATGCAGGGCAGCTCAAACTACCAGTGATCGGCAACTACCAAGATCACTTGACCATTCACACCTCACAGATTCAGTGGAAAACAGTTGACAATACAGTAAGTTAGGGCAACAGTTTAATGAAACAGTATCCGTTTCCTCACTCTATTTGCTTCATCATTGTTAGCGGTGCAGTCAGACATGTAGGCCGAACCTCTGGGGATCTTTCTTAGGCCTTCACGCCTTACCACCAAACTCTCCTACTCTGTCATTCAAAAATATCACAAACGATTTGATTGTGGTACTTCATTTTTCTGCCTGTCCCCCACTTTACCACCTGTCCAATAAAACCCTTAACTCCCTTGTCAGAACTCTGTCCAGCTCACTGGAATAATTCCAGGAGGCAGGGAATGAAAGACCTAACTGGTTTATTTTAAACTGAAAATAAAGCTGCTGCCATGGGACACAAACCAAACATCCCACCCTAGGACTATTGGGAACTACCGGTTGGGCTGGGAGCTACATTTAAAGGTCACACTAACGAGGCCCAGCTGGGGCCTTGCTCACCATGGGAATTTGTATTCTACGAAGCCCACTGGGAGATCAATCAGCGATTTCCCCTGTGGTCCTCATGAAGGTTATCATATCCCTCCCCTTCACTCCTGTGGTGTTTCCCCGCTTTCGTCACTTGGCACAAGGCTTCAAGTCAGCAGCAGGTGGAGCCGGATTGGGGCGGGGTGAAGCGGACTCGGGATCGTCGCTTCCTTGTTGAGCGTTGATGTCCCATCAATTCACTGCTAGATGATGAGAGCGAGAGAACCTAGGCATTATTACACAAGAACTTGCCTGCCTGAGATCGCTGTAACAACTGAGCGCCGCCCACAGGCGGCTGGTCTATATACCGTCCAGGGGGCGGAGCCAGAGGCAGAGCCCACCAGGGTTCCAGTACACTACCTGGAGAGGGGATCATATTACAGTACTCCACAGATAACTTATATTATGGTGAATACATTCACCACAAGTGTCAAAGGGCCACAGACCGAGGCTCCTCTTCAGTGCTGACCTCAGACAGAGGATTAATCTACTCAATCTCCATATCGGACTCCAAATCTTCATTATCTTTTTTAAATTTTCCAATTAAGGAGCAATGTAGCGTGGCCAATCCACCTGCCCTGTACATCATTGGTTGTGGGGTGAGACCCACGCAGACATGGGAGAATGTGCAAACTCCACACAGACAGTGACCCGGGTCCTCAGCGTCGTGAGGCAGCAGTGCTGAATCTTCATTATCAGGTGGATAAACCCTCAGGCCCCCCATAGGTTGACTCCCCTTTCTGGACCTGGCCGCAATGGACATAAAGGACATTGTCTCTGCTCAAATACAAAATATCAGCCGTGATTGAATGGCGGACCAGACTTGATGGGCCGAGTGGCCTAATTCTGCTCCTATGTCTTGTGAAATTGTCTCCACTGGAGTGGGCTCCCTGCTTCTCAGGTGGTCCAAGTGTTTTTTCACGGCCTTCCCTTGGACTTTGACTTTGTAAGAAACTGGACCAGTCTTTTCTAGCACGACTCCTGGGATCCTTTGGGAGCTGTTCCCAAAGTTCTGTACATAGATGGCATCTCCTGTTCTGAAGGTCATTTCAGGTCTTTTGGTATTGTAGTTCCTTTTTGGGTCTCCTGCTTTGACCACCCCACCTCAAGTCGGGAAACAGCAGGCTGGGTCTGGTGCACACCATTGTCCCATTAACGATCCGCTGGCATGACTCCCGTCGTCATGTGCACTGTGGTTCTATAATCACGGAAGAACTGGGCCAATTTTGTATCCAGGGAGCTAGCAGGCTGTCTCTTCACCCTGGTTTTGAATGTGTGAACTGCCCGTTCGGCCAGACCATAAGATGATGGATGGTATAGCGCTGTTCAGATGTGTTTATTGCTGTTTGTTTCATTTTTCAATTAAGGGGCAATTTAGCATGGCCAATCTACATACCCTGCATGTCTTTGGGTTGTGGGGGTGAGACCCACGCAGACAGGGGTAGAATGAGCAAAGTCCACACAGTCAGTGGCCCAGGGCTGAGATCGAACCCGGGTCCTTGGCGCCGTGAGGCAGCAGTGCTAATAACTGCGCCACCGTGCCACCCCCAGATGTGTTTATTGCTGTTTGACTTCATGAATGCCTGAAATTCTCCATCAAATACCAGGAGATGCCGTGGGTATTGAAACTTTGGTGGAGTTTTTCTATTGTCGCAAAAGTAGTCGCGGAGGACATACAATGTACCTCTAACCATTTAGAGTTGGCACGACCATAACAAGGAACAATCAATTGCAGGAACGGGCCAGTGACGTCCACGTGCACCCAGGCCCATGGCCTTCCTGGCCATTCCCCTGGGTGCAAGGAGGCCAAAACTGGTTCTCCTGACACAAGGAACACTGCTTCACCAGATTCTCAACGTTTGTATTGAGCCCGGGCCGCCAGATATAGCTCCTAGCAAACAATTTCATCTTGGATACCCTGGAATGTTTGTTGTGTAATTCCGTCAGGATTGGGCGCCAACCTGGGTGGGGGTTGACTACTCAGGCTCCCCACAGGATGATGCCATCTTCTACACTCAGCCGTTGTCATTTAGTGACGAAGGGCTTCATGTCATCCGTGGCGCCTCCTCGCATTCCACCACTGAGGATCATATGCCGCAATTTTGCGAGTGTGGGGTCCTTCTCGGTCCTCACTTGAATCTGCTTCATGAATACTGGCAAGGTATCCAGGAAGTTCAAGGTCATTATGACTTCTTCCAATGCTGGCAGAGGGGCCAAGCTTCTGGGTAGCGTGAGGCGACTCAGCATATCTGCATTGGTAATGTGTGTTCCTGGGTGGTGCTTGAGAGAGTATTCATAAGCCCCTAACAATAATGCCCAAAGTTGGATTTGAGCCGAGGCGATGGTGGGAATCGCTTTATCTTCTTTGACCCTCAGCAATGGTTTATGGTCTTTTATGATTGTGAAACGATGGCCGTAGAAATATGGCTGGAATTTCTTCGCCCCAAAAATAAAAGCAAATCCTTCCAATTTGATGTGAGAACTGCACCTTGCCACATCCACCAAAGTTCTGGATGTATATGCTATAGATCTCTCTGTGCCATCGTCCATCGATAGGAAAGGACTACCCCTACTCCATATGGGGAGGCATCACATGTTAATGCCAGGTTTCCCTTGGGGTTGTAATGAGCCAAGATGTTTGATGATAGTAATTGCTGCTTCACCTTCACGAAGATTTCATCCTTTGGCACTTGCCACCCATTTCTGGTGTTTTTATAACAGTGTGTGCAGGGATGACATTAAATTGGCCACGTTTGGGATAAATTCCCCATAATAGTTTACGCGGCCTCGGAAAAATTTTAATTCTGTCGTATTTCGCAGAATCGGTGCGCCCCTTTTTATTGGTAGGCATTTTTTAATGACTTGGTACCCTCGGCAGGTCCCTTTGCTTTGGAACACACATTGTTCTTGTTTGATATCTGCATCAGAAAATTGTCTCAACGCCGCCTCCAGATTTTCTAGGTGCTCTTTTTCCATGGCTCTTGTAATTAATATATCATCCAAGTATACTGCCACCTTAGGTAGCCCCTGGAGAATGTTCTCCATCACGTGGTCAGAAATGGCACATGCCAACGAAACTCCGAAGGGCAGGTGTGTTTATTCGTATAAACCCTTATGGGTGTTAATTGTCATATAATTCCTGGATGACTCATCTTATTCTAGCTAGAGGTTGGCATGGCTCATATCTAGTTTGGTGAAGGTTTGACCCCTGCCAGTTTAGAATATAGATCTTCTATGTGCGGCATGGGGTTCCAATCTAAACATAAGTTAGTTTATAGTACCCACAAAGACGGATCGGCTTGCTAGGCTTGAGGACGGGTACTACTGGTGCAGCCCACGCTACGAACTGGTCACAGTATCCTGAGGCTCTTTAACCACTCGAGTTCAGTCTCTACTTTGGTAAGTAAAGTGCATGGGACTGGCCGTGCTCTGAAATATTTGGGTAGGGCGTCAGGGTCCATAAAAATTGTTGTACTTGCTCCCTTTTATTCCAAGGTCTTCTTGGAATACCTCAGGGTACTTGCCAATGACCGCGTACAATCTACCGGTTCCTAGTTTAGAAATTTGGAGCCAGTCCAGGCGGATCCTCTGGAGCCAGATTCTGCCTAATAGACTGGGTCCTGGTCCTCGTACAACTACGAGCGTGAGTCAGGCCGTCTGCTGCCCATAGATAACTGGGGTCATAATGGTCCCCATAATCTTCAAAGGTTCCCATGTATATTCATTCATTTTCATTCATATATGGCCAACCTGGCATTGGTGTCTTGTATAGCTATGGGCAAGATGCCCATCTGAAGACACCGGAAGGTCTGTTCCCGGACAATAGGGACGGCAGTTCCAATATCCACCTCCCCATTTTAAGGGAATGGTCATTGACCAAGAGTATTGTCTTTAGCGGGGAAATCTTTGGGGTGATGCAGTTTAGTTGTATTGTTCCATCCTTTATGGACTGATAGACTTGCAAGGCATGGGCCTAAGGTGGCTTTGGCATCAGGCTGGGCAGCACGCGTACTGCTGATTTTGGCAGCCTTGCCTGGGTCGTGTCCTTTGGCGGGAAGGCTTGCAGGAAGACTTCCTTGGTACTTCTAGGGTTATCTGGCTCTCTTTTTGAGATGCCAGAACGTCCTGGCTGAATGTTGAGTTGGTGGTGGGAGCCTTCAATTGGAACGCTGGCTTTTCTGCATGAGGGTTACCCCCCCCCCCCCCCCCCCCTCCGCCAGCCTGAGAATACTAGTCCCATGGTGTTCTTGGCCCTTTCTCGGCATTCTCCAAGGATAGTGCTAATTCTATAGTACTTTTAAGGTCTCTGATGGGTTCTGGCAACAATTTCTTTTTATCGTGACATTATTGATCCCACACACTAGCCGGTTGCGTAGCATCTCGGTCAGGGATATGTCAAACTCGCAGTATTCGGCCAGCTTCCTTAATCTAGTCAAGGATGATGTCACAGGTTCCCCAGGGGTTTTCCCAGCCATGTTGAATTGGTAACGCTGACGGATTACAGACGGCTTAGGACATAATAGTTCTTTACTAGATCCACAAGCTTGTTGAATGTTTTAGTGTCAAGGGCTGCAGGATAGGATCAACTCTTAATAATGCTGAACATCAGGGCCCTGCATCCTGTCAAAAGGATGACTTTATGTCTGTCAGAGCACATGTGTTCGGCATACAGGGCCAGTCCTCCACATCCGCATCGTAAGGCTTGGGTTTCCCAAACAAGAGCATTTATTTTTGCTTTATTTCTTATCGGAGTTGTGGTCGGCAAGTTTCGATAAGGCTGCTCAGAATCTCGTGCTTGATCCTCGTTGCTGATGTAATAATTCCAGGAGTCGCAAAGTGAAAGGCCTAACTGGTTTATTTTAAACTGAAAATAAAGCCGCCTCCACGGCACACACAACAAATGTCCCAGCCCAGGATTATCGGAACTGCCGGTCGGGGTGTGGGAGCTACATTTAAAGGTCCCATTAACGGGTCCCAGCTGGGCGAGCCTCTGCCCGCTCACCCTGTGAACTTGAATTTTACTAAGCCCACTGGGAGATCAATCAGTGATCCCCTCCATGGTCTACGTGAGGTTCCTCACACTCACCTTGAATATATTCAATGACCCAGCTCCACTGCTCTCTGATGAAGAGAATTCCAAAGCCAAATCATCCTTTGGTCAGTGTCAACTTTTTATCTGATTATGCTTCTGATTTTTGTTTGGTTATGCTTCTGTGAAGTGCCCTGGGATGTTTTAGGGGCTATATAAATGCAAGCTGTACTTACTCTCTCCCGCACCCTACTCATTCCCCTTTGTCTCCATCTTCACTCCCTTAATTCAAGGACTCAGATTTGAATGTTTATTCGGTTCAACCATTAGTTGCCCATTTTGGCTGGACCATCTCAGGCGCTATCAGGTCCTACTCTCCTCTGCCAAACTCTTCACTATTCCAGGCTCATCTTGGAATTCACCACAATTCAGCTTCTTCCACCCATCTTTATTCTCGTCTCCAAAAATAAACCAGGGAACTGATGGCCTTCTTTGTCACTAATATTGAGGTCATCGTTCAGCTGCCTCTGTGCGTTTTCTCCTAGCCCACTAAGTCAAACTGAGCCCAAGGTTGCCCCTGTCCCATCCCCGAATTCACAGTGTTCTCTTGTGAAGTGTCTTGGCATGCTTTCCTAGATTAAAGATGTTACGTAACTCAAGTTGTCATTGCATCAGTTGTATCACTTTTCCAGGTGAAGAAGGCATTTTCAGGCTGATTAACAGTCCGACATGCCACAACGTGAATGCTCCTTCCATAGTGACTATCTTTATACTGGCTGTTGTGGATGACGGGGGTGAGGGGGCGGGAGTTACTCCTACAAGAAGGATGGGTTTTGTGGATTCATTCAAAACATAGAACGAGAGCATGGGAGGGACAAGCTGCATGCGCTGAATGGAAGTGTTCCATTGGCTCTGTAATGTTAAGAGTGGGATAAAAAATAAATAAAGTATACAAAACCAGTATTCTTATTTTGGATGTTGCCCCAGAATTCGCAACCAGAGCCCCAGTGGCTTTGAGGACTTAATTGTAAACATTATTTTGAATCCCAGAATGTATTAATATTGAAAGCTCTTTGACACAAAGTTTAAACATATTTGTTACTTAACATTAGAATTCCAGCCTGTAGCTCCCTCCCAGAAGGAAAATAAACAGTAAAACAGGGAAATAAGAATACTGGCCTAATCTGGTCTTGTATACTTTTTTTAAAATCCCATTCTTAAAGTTACAAAACCAATGCGTAGAGTAGACAGGGCGAGCCCGTAAACCATCTCATTGCTTGCTCCAAAAATCAGTTCAAATGAAAACCAATTCATGGGCCGGTATTCTCCCCTACACGGCGGAGTGGGGGGTCCCGACGTAGCGGAGTGGCGCCAACCATTCTTTAGGGGCTAGGCCCGTGCCGGACTGGTTTCTGTCACGCCAACTGCCGCCAAAACCGGCGGCAACAGCCTTTGGCGCCCGCCGCCGGGGCTGGCCGAAAGCCTTCACCGGTCCGCGCATGCGCCGGTGCTTCAGCACCCGCTGATGTCACTACCGGCGCATGCGGGGTAGGGGGGTCACTTCCGCCTCCGCCATGGCGGAGGCCGTGGCAGCGGCGGAAGAAAAAGAGTTTCCCCACGGCACAGGCCCGCCCAACCAATCGGTGGGCCCCGATCGCAGGCCAGGCCACTGTGGGGGCACCCCCCGGGGTCCGATCGCCCCGCGCCCGCCCCCAGGACCCCCGGGCCCGCTCGTGCCGCCTGCTCCCGCCGGCACCAGAGGTGCTCCAATTCCCGCCAGCGGGAGAGGCCTGTCAGCGGCGGGACTTTGGCCCATTACGGGCTGGAGAATCGCCGCGGGGGGGCACACTGATCGGCGTGGTGTGATTCCCGCTCCCGCCAATTCCCGGGTGGCGGAGAATTCCGGCCACGGCGGGGGCGGGATTTATGCCGGCCCCGGGCGATTACCCGACCCCGTGGGGGGTCGGCGAATTCCACCCACGGTCTCCACAAGAGAGACAGACACGATCCAAACTGACAAGAAAAGGCATCGCACCTCACCATGGGCTTGATCTGACGCTTATACTTTAAAATGGAACACCAGTAAAATGGAGACACAAGGATACTGGTCTGAACTGGTCTTGTATACTTGAAAATGTAACAGCAACTAAACAGGAAAATAAAAATACTAGTCCAAATTGATTTTTCCTTCTGGGAGGGTATATGCTATTGCATAAATAAACCACCTGATGTCCTCAATTAGATTTTAATCAAAGGGTTTATGTGCTTCTATACAGAGTGACAAATACCCAGGAGTGAGATATAGACTGGTATCCAATCAAGGAGCTAGGAAGGCATCCCTGGGACGGTCTATAGTGGAGCTCAAAGGCGAGAAGGTTACCATGGAATCAGAGAATCACTCTAGATCTGAACTGATTTCTTCAATCTGTTTAACCAGCTTTGTGACTCAGGCTGTCCAAATCAGTACAGTAAATACATCTTTGATTACAGTCAGTGGCTCAGTGCATTTAGCTCGGTGGGCTAGACAGCTGGTTTGTGATGCAGAGAGAAGCCAGCAGCACGGGATCAATTCCCGTACTGGCTGAGGTTATTCAGGAAGGCCCGCCTTCTCAACCTTGTCCCTCACCTGATGATCCTCAGCTTTAATCACCATCAGTCAGCTCTCCCCTCAAAGGGTCATCTGGGACAATGGCGACTTTACCTTACCTCAACAGAATTAGCAGTTGGAATTATTGTCCAGCCCACAGAGATCCCATTAACCTTGGGGCTTTCCAATGTTTGCAACATTACCAAGAGTAAGGAATTAACAAGTGCACTACCTGTACCAACAGGTACCTATATCCCATTGTTCCAAGAGCTGTGGCCTCGGGCAGAAGAAAATTGCCATCAGCCTTTTTTCCTGCTGTTTTGAATGTGAAGATTGTCCAGGAGGAACCTTCCAGAACTTGACTGGTGAGCCTGATTACTTATCTACTGTACTGCAATGAACTAGGTCAAAGCAAAGGAATCCGAACAGATGATTATCTGTAATGTCTTAATAACAGCAAGGAGTTTTGGAATATAAAGACTGGATACAAAATCAGCTCAGAAGGGTAGCATGGTGGTTAGCATAAATGCTTCACAGCTCCAGGGTCCCAGGTTCGATTCCCGGCTGGGTCACTGTCTGTGTGGAGTCTGCACGTCCTCCCCGTGTGTGCGTGGGTTTCCTCCGGGTGCTCCAGTTTCCTCCCACAGTCCAAAGATGTGCGGGTTAGGTAGATTGGCCATGCTAAATTGCCCGTAGTGTCCTAATAGTAAGGTTAAGGGGGGGAGTTGTTGGGTTACGGGTATAGGGTGGATACGTGGGTTTGAGTAGGGTGATCATTGCTCGGCACAACAACGAGGGCCGAAGGGCCTGTTCTGTGCTGTACTGTTCTAATCTAAAAAAAAAAACAAGAGTCATTGTTGATGGGTGTTTTTTGCAACTGGAAGACTGTTCCCAGTGGGGATCTGCAAGGTTCACTACGAGGTCACCTGCTTTTTTGTGGTTTATATTAATGATTTGGATGAAAATGTAGGGAGAATTATCAAATGGTTTGCAAACGACACAAAAATGGGCAGTGTGGTTGATAGTGAGGAGGATAGTTGGAGACTGCAGGGAGATATCAATGGACTGATCCATTGGGCAGGAAAGCAGGAAATAGAATTCAACCAGGAGAATTGTGGGGTGCTTCATTTGGGGAGGTCAAACAAGGCAAGGGGATACATGATAAATGGGAGGATACTGAGAGATCTCGAGGAAGTAATGGACCTTGGAGTGAATGTCCACAGATCTTTGAAGATAGCAGAACAGGTTGATGAGGTGGTTACAAAGGCAAATGGAATCCTTTAATTAATTAGACGAGGTATAGAATATGAAAGTAGGGAGGTTATTCTAGAAATGTAGAAACATTAGTTAGTTCACAACTTAAGTACTGTACCTTGTTCTGGTCACCTCATTGCAGAAAGGATGTAATTAGAGATGGTACAGAGGAGATATAGGAGGATGTTGCCAGGAGTGGAAAATTATAGCTATGAGGGAAGATTGGATAGGCTGGGGTTGTTCTCCTTGGAAAAGGAGGCTGAAGGGAGATTTGATTGAAATGTACAAAATTATGAGGGGCCTGGATAGAGTGATGGGAAGGGCCTATTTACTTTAGCTGAGAGGTTGGTAGAGGGGGTAGATTTAAAGTGATTGGAAGAAGGATTAGAAGGGAGATGAGGAAAACAAATTTCACCCAGAGGGTTGTAAGGGTCTGGAATTCACTGCCCTAAAAGGTTAGCAGAAGCAGAAACCTCAAATCATTTAAAAGGTGTCTGCACCTGTATGGCTATGGACCAAATGTTGGAAAATGGGGTCAGGCTGGATGGCTCATTTTTCGGCTGCCGCAGACCATGACGAGCTAAGTAGCCACTTTCTGTAGAGTAAACTTTCCATGATTCTAAGTCCAAACATAAATGGATCACATATTGATATGTAGAGTAACAGATACACATGAGTGAGTTACAGCCAGGATGTAATTTTCCAACCCAGGATGGCTTGAAGGGAAACTTGCAGATAGTGTACCCATATGCCTGTTACCCTCGATCTTCTACGTGGTAAAGATCACAGGTTTTCAAGGTGTTGTCATAGAAGCCTTGGTGATTTGTTGCAGTCCACGATGTAGATGTTACACATTGCAGCTACTTTGTGGATGGGGTGCCAATCAAACGAGCTACTCTGTCCTGGATGGCATTGCAGTCATCCAGGTAAGTGTGGAGTATTCAATCACATTCCTGACCAGTGCCTAGTAGATGGTGAAAAGACTATCTGGAGTTACTTGTCACAAAACACCCAGTCTCTGACTTGCTCTTATAGCCACAGTATTTATGTTGCTGGTCCAGTTAAAATTCTGGTCAATGGTAACTCCCAAAATGTTAATGGTGGGGGTTTTATTAAGGACAATGCGGTGCAATCTTCAGAAAAGATACCTTGTGTTAGAGGGCAGGCAATAGATGAAACTGTTGAGGATGATTGGGCCCAGGACACTGTCCTGAGGAACTCCTGTAGCAATGTCCTGAGGTTGAGATGCTTGGCCTCCAAGAACCAAACTATCTTCATTTGCACTCGGTATAGTTCCTGTCCGTGAAGAATTATTTTGTGATTTGTATTCACTTCAGTTTTACAGGGGATAATCTAATGTAGAGTTTGGGTAGGATGATCAATGCGTATAAAGTCCAAAGACGTGCAGGTTAGGTGGATTGGCCATGCTAAATTGCCACTAGGTGTCCAAGTAACAGAACATTTGGAGATGGGGCGAGGGAGTGGACGTAGGTTGGGAACTCTTTCGGAAAGTTGGTGCAGATGTGATGGGCCAAATGGCTTCCTTCTGCACTGTAGGGATTCTATGATTCCATGATATGATGAAAATAATTTCTTGATTATCCATTGGGTTTGTTTTGTAAGTGACTATTTGCTTTTTCTCTTACAGGTGGCTTTTCATGCAGTGATTGTCAATCTGATGAGTGGTCACCACCAAAAAGCCCTGTCTGCTTTAAGAAAATCCAGCAGTACCTGTCCTGGGACTCACCTGTTGGTGTGGCTATGCTCCTGTTCATGGTGCTCGAGCTCACTCTGATATTAGCTGTCATGGGGATCTTTCTACTGAATTCTAGTGCTCCAATTGTGGAAGGTACTGGAGGGAAGATGAACATGGTCACCCTAACCTCACTGGCTCTCTTATGCTGCAGCACCTTGCTGTACCTCGGTGAGCCAACTGAACTCACCTGTAAATCAAGTCAGCCAGTCACTGCCTTCAGCCTCACCGTCTGTATCTCAACTCTCCTAGTCAACTCAATTCAGATTTTGCTCAGCACTGAGTTCACTGGCGTAACCAAGTCCTTGTTGCACAGGTATAAACACAGTGGTTGGTACATTACCATCTGCACCAGCCTGGGGGGGCAAGGGGCCATTTGCTATATTTGGCTGAACACAGATGGTGATTTTCTGATGAAGACACCAGGCAGTTCTGAAGATGCTCTTGTCCTCTTCTGTAAGAGTGATTCAGAGGTAATATTCTGGCTAATGCTGGGGTACAGTGGTCTACAGGCACTGGCCTGTTTCATGTGTACCTTTCTGGTCCAGACCCCAGCTGGGACCTACAACCTGGCCCGAGAGATCAGTGTCTCCATGCTCCTCTATAGCACTACCTGGATTTGCTTCATCCCAATTTATCCTGCGGTAAACAAGAAGCATGCACCTGCCATTCAGATTACTGCCTCACTCCTCAGTTCCTTTGCAATTCTCAGTGCGTATTTCATCCCCAAATGTTCTGTTATTTGGTTTAAACCACAGCAAAGCACTCCTGAATATTTTCAAATTTATGGTCAGCAAACCTCAAGAAGGAATGTCAATGATACAAAATCATTGAGTTAGCTTCAAAGATATGTCACGGGCAGAGATGGGTGAAGGATAGGGAGCTGGATAGAGGGGAGTGACAAAGATAAGTGAGAAACTCTGATTGGGGAAGGAACATGGATAGAGAGAGGGACAGTTTCACATCTCATTTTCTGGCTTTCACTCTCTACAAATACTAGATTCTACTTGTTATTCCTGAGCGAGATATCCTGCTTCCCATTTCTCTGATCGACTGCGAGGAAGCATGTGGCCATAACACTGACGTGTAGCCCATCCTCAAGGGTTTATCATCTCACCCATGTTAGATGGACTTGATTTTTATTCTCCACTGACCCTTGATCCAGTCAGGACAGTAGGAGCAATCTTGAGCACCCACCTCAAACAATCTGCCACAGTCATCAAACTCTATCCTTTTGTGCCAGTTCACTGCTGATACAGTCCTGTGCAAGATGTGTTGAAAAGAATTGGTGGAGGTTTGTGTTAAAGTTGCAAGTTAAGAGTGCTGGTAAATGGAAGGCTTTTCCAATTATTCAAATTTTTTTCATTGATAAATTTAGAGTACCCAATTTTTTTTCCCCCCCCCAATTAAGGGGTAATTTAGTGTGGCTAATCCACCTAACCTGCACATCTTTGGTTTGTGGGGATGAAACCCATGCAGACACGGGGAGAATGTGCAAACTCCACGCAGACAGTGACCCAGAGCCGGGATTCGAACCCAGGTCCTCAGCGCTGTAGGCAGCTGTGCTAACCACTGTGCCATGTGCCGCCCCCTGCTTTTCCAATTTTAACACCTTGTTGTTGGCATCAGGTTCCACTGCTCATAAAATCCAATATTGTTCGGCATGCAGTCTACATTCTTCACCTTACGTTGCCAAAAATAATGTCCCTGAGATCTATCCTTCAGATTTCCAGTCTCTGCTGTCATCAATGTATCCCTGCATTGTGGTTTTCAGCATGAAAACTCAAAGTGTCTCTCACGGTCGCTGTCAATATTTATCACTCCCTCCACCTGTCACCATCTAACCATGTTTCTTACTCCAGAAATAACTGGCTTTCTATTTAATAAGCTACCTTTAATCCCATTTGATAACAGTTCTTTGCAAAGTGGATATTTAATCTGCAGAATAAATGCCATGTTGAGTTATATCTAAGTAGCCACTGCACTCCAAAAAAACAACTCATAGTCTGAACAGAGACGAAAATCACTCAAAGTAGCAATACAATTTGAGAAGGCCATAAAAATAAGGCCATAAAAGACCTTTCACGAGGGGTAGAATTGAAAAGCAGAGAAGTTATGTTAAACTTGTATAGAACCTTGGGAGGACTGTGAATAGTTCTGGGGCGGGATTCTCCGACCCCCCCAGGTCATTGACAGAGAGATTCGGCGGGGAAGGGAATCACGCCGGTCGGCGGGCCCCCCCCGCGGCGATTCTCCGGCCCGCGATGGGCCGAATTCCAACCACTGACAGGCCTCTCCCGCCGGCGTGGATTAAACCATCTACCTGACTGGCGGAATTGGTGGCGCGGGCGGGCTCCGGGATCCTGGGGGGGGGGGGGGGCGCGGGATGATCTGACCCTGGGGGGTGCCCCCACGGTGGCCTGGCCCACGATCGGGGCCCACCGATCGGCTGGGTGGGCCTGTGCCGTGGGGGCACTCTTTTTCTTCCACCTTCGCCATCGTCTTCACCATGGCGGAGGCGGAAGAGACCCCCTCCCCTGCGCATGCGCCGGTATGACGTCAGCAGCCGCTGACGCTCCGGTGCATTCGTGGACTTACGCCGGCCGGCGAAGTCCTTTCGACCCCGGTTGGCGTGGCGCCAAAGGCCGTTCACGCCAGCCGGCGTGAGTGGGAACCACTTCGGCGCGGGCCTAGCCCCTCAATGTGAAGGCTTGGCCCCTAAAGGTGCAGAGAATTCCACACCTTTGGGGCGGCCCAACGCCAGAGTGGTTCACGCCACTCCGACAGGCCGGGACCCCCCCCGCCCTGCCGGGTAGGGAGAATCCCGACCCTGGTCTCCATATTATAAACATATTTGCACTGGAGAAGGTGCAAAAATACAAGAATGATACCAGGAACAAGAAATTATATATATCAGGACAGATTGAACATATTGCGTACTTTTCTCCAGAAGACGGGGCCCACAGGACAAATTGGCCCACAACAGGCGGGAAGGGCCTAGACGGGCAGTAGGGTGCCGGACATCAGAGTCCTCGTCCCCTACGAAGAACGGACCCTGGAGGTCGCAGGGGTGGCCGGGTATAGATCCGTCACCGATGTAGAGGCTGACGTGCATGCAGAGTTGAGGACCCACTAGGCTCCACCCAAAAGACCTGTCATACGTGAGTTGTTAATGCCCCAGCTCCTGGCATGGAGGTCTTGGATGCTGCTCCCCCCCCCCCCCCCCCCCCCTCCCAGGGTACACCACGTGCAGGCGATGGGTGTGAGCGAGCACTCAGCGGACAGGCAGGAGTCAGACATAGATTAGCAGAGATTGAGGAGCAGCAGTGCTGAGCTCTCAGTGGGTTATCCTCACCCCCTCTGCTCCACAATGACCTGTTGACAGCACCGACACAGTTTCAGCACCCTGGAGTGATGTGACAGTGACCCTGTGAGGGTGGAAGAGGGTCAGGGGAGGAAGAAGAGAGAGAGTGTGAGGGGTTTGGCTGAGGGGTGGGTTGTGGGCAGGGTAGAATGATGGACAAGGCCATGTCCTATGTGAAACGGGCAAGGATGAGGGCCTCCCTGGTCCTCTGGACTTACAGGGCCCTCGCCGCTGCCGCCTGTCCTCCATCCTCCAGATGGTCCTGTGGGTCCTTCCCGGGCTCTTCCTCCAGCCCCTCCTGATCTGGCGCCTCCTTTTCCTTCTCCACGGATGTGGCCACATGTTCCCACACTTCAGCATGTCGCCCGCTGCTGTCTCAGGTTGTGGAAGGCACTGCAGACCACTACAAAGCGGGTGACCCGCCGGGAGGGGTATACTGCGGTTCACCACCAGACAAGTTAAGGCATTGGAACCACATTTTCAGGAATCCAATGCACTGCTCAACGGCAGCCTGGGTGGCTGCATAGGCCCCGTTGTATTAGGTTTCTGTATCGGTTACCAGCCTCCGTACTGATGTCATTAGCCAGGTCCTCAGCTGGTATCCCTGATCTCGCAAGATTCGACTGGCCATTCTGGGGTGCTCCTCAAAGAGGCCTGGGATGTCCGACTGCCCTAGGATATAGCTGTCGTGCACACTCCCTGGGAAACGTGCACACACGTGCATAATCTTCATGTGGTGGTCGAACATAAGCTGGATATTCAGAAAGTGGAATTCCTTCCTGTTGACAAAGGCACCCCCTGACTACCCTGTGTTCGCAAGGCGACATGCGTGCCATCTATTACCTCCTGGGGCATCTGGGCGATGGCACGAAATCCTGCTGCCCGGCCATCTCATTGGTTCTGGTCCATGTCAAAGTTTATATAGTTCGCTGTCTGGGCAAACAGGGCACCCATGATCTCACGGATGTGCCTGTGCGCTGTTGCTTCTGAGATGCCACACATGTCCCCACTCGAGCACTGGAATTATCCTGAGGCACTTAAGTTCAGGGCTGCGGTGACCTTGACGGCCCCCGGGAGCAGGTATCCTCCTTCTCCGTGTGATGCCAAGTCTGTGAGGTTATGGCCGCACCGTCTCCTTGTTGAGGTAGCGCCACCTGCAGCACACGCTGTCCATCATCTGTTTGAAAGACCAGCGATACCTTTACACCTTGGCAGTCGCCTGCCTCCCCCTTCTGGGTTCCTTCCTCACCTGACGAGCCACCTGGTCCTCAGGATGTGAGGCAGGGCCCTGCACATGGGCCGCTGCCTCGTGCCTCTATTGGCACTGCTTCCACCTTCTCCGCCTTCTGGCCACCTGTCCTGCCAGCAACAATGCGGGGGCAGCCTCCACAGGGTCCAAGATATAATCCATCTGTGTAACATCTGTAAGCAATTGGAGAGGGTGTGAGACTGCCAACCAGCGGTGTCTTCCACCCAAGACCCTCAATTTCCCCCATTGCTCCCTCGTCCTCCCACATCCCCTGCCACCCGACATGCCCCCAGCAGCAGCGGGGACCCCTGGTTACTGGACCCCACACCCTGTACCCCAGACAGCCACACATGTTACCTGTACAGGGCGCTGGTCCCCTCACTGTTGCACACACCCAGCCTCTGGTCGTGGAAATGTCCCCGGCTGGGGCCCAACCCCTGGTTGTTTGGATGTTGCCCGCTGTGGGATGCTGTGCAATAATACCCACTTTCTACATGGCACGCCTACACATGGGAATCCACTTGGGAGATGTGAAGTGCTCACTTAACTACGACTGCCAATTCCTTATTAGCAATAGTCTTCAGCCGCACGGCCAGAGACTGAGATGGTCAGTGGTAGTTATGGATGTTCGCTGGGCCAGACAGGGAGTGGAGTTGCCCCCGTAATGATCCAGGGGGGCACTGAGATATCCCCCTCCACCCAGCCCATGGACCATCCCCCACCACCACCGATGGCGGCCCACCCCGAGCGAGGCTGGCTCTCCGGGGGCTCCCCCACCCCCTGAGCACTGGGGCAGCAATCCCATTGCCCCTGGGCTTATTACCTGGGAGCGAAGATGGCTGCTCACCTCCTCCAGCCCTTCTGCCAGCTTCACGTTTTTAAAAAGGTGTACTGATGACCCACATGACCACTTTCTGGGGAGGCGATTAGATCACGGGAGGCCATTAGGTAGGGGGGTTCGCTCCTATTAATTACATGGAGATTGGCCGTAAGTGGTGATTATTGGTTTCTCGCCTCGCTACAGAGGGATCCTGATTTTGCCAACGGGAGTGGCCAGTAGGATCACAAACCAATTGGCGCCCGATTCTCGATTTTGGCTGCTCCCGCAATCTAACGGCCGCGTTGCGCTCTTGCTCAAGCACAATGCTGTCATTAAATCACACCAGACATGTCTGAGGGGGTAACCTGATGTTTCCACCTGTGGGAGAGACCTAAACTAGAGGCCATGAATACAAGATTGTTATTAATAAATCCAATCAGGAATTCAGGAAAAACGTCTTAACTCAGAGAATGATTAGAATGTGGAACTCACTCCCACAAGAGGTAGTTGAGGTGAATAGTGTCGCTGCATTTAAAAGGAGTTAGATAAACAGAAAGGAATAGAGGGATATGTAGGTAGGTGTAAAGAGGCTAATGGAAACAGCAGCATGAACCTGTTGGGGCTAAAGGTCTGCTTCTGTGTTGTAAATTCTGAATATCACTGTGTAATTTTCTTGGAAATGCAAAGGCAAAGTGAAAACTGGATGTTTCGCACTGCATGAGAGGAGGTAACTGAGAGAGCAGATGAAGCGGGTAAACCAGCCCCATCCACTCGTGGACGTTGCCCCAGAACATTAACTTGCTTCCTGTAGCCTATTATTGTACATGTTCCCTCCCACCCCTAATTATTACACAGTCACTAGTTGTTGATTCCAAACTGGGGGCTGGATTTTCTGGTTGCCCCAGCTGATTGGTTCTTGGTGGCGTGCCGTTCGCTGGCGGGAAATCCGTGGGTAGCCAGCGTAAAAAGAGAATCCAAACAGCCGGGAAATTCGGCCAGGGTGCTTTAGTTTCCCATGGGAATTATCCAGATGTTTCCCAATCAATTCCCACTCATGGAAAAGTTTTTTTAAGCAAACAGTAACTGTGTCAAATGTGAGGTTCAGTAACTGAAGCTGCTTTTACTCTTTGTCGTGTGACTTGTGTTCAGTAGTCTGTCCAGCCCATTGTGAAATCCTGCTGTGTGACTTTGCAACTGTAAACTGTTAAGTGGAAATAAAATGAGTTCCTTGAAGTGGGCACTAGCCAATTTATTCATTAATGAGCACCTAGTGTATGTTTTAGGCGGCCATCTCATCTGCCTGCAGGTTAATGTCGGAGGTGTCAGGAAAGGCTGGGTTCTGACAAGCCCTGTCCACTTTTAACATCTGTCTGGTTTCCACCAATGGGTAGGTTCAGATTGACTGCAGTGTACCTGTCAATCACAATAAGCAATGCCAAGGGAGTTCTAGTGGTGTTATATTTGGAAAAAGTACATCATATGTGCAGATGGCGCGACTGTTTTAAATATGCAACTTTTCGTCATAAAAGCCAATGGCTTATTGGTGACCGAGAGTCAAAACTAACAAGAATGAGCAAAGCACAGAGTTACACTCAGTGACCCAAGTCTCACAATTCCTCTAAAGGGTCAGAGTTCCAGCACAGCAGCTGGATAGTACCTCATGGTATCAAGTTTCTGTCCTTAAAAAACCCCCGGCACATCCTGGACTTATCAAGGGTATGCCACACACCTATCAATTAGCAAACTTTATTATGAATATAAATCTTTCCTCAAGGAAGACTGTCACACTTTGGAATGTCAAACTGTTAGACAGTGTTACGATTGGCTCAACATCATTCACCTGGAAATGGCAGAGACATTAAATGAAGACTTAGTGGGCGCGATTTAACAGCCGCGTCCCGTCTGACTTAGGATGTGATGTGGCCGGTAAATCTCGTGAGATGCCTCTTGTGAGGTTTACCCGGCTCGCTACACCTCAAGAGATCTAATAGGATCTCACAAGATGTCGCAATCCGGCTCCCATGCAGATAGGCACCAGAGCTAACCAGCCCCTGGGATCGAACGGCCTCACGTGAAGACCCTTGCCGGCCACCGATTAACACTGGTCTCCCACAAATGGGGACCAGGCGGAACTACACTTAGGGCCACGATCAGAAGCCCCCGGATGGGGGCATTCAATAATGTGCCACACAAGAGGTGGTTACACAAATTTAGGGCTCATGGAATTGGGGTATTATATTTGGATGGATGAGGATTGGTTAATAGACAGAAAACAGAGAGTAGGAATAAATACATCATGGAAGGCTATAACAAGTGGGATACGGCAAGAATTAGTGCTTGGGTCTCAAATATTTACAATCTACATCTCTACTTAGATAGAGGAATCAACTGTGAGGAGGACACAGCAGCAAACAAACAGCAGAAAGATTTAGACATAGAACATAGAACAGTACAAACCCACGTATCCACCCTATACCCGTAACCCAACAACACCCCCCCCCCCCCCCCCCCCCCCTCAACCTTACTTTTAAGGACACTACGGGCAATTTATCATGGCCAATCCACCTAATCCGCACATTTTTGGACTGGGAGGAAACCGGAGCGCCCGGAGGAAACCCACGCACTCACGGGGAGGACGTGCAGACTCCGCACAGACAGTGACCCAAGCCGGGAATCGAACCTGGGACCCTGGAGCTGTGAAGCGTTTATGCTAACCACAATGCTACCGCGCTGCCCCTAAATGTTACTTTAGTGGGAAAGAACCTTGCAGCTTAGATACAATGTGGAGAAATGTGAAGTTATCCATGTTGTTCGGAAATGGGAAATGGCATTCAGACAGATCTGGGTGTCATACAAGAATCACAGAAGGTTAACATGCAGGTACAGCAAGCAAATACAAAAGGATTGGAGCATAAGAGTAAAGTCTTACTGCGACAGTATAGAGTCTTGATGAGACCACACCAGGACATCACTGCAGGAGTTCCTCAGGGTAGTGTCCTAGGCACAACCATCTTCAGCTGCTTCATCAATGATCTCCCTTCCATCATAAGATCAGAAGTGGGGATGTTCACAGATGTCTGCACAATGTTCAACACCATTCACGACTCCTCGGATAATGAAGCAGTCCATCTCCAAATGCAGCAAGACCTGGACAATATCCAGGCTTGGACTGACAAGTGGCAAGTTACATTCACCACACAAGTTCCAGTCAATGACCATCTCCTACAAGAGAGGATCTAATCATTGCACCTTGACATTCAATGGCATTACCATTGCTGAATCACACACAATCAACATCCTAGGGTTACCATTGATCAGAAACTGAACTGGACTAGCCATGTTAATACTGTGGCTAACAGAGCAAGTCAAAGGCTCGGAATCCTACAGCAAGTAACTCACCTCCTGACCCCTCAAAGCCTGTCCACCATTTACAAGGCACAAATCAGGAGTGTGATGGAATACTCTCCACTTGCCCGGTTAAATGCAGCTCCAAAAACACTAAGAAGCTCAACACCATCCAGGACAAAGCAGCCGCTTGATTGCTTCCCCATCCACAAACATTCAAACCCTCCACCACCGATGAACAATGGCAGCCGTGTGTACCATCTACAAGATGCACTGCAGTAACTTGCCAAGGCTCCTTAGACAGAACCTTCCAAACCCACAACCACTGCCATCTAGAAGGACAAGAGCAGCAGATACCTGGGAACCCCACAACCTGGGGCTCCCCTCCAAGCCACTCACCATCCTGACTTGAAAATGTAACGCCGTTCCTTCACTGTCACTGGGTCAAAATCCTGGAACTCCATCCCTAACAGCATAATGGATGTATCTACAGCTCCCCACTAACTTCTGAAGAGCAACTAGCGATGGGCAATAAATGCTGGACTAGCCATATCACGTAAATGAATATTTCTGGCCTCCTTATCTAAGGAAGGATATAGTTGCCTTAGATGAAACACAAAAACACATTCTGGCATCTGTTTGGGTACACGGAGGGAGAATTCAGAATGTCCAAATTACCTAACAAACACGTCTTTCGGGACTTGTGGGAGGAAACTGGAGCACCCGGAGGAAACCCATGCAGACACAGGGAGAATGTGCAGACTCCGCACAGACAGTGACCCAAGACGGGAATTGAATCTGGGACCTTGGCGCTGTGAAGCAACAGTGCTAACCACTGTGCTACTGTGCCACCCCAAGATGCTGAGGAGACTGGAAATAGAGGTCACACTCTCAGAATAAGGAGTCAGCCAGTACTGAAATTATAAATGTCTTCACCCAAGTAGTTGTGAACCTCTGGAATTGTCTACTGCAGGGACTTGTGAATAATAATAATAATAATCTTTATTGTCACAAGTAGGCTTACATTAACACTGAAGTTACTGTGAAAATCCCCTAGTCACCACGTTCCGCCGTCTGTTCGGGTACACTGAGGGAGAAATCAGAATGTCCAATTTACCTAACAAGCACGTCTTTCTGGACTTGTGGGAGGAAACAGGAGCACCCGGAGGAAACCCACGCACAGGGAGAACGTGCAGACTCCACACAGACAGGGGGAGAATGTGCAAACGCCACACTTTTTAAAACTTTCAAGCAATCTATGAGTCATATGCTGCAACCCCAGCAGATGGCGATGTCACACCACATCCACTCCATTCTCATCGGCTTGAGAGTCGTTTATGGAGATCATAACAAAATTTTGCAGTTAGAAAGACCATGTCTTACCAAACAAACCCCCACAATAATCTCAACATGTTGTCTCCAAACTAGTGATTAATGTGAAATGAACCCTTGGATCCTTCTAAACTTGCATTAATCTGCTGCTTGCGTCGCATCGATTGCAGAATCCTAACAAACTAATCTAAACCATACCAGTGCTGATTTTATACAGTTCAATTATTCCCTCCCATTATACTATACATTATCAGGTCATATCCTCAAGTAACTGAAAACATGGAGCACTAACCCTTAGTATTGCTGTTTCAAACTCAATAATAACCACACATGATCACTTGGGTGAAAGACATGAATTTGAAGTAAGCAACACGAGCAGAGAATGGAACAGATGTTTGAATTTTAAAATATGAGAGAGTAAGGGCAGAATTTCTGCTGTGAAATGGGAGTGAGAAGAGTTTTGCTGGCACATAATTTCATGCCGCTGGTTAGCATGTCAGTTTGCTTTTACTATCCTGTCCATGAGCCATTTTCCCAGAGGCAGGATCGGGTGGGGAAGGGGGTTACAGAGCCCCAAGCAGCGAGTAGCCATTTCAGTAAGTTAAAGGCCAATCACCAGAGGCTGACTTGAATCTCCCTGGAGCAGCAGCAGAATGGGGCGCTACTTCTGCCTGAACATAGATAAGACCAGAAGACATAGGAGCAGAATTAGGTCATTCGGCCCATTGAGTCTGCTCCGCCAGTCAATCATGGCTGATATGTTTCTCATCCCCATTCTCCTGTCTTCTCCCCATAACTTCTGATTCCCTTATTAATCAAGAACCTATCTATCTCTGTCTTAAAGACACTCAGTGATTTGG
Source organism: Scyliorhinus canicula (assembly GCF_902713615.1). Lineage (NCBI taxonomy): Eukaryota > Metazoa > Chordata > Chondrichthyes > Carcharhiniformes > Scyliorhinidae > Scyliorhinus > Scyliorhinus canicula. The sequence goes on along the minus strand of NC_052161.1, from coordinate 122,337,309 downwards.
CCTCCACATCTTCTGTGGCAATGAGTACCACAGATTCACCACCCTCTGGCTGAAGAAATTCCTCCTCATCACAGTTTTAAAGGATCGTCCCTTCAGTCTGAGGCTGTGCTCACGGGTTCTAGTCTCTCCTACCAGTGCAAACATCCTCTCCACGTCCATTCTATCCAGGCCTCTCAGTATCCTGTAAGTTTCAATAAGATCCCCCCTCATCCTTCTAAACTCCAATGAGTACAGACCCACAGCCCTCAACCGTTCCTCATACGACAAGCGCTTCATACCAGGGATCATTCTTGTGAACCTCCTCTGGACCTTTTCCAAGGCCAGCACATCCTTCCTTAGATACGGGGCCCAAAGCCACTCACAATACTCCAAATGGGGTCTGACCAGAGCCTTATACAACCTCAACAGTACATCCCTGCTCTTGTATTTTAGCCCTCTCAATATGAATGCTAACATTGCAATTGCATGACGGTGACTTTGTGATGAAGACAACATGCACTGCTGAAGATGCTGTTGTCCTCTTCTGTAAGAGTGATTCAGAGGTGATATTCAGGCTAATGTTGGGTACAGTGACCAACAGACAATGGCCTGTTTCATGTGTGCCTTTCTGACCCAGACTCCAGCTCAAACCTACGACATGGTGTCATGTGAGAATACCTTTAAGAAATGGGTGTTTAAGAAATGTACCTTTAATAAATGGATGTTTATCAGTGATGTCAGAGTGTGGGTGGAGCTGGGCTGTCTGTCAGCTTTTTACTTTTGTTTTAGGCTGTTTGCTGCAGGGTGTGTTTTAGTTTCATTTTCAGTGTTGGAGCTGAAGCCAGACAAAGCATGTGTATTGTTGATCTCTCTGCCATGATAAGACTATCTCTTGATCATTTAGTGAATTCAAAATTATAAATGTTCTCAGTAGTGAATGTAAACCTAATGTGCTTCTGTTAAAAGGTGTTTCTTTTTTCTTCTGGGTGTTGTTTGTGAAGTTATTAAGGATTACTTTGTGTTATATTCTTTGGGGGTTGTATTTGAATTGATGGTTGCTAAGATGTTCCCTGTATGTTTTAAAAAGGTTAACTTGAGTTCATAGAATAAACATTGTTTTGCTTTAAACAATACTTTTCCATTTCTGCTGTACCACACCTGTAGAGAGGGCCGTGTGCACCCCATACCACAATCTATTAAAAGTTGTGGGTCAGGTGAACTCCATGATACACTTTGGGGTTCTCTAAACTCTGGCCCATAACAATGGTCAGAGATATAAGTGTCTCCATGCTCTTCAATCTCACCACCTGGATTTGCTTCATCGCAAATTACCTGACATTAAGCAAGAAACATGCAGCCACCATTCAACCTTTCCATTCTTTCACAATCTATGGTGTCTATTTCACCCTCAGATGAAAAATGAAATGAAATGAAATGAAATGAAAATGAAATGAAATGAAAATCGCTTATTGTCACGAGTAGGCTTCAATGAAGTCACTGTGAAAAGCCCCTAGTCGCCACATTCCGGCGCCTGTCTGGGGAGGCTGGTACGGGATGTTCTGTTACAGCACAATATACTGAATATTTTCACATTTATGATCCGCAAACTTCAACAAGGATATGGAATTTGAACATTGTGATATGGAAGGGGCTCTACACAATAAGCTGCTGCAGGCTGTAGGTTTACAGGCCCTAAGTACTGTACAATGTATAGTGTAAATTGAGGAGGCTATCTGATTATATTGTTGAAGCCAATAAATTCCTTATAAGAGCAATCATTGTTCAATGTGCGTTTTTTTGCCTTCAGTTTTCCTTTGCCATCTCCTTTGTATCACAAAGGTAATGTTTCAAGCCTAAGATCCCACGAGATAGTAATAGTGTCCTTGTAGTCTGAGCCTAGACAAAGAATTTGACATGAATTGACATTTGAGTAGGTGGACACACAGGGAGCCTGCATTGTCCTTCCTTGACATCTACATATATTACCAGGAGACCCCCACTGCATCTTTGGTCAGAACACTCAATGGTAATGGTTGTGCAGGATAATGGATAGTGATAGGGAAAAATTCACCGTACTTGGTTTGACGTCTGAAGTGGTCAAGATTCATTACCACCTTCCCAGGGTAACCAGGATAGGCAGTACATCCTGAGAATTAATTATCTTAATTTTACCAATCAGTGATGATAATTTTTCATTATTCATCTTCTCAAACTGTTTCACAGAATCACAGAAGAGGCCCTTCGGCCCATCGAGTCTGCACCAAAGCATGAAAGACACCTGACCTGCTTACTTATGGGCAGCACAGCAGCACAGTGGTTAGCACAGTTGCTTCACAGCTCCAGGGTCCCAGGTTTGATTCCCGGCTTAGGTCACTGACTGTGTGGAGTCTGTACGTTCTCCCCGTGGGCTGCGTGGGTTTCCTCCGGGTGCTCCGGTTTCCTCCCGCAGTCCAAAGATTTGCAGGTTAGGTGGATTGTCCATGCTAAATTGCCCTTACTGTCCAAATAGGTTAAGTGGGATTATGGGCATAGGGTGGAGGTGTGGGCTTGAGTAGGGTGCTCTTTCCAAGAGCCGGTGCAGACTCGATGGGTTGAATGGCCTCCTGCTGCACTGCAAATTCTATGAATCTATGAATTAAACCCATTTGCAAGCGCCTTGCCCATAGCCTTGAATGTTATGATATGCCAAGTGCTCATGCAGGTACTTTTTGAAGGATGTGAGGCAACCTGCCTCTACCACCCTCCCAGGCAGTGCATTCCAGACTGTCACCACCCTCTGGGCAAAAACGTTTTTCCTATGTTCCCCCCTAAACCTCCTGCTCAACCTTGAACTTGTGTCCCCTCGTAACTGACCATTAAACTAAGGGGAACAGTTGCTCCCTCTCAATCCTGTCCATGTCCCTCAAAACCTTGTGCACCACGATCAGGTCACTCGAGTCTTCTCTGCTCCAGCGAAAACAACCCAAGCCTATCCAACCTCTCTTCATAATATAAATGTTCCAACCCCAACCCAGGCAACATCCTGGTGAATCGTCTCTGCACCCCCTCCAGTGCAATCACATCCTTCATATAATGTGGCAAATGGGATTGCACACAGTACTCCAGCTGGACCCTCACCAAAGTTCTATACAACTCCAACATGACCTCCTTGCTTTTGCCTCGATTGATAAAGTCCCATACTCCTTTTTCACCACCCTATTAACCTGTCCGTCTGTCTTCAGAGATCTACGGACAAACGCTCCAAGGTCCCTTTGTTCCTCGGAACTTCCCAGTGTCAGGCCATTCATTGAATACTTCCTTGTCACATCACTCCTTGCAAAGAGTCTCACCTTGCACTTTGCAGGGTTGAATTCCATCTGCCACTTTCTGCCCATTTGACCATCACATCAATATCTTCCTTCAACCCAAGACACTCAACCTCACTGTTACCCACCCGGCCAATCTTTGTGTCATCCGCAAACCTACTGATCCTACGCTCCACATTCATTTATGTCATTCATATAAATCATTGCATCATAGAATTTACAGTGCAAAAGGAGGCCATTTGACCCATTGTGTCTGCACCGGCCCTTGGAAAGACCACGCTACTTAAGCCCACACCTCCACCCTATCCCCACCTAACCTATTGGACATTAAGGGCAATTTAGCATGGCCAATCCTCCTAACCTGCACATCTTTGGACTGTGGGAGGAAACTGGAGAACCCGGAAGAAACCCACACAGACACGGGGAGAACGTGCAGACTCCTCACAGACAGTCACCCAAGGCCAGGATTGAACCCGGGACCCATGAGCTGTGATGCAGCAGTGCTAGCCACTGTGCCACAGTGAAATGACAAATAGTAGGCGACCCAGCACAGATCCCTGTGGTACGCTACTGGACATTGGCTTCGAATAACTAAAACAGCCGTCTGTCATCGCCCTCTGTCCCTTACTGCTCAGCCTGCTTTGAATCTACCTTATTTACTTACCCTGTATCCCAGGTGCATTTGCCTTCTTTATAAGTCTCTCATGTGGAACCTTGTCAAAGGCTTTGCTGAAATCTATGCAAACTACACCAACTGAACCGCCTTCATCTACACACCTGGTCACATGCTCAAAAAATTCAATCAAATTTGTTAGGGATGAGCTCCCTCTGACAAAGCCATGCTGACTATTCCGGATCAAACTTTGCCTCTCCAAGTACAGATAGATTCTCTCCTTCAGAATTTTCTCCAATAGTTTCCCCACCACTGACGTGAGACTCACTGGTCTGTAGTTCCCTGGGTTATCTCGACAACCATTCTTAAATAGTGGGACCACATTGGCTGTTCTCCAGTCCTCTGGCACCTCCCTCGTGGCAAAGACAGGAATTAAAAATTTGGGTCAGGGGCCCTGCAATCGCCTCCCTCACCTCACACTGCATCCTGGGACACAATTCAATTTCAAAATATTCTTGGTATTTCTTTTAAAAATGGAATTTTAATCTAGTCACTGGGTGAGCTCATGAACAACCACGTCATATGTATGTTACAGTGAGCCAAAGATCAAAGATTGTGGAATCAAACAATTCCCAGCATGAGTTTCTCCCAGCTGCCTGGTGAAGCTGAGATACTCCAGAAGGATTCCTCAGCACTTCCCACTGGGAAGCTCAAGAATGTCATTGGTGGAGGGTTCGTGATACATATTCTGGAACAGGAATTGGGATATGCTCAAGAATGGCAAAATAAGTGTGGACATTGGAGCCTGGATAGCAGGCGTCAATGGGCCTACGAGGTGAGCGGGGGAGAGGGTTGGATGCTAGGGGATGTTGTTTCTGGGGGAAAGGTGGGGGGGGGGGTTTCGGGAGGGGGGGGAAGGGGTTCGATGTTAACAATGGACAGGGGCGGGTCAGGCTTATGGGGCAGGGCCCGACGGTATGTTGATAGTGGATAAGAAAGGTGGGGGTGTGAGAGACCCCCAGTAAGGATAGTCATGTGGAATGTGAGAGGGCTAGGAGGTCCGGTCAAGGCTGCTTGCGCATCTTAAAAGTCTGAAAACCGATGTGGCAATGCTGCAGGAGACTCACTTGAGGGTGAAGGACCAGGTGAGACTTAAAAAGGGCTGGGTTAGTCAAGTGTTTAACTCTGGATTTGATGGAAGTGTTCGAGGAGTAGAGGTGTTGGTCAGCAAAAGGGTACGCTTCCAGGAGGAGAAGGTAGTGGCAGATCAGGGGGGTAGATATGTGATTGTGGCCGGGGCGCTGGTAAGTGTATACGGTCCCAACTGGGCGATGCGGGATTTACGAGGAAGGTGTTTGGGGCCATTCCCAACTTGGACACACATGAGCTGATTGTGGGGGGGGGGACTGGAACCTGGTGCAGGAGCCAAGGTTGGACAGATCACGGCCGTGCTCGCTGATCCCATCTTGGGGGGGGGGGGGGGGGGGGGGGGGGGGGGACCCTTGGAGGTTCCTGCACCCAGGGGAACGGGAGTACTCATTTTTCTCAGCAGTCCATAGGGTATACTCGCGGATTGACTTTTTTGTGGTGGGAAAGGCTTTGCTGGCTGGAGTCAAGGGGTCGGAATACTCTGCAATTGCTGTGTCAGATCACGCTCCACATTGGGTGGATATGGTACTGGAGAAGGGGGTAGCGCAGAGGCCGGGGTGGAAACTGGATGTGGGGCTTTTGGGGAACCAAGTATTCTGTGAAAAAATTGAAAAGGTAATTAAGGAGTATGTAAGATTCAACTGTACGGGTGAGGTGTCAATGGCAGTCGTCTGGGAGGCTCTAAAGGTACCTCTAAAGGTGAGGGGTGAGGTAATTTTGTTTAAGGCCAGGGTGGACAAAGAGGAGAGGTTGGAGCGGCAGAGGGTAATAGAGGAGAGGTTGGAGGCAGATAGGAGTTATGCGGAGGATGGGAACCCAGCAAAGCTGGAAAAGAGGAAGGAACTACAGGCGAGCTTCGACCGACTGTCCACCAGGAAGGCGGTGCGCCAACTGAGACGAGCGAGGGGTGCAGTTTATGAACATGGAGATAAGGCAGCATATAAGGAGATAAGGAGATAAGGTATGTTAGCAGGTCAGCTCCGGAGGGAGGCAGCAGCAAGGGAAATTCTTCAGGTAAGGGATAGGGCCAGGAAGTTGGTGGTGGCTCCGGAGCTGATTAACAAGGAATTCTACGAGAGGTTGTATAGGTCAGAGCCACCCGGGGGAAACCGTGAGATGCTGGAATTTCTAGATGGGTTGGAGTACCCGAGGCTAGGGGAGGGCGACAAGGCTACATTAGAAGGAGCAATAGTGGAGCAGGAGATAAAGGATGCGATTGGGAGGATGCAGTCGGGGAAGGTGGCAGGACCGGATGGGTTTCCGGTGGAATATTATAAAAAAATTTAAGGATAAGTTGGCACCCCTGATGGTGGGGATGTTTGAAGAGGCGATAGGGAAGGGAGTGCTGCCACAAACCTTGGGGCAGGCATCGATTTCACTGTTGCTTAAAAAGGATAAGGATCTGACGGAGTGTGGGTCCTATAGGCCCTATCACTTCCTAATGTGGACACAAAGGTATTGGCGAAGGTACTGGCGGGTAGGCTGGAGGAGTGCATCCCGAAGGTGATAGGTGAGGACCAGACAGGGTTTGTGAAAGGGAGGCAGGTTTTTTTGAATATTAGGAGGGTTTTGAACGTCGTTATGGCACCGGCGGAAGGAAAGGAAACAGAGGTGGTTGTGGCATTGGACACCGAGAAGGCGTTTGATCGGGTGGAATGGGGGTACCTGATGGCAGTTCTGGAACGGTTTGGGATTAGACCAAGATTTGTGAACTGGGTAAAGGAGCCGAAGGCAAGTGTCTGCACGAACAATATCAGTTCGGGATACTTTTCTCTCCACCGTGGGACGAGGCAGGGATGTCCTATGTCCCCCTTGCTGTTTGCGCTTGCGATTGAGTCATTGGTCATCGCATTAAGAAGTTCGGGAGCATGGAAAGGAATAGTGAGGGGGGGGGATAGAGCGTAGGGTGTCCTTGTATGCCGACGACTTGCTGCTGTATGTGTCGGAGCCGAGTGGGTCGATGGGAGGAATATTGGAGTTGTTGCAGGTATTTTGGTCTTTCTCGGGGTACAAGCTGAACTTGGACAAGAGTGAGTATTTTGTGGTGTCTCGGCCGGGGGTGAGGGCAGGGGTGGGGGGCGGCCAGGGGTGAGGGCAGGGGTGGGGGGGCTGCCATTCCGTAGGGCAGGGACTCACTTTAGGTACATGGGGGTGCAGGTTGCCTGGGAGTGGGGAAGGCTTCGCAGATACAACATCACTAGTTTGGTGGGGAGAGTGAAAGCAGACCTGGCGAGGTGGGATGGTCTCCCTCTGTCACTGGCGGGTCGGGTACAGGCAGTTAAAATGAATGTGTTGCCGCGATTTCTGTTTATTTTTCAATGCCTACCGATTTTCCTGCCAAAGTCTTTTTTCAGGGAGATTGAGGGAAGGATTACCTCATTCATATGGGGAGGGAAGGTGGCCAAGTTAGAAAGGTGCTGCTACAGAGGGGAAGGCAGGCAGGGGGTTTGGGTCTCCCTAACCTGATGTACTACTACTGGGCGGCGAATGTGGAGAAGGTGCGGAGCTGGGTCAGAGGGGTTGATTCCCAGTGGGTCAGAATGGAGGAGAGTTTGTGCAGGGGGTTGGGGCTGAAGGCACTAGCAACGGCCCCACTTCCGATAGCTCCGGGGAAATACTCAGGGAGTCCGGTAGTAATAGCTTCATTGAAAATCTGGAGGCAGTTTTGCCAACACTTCAGGTAGGAGGCAGGGTCAAGGGAAACGCCGATCCGGGAGAACCACAGATTTGAGCCAGGGAAGTGGGATGGAAGCTTTCAGAAATGGGAAGAGAAGGGGATTAAGACTCTAAAAGATTTGTTTCTTCGGGGTCGATTTGCAGGATTGAGGGATCTGGAAGCGAAGTATGGGCTGGAACAGGGAGAAGTGTTTAGGTAGCTGCAGGTTCGGGATTTTGCCAGGAAGGAGATACAGAGCTTCCCGGAGGAACCGGCCTCCACGTTGTTGGAGGAGGTGCTGGCGGCAAGTGGACTAGAGAAGGGGACAGTGTCAGCGGTATACGGAGCTATGTTGGAAAAGGATAAGGCACCACTGGAGGGGATCAAAGCAAAGTGGGAGGAAGAGTTGGGAGAGGTTATAGAGGAGGGAGTCTGGTGTGAGGTGCTCCGGAGAGTGAATGCCTCCACCTCGTGTGCGAGGTGGGGGCTGATACAGCTGAAGGTGGTGTACAGGGCGCACCTCACAAGGGGAAGGATGAGCCGATTCTTTGAAGGGGTACAAGATGTGTGTGAACGTTGTGGGGGTGGGCCGCTAATCACGGTCATATGTTTTGGTCCTGTCCAAAGCTAGAGGAGTACTGGAAGGAGGTTTTTAGGGTAATTTCCAAGGTGGTGCATGTGAAGCTGGACCTGGGTCCCCAGGAGGCCATATTCGGGGTGTCGGACCAGCCAGGGTTGGAAACGGGTGCGGAGGCAGATATCATAGCCTTTGCCTCGTTTATCGCCCGATGGCGTATCCTGCTGGGATGGAGAGCGGCCTCTCCACCCTGTACCCTGGCGTGGCGAGGAGACCTGTTGGAATTCTTGACCCTTGAGAAGGTTAAGTTCGAACTGAGGGGAAGCTCGGAGGGATTCTACAAGTCATGGGCATTATTTATTATGCACTTTCAAGAACTGGATAACATCGAACATTAGTTGGGGGTGGATGGGTGGGTGGGGTGGGGGGGGGAGGGGGGGCTATGTATGTTAAAGATGGCTATGGGTAATCCCTGATTCCTTTTTTTCTTTGTCGTTTGTTTATGTTAAGATGCGGGCTGATGTCTGGGCACGGCGGGAGGATGGGATCATTGTTACTGTTCTGGGGTTTGAAATATTTGTTGTTGGTTATTGATTGTTGTTGGGTGTAAATTCGGGAGAAAAATTGTGAAAAAGGAGAATAAAAATATTTTTAAAAAAAAGAATGGCAAAATAAATCGCAAAGAGTAAAATTGAACTTCTTAAAAGTGGCTGAACGAAGGGCAGGGCAGTGTTAATCTGAAATGCTAGTTCAGTATCTGAATACATTTACACAGTCCAGTAGTTTACATACAAACTGAAGCGGACATGCAAATGGAGCAGCTTAGAGCAGTCAGGATACTCACAGGTGTTCAAAGTAATCTTGATTTTTTTTTAACTTCATGGTTCATTGAAGTATTTTGAGATTGTTGGTGAGGTTCCTTTTTATATGCACAAAGTAGAGCTCCCCTAGACTAATGGAATTATAGTTTTTAATCTCATGCGTTTAAAAAAAAACATTTGCGGGATGCGGGCGTTGCTGGCTGAGCCAGCATTTATTGGCCATCTCTCCTGACCGCTGCTGTTCAGGTGGTGTACGTACATCCACTGTGCTGTCAGGGAGGGAGTTGACCCAATGGTAGTGAATGGACGGCGGTACAGTTCCAAGTCAGGATGGGGAGTGACTTGGAGAAGAACTTCCAGGTGGTGGTGTTCCCATGTATCTGCTGTCCTTGTCCTTCTAGATGGCAGCAGTCATGGGTTTGGAAGGGTTGGTATTTAAGGGGTGAAACTCTACAGAGTCTTGGTCAGACCCAATCTGGGATATTGTGTTCAGTTTTGGGCACTGAAGCTTCGGAAATGATATTGCCCTTGGAGAGAATGCAACACAAATTCACCAGAATGATACTGGGACTAAAGAGGTTATATTATGAAGAAAGACTGCATACATCTGGATGGTATTCCTTAAGTTTAAAATGATGGGGGCTGGTCTATCTCTGAAAAGTAAGATTATCAAGGGATATGGAGCAATGGAGATAAATCAAGTTAAGGTACAGAGCAACCATGTGACTGGTAAAAAGACTCAAGGGATTGATTGACCTACTGTTCATATATATTCTGCCCCATCAAACAGTCCCAGGTCTGTCACAGCATAGGCTGCATACAAAGTGAAGCTCCCTCTACACTGAACAAACATTGCCAGAGCAGGTACAGCATGGGTTAGATACACAGTAAATCACCTTCTACACTGTCTGATCAAACACTGCCAGAACAGGTACAGCAGAGATTAGAACCAGAATAAAGTTGCTTCTGCACTATCCCATCAAAATCTCCTAGTATAAATGCAGCCAAAGTTTTTTTTTTCCAATTAAGAGGCAATTTAGCATGGCCAATCCACCTACCCTGCACATCTTTGGGTTGTGGGGGTGAGTCCCAAATGCAGCCATAGTTAAATGTTTCCTTTCCATCTGACAACTACAGTACAGCATTGGTAAACGACAGATACCAGGCTCAATAAAGTCCACATGCTGACTGTAGTGGCTGATACTGAGAGAACCAACAGTTATTTTCCAATCCCTGCTCGTCATTTCCTTTATTCTGAATTTGTAGTTTTACTTTATTTATAATGGTTTATCATTGTGGTGTTTTTATGTTTATAGGAACAAAGATCTGGGATTTATCCTCAGAGCATCCCAAAGCATTATACAGCTTTCAGGGGAGTTTTGAGATGTAACAATCGCTAGTCAATTTGCACACAGCAGGACTAGCATGCAGCAAAGAGATAAATAAAAACTGTTTTGGTGATGCTGAGTGAGATAAATGTTGGCTGGGACACTGGGAGGCACACCCTGTGTTTCTTCAAAATAATAGCTTGGGATCTTTTAGGCCCATCTGAGAGGACAGAAAGGATCTTAGTTTAACATTGCACCCAAAAGATGGCACCTCCGACAGTGCAGCACTCTCATCGTACACTGAAATATCAGACTGAATTCTGGACTCTGTTCCCTGGAGCAGGACATAGTCCACAATCTTCAGACTCAGGAGCTGACAGTGTTTCCAATTGACTGCGGAGACATATGAAAATGCTCAAGAATCTATGACAGGTATCCAATAGAAGTTCTGGTGTGTAACCCTAGGCACATCACTCAAAGGGATCATGGGTTCACTTATGGAGATTGCAATCTGCTGTGAACACAATAAGTAGCCAGGAGAGTCTGAATATACCTACTGTCTCCATACTCTAGTAAATAATTTTGATCACAATTGCCTGCCATATTCCCATTTTCCTTTGTTCCCTTTCCTTCATCGATCTATCCAAGCTATTCTCAAATGTTGACACCATTTTCTGCATCAACCATTAAACCTGGAAGTGAATTCCACAGCCTCAGAACCGTCTATGTGAAAAGGTTTCTCTTGATCATTGTTCTCATTGTGAATGAGGTTAGGGGTGTGGAAGACAGGGGTTGGGATGGGGTGGCTGGCTGCAGGAAGGGGATGGGGAAGGGGTGATGGGAATGGGGGGTTGGATGGGAGATCGGATGGGTGTAATGATTGAGGATGGGCAGCACGGTGGCCTAGTGGTTAGCATTGCTGCCTCACGGCGCTGAGGTCCCAGATCTCGGCCCTGGGTCACTGTCCGTGTGGAGTTTGCACATTCTCCCCGTGTCTGCGTGGGTTTCGCCCCCACAACCCAAAGATGTGCAGAGTAGGTAGATTGGCCACACTAAATTGCCCCTTAATTGGAAAAACTAATTGGGTAATCTAAATTTATTTTATAAAAATGATTGAGGGTTGTGAAATGGGAAGGGGGTTTGGAGGGGGAATAAAAGGGAGAGGGAATGTGAGTGGGGATCGGGAGATTTGAATGCAGAGGTTGAAGGGGATGGGACAGAGTGGTCCTCTAAGGCCCTTTTTTGCCCCCTGCCATATTATTTAAAAATCCATCCATGCAGTGTGCACAAGTATTTTGTAGTATAAAACGTAATTGTACAATATGTGGTTAATAGTCTGCCACTGTGAGGTTTTTAGGGTAACACTGTGTGGTGTGTACATTGTCACTGTGAGGGTGTTAGACTGTCGCTGAGTCACTGTGTGGTGTGTACATTGTCACTGTGAGGGTGTTAGACTGTCGCTGAGGTCACTGTGTGGTGTGTACATTGTCACTGTGAGGGTGTTAGACTGTCGCTGAGGTCGCTGTGTGGTGTGTACATTGGGCAGCATGGTAGCATGGTGGTTAGCATCAATGGTTCACAGCTCCAGGGTCCCAGGTTCGATTCCCGGCTGGGGCACTGTCTGTGCGGAGTCTGCATGTCCTCCCTGTGTGTGCGTGGGTTTCCTCCGGGTGCTCCGGTTTCCTCCCACAGTCCAAAGATGTGCAGGTTAGGTGGATTGACCAGGCTAAATTGCCCTTAGTGTCCTAAAAAATAATGTTAATGGGGGTTGTTGGGTTACTGGTATAGGGTGGATACGTGGGCTTGAGTAGGGTGATCATTGCTCGGCACAACATTGAGGGCCGAAGGGCCTGTTTTGTGCTGTACTGTTCTAATTCTAATTGTCACTGTGAGGGTGTTAGACTGTAGCTGAGGTCACTGTGTGATGTGTACATTGTCACTGTGAGGGTTAGACTGTCGCTAAGTCACTGTGTGGTGTGTACATTGTCACGGTGAGGGTGTCAGACTGTCACTGAGTCACTGTGAGGGTTAGACTGTCGCTAAGTCACTGTGTGGTGTGTACATTGTCACTGTGAGGGTGTTAGACTGTCGCTGAGGTCACTGTGTGGTGTGTACATTGTCACTGTGAGTGTGTCAGACTGTCACTGATGTCACTGTGTGGTGTGTACATTGTCACTGTGAGTGTGTTAGACTGTCGCTGAGGTCACTGTGTGGTGTGTACATTGTCACTGTGAGGGTGTTAGACTGTCGCTGAGGTCACTGTGTGGTGTGTATATTGTCACTGTGAGGGTGTTAGACTGTCGCTAAGTCACTGTGTGGTGTGTACATTGTCACTGTGAGTGTGTTACACTGTAGCTAAGTCACTGTGTGGTGTGTACATTGTCACTGTGAGGGTGTCAGACTGTCTCTGAGGTCACTGTGTGGTGTGTATATTGTCACTGTGAGGGTGTTAGACTGTCGCTGAGGTCACTGTGTGGTGTGTACATTGTCACCGTGAGGGTGTTAGACTGTCACTGTTCATTGTGGGGGTGGGTTAGTAGTCTGTCACTGTGAGGACATTAGTCTGTCACTCAAACTCAAACCCATGATGAAGCCTCCTTCATCCGTCCCCAAACCGACCCAGAGTCCTGTACCCACCCATGGGAGTACCTCCCATCTCTTCAAGTCCGCCTCCATCCCCTCTACCAGGCTCGCCAGATTCAACTTTTGTAACCAGGCCCAATCATGAGCCAGCTGTATTTCCAGCTTCCTAAAACTAATCCTGGCCGAAACATCAACCTCTCCAGATCGACTCCCTTCCCCGGAGGGTTCACCGGAAAATCCTCACCCTTGCCCACGTTCAATCTATATTCTGAGAAAGAACCAAACTTTTAAGGACCTCCATTATCTTCCGCACATTAGAGAGAAGGTCCATGATATCAGTAAATCGTCAGCATACAGTAACACCCTATGCTCTCTACCTCCCTCACTGTATCCTTCCACCTGGCCGACGACCTGAGTGCAATAACCAACAGCTCGATCACCAAAGCAAACAGTAATGGGGAAAGTGGATAGCCCTGTCTTGTCCCCGAAGCATCCAAAAGTACTCCTCACTCAATGCATTGGTGTGAACGCTCGCTGTGGGGGTCCTGTACAAAAGCTTAATCCTCAAAATTAATTAAGGCCCAAAGCCCAATCGTCACAATACCTCAAAAAGGTAATCCACTCCACCCGGTCAAATACTATCTCCGCGTCCATGGAGATGATTAGCTCTGGAACAGCCCCTGAGGAGGGCGACAGCACCACATTTAGGATAACTGCCGGCCCTTAACAAATCCCATCTGATCCCCAGAAATTACCCCAACAGGCACCCCTCCAAATGATTTGCCAACACCTTCGCCAACAGCTTTGGATGAGCATTCTACAGGGAAATAGGTTGATATGACCCACACTCCACAGAAACTTAATCCTTTTTCAAGATGAAGGGGATTGATGCCTGTGCCAGTGTGGCCGGCAGCACCTCCTGGACAGACAATTGTTAAACATGTTGAACAGGTGCGGTCCCAACTCTGTTGTAAACTTTTTATAAAATTCTACAGGGACTCTGTCCGGACCTGGTGCCTTCCTCGGCTGCATTGAACAAATACATTTCATAAGTTCCCCAACTCGAGCAGCGCTTCCCACTCCTGCCGTCATTCGCTTTCCACCACCGGGAAGACCAACCCATCCAAAAACTACCAGTCGAGTCTTCCGCCAGAAGCTCAGACTGTATAGCCCCTGGTAAAAGGTCTCAAATACCCTGTTGACCTTTTCTGGAGCAGAACCAACGCCCCCCCCCCCCCCCCCCTCCCCTCACCCAGTCCCTGACCTGTGCCCTGTGCCATCTCCCAGGAGACCACCTGCTGCCAACCAAGGGCTGGCCTTCCCCCCAAACTCGTAAAATGTCCCTCTTGCACAACAAAGCTGGCTAAACACCTTCGCCATCGACATCAATTCAAACTTCATCTGAAGCTTCTTCCTCTCCACCAACAGCTCTGCCATTAGGGCGGCTGAGTATTAATGGCCCACCTCAAGGATGGAATCCACCAACCTCTGCCTCTCCACCCTACCAGACTTATTCTGTGAGCTTTAATCAAAATTAATTCCCCCCCAGTGACCGCCTTTAGTGCTCCCCAGAATGTGGAAGGTGAGACGTCCTCATTTTTGTTAAGCTCCATGTAAGTTCCAATAGCAGAAGCTATCCTCTCACAAACCCTCTTATAAGCAGCGCCACATCCAACCTCCGGGCTACTGAGCGAAGCCTGCCTCCAAACATAAATCCACATAATGTGCAGCATGGTCAGATATGGAAATCGGCAAATACTCTGCCTCCTCCATCCAATGACTTACTCACTACAAAGAAATCAATCCCCCCCTTTCCGCCCCCTCCCCTACCCCCCACCCAGCTGCTGCATAAACACTAGCAGGTCCATTGTCATCCCCAATGTCTTAAAGGACTTAAGGCGCGACCTATCTAGTCTGGGATCAAGCACATAATTAACGCCCACCCCCCCTCAATGAATAACTGATATAAGTCCAGGTCGGGAATGGCCGCCATTGACCTCTTGATAAAATCCATGTCCTCCCAGTTTGCCAAGTAAGACCACCGGAGTATCCGCCAACACCTCACTCACTACCACATATCTCCTCCCTGAATCCACCAAAATATTAGCCCCTGAAAAGGCCACCGTACTATTGGCCAGCCCCGCTGTCCCCTCCGACCTCACGTCATAGCTCGAGTGGAACACTTGCCCCACTCACCCGTTATTCAGCCTTGTCTGATCTCAAACTCTTAGATGTGTCTCCTGCAAGAAAACCTTGTCTACTTTCAAATTATTTTGATGGACAAACACCCGGGATTTTTTAATGGGCCATTTAACCCCCTTACATCCATGTAACCAGTCTGATTGGGGGCCTCTGGGTCCCCCACCCCCACTATGAACTGCCGCTACCACACGCAAGGAAGTCCAACAGGGCCCCACCTCACCTCGGTTACAGGCCCACTCAAGATAGACGCTGTCACCATCCTCAATCCAGTACCTCAACAAATCTCTTCACCTTCAGCAGCTGTCCCTCCCCCCAACTCCTCCCCCCTCGCTGCCCCATCCAACCAGCAAACAACCATCAATGATCCCCATCTCCAAACGTGACCCCCCCAGGCAAGCGGGACACACCACTCCAAAACTCACTTTGCTCATATAAAGAGCTGTTTGGCTTTATTGAACCCCGGCCACTAATTTGTCAGTTCTGCCCCAACGCCCTGATAGATTCTGACGGTGTGGCCGTTCCATTTACATTTTTGAGTGTGACGGTGTAGTCCTCCCATCTACATTCTCGAGTGTCCTTCGCCCACTTCAGGATCTTCTCTTTATCCGAATACCTGTGGAGTCAGACTACGATTGCTGGTGGTGGCTCCCCAGACTTGGGCCTGTGTCGCAATGACCAGTGAACTCCATCCACTTCGGGAGGGTTTACGAAGACTCCCTCTCCCAACAGTTTCCCAAACATCTTTGCAACATAGTCCGTGGCATTTGCACCTTCTACACCCTTTGACAGCCCAACGATACTCAAATTTTGACATCTGGAGCGATTCTCCAGGTTGCCAACCTTGGCCTTCAATGTCTTCTGCCCCTCCGCCAACATTACCACCTCTGCCTCCATGATGCCATCCGATCACTGTGGTCCATGACCGTCTCTTCCACCTTCCGAATCATCGAGCCCTGTACCTCCAACTGTTGTTCCACCCTGACCAGACCTGCACAAATGGGCTCACCTTTGCCAGATCATCCGTGACTACCTGCCTCTGTTTCCTGAACTCCTTCGCCAGGACTTCCACCAGCCTGTCAGGGTTCCATAAAAGGGCAACCACGACAGAGACCTCTTCCATTTTTTCCCCTCCTGCGACACAAGGGGCTTCTGAGTCAGACGAGGACCACTTACTCAGTTTATTCCTCAGACATCCCACACTGGAGGAGAAATCCAAACTCTCCACCTACACCGCTTTTCCACCTGAACAGCATCCGTTAGAACAAAGATGGCCAAAAATCAAAACCCCAAGCAGGAGCCATGACCGTTCACTTTATGGCCACCACCAGATTATATCATCTGTGTCGAGTAGAATGCACCTGCTGTCATCTTGACAACATGGTGCTGATTGATAATCATGGCCCCTGGGGCCAATTGTTCATGTCTCGTGTAGGGCTGGGCCTAAAATCATACAGTGCTGGTGTTGATTCGTGATTCGGACGTGGAAGGTAAAACTCTGGAAAGTGTGTTCTTGAGGGATCGGCCTGAAGCTCAAGTTGTTTGCATGGTGAAGACAGGGAGCTAATGGTGGAGACCTTGTTATCTTCATGGACCCATGGTTGAGATCTCCTGGGATAGGGGATGGGAAGGAAGAAGTGGTGACAGATGGGGAGTAATTGGGTTGGGGATTGGAAATGGGGATTGGAAATGGACAGAGCAAACTAGCTGTTGGAAAACAAACATAATGGGCTGTTCAGGACACAGCTATTTGCAAAGTAACAACACTTCTTACTCACAAACACCCCCATCAATTTCTACCTAATGATGCACAAACAACACGTAGGATGTGCAATATTAACGGGAGATGTGATAGTGTCTGAAGAGGGGGGAAAAGGTAGGTATATGTTTGGATAGGGATACTGCGAGAGGTTAATGATTGGATAAGGAGTTTGTGAGGATCGGATGCGCAATCTGTCACCCAGATGATTAATGTTTCCACAATGTGTATGCAATGTTGATTTCTGATGCAAATAGTGCATAAGTGAAAACCGTGACCTGTGTAAGCAACATTGGCACACAAATGCTGGATTTGCGCATTTGTCTCATTTGTTCCAGCAACTCGTCCACTATTTAACATGTTTCACCTTCACTTCTGGATGGTTTTTTGTTTCATTCCAAATGGATGGTGCAATAGCTCAGTGTCTGGACCTCACAGAGACCCAGTCAGATGGTTCCAGGCTGCTGGTGACTACATCCTTGGAGGGCTCTTTCCCCTTTATTCCACTGATGTGAACTGGAACAACGAAACAAAGTCTGAATCTAGAGAATGTGAAAGGTAAGGCATGTTGTTTGTCCTGGATCACAATTGGGTCCCAGTAAGAGCTTGATATGGGAGTGTTCATACTGACCTGTACTATACAGGTTTCAATCTCTATTCCCGACACAATCAGATCAATAACCATTTACATTTATGTAACACCTATAATGTAGTAAAATGTCCCAAGATGCTTCACAGGAGTAATTATCAAATAAAATCTGGCACTGAAACACTTGAAAAGACATTAGGTGAAGTGCCCAAAAGCTTAATCCAAGGGGTAGGTTTTATGGAGCATCTCAAAGGAGGAATGAGAGGTAGAGAGAAAGAGAAGTCCAGGGATAGCATTCCAGAGTTTAGAGCCAAGGAAACAGAAGGTACTCTTGTCAGTTATGGAGAGAAGAATATTGAAGATGTGCAAGAGGTCAAAATTGGAACAGCGCAGATATTTTGGGGTTGGAGTAGGGGATTGTAGGGCTGAAGGATGTTAAAGAGATAGGGAACAATGAGGTACGGTGAGATCTGGACAAAAGAATGAGCATATTTCAATTGAGCCATCGGTGGACTCGTGAGTCAGTGAACACAAGGATGATGGGTCAAAGGGATTTGATGTAAATTAGAATATGAATTTTGGTTCTTTATCTGATTTACATGAATGGAAGAGACCACAATTGGTCTCAGTGCCCTCTGGTAACTTAAGAGGCAAAATCAGCCAGTAAGTTGGACGCTAGGTGGAGTGTGTGGAGGTTCATGGCCAGTAATTGACCATGAACCACACTGATAAATCAAGAGCGAGTATACTGCTAATCCTTACAGTGGCACCTCATACCAGAAGAATTACAGGGCAGTAGAGCTGGCAAACCAATATAGAATTGGACTTAAATAGAATGGAAATGTTTAGCCACTCTGTCTACAAGAATTAAGAACTACAATCCTTCAACCTGAGTCACTGACTATATCTCTACTGATGTTAATTCAGTCCCCTCACACTGTCACTCAGTAACCCCTTTCCAAACAGTGTTGCTGACCGTCTCTCTCCTAAGCACAGTGGTTAGCACTGTTGCTCCACAGCGCCAGGGTCCCAGGTTCAATTCCCACTTGGGTCACTGTCTGTGCGGAGTCTGCACGTTCTCCCTGTGTCTGCGTGGGTTTCCTCCGGGCGCTCCGGTTTCCTCCCACAAGTCCCGAAAGACGTGCTGTTAGGTAATTTGAACATTCTTAATTCTCACTCTGAACAGGCGCCGGAATGTGGCGACTAGGGGATTTTCGCAGTAACTTCATTGTTAATGTAAGCCTACTTGTGACAATAATAAAGATTATTATTAATGCTACTATTTACACTATTATTGAGTAGCCTCCTTCCATTGATGAGAATGTGCGATTTGTGATTTTGTGAATCGAAGCATCTTTGCTGATGGAGCGTTTCCTGGTTTTAAAATTCACCAATTGTTACTTCTTGACCTTTGTTCCTTTACACAGATTCCACCTTGATGGTTTCCACTGGCTCCAGGCGATGAAGTTTGCCATTGAGGAGATCAATAACTCGAGCACTCTCCTACCAGGCGTGACTCTGGGATATACCATCCAGGACACCTGCCTCAATTCCTTGGTTGCGATACAGTCAGCCATTTCCTTCTTAGCCCCAAAGAATGGAAACAGGTTTGAGTTGAAGTGTGATTACATGGATTATAGAACTCGAGTGCTAGCCGTCCTCGGTCCCTCTAACTCAGAGCTCTCCAGAGTGATCGCTCGCCTCTTCAGCTTCTTACTCATTCCACAGGTACGATAGAGGAGATCAGACACTAGTTTGAGGGTCACTATCATTCTTGGGAATAAATACATTGCTTTAAAACATAATTCTGAAATATTCCCCTCGTGTCACTGCCAGTTCTTCCTAAATATCAGGTGGTGCAGTGCTATGTTGAGGCACAGAGAGGAGCATCATAGATAACCCCAGGCTGTACTAACCAACTACACCCAGTTGAGGAAAAAGCATGGAGGCTACAATTAACCTCAATAATGGGTTAGGGAAGCAGGCATCAGTCTGCTGCTTATCACTATCTTCTTATCTTTGTCGGAAAATAATCTTTTTTATTATTGTCACAAGTAGGCTTCCATTAACACTGCAATGAAGTTACTGTGAAAAGCCCCTAGTCGCCACATTCCGGCGCCTGTTCGGGTACACTGAGGGAGAATTCAGAATGTCCAATTTACCTAACAAGCACGTCTTTCTGGACTTGTGGGAGGAAACAGGAGAACCCGGAGGAAACCCGTGGAGAATGTGCAGACTCTGCACAAACAGGGATCCCAAGTGGGAATCGAACCTGGGACCCTGGCGCTGTGAAGCAACAGTGCTAACCACTGTGCTGCCGTGCCGCCTGCACATGGATGTTAGGATCATAGGTCAGTTTAGCACAAAATTAAGCCATCCAGTTAATTTCACTCCATAGAATTCCTGCATTCCTCCGCTAGGAGACCATTCAGCCCATTCCCTTTATCTTGCCCCACAGCCCTGCAAATGTTTATTTTCAAGTATTTACCCGATTTCCTTTTGGACGGCACTACTGAATCTGCTGCCATTTCCTTTTCTGCACGGAGAACAATTACCTGGTGAAGTGAGGATGTGGCCAGTGACTGTGGTTCTTGGCTCTGTTCCCCAGTGAGAGGCAGAAAGGAGGAACTTCTTAAAATATTCTCAATAACTTTGTTTTTTTTAAATGACACAACTGCTTGTCAGAGGGAGACAGATTGGGGCAAATTATTGAAACATTTGCACTACTGACAGTACTTCTACTCATATCAGCCCAGTTCCCTCTTAAGGTCACTCAGTAACTCCGACTCCCCCATAGCCCTCGGTTGCCGACTACCGAATGATGTTAATCTAGATCCTTCATAATAGTAACCCAATAACAGCCACCAGCATCATGTTCCTGCTTTTACTGATGTTAAACATGATCCTCATGTATATCAATGGTTGGGCTTTTTTTTGTTGCAGATTAGTTATGCTGCTTCAAGCAATTTATTTAGTGATCGGATGAGTTTTCCATCATTTTACCGGACGATTCCCACGGATGAAGTTCAGGCAGCAGCCATTGTCTCGATTGTAGAAATGTTTCAATGGAACTGGATGGCTGTGATTGGGACAGACAACATGTATGGCCGAAGGGGAATAGAGCACTTTACAAAACTCGCCTCCAAATCCGGGATTTGCATTGCCTACGAGGAACTCATTCCCTTGAATCTACCAGACTCTGAACATCAGAGGAAAATGGTGTCAGTCATCAAGAACATTGTCTATTCACGGGTTAATGTCACAGCTGTGTTCGCTGATGAGGAGTATGCCAAGACATTGATGACAATAATCCTCGAACAGAATGTGACAGGCAAAGTATGGATTGCCAGCGAGGCCTGGGCCACTTCTAAAATAGTTGCCAGATCCCCAAACATCTCAAGCATTGGGACCATTCTGGGTGTGGCCATTAAGAGTAGCTATATCCCTGGGTTTAAGTACTACATATCCACTGCACTGGCCCATAGCCCCCTGAAATCTCAAAAATGCAGGAGTGATCATAAATCTCTGAAAGAGGAAGAATGCAAGGAACAATCGGTCAGTGAAGGTGATGGACTTGTTGAAGACATGCAGCGCATATCATTTAACGTCTATTCTGCAGTCTACGCTGTAGCTCATGCTCTCCATCATCTGCTCCGCTGTGACATAGAAAACTGCACTAGGAACATCGTTTACCCATGGCAGGTGAGAGGTGTGTTGGGGGTCGCGAATGGGATGAGGTCTCAAAGAGACAAGATCCAGACTGAAGACTAAGGAAAATACATTTCTAACATTATCTCTGATAAATATCTCAATGTGTTCAATACATTAAATAGCATTTATAGTGAATGTTGTATCAGTGAATGTGCCAGCCATTCTGCACTAACTACCAATCCATTTGTTTCTTGTGTTGTTGATTGAGGGTTAACTGTTGCCCAGGTCAAGGGAAAAAAAATACCCCTGCTCATCAACAAATTGTATCATTGGATCTTGACCACCTATCTAAACAGGCCAATAAGGTCTAATTTGAAAGACCGCACCTCTGCCAGTGCAGCACTCCCTCAATACTGAAAGAAGTGTCAGGGTGAATTGAGTGGCTAAGTCTCTGGAGGTGGTCATGAACCCATGACAGTGCTGACTCCCACCGAGGTTCAGCTCCCCATCTCTCCTGAAGGTGCTGACTCTCACTGGGGTTCAGCTCCCCCTCCTCTCCCTGAAGGTGCTGACTCTCACTGGGGTTCAGCTCCCGCTCCTCTCCCTGAAAGTGCTGACTCTCACTGGGGTTCAGCTCCCCCTCCTCTCCCTGAAGGTGCTGACTCTCACTGGGGTTCAGCTCCCGCTCCTCTCCCTGAAAGTGCTGACTCTCACTGGGGTCCAACTCCCCCTCCTCTCCTGAAGGTGCTGACTCTCACTGGGGTTCAGCTCCCCCTCCTCTCCTGAAGGTGCTGACTCTCACTGGGGCTCACCTCCCGCTCCTCTCCTGAAGGTGCTGACTCTCACTGGGGTTCAGCTCCCCTCCTCTCCTGAAGGTGCTCTCACTGGGGTTCAGCTCCCCCTCCTCTCCTGAAGGTACTGACTCTCACTGGGGTTCAGCTCCCCCTCCTCTCCTGAAGGTACTGACTCTCACTGGGGTTCAGCTCCCCCTCCTCACCTGAAGGTACTGACTATTACTGGGGTACAGATCCTCTCTCACTTGAGTATAATTTTCATCAATGACAGCTAATTTGCGATAGTTTACACCCATGTGAGAGTTTGGAGAGTGAGTGTTTCTCTGACATACTGTACAGCAATTTTCTTATCTATCAACAAGACATTTTTATCACTAAATTAAACTCTTGGTTTCCATCTAGCTACTCAAAGAAATTCCACAAGTTAACTTCACTCTCCACAGCACAGCCATTTTCTTTGACAAACATGGAAACCCACCTACAGGATATGATATTCTTAACTGGCAATGGAAAAGTGGGAATCCAACTCCCGAGTTCAGACTGGTTGGAGAATACAGAGCACAACGCAAGGAACTCCTGATTAATACATCTCTGATCAAGTGGAACACCCTTCAGAACAAGGTAAAGTGTGCCTCCTCTTCCTTCCACCAGCCCAATATTGTCTGAAGATTCAATGGTCTGTGCCTCAACAATTACCTCTAGCACTCCATACTGCACCAATCCTGGGTAAAGCAATTGCTCCACATTTCTATGAACCTCTCAGTTCACTATGAGCGTTTTAAATTGATGGCCCCTCATAACCGACACCCCAGACACAGGAAATAGTCACTTCCAATTCACTCCATCAACACTCATCATTTAAAAAACTCAAACCGTGGCCATCTCTGTACCAGTGGGAATAGACCCAGAACCTCAAATTTCACCTCATAACTGCAGTTTCCTATTCCTGGTTTACCTACAAAGTATGTTCGCTGTTGCTTCAAGAAACTGGACCGGAGGAACAAGTGGCAGAGAAGCTAGAATGGTGACATTAGAGGTGGGTTTAAGTAAAAGTTTGAAGATGAAGGGATACTTACATGCACACACACACATGTGTGGAGACACACAAACAGATCCAAATGGATATGTAAGGAATATGTGCTGTAATATGAAGCCACTGAACAGTCCACTGTATGAGGGACTTGTTCAGGACAAGGATTTTGAAGTCGATGCATTAGAGAAAAGGGAACCAGGAGGGATCAGAAGAATCAGGAATATAGGGTACATGGAATCCTGTATACAAGATTGTGAGGCAGCATTCTTTGGCAATGAATCCATCTGTCTGTTCAGACTGCATCGCCAAAAGAGGCATTTTTACCTTTAAAAAACAAAAATTTATTTTGTTCTTAATATCAGATTCCTGGTTCCAACTGCTCAACTTCATGTGGACCTGGACAGATAAAGTTGGTGAAAGGATATCACTCCTGCTGCTACAAGTGTGCGGATTGTCCAGCAGGAACATTTCAGAGTAATGGTAAGTCCAGGCACTTTCTCTGTCAACTCAGGGAAGTGCCGTACACCAGCACTCAGTGTCTTTAACAGGGAAGTTTCAGACATCCAGGGGAGAATTTCCTCAAAGTGTCAGGGTCTGACTGGAACCGCCGTGCTTCTCTCCAGAAACACAGATGGGTTTTCAGACCAGATTTTCTGTAGTGCGCAGAAAATCTGGGGATGTGGTTTGTGCCCTCCCTCTGGTGCGACGGGGCCTGATGGATTCGGCACGGCCAGTTCCACAGAGATCGGGGCACCATCTGAAAAGGGCACTCCGAGCTGCATTTAAAATAAGTCCCTCCACCCCCCAGAAGTATCAGGGTCCTCTCTACCCTCTCTCCCCAACAGAAGTATCAGGATGAGTCATCAAAGTCAGAAT
Source organism: Scyliorhinus canicula (assembly GCF_902713615.1). Classification (NCBI taxonomy): domain Eukaryota; kingdom Metazoa; phylum Chordata; class Chondrichthyes; order Carcharhiniformes; family Scyliorhinidae; genus Scyliorhinus; species Scyliorhinus canicula. Next base: position 122,313,397 of record NC_052161.1, on the reverse strand, counting down.
TTATTCCCTATCCCTAATAACCCTTAAGAACAAAGAACAAAGAAAATTACAGCACAGGAACAGGCCCTTCGGCCCTCCCAGCCTGCGCCGATCCAGATCCTTTATCTAAACCTGTCTCCTATTTTCCCTCTGTTCCCGCCCATTCATATACCTGTCTAGATGCCTCTTAAATGAAGGTGTTCGTGAACTATCTTCTTGAACCCATGTAATCCACAAGGACTGGGTATGCCTATAAGGTAGTTAGGGAGGGAATTCCAGGATTTTGACCCAGGGACATTGAAGGTGCCATGATATAGTTCGAAATTAGGCTGGTATGTGACTTGGAGGAAACTTGGACTCCTTCCTATGTTTTTCGAAGAAATAGAGATGGGTTTGGAAGGTGCTTTTGAAGTTCCTTTGTGAGTTGCTGCAGTGCATCTTGCAGATGATTTTCACTGCTGCCTCTGTGCGTTGGTGGCGGAGGGAGTGAGTGTTCAAGATGACGGATGAGATGCCGATCAAGTGGGCTGAGCTTTCATTGCATTCCTGACTTGTGCTTTATAAAGGTGAACAGGCTTTGGGGAGTCAATATGTGCTGCAGAATTCCCAGATTCTGATTCACACAATAGCCAGGATTTTATGGTTGGTCCATTTAAGTACTTTTCTGTGGGGGGATGCAACAAAAGTAATAAAGGGAGAAGTTCATTCCTTAGCATTCGTGGGCAAGGTGAACTGATGGCAGGAATAAACAGAGCTTGCAGAGTAGGCAAAACTCATGTGAACATACCCTATAGTTGGAGAAGTGTCCTCAGCTGCAGAGCTACTTAGCAGCACAGGAAGCCTGACCATCCAGACCAGGGAGTCTCTCTTGGCTGGAAGAGCTGGCCTGGGAGCAAGCAGCCAACAGCAAGGTCCTAAATTGAGAGGGTGGGAGTGAAATGATTTATGCACAAATCCCTCTGCTACGGTAACAACCTCTCCTTCCCCCACAGACAACCAATGTCTCCCCTGCCTGAAGAATGAATGGTCGTTATCAAAGAGTGTTGAATGCCAGAAAAAAACAATAGAGTTCCTGCAGTGGACAGACACACTGGCTATCCTGTTGGCCTCACTGACCGCTGTAGGTCTCTTCATCATAGCCGCAATAACTGGAATTTTCATCATTAATCTGAACACCCCCATGGTCCAACTGGCTGGAGGGACAACGTGTCTGGTGATGTTGATCTCCATGGCCATTTCCTGCTGCAGCCTTTACTGCTTCATGGAGAAGCCAAACTGGTTGTTCTGTACCATCAGACAGCCCATTTTCTCAATCAGTCTGACAGGCTGTCTATCACCCATGCTAGTAAAGTCCTTCCAAGTAAGTGGCCTGTTCAGAATATCTGGCTCCACCCCACAATGGTGGCCTGGGTTTATGAGGTACAAAGGTAGGTATCTGATGGTATGTTTACTCTTCCTCCTTCAGATCGTTGTATGCACAGTCTGGCTGTCCACCTCCCCTCCCTCGGTCTTTGCAAACTACAACATTTCCGTCTCAGCAATAGTAATGGAGTGTGATGAGGGCCTTATGACTGGCTTTGGACTACTACTGGCCTACAATGGCTTACTTGCTCTTGCATGTTTCCTGTGCACATTCATGGTTCAAAGCTCAGCCAAGACCTACAACCTGGCCCGGCACATCACCTTTGCTATGCTCATCTACCTAATGGCCTGGGTTTTCTTCATCCCAGCCTACACCACTGCCAAGGGCAAGTTTGTCTCCTCTATACAACTATTTGCATGTCTTGTGAGCGTGTATGGAATCATCACTGCCTACTTCCTACCCAAATGCTACATTATCCTTCTTAAACCAGAGTTCAACAGCCAATCTTACTGTCAAAGCCCTATTAACAACCCTCCACCCACCACAGAATGACAGTGACATGTCATCCCAGCTCACTGGCAGAGGCTGGTAATAACACCAATCATTAACTCTACCCATTTATTATGTTCCCATTAGGTCTTACCTCTCCTTAGCCACTTCAGATCCCTTACACAGTACCTATTCTTCTCATGAGCCCCAGCAGTGTTTGCAATAGATTGCAAGGCCGTTTTCTCCTCCCGCCCACTGTCCATGGAGGTCAATGCAGATCAGGTAGGGGAAATTTGGATAAATAAATCCTAAACTCATGATTGACGAGGGCACCTACATTGCCTCGTACTTAGTTTTAATTAAAGCAAAGATGGAAAGGTTCTAAAAGCCAATGAAGCTTCAACAGTCAATCTGTGCCATGCTGCCCCATGAACTACCTGTTAATTCTGCAGCCCAGCTTCAACATCATTGCATCTCAAGTCTGATTAAAAATTCCAAACCCCGCCAACCTCAATCCCAAAGTGCCAATCCCAATCCTGCAACCAATACCCCCAAACATAAATCCCACCAATTTCAGTCTCCAAACTGCCTAAAACTCTGCCAATCTCAAACATGCCAAAACCCCCAATCTCAATCCCACAAATTCCATTCCTGCCAATGTTGAACACCCATCCCTATCCACTTCACTCTTGCTGACCCCAGCACAATCTACCATACCTAGTTCATCCTTGCCAATCCTAACCCCATGAAACCTATTCTCCCTACCTCAACCCCCTCCAGCCATCTCAGCTCTGCCATTGTCAGCCCACTGACCTAACTTGCCAACTCCAATGAGTTAAGGCCAGCCTAATTTCATCCTGCCTCACTACCCCACCGCAACCCATTAATAATATATTTGTAAAGGATTATTGTAAACTACTTTAATTAGGCTTGAACAAGTCTCAGCTACTTAAGAACCAGAGAGGAGCATGTGAGGAGCATAACATGGACACTTACCTCTGGAGTTTGGGTTCAGAGTTGGCCTTCTACTTGATCTTGTGATGAATGTAGAAATTGTTGTATATTGTACTTTATATTTGTGGCAGTAAAGTTGGGTTAAGGTATATATTTGTCACAGTTAGATTAAGGTATCCAGACTGTGTGCTGCTGCAGCTGTGATTGAGAATTTGGAAAAGGTGAGGTCATGATTGATGCTAGTCATTTACTGGTTTATATATAGAGGGCTAATTAAGCACTGTTATGATTGCTGGAGATTCCCTGGAGCGTAATGTATGAGAGCTAGTATTTAATCCTAGCTAAGCAGGTCATGTGACATCTTAATGGTACATATATATATGATGTAATTAATTGGAGGAGCCAGGTCTCTTTGTAGTTAGCCATATGATTTGAGCTGACAAGTCAGAGGACTTTAATTTGAATGGCAGTTTTGCAAAATGCTGCTAGGTTGAGCAGAAGTGTACTGGTTGTGCTCCTGAAAGGGCATTTCTCTCCCAAAGTCTCAACACAACCAAGTACGTAATCTGTTAACTGAATTTATAAGCGGAATTTGAACTGTATTGGGTTGCTTAATTGGAGTAAGTAGCAGGTATAGATAAGTTTTATCCTTGTGTTTAAGAACTTTTTAACTGATAATTGTAAAACTATGTTCTTAATGTTGATATGGTTAATTCTATGTATTTTCTTTGATATTAATTCTTGTTCAAATTTTAAAATTTTTTTAACATAAAAGATACCTATTGGTCAGAGCCATCACTCCTGGGGTGAAGTATCCTTTCCTCACAGTTTTACAAATTTAAAAACATTGTTTGGGTTTCCCATTCGTTATCCTAACAAATGTTGGGAGCTGGACTGGCATCCTAACAAAATACTGGTGCCTACTCTTCCTGTCACTGACCATTTCTGATTCAAGATGACATTAGTTCATCTACATGTATTTCAAATTAATTTAAGAATTATGGACATAAGGTCACGTTGTCTGTTGGGCAGCATAACCGAGCAGTTAAGCAGGTACTCTCATCAATTGCATGTTAGTCAACTGCAGTGTTGCTATCAATGTCAGAATCTGTGGAGTCCATAGCACAAGAGAGCATCCTCTGTCTTTACTGACATAAAAACAGGAGCTGAGTAATTAATCTCCAATCTGTGACCGTGTAAACAGGCATGTAATGGAGTCCAGAAGGATTTAGATTCTAGCTAATCACCCAGGAGTTGACAGGCAGCCTCCCACTCAGAGAACAAACTAGCGTAATCCCTGCAATTCACTGATTTTATTCCAACATAAGATCAACTTTCAGTCTTGCAAATGCTAACTTGGCTACTGGATTATCCTAATAGAGTTGTAATTTATTTCCATTTAAATATAGTGCATGACGCATCCAAATTCACAAAGTTTACAGTGTATTTACAGTCCAAGTGTGAAGGTTAAATTTGACAAACAGGATCCACAGATATTGGCATTAATTTACAATGCAAATGATCACCAAACCAATCAGCCAAAGCTATGCAAGTTGCTAGACACTTGCCCTACACAAACTTCCAACAGGCTTGATGGGACAGTGTGGAGGAAGCTTTACGTGATATTTAACCAATGATGTACTTGGCCTGGAATTGTTTGATGGGACAGTGTAGGAGAAACTTTACTCCGTTTCTAACCCGTGCTGTATGTACGTCAATGCAAAACAATTCCTCCATGAACACCATTCCTCTACACATAAGAAATAGGAGGGTAGATCACACAGCCCATGAGCTTGCTCCACCGTTCAGTACGATCGTAAATAATCTTCTATCTCAACTCCACTTTCTCACCTATGCCTCAAATCCTTTTGACTCCCTGAGAAACCAAAAATCCATGTATAACATCCTTCTGTTCTAGATTCCCAGAGAAACAATACTGTATCTACCTGTCAAACCCCTTCAGAATATTATGTTTCAACGTGGTCACCACTCAGGGAAGATTGACCCAATTTATTCAGTATCTCATCCCACTGAACTCTATCAGTCTACTAAACTCTCACTGTAGTTTTAGTTTTAATTTCCTGTGCTCCTTGCCCTTGGAGAGAGCACCCTACTTAAGCTCATGCCTCCACCCCATCCCCACCTAACCGTTGGGACACTGAGGAGCAATTTAGCATGGCCAATCCACCTAACCTGCACATCTTTGGACTTTGAGGAAACCGGAGCACCCGCTGGAAACCCACACAGACACGTGGAGAATGTGCAAACACCGCACTGACAGTCATCCAAGGCCGGAATTAAACCCCGGTCCCGAGTGCTGTGAGGCAGCAGTGCTAACCACTGTGCCACCATGCCGCCCACCTGTGAAGACAGGCACAACATATATTTGCTCAAATTCTCGACCATTTCCTCACGATAACTTCTCAGGTCTCTGCCTTGAAGAGACCAATGTTAATTCAGCAATTCTTTTCCTCCTTTATATAAGATTTTGTCATTTATATTGTTATATTCCTTGGCACCATGTTTGGGTGAGAGAGATGTTGGCATGGACCCCACCCAGTAAATTGATGAGTTTGGTCCGAATCTGATCATACTGGACCCGAGGGGTCTTCATCAAATGTTCTTTTCATAAGATCACTGTAAACAAAATTAAATTGACAAAGACACAGCAAGTTGAAAAAGGAAAATATAAACAAAGTCAGGAAAAAATGTTTTTTTTTTAGTTTTTAAAATAGCTTTTACACTGAGGCAGCGATATATTAATTATAGAGACACAGAATCTGAATGCAATATCTACAACACTGGTACACACAATGCCAGCCCCCAGCTGCCAACTGATCTGCAGCCTGGACTGAACTTCTGTCAGTGAGTTTGATCTATAGAATAGTTATAATAATTAATTTAATAAAATTTAATCTCCTACTGTACATTTCTTTTTACATGTTCTCATAATTCTGATTAACATTCTTAAACTTTCCAATAAATTTCCATTAGTTTTATTATTTCAATCCAGCTGAGTGCAGTCCAAGTGCTGGAATAGTTGTGTCAACATTCAAAGGGTGAGCTCTGCGTACTGCCGACAATCCGCAGCACCTTTTATTCCTGTAGATGTCCACAAGATGGAGCCAGATGAAGCAATGTTTAAAGTTGCCTTTGACTAAAGGCTAAATTGCAAGTCCTGACTGAATGAGTTTTTAAAGTGTTTCTTTTCTTCAAAGCATGTTGCACAGTCCTGGAATGTTCGTGCTTGTGCAAGTATAACAGTATTCACACCCGCTGTCCTGAGAAATACTCCTCTGTACAGGTGTGTGTCAAGGAATAGAGGCACACACAGAGCGTAGCCCAGTCCAGCGCCTTGCTTACTCTTGTGCTCCAAGGGCTGAAATACGACCTGGTGGAATAAAATCTGACTCTCTACACTGCATCGCTCCACAGTCCTCTGACAGTCTGTGTCCCTCTCAGTTTCCTGTTCACTTTGTTAAATTTCGACTCTCAGGTTTCTTGAACATCAGAGGTTAGGTTGAACATATCCATTCCAGTGGAGAGTATTCTCTCACACTCCTGTCTGGGACATAGGGCATCGAGATTCCTGGGCTAATGTTGTTGGGTTATCTAGGCTAAGCCTAGGAGTGGGGCAGGCGGTGTTATGACTGTAATGTGGCTGGTTATTGTGGCGGCAGGGAGCGTGGAGCAGCAGAGGATTGTGACATCCCTGTGGGGCACAAAATACTCACCCCTCCTGGTCTCATGCAGAAAGGTTTTGAAATTTATCGTGCCAGCTTTGCTGGAGGGTGGTTTAAATGCAATTGGGGGTCTCGCACAGACCACAGAAACCTGGTCTGTATTTACTAACAAGGACATGGCTCCCTGGGAAGGAAAAGAGGCTGAAACAGGAGTGAGCCAGACGGCACCACCGGTGGGACTATGAGCGCGACAGTGCAGGAGCCAGATAATCTCATTTGAATGTCTTGCTGACATTGACTGTACATGAAGGATGGTCATTTGGATGCGGTTTTAGGGTAGGTCAGGCCAGGAAACCCACATCCCCTTTAAAGTCAGCAGCTTCAGGAGAGGAAGGAACTGAACCCGAGTAACAGGCCAGCACCTTCAGGAGAGATGTGAAAATTGGAAAATAAAACACAATCCAATATATATCATTATGGTTGCAGACTAGATACAGAAGGACTCACTGCTGGGAGCGGCACAGAACCATCATTTATAAGCAGCTGTTCCAGACAGATTTGTAAACCGTTCAGAAACGACTGATGAGACTGAATGATTCAATCAAATCGCTCAGCAATAACCATGAACAAAAGTGCCCAAACTGCCTAGACATATTCAAAACATTGCATGTGCAAAGGTGTCGTCCAACCTTCTCTCTTGTGCAGGGGATTAGACATGAGTGCAAGAGCTGTTGAAATGTTTGAAGATGTAGCTTAAACTTTCTCAATGCTTCAAGGGAAAATAATTCTCGAAAGGCTCCTAAATTCTGAAAAAAGAAAGTGAATCGTTTGTGCATCAATGAGTTGGAAACTGAATCACATCCATTGTGCTGATTGCTCTCTGTATAACGAAAAGGTGCTTGCTAAAAGGGTTAGACAATCCACATTGAAAAAAACAGGGTGCACTTTAACATGGAGTGCCCTTCACAACAGCACAAGTAGATGCTGAGATGACCTGTGTGAAATTATCTTATAAACACCCAACCAGATCAAAAGGTCTTCAACATCCCTTCAAAGTCTACACAGATGATGATTACACTGAAACGCAGAATACACTTACACAAAGCTGTCCTTGGCACCAATATTTACCAAAACCAACACATTCAAGGTTGTTATTAATGGAGGACAGATATAGAACCATGGTTAGAATTAGAAGCCTGAGGTTCCTGTAACACCCGGGGTGAGACACAAGTAGTGTTGTGTGCAAAGACTTTAGTGTTGTTTAGTGCAAGACGACAGGTGTTGTCACATAATGTCGATGAAAAATTCGCAGGGATTACCCATGGCCTTTTGGAAGGATTGCCGGCTGCCCGTCAGCTCGGGAGGGACTGCCATTAGATCCCGAACAGGGGGAGCTCCAGGAGGCCCACTTGTTATTAATACCGTGGGCAGCTGGTAGACAGGAGGGACCCCTGGAGGTCCATGAGAGCAGTGGCTGTGGTGACTGAGCTGGCTTGCTGGTCGCTCGCAATGCACGCTGTTCCCGGTGGTGCGGTCTGGCTCACTCGCGTTACCCACTGATTTGGAGTCCGCTTTCTGCTCCTTTTCCTTCCCTGCTGAGCCTCTTCTCTCACCCATGCTCCGATTGGATCCACTGCTCTTGCTCCCTGTACACACAGCAGGAAACATAAGACACCTGTCACTTCACTCCACGAACCTCACCAAAATGAAACATCCTCAAGTGAAGAGGTGACCAGTTGGGGCTACTGTCCCTGAACCGCTGAATGGACCCAGTATAAAGTGGTTAAATCACATCACAGTCACTCATTCTGCTGTACTGAAAGTGACACGGAAACAGAAAGATCTACTTAACAGAACAATTAGTGCAGCAATACAGGCAGCAATTAATGCTGCTTGTTCACTTTGGTCAGCGATAATTGGGTTGTGAGGTGCTGAACCTGGCTGTAACATTTTATAAAGATTAATCTGTGAATCTGTCTTGTTTATTTTGGAAGGAACTCTAGGTACTGGAGGGTGTGCAGAGGAGATTCACTAGGTTAATCCCAGAGTTGAGGGGTTGGATTACGAGGAGAGATTGAGTAGACTGGGACTGTACTCGTTGGAATTTAGAAGGATGCAGGGGGATTTTATAGAAACATATAAAATTATGAAGGGAATAGATAGGACAGATGCGGGCAGGTTGTTTCCACTGGCGGGTGAAAGCAGAACTAGGGGGCAGAGCCTCAAAATAAGGGGAAGTAGATTTAGGACTGAGCTCAGGAGGAACTTCTTCACCCAAAGGGTTGTGAATCTATGGAATTCCCTGCCCAGTGAAGCAATGGAAGCTCCTTCATTGCATGTTTTCAAGATAAAGATAGATAAGTAAGGGGATGGATCCAGGAGCCAGAGGCCGAGTGAGTGCGTGCGGAGGAGGCCTCCTGCATGGGGACCCCCCCCCCCCCCTCCGGGCCCTCGCCACGGCAGCACTCCCATCCCCACCCAAAAAACACTCCAGCAGCCCAGTGGTGACAGCCACCCTCCAATCCTGAAACCAACTGCGGCAGCAATTTGGCCTGACCAAAATGTCGGACAAGGCTCCCATCTGCAACAACCATAGGTTCACACCAGTACTGACTGACGCCACCTTCAAAAGGTGGAGGCAGGACGGAGGGACACTGACAGTCGGGGACCTATACACGGACGGCAGGATCGCAACACTGGACGAACTGACAGAAATTTCGGCTAGCCAGGGGGAACGAGCTACGGTATCTGCAGCTCAAAAACTTCTTATGAAAGAAGACAAGGAACGTACCCACAACCGCCACGACAGACACTACGGGAAGACCTACTGGATGCAAGTATCCTAGAGAAAGGGAACTGTAGCGACATGTATGACCGATTGGTAGAAAGGGCCGACACCGTACTGGATGCAACAAGAAAGAAATGGGAGGATGACCTGGGGATTGAGATAGGGTGGGGACTCTGGAGCGAAGCACTGCATAGGGTCAACTCCACCTCCACGTGTGCAAGGCTCAGCCTGACGCTACTAAAAGTGGTGCATAGAGCCCACTTAACAAGAAACCGTATGAGTAGGTTCTTCCCGGAGGTGGAGGACAGATGTGAACGGTGCCAAAGAGGCCCGGCCAACCACGCCCACATGTTCTGGTCTTGCCCCAGACTTGTGGAGTACTGGACAGCCTTCCTCGAGGCTATGTCCAAAGTGGTGGGGGTGAGGGTGGAGCCATGCCCGATAGTGGCTGTCTTCGGGGTTTCAGACCAGCCAGATCTATTCCTGGGGAGGAGGGCGGACGCCCTTGCCTTTGCCTGCCTGCCGTAGAATCCTGTTTGGCTGGCGGTCAGCAGCACCACCCAGAGCTGCAGACTGGCTGTCCGACCTCTCAGAATCTCTCCAAATGGAGAAAATCAAATTCGCCATCCGAAGGTCAGACGACGGCTTCCACAGAACGTGGGAGCCATTCATGCAACTGTTCCGGGACCTGTTTGTGGCCAACGAACAAGAGGAAGAATAGTCGGGTGGCCAAGAATCAGGGGAAAATGGACGGGAATCGGGGGAAGGTAGCCGGGGGGGGGGGGGGCTACGGGTTCGTTATGGGGGTTTGTTCTGATGGTTTTATGCTTATTTCTTTTTCTTGTTAATTTATTGTTTTTGTATTGGAGGAGAGGGGTTACTGTTTTTCTCTGTTGTGATAAAATTTGTTGTTGAAAACTTGAATAAAAATTATTCCAAAAAAAAAGGAAGGACAAAGCCGCAAGCGACAGTCTGATGACAAGTTAAGGCCCAAAACCAAATTGTAAATAAATGCTTACAAACATGTGCCTTGGCCATATTGGGGAATGTAAAATATGTATGCCGGTTAAAGGGGGTGGCCACAGTTGTTATTATGAAGATGCTTACCTGTAAATATACATGTTAATTTTTGCGTGTTTATTTTCTAATAATTTGTTGGATATAAAATATGAAAACTCAATAAAAAACATTTCCAAAAACAAAAGATAAAGATAGATAGTTTTCTGAAGAATAAGGGAATAAAGGGTTATGGTGTTCGGGCAGGAAAGTGGAGCTGAGTCCACAAAAGATCAGCCATGATCTCATTGAACGGCAGAGCAGGCTTGATGGGCCAGATGGCCTACTCCTACTCCTAGTTCTTATGTTCTATCACTGCTACTACCTCATCTTCGACATTGAACTGAGACAATGTCCAGTCCAGTGACATTTTTGGCGCTGGAATCAGGATCTCTATCTAATGAACAATTTTCAAATTTGACAGAAACAAATTGATGACTTCATTGACTGCATAAGAAACCGTCTTAATGACTGGTTTGCTCTTATGCATTATTTTATTAAAACTTCTTGTTGAAGCCATTTTGTTCAATCTCACTCGGCCATGAAATAATCTCCTGTAAATTGTAAAAGCTCGGTAATGATGGCCCCCAGAACCAATCTCACTGCTGCCTAACCCCACTTCCCCACCTCTGCATCCTCTCCCATGTCACCTTCCCTCTCCACACCCTCCCCCCTGCCCCCCACACACCATCTCAAGCACGTACGCATGCACGCGCGCTCATGAATCTTACCTTCACTCTGATGGCTCCCAGCGTTGCCATTTCCATAGTTCAAAGTGGGATCCTGGCAAGTAGGTGAATAATATGGATGTGGCAGTGGATACTGATATGGGAAGCCCTGAGTCAGTGGCCAGGGGCAGGCTGGATGCGGGAGAGGTGGGAGGATGTCATGCTCCGATGTCCCACTGGAACCTTCATTTAAGCTCAGTCCAGCCAAGTCTACCAGCAAAGGAAAGTTAAGCATAAATTAAATGCAATTTCTTCAATTACGCACTTCACAACTTTCTAGCCTTAACACGGAATTTAACAATTTCATTTCATAACCACTTAGATAGCTGATGTCAGAAACTGTTCAGCTGTTGCCCTTCACATTCAATGACATTGTCATTGTTGGATCTCCCACTATCAACATCCTGGGGATTACCATTGACCAAAAACTGAACAAAATAAATACTGTGGCGACAAGAGCTAGCCTAAGGCTAGGAATCCTGTGGTGGACCACATCTTCTGCTTCCTAAAGCCTGCCCACCATCTACTAGGCACAAGTCAGAAGTGTGATGGAATACTTTCCACATGCCTGGATGAGTACAGATCCAACAACACTAAGACATTTGACACTATCCAGGACAAAGCAGCCCGCTTGATTGGCGCCGCATCCCCTACCTTCAACATTCACTCCCTCCATCACAGACACACAAGTGGCAGCCATGTATAGTGTGTGCCATCTACAACATGCACTGCAGCAACTCACCAAGGCTCCAAACCCATGACCTCTAAGGACAAAGGCAACAGGTGCATGGGAACATCATACAAATTCCTCTCCAAGCCCTCTTTCTGGGCAGCACGGTAGCACTGTGGTTTCACAGCGCCAGGGTCCCAGGTTCGATTCCCCGCTAGGTCACTGTGCGGAATCTGCACATTCTGCCCGTGTCTGCGTGGGTTTCCTCCCAGTGCTCCGGTTTCCTCCCAGTCCAAAGTCGTGCAGGTTAGGTGGATTGGCCATGATAAATTGCTCTTAGTGACCAAAAAGGTTAGGAGGGGTTACAGGGATAGGGTGGAAGTGAGGGCTTAAGTTGGTCGGTGCAGACTCGATGGGCCGAATGGCCTCCTTCTGCACTGCATGTTCTATGTAAGACACACACTATCCTGACGTGGGACTATATTGTGGTTCCTTCACTGCCGCTCGGTCAAAATCCTGGACCTCCCTTCCTAACAGCACTGTGGGTGTATCTACACCACATGGAGTGCAGCAATTCAAGAAGGGCAATTAGGGAGGCCAACAAATATTTAACTAGACAGCAACACCCAACATCCTTTAATGGAATTTTTAAAAATGAGGGCTCCTAGACCATCTTTTGCTTCTTTATTTGTCTCCTTACTATCCCATCTTTTCTTGCACCATCATCTTATGTCATTTAATCAATGCTGCCTTCCACCAATCGCAAATCCTCCCTTTAGTTCTCTCTCTCCCCCCTGTTTTTCTATACTTGTTTATAAACTTTTTAACCAACTAATAATCACTACAAACCCACAGAGCCAGACAACTTCCTACATTTCCTCACATCCTGCTTCTTCCAAGAACTCAACTCCTGTCTCTGTGGTAGCTGTTCTGATGATACAACTTTCTACACCAGATATGTCTTCCTTTTTCCTCAACCGAGGATTTCTAACTTGCATAGCTGACAGGACCCTCCAGTGTCCAATCCATTTCATGCACTTATCCCTTTCCCTTCCTCAAAGAACCATGATAAGGATATCCATCATCCTCACTCTACACCCCATCGGCCTCCATATTCATCGGATATCCTCTGCTATTTTTGCCAGTTCCAGCATGATGCCACCAGCAAACACATCTTCACCTGGCTTCTCTTTCAGTATTCAGAAAGGACAATGCTGCCGCAACAACCTGGTCCACTCCTCAGTCACCTGAACTCCCCTCTCCCTTCACTACGGCACCTTTCTGTGCAAGCGTGGGAGATAGAACAACACCTGTTCTTTCACCACCTCCATTCTCACTAGCCAAAGTACCAAATGAAGGAGTGATTTATATGCACTTCTTTCAATTCAAAATATTGTCTTCATTGTTCAGGATGTGGTCTCCTCTATGTAAGAGGCCAGATGCAGACTGGGTAACCAATTTGTGGAACACCTCCACTCAGTCCACAAGCATGACCCAGAGCTTCCTGTCACTGCATTTGAATTCTGCACCTTGCTCCCACTACCTTTCTATACCTGACTTGCTACAGTGCTCCAATAAGTTCAAAGCAACCTCAAGGAACACCACCTCATCTTTTTTCTTGGCACTACCACCTTCGAGACTCATTATTAAGTTCAACAACTTTAGATCATAACCTCCATCTTGATCTGCGCGGTCTTTTGTTTTTTTTCTGCCTGGTTTCTACCTTTATCCCTTCATGGTTCAGTTGGGCTCGTGGTGGTAGTTGGGGATCAGAAGTGTAGCTGTTGAAAAATTAGGAATATTTTAATCCTTCTAACTTTAGCTGGGTAGCTATTCTGGTCAGTGAGTTGGAACCATTCAGAGGGTTCCATTTCCATGCAAATTGCCCATTGTTTTCAAACCTCCTGAGCAATTCCCATGGAGTCCTTGCATAGGGACTTCAGAAAGGTCTCCCAGCATATTTCTGGGGTACGACCATCCAGAGCCGGAAGATATGGGCAATAAACTCTGTTTTTGTTTTTCTTCAAGACTTGCTGAATGTTTCCAGCATTTTCTCTCTTTATTCTGTGATTCCTCATTATCCTGAAAGTTTTTCCTCAAATCCCTCCTAAACCTTCTGCCACTCACCTTGAACTTGTGTCCCTTTGTAACTGACCCTTCAACTAAGGGGAATAACTTCTCCCATCCACTCTGTTCATGCCCCTCGCCTAAACCATGTGGTGCCAAGGCTATTTGTAGCCGCTTGCACCAATTTTGCTGAGTTTGGATAACTTAAATAAATACCTGTGCAAAATAATTAACTGATGATATACAGCAATACACTGTGATCTTCCACCCTTCCCCAGACGATGTTGTTCTGAGGCCAAGATTAAGGCTCATTAAAGGGACAGTATAGTGGGAGATTAATTAAGTATTTAACACCTATGCTATATCTGCCCTGGGAGTGTTTAATGGGATAGATTAGAGAGAATTTTACTTTATATCAAACCTATGTTGTATCTGCCCTGGGAGTTTTTGATGGAACAATACTCCAATTCCCAGCACCCAAAATCGCTCAGGTTGATAACCACTAAAATGTTAAAGAAACAGAGTGAACTTACTGGTAGAGAGGTCACCGAAGATGTAGTAACATTGTTCGGAGAAGGTGATCTTGTTGACGGTGTGCCTCAGATAGCCATGCTTCAGCATGCTGCTGGCATATTTCCTTGCCTCACGACGGTCTTTAAAACCCTGCACACGTGAAAAAAGCCAGTCCACCACATCTGCTCCTACAGAGAAACAAGGGCTAACTGCATGAAGACGCACAACCAACCAAATGGAGCACTCACCCCACTTCCATTTCAGCCAGAGCCTTCCAGGATCTACCCCCATCCCTCGGTCAGGGACTCGGAGGACACAGTCAACCTTGGTCAGAGTTTCTCAAGCACCACTTCCCTCCTCCTCCTCCCACCTCAATCTGGGTCACTCAGGATTCCCTATCCCACCTAGGTCAGGGTCTCTCAGGACCCTCATTCCCTATTTTGGTCTGGGTCTCTCAGGTACTCCCCTTACCCGGGCCCTCATCTTCTCTCCCCTCACCGCGCGTGACTCCTGATATTTGCACAACCCCAGGCATGCCCTTTAGTTTCAAGGGTTCAACTCACAAAATTCACCTGCCTTCTGAAGGTAATTTCTCCGCAGTTATTTCTAATGTAGCTGCCATCAAATATACAACTCACGAAATCAACCAGAATATCAAATCACTGGGCAGCAGGCTTTCCCCTTTCTCAGAAACAAAAAGACTGGAAGTGGAATATGGTATCCGCTTCCAGTTCAGACCATGCGTAGTCCATTTGGATTGTGTACAATTGCCTCAGAACGTTTACAGTTCCCTGACACCAGATTCGTGCAATCCACATTCCTACCATGTACAATCTCTCCATCTACATATAATCCTCTTGACCATGAACTCTTACCGTCTCCACTTTGCCTCTCAAATCTCTATAATATTCTAAGACAGTGGGCAGATGACACATGCACTGCCCTCCTGCTCTTGACTCTGGTTCTTAATATATGTGAACTAGAAGTGGGTGCTAAATTGGGCAGCTTTATCTGTGGCCAGGTGAAAGGGTAAAGCAAGGAGAGTGGGGCTTGGAGTTCAGTGCAGCACAGCTCAAACAAGACCAGCCCAGCATCACAAACACTTAACGCAACAGTGACTGTTCCTCAAAACTATTTCATTGATTGTAAAGCATTTTGGAACATCCTGAGGGTGCAAAAGGCGGCTTGCTGTGAAGTGATTATTTTTTAAGATTACAGGAAATCCAACAGCTTCACTTTAATTCAATTTTCAAACGGACATAGTGGAATTTGAAATCTCAGTATTCCAGGTCTCTAGATTATTTTAGTATCATAATTCTTACACCACCATACTCCTGTTAAGTACTAGGTTGGAATAACTGAGGATTAGAGGATGAGAGAGGATGAACTGACTTTTGGAATAGGGTGGTTCGCTGTGCCCCAAGTTGTGGACAGAACCCAATCCTTCCGGTGAAAGAGGCTGTACCATTCTGATCAGATGGACAAACTCTTGGGATTGTGGGAAGCCGAATGGGAAGAACAAGCAAAGCTGCCTCAGGGGATGACTGGTGAAATCAACATGTTGAGAGTGACAGTAAACAATGTGAACTTAGATCACAATAATGAAATCAGGTGCAATTAACTCTGCGCTTAGAAAGCATCTGCAGGACACCAAACGCTAACTAGCGATTCACCCAGGGCCTCTATACAATGAACAGAAGGACAGCTTGAAGTAAGAACATCCCCAGAGACAGATATACTACACTCACCAATGACGGCATTTGAAATCGTGATCTTCAGCCACAGTCGGTTACGGATCTCCAGTCCTGAGTCAGACAACTGCATTGCCTTGACGATAACTGGCATGTCACTCTTAACCGTTAGTGGACAATCCTCATACTCTGAACAAAGAAACAGAAAAAAATATAGGATCTAATTTTCACAGAGAATTATCGAAACAGCAAAGGGTCTATTCTAACCCTGGCTTTCTAGTAGGATAAGAACAGCGAGGGGGTCAGCAGGTTAAGATGTTGGGATGGCACGGTACGGGCCTTCCACCATAGAAACAGGAAGAGGCCATTCAGTCTCTCAGACCTATTTTAATTCAATTAAATCAATTGGATCACGACAGATCTACACACTAACTCTCAAAGACTTTGCAGTTAAAGCTTCGGCCAGCCGGGACCGCTCCCTTGGGTTCCCACTGTGGGATGTTACATCATTCCTGCCCCCCTCAGGCGGGGAAAAGTGCAGGCTCAGGAGTATACTCAGGGTAAGGAACATCATGTCCCGAATTCAACCATCAAATTAAAAATCAAGTCTTAAATATTGTAGACAGAGACAGGACTAGCGGGCCTGATGGCCTCACACTAATGTGACTTTGAACCATCCTAGCAGCCTTGTTATCCCCTAACACAACAGACATGGCAGGTTCAAGCATGGTAAAAAGGTAACTTACTTTCCGAATCTGGGATGGAGCTGGTGAGTGAAGAGCTGGTGGAAGTGATGGCACTGGTGGTGGGGCTCATACCGTAGCGGGGGAATGTTCCTGTCATAGCCGTGGTATGAGAGATCCAGGCCGCTGGGTCAATGGGTCTCACTGGTTCCGCTACACCACAGGCAGATAGAGGGAAGATTAGACAAAGAGCTGGACTCAGTTAAAACAGGAGAAATTGTGAAGAACAATAAAAATATATATCTTGAGCAGTAAATGAACAGGTATATCAGCAGCTGAGGAAACGGTCTGCAGGTTAAACCCGGGCCGCCTTCCAAAACCTTTTCTTTTTTAGGTGCTGACTGATTGGTGGCATGCTTCCAGCAAGTTCCGTTTTTAGATAATGAGAGTGCTAATATTGACAAGATACTTCCACAGCCTGCAGCATGTACAATTTCTGCAGCAATGTATAGACATTTCAGAAAATTGCAAGGAAGTACAAGTTGGCAACTGTTTAATGATTAGTAGGGTGGCACAGCTGCCTCACAGCGCAAACAACCCAGGTTCAATTCTGACCTTGGCCGACTGCGTGGAATTTGCGTGTTCTCACCGTGTCTGTAGTTTCCTCCCACAGTCCAAAGATGGTCCAAAGGTTAGGTGGATTAGCCATGCTAAATTGCCCCTTAGTGTCCAACAGTTAGGTGGGGTTACAGGGATAGGGTGCAGGAGTGGGCCTGGGTTAGGGTGCTTTTTCGGAGGGCCGGTGCAGACTTGATGGGCCGAATGGCCTCCTTCTGTAGGGATTCTGTGATGATAGTTTAGTACAGACTTCCAGAACATTAAATGATGTAGGGAAACATGACAGCGTTTGAAATTCCCCAATTCTAATGATCCTTCTCAATTGTCCATAGTCTGGATGTCAAATCACATCTCAGGGTTATGGTGCAGAAAAAAACTACAATTACATATTGCTCATTAGAAATTGATGACATACCGGGTTGCTGCTGGAACGACTAGGAAGGAGCCGATGAGGGCCGGGGGGGGAAGAGGAGAGGCGCTATCGCCATGGGGAACGGGTCGAGCGGGGTGTGCTGGCCTGGGGCGAACATCTGCCAAGCTATGGCTAGTCGGCAGGGGAGGGGGGCGGGTTGCCCTCTGATCCGGCTGATTACCTGGAACGTGAGGGGGCTGAACGGGCCGGTTAAGAGAACCAGGGTGGTCTCCCATCTAAGGGGGTTGAAGGCGGACGTGGCTATGCTCCAGGAGACCCACCTGAAGGTGGCGGACCAGGTCCGTCTGAGGAAGGGGTGGGTGGGGCAGGTTTATCATTCAGGATTGGACGCAAAGAACCGGGGGGTGGCGGTTCTAGTGGGGAAGAGGGTGGCGTTTGAGGCGGCTGAGGTGGTGTCGGACAAGGAGGGCAGATATATCATGGCGAGGGGTAGGCTGCAGGGAGAGAAGGTGGTGCTGGTGAACGTATATGCCCCGAATTGGGATGATGCTGGCTTCATGAGGCGCTTGTTGGGCCGCATCCCGGACCTGGAGGCAGGGGGCCTGATCATGGGGGGAGATTTTAACACAGTGCTGGATCCCACACTGGACCGGTCCAGTTCAAGGACGGGTAGGAGACCGGCGGTGGCCAAAGTGCTGAGGGGATACATGGACCAGATGGGAGGGGTGGATCCCTGGAGGTTTGGGAGACCGAGAGCGCGGGAGTATTCCTTTTTCTCTCACGTCCATAGGGTTTATTCCCGGATAGACTTTTTTGTCCTGAGCAGGGGGTGGATCCCGAGGGTGCAGGATGCTGAGTATTCGGCCATAGCGATTTCGGACCATGCCCCGCACTGGATTGATCTGGAGATGGGGGAGGCACGGGTCCAGCGCCCGCTCTGGCGCCTGGATGTGGGGATGCTGGCGGAGGAGGAGGTGTGTAAGAGGGTTCGGAGAAGCATTGAGGGGTATCTGGATACCAATGATACGGGGGAGGTCCAGGTGGGGATGGTCTGGGAGGCTCTGAAAGCAGTGATCCGGGGGGAGCTGATCTTCATCCGGGCCCACAGGGAAAGGAGGGAGAGGAAGGAGAGGGAGAGACTGGTGGGAGAGCTTCTGGAGGTGGACAGGAGATATGCGGAGGCACCGGAGGAAGGGTTGCTGGGAGAACGGCGCAGGTTGCAGGCCAATTTTGGCTTGTTGACCACCAGAAAGGCGGAGACACAGTGGAGGAGGGCGCAGGGCGCGGTATATGAGTATGGAGAGAAGGCGAGCAGGATGTTGGCGCATCAGCTCCGTAGGCGAGATGCGGCTAGGGAAATTGGGGGAGTGAAGGATGGGGGTGGAAATGTAGTGCAGAAGGGGACAGAAGTAAACGGGGTCTTTAGGGACTTTTACGAGGGATTGTACCGGTCGGAACCTCCGAGGGGGAGAGAGGGGATGGAGAGCTTCATGAACAGGCTATGTTTCCCAAGGGTTCAAGAGAGGCTGGTTGAGGGGCTGGGGGCACCGATAGAGTTGGAGGAGCTAGTCAGGGGGATCAGGCAAATGCAGTCAGGTAAGGCCCCGGGGCCGGACGGGTTCCCGGCAGAATTTTACAAAAAATATGCGGACCTGGTGGGTCCCCTGCTGGTGCGAACTTTCAATGAGGCGTGGGAGGGGGGGGGGCTTTGCCCCCGACGATGTCGCGGGCACTGATCTCTTTGATCCTAAAACGGGATAAGGACCCCTTGCAGTGCGGATCATATAGGCCTATTTCACTCCTTAACGTAGACGCTAAGTTGCTGGCGAAGATCCTGGCTACCAGGATAGAGGATTGTGTGCCAGAGGTAATTCATGAAGATCAGACAGGGTTTGTCAAGGGGCGGCAGCTCAACACGAATGTGCGGAGACTGCTCAATGTTATCATGATGCCGGCAGTGGAGGGGGAGGCGGAGATAGTGGTGGCGCTGGACGCAGAGAAAGCGTTTGATAGAGTTGAGTGGGGGTGCCTGTGGGAGGTGCTGGAGAGGTTTGGATTTGGGGAGGGATTCATCAAATGGGTGAGGCTGCTTTACGCGGCGCCGATGGCGAGTGTAGTCACAAATGGAAGGAGATCGGAGTATTTTAGGCTTTATCGTGGGACCAGGCAGGGGTGTCCCCTGTACCCCCTGCTCTTTGCACTGGCGATTGAACCGCTGGCCATGGCGTTGAGGGAGTCAGGGAAGTGGAGGGGTCTGGTGCGGGGGGGGGGGGGGGGGGGGGGGGGGGGAGGAGCACCGGGTATCGCTGTATGCGGACGACCTGCTGTTATATGTGGCGGACCCAGAGGGGGGAATGCCCGGGGTGATGGAACTGTTAGCGGAATTGGGGGCTTCTCGGGCTATAAGCTGAACTTAGGAAAGAGCGAGGTATTTGTAGTGCACCCGGGAGATCAGGAGGAGGGAATTGGGAGGCTCCCCTTCAGGAGGGCAGTGAAGAGTTTCAGGTACCTGGGGGTGCAGGTGGCCAGGAGTTGGGGGGCTCTTCATAAGCTTAACTTCACCAGACTAGTGGAACAGATGGAGGAGGAATTTAAAAGGTGGGACATGGTGCCGCTATTGCTGGCGGGCAGAGTGCAATCCGTCAAAATGACGGTTCTCCCGAGGTTCTTGTTCCTCTTCCAGTGCTTGCCCATCTTTATCCCTAGGGCCTTTTTTAAAAGGGTGACCAGCTGCATCATGGGATTTGTTTGGGCGCATGGTACCCCGAGGGTGAAGAGGGTCTTCTTGGAGCGGAGTAGGGATGGGGGGGGGCTGGCGTTGCCCAACCTCTCGGGGTACTACTGGGCGGCCAACGTGTCGATGGTGCGTAAGTGGGTGATGGAGGGGGAGGGGGGCAGCATGGAAACGGATGGAGAGAGCGTCCTGTGGGGATACAAGCCTGGGGGCCCTGGTAACGGCGCCGTGGCCGCTCCCTCCCACGAGGTATACCACGAGTCCGGTGGTGGCGGCTACCCTCAAGATTTGGGGGCAGTGGAGGCGACATAGGGGAGAAGTGGGGGGCTCGATGGAGGCTCCGTTAAGGGGAACCATAGGTTCGTCCCGGGGAACATGGATGGGGGATTTCGGGGATGGTATAGAGCGGGCATTAGACAGCTGAAGGACCTGTTTATCGATGGAAGGTTTGCGAGCCTGGGGGAGTTGGAGGAGAAATTTGGGCTCCCGCCGGGAAACATGTTTAGATATCTGCAGGTAAAGGCATTTGCTAGACGGCAGGTGGAGGGATTCCCTGCGCTCCCCGCGAAGGGGGTGAGTGACAGGGTGCTCTCGGGGGTCTGGGTCGGGGAGGGGAAGATATCCGATATCTACAAGCTTATGCAGGAGAAGGAAGAGGCGTCAGTAGAGGAGCTGAAAACGAAGTGGGAGGGGGAACTGGGGGAACAGATCGAGACGGGACATGGGCTGATGCCCTGGAGAGGGTAAATTCTTCCTCCTCGTGTGCGCGGCTTAGCCTCATCCAATTCAAGGTGCTGCATAGGGCCCACATGACTGGGACGAGGATGAGTAGGTTCTTTGGGGGTGAAGATAGGTGTGCCAGGTGCTCGGGGAGTCCAGCGAACCATGCCCATATGTTCTGGGCATGCCCGGCATTGGAGGAGTTCTGGAAGGGGGTGGCGAGGACGGTGTCAAGGGTGGTGGGATCCAGGGTCAAGCCAGGATGGGGACTCGCGATCTTTGGGTTGGGGTAGAGCCGGGAGTGCAGGAGGCGAAAGAGGCCGGTGTGCTGGCCTTTGCGTCCCTAGTAGCCCGGCGAAGGATTTTGCTACAGTGGAAGGACGCGAGGCCCCCAAGCGTGGAGACCTGGATCAATGACATGACGGGCTTCATTAAGCTTGAGAAGGTTAAATTCACCCTGAGAGGATCGGCGCAAGGGTTCTTTAAACGGTGGCAACCTTTCCTCGACTTTCTGGCTCAACGATAGGGTACTGGGACAGTAGCAGCAGCAACCCGGGGGGGGGGGGGGGGGGGGGGGGGACGTTGATTATGTTGGCTTATTTTATTTAATTTGATTTATCTAATTTTAATTTATGGTTAAGTTCTCTTGTTTGGGGGGGGGTGGGGGAATGTGATACATGTGATGTTACGGTATGGGGGGAATTGTGGGTGTTATGGGGCTGTTAGTTGCATATTACTGCTTTTTGCTATACTTTTTGTTATATTTTCTGTAAAAAATTCCAATAAAAATTATTTTAAAAAAAAAAGAAATTGATGACATGCCCAATAGGGCCCCTCCATTTCTTGAAAGGTACGCATCTGCCTCACACTAACAGTAGAGCCCAAATTGAAATGATGGGCTCTGGGTAAATCAGTGTCAAATTTTATTTAATAATGCTCCTGTGAAGTTCTTTGGAATGTTTTACTCTATAAAGGCAAGTTGTTGCTACTGCGATAGGCAATCCATCTTTTTTCTTCACTTAACTTTCTCCATACAGTGTACACAAAGATAGGGACTGAGAGGCAGATAAGGAGGGACAGATAGATGGAGAGGCATAATGGGGGAACAAGTCAAAGAGGCAGAAGTAGAGAGAGGCACGCACATTTCGAGATGAAAAGACATACATAGAAAAGGGCAGAGGGCATACAAATTAAACAATATTTCATGAATAGTAATTTTAATTAAAATACAAGAACGTCAAGAAAATTGAAACAAACACTAAAATTTAACACTAGCATTAGTGAAAATAAAAATCAAGAGCTAAACACATGCCACAGGTGCAATTGTCACAACCACAGAGGATTGGATTCCAAATCCAGATCTCTGAGATAGAAGGACAGTGTGTAACTAACAACAGTACCCAAGTCAATACATGTTACTTCATTACTTAAAATTCTGAAAGCAGTACTTACTCCTGGGAATGGTGAAATAACTCCTGGGCGTGGGGTCCCAGCACTTGGCTACTGTTAAGCTGATGGGTCTGGAGAAGCAAACATAGTGGGACAGTTACCAACCACTGCAAATATTACACAAACCGGGACTAAGCAAAACTGGCCCAGGAACCTCGGGAAATTGAATCTGAAGGCTCCGATCGTTCAGGAATTAAATGGGACACTGCATGAGGGGCTGGTTTAGCTCACAAGGCTAAATCGCTGGCTTTTAAAGCAGACCAAGCAGGCCAGCAGCACAGTTCGATTCCCGTACCAGCCTCCCCGGACAGGCGCCGGAATGTGGCGACTAGGGGCTTTTCACAGTAACTTCATTGAAGCCTACTCGTGACAATAAGCGATTTTCATTTCATGAGCAACGGATTACACAGACCAATCCCAGGATGGCCACAGGCACATGTGTGGAATTGAGTAAGCACAGGAGTCCACTGAAATATCGCTACAGTTGGATAGGCTGGTGATACCTGTTGGGCCAGCAATAGTGCTGGGTTCATTTTGCAGCAACAAACTCATTTTCTTAAGTTTATAGTTATGCAGGGTGGGTTACTGGTGGGATTCTTGGCTGCAAAATAGAGTTAGTTGCTGCAAGGTAAATAAATGCAGTGTGTGTGTTGCAGCGGGAGAACAAATCCCGACGAGGAAAAGAGAAAATGTTTTGAGACCCCTTCCTCTGGAATAGGAGCCCACTGCTAGGCCATCACCCTTCATATAGTAATCAAGCGCTTATTCCTCAGCAATGACTCTGAGCCATCTCCTGGAGGTATCAGAGGTCAGTGAAAAATTTGGTACAAGGAATTGGAGTGGATTGCGAGGTACAGCTGGTCAATAATGGGGGCTGGTTTAGCTCACTTGGCTAGATAGCTGGTTTGTGATGCAGAGCAAAGCCAGCAGCGTGGTTTCAATTCCCGTACCAGCCGATGTTATTCATGAAGGCCCCGCCTTCTCAACATTGCCCCTCGCTGGAGGTGTGGTGATCCTCAGGTTAGATTAAATTTAGATTTATTGTCACATGTACCAAGGTACAGTGAAAGTATTGTTCAGTGTACAGCCCAGGCAAATCGTTCCATACATGAAAAACATAGACATACGATAAAGAAATATGTAAATACATAGAAATAGACACTGGGTGCAGCGTACAGAGAGTAGCAAAAATGTGTGGAGAGATCAGTTCAGTCCATAAGAGAGTCATTGAGGAGTCTGGTAACAGCAGGGAAGAAGCTGCTTTTGAATCGGTTAGTGAGTGTTCTCAGACTTTTGAATCTCCTGCCTGAAGGAAGATATTGGAAGAGAGAATAATCCAACTGGAAGGGGTCTTTATTTTAATAAATTTAGAGTACCCAATTCATTTTTTTCCCCAATTAAGGGGAATTTAGCGTGACCAATCCACCTAGCCTGCACATTTTTGGGTTGTAGGGGCGAAACCCACGCAGACACAGGGAGAATGTGTAAACTCCACATAGACAGTGACCCAGAGCCGGGATCGAACCTGGGCGCCGTGAGGCAGCAGTGCTAACCACTGTGTCACCGTGCTGCCCAGTGGGAGGGGTCTTTGACTATGCTGCCCGCTTTCCCAAAGCAACGGGAGGTGTAGACAGTGTCACTGGATGGGAGGCGGGTTCACGTGATGGACTGGGCTGTGTTCACTGCTGCATCTGTTAAAATTGCTAAGAGTCAATGTGGACATGCCAAATTTCCTTAGTTTCCTGAGGAAGTATAGGCACGGTTATGCTTTCTTGGTCATAGCATCGACGTGGGTGGACCAGGACAGATTGTTGGTGATGTGCGCACCTAAGTACTTGAAGCCTTCAACCATCTCCATCTCGGCACCATTGATGGAGACAGGGTGTGCACAATATTCCACTTGGCCGTCAAACATCATGTGGTATTATATGACAAAGTGCAGTTGACTTTAGCCCAGGGTTCATGCCAATATTTTCCCCTCAGCCAACATCATTAAAGCAGATGTTCTGGTCATTTACAATTTTCCATTTGTGGAATCCTGTTGTGCAAGAATTGGATGCTACATTTCAAATAATAGAAAAATAACTGCAATTCAAAAGTGTTTCATAGTCTGTAAAATGAGTTTTGACATCCAAAGGTTGTGAAAGGCACTATATAAATGCAAGTTCTTTGCTTAAAATGTATTTTCTTAATCGCATGTGATGCAAATTGGTGAAACATGTCACTCACCCAGGTTTCGATACAATTTCCCGCAGAATCCTCACAGCATCATCATTGCTCATGTTTTCAAAATTGACGTCATTGACCTAAAGTATAGAGTGGAAAGGAAATTCAGATCAAGGGACAGGTTAAGGCACATGTCTCGGAATAGGGAACAGGAACTGGTACAAGGGTCGAGGAGACAATGGCACTGCCATTTGACAGACAGCTTGCAGGTAGACTTAGAAAGGAGTTGAAAATCAACCAGCTGAGTCCTGAGGTACGATCGCTGCCTTGAAGTCACCATCCCATAACTTTACAGCTGCTGTGATTTTATGGGCAGTTGCTGGCGGCAAGGCAACCAATGGCAAAAGGCACACAGCATGTGACAGTTATACTTAAGAATTAGGTTGGCTTATTCCTGCACCAAAACAGAGAATGGATCACTGATATTTCTGTCATTTGACAACATCACCAGGTAAATCTGAGGTAAAAATTAAAAATGTATTTTGTTCCAGTCAAATTTAAAATGCACATCTAGGCTTGCTTTATTTCAATTGAGGAAGCAAGCAGACATCAGTGGGAATGTACAGAAAAGCCGAAGAAACTCAGGTAAGCATTGAATTGCTGTGCAAAGTCAAGGTCAGATTCCACTGAAGCTTTCACTGCGTTCCGAGGTACAGTGAGAAGTATTGCTCTGCATACAGTCCAGGCAGATCTTTCCATACAAGATAAACATAGGACATATGATAAATACACACACATCGGGTGAAGCATACGGAATATAGTGCTACAACAGTAGAGAAGATGCGTAGAGAGATCAGTTCAGACCATAAGAGGGCCAAATGGGAGTCTGGCAACAGTGGGGAAGATGCTGTTTTTGAATCTGTTGGTGCATGTTCTCACACTTTTGTATCTTCTGCCCGATAGAAGAGGGAAAGTACAGAGGAGGTCAAAAGCCACGGTGTAGGACACTAAAGGTCAAGGGTCAGTGCCAGGATAGTACCAGGGGTGGGTCAAGTCACCATAGGGTAAGGATTGATCTTCACAATGCAGGACACAAGGGGAGGGATAAGTCGCAAGGAAATGACAGCACAAGGGAAATGGTCAATGTGAGGTGAGAGGCCCACAGTGGAGGACAACACCAGAGCGACCACGGCCCAGGCTGCAGGAGGAAAAGCATCACGATATTGGGCAGGTAAAGTTTCAACATTTTTGTCAACATTAAGTTTTTGTTTAATAATGTCTCCCTGTGATGGGCCAGTCCGAGAGTCCTGTCCATAGCCACTGCGGCCTCTTGTCAGGTCCATTCATTTCGTGACATGCAGTGTTCTATCATCAAACATAGCTTCAAGAAGGTATTGAAGGTGCTGGTGGAGGAGGTGATTGCCCTGGTGAGGGCGGGGGTATCGAGAGCATCGGCTGAGGTGCGGGAGCAGGGTGAGACACTGAAGGAAGTGGAAGAGGCATTGTCGCAACACAGTGATCAACTCACCTCGATGGGTAAGGAGCTGCAGAGGGTAATGGAGGCCAACAAGTGTCTGCGAGCCACAATAGAGGACTTGGAAAACAGATCTAGGCAAAATCTGAGGATCGTTGGTCTGCCCGAAGGGGTGGAGGGCCCGAGGCCGATGGAGTATTATGCCAAGATGTTGGCGGAGCTGTTGCGGGAGGGGGAAGACCCCTCTCAGTATGAACCGGATCGGGCTCATAGGACGTGGAGGCCTAAACCAAGGGCAAATAAGCCGCCAAGAGCAGTAACTATTTGTTTCCATGGGTAACGCGTGAAGGAGAAGGTCCTATTTGGGCAAAGCAGAAGCGGAAGGTGCAGTGGGCTGGAGCTGGTATACACATATACCAGGACTTTACTGTGGAATTGGCGAGCGGCCTACAGCCAAGTGAAGACAGCACTGTATACCAGCAGGGTGCGGTGCGGCATACTGTACCCAGCCAAGTTGAGGGTGACCTACAAATCCAAAGACTTTTATTTTGGGACAGTGGAAGCGGCGGAGGTATTTGTGAAGGCAGAAGAACTGGGGCAGAATTGAGAAATGGGACTGAGGATTGGTCTTGTACGGAGGGTAGGGGGTTTGTAGGAGTCTATGTAGCTTTACTTTTTCACTGCATGTTGGTATATGTGCTAATAGAGTCAACGTTGTCTATTTGAACAATGTAAGAGTTGGCATTTTCTTTTGCAATGATGATTGTTTGGGGTTTGTGTGTTTACACTGGCATTGTGTGTTAAAGGGGATTTCTTTGTTTTCCTGGGACAGGGCAGGGGGGAGGAGATTGGAGGGGAGTGAGGCCGGGGCAGGGGCCTCCATACTGGCTGGTTTAAACTGGCCAGTGAATGGGAGTGTGGTGGGGGGAAGGGGTTGCGGCCTTCACAGCCTGGTAGAACAGGTTTTGATGAGTCTAGGAGGGGTGAAAAGTTGGGGGAGGGGACCAATACTGGGTGAGGTGTTTGCGAGAGGAAGTGGAGGGGAGGAATCTGAGAGGGGATGGGGGGGGTTTCCAACAATTCGTGGGTATCATTTATTATAGACTGTGATGAACGGTATTAATAACTGCCGTAAACGGTACCTGACCTTTAATACCTTGCCCCTTTAAGAGGCTTGGAACCCTGGGGGACTCCGCCTCTGGCTACGCCCCCAGGAAACGGTATATAGGATAAGGCTCCATGTGGTGAGCACACTTCTCTCGGATGCTGTTCAATTCTCTGTAGATTAAACCTTTTGATTACCGACCTCGCTCTCGCATCGTAATTAAGGGTGCCTCATAGACTTTAAGAGATTGGATGGTCTTGAATATTAGCAGGGGGTGATCCATATATATTAAAGGTGACTATGGGTGATTCCTGATTCCTTTTTGTTTTTTATTTGATGTTTATGTTGTCATGCGAGCTGTTGTTTGGAGGTTGGTGGGGGATGGGGTCGTTGTTAATAAGGGGATTGACATTGTATTCATTACTGTTTACTGTTTGTTGGTGGGTGTAAGTTTTGAAGAAATTATACAGTGAATGGTAGAACCCTCAAGAGTTTTGAAAGTCAGAGAGATCTAGGTGTACAGGTCCACAGGTCACTGAAAGGGGCACCACAGGTGGAGAAGGTAGTCAAGAAGGCATACAGCATGCTTGCCTTCATTGGCTGGGGCTAAGAGTATAAGAATTGGCAAGTCATGTTGCAGCTGTATAGTACCTTAGTTAGGCCACACTTGGAGTATAGTGTTCAATTGTGGTCCCCACACTACCAGAAGGATGTGGAGGCTTTAGAGAGGGTGCAGAAGAGATTAACCAGGATGTTGCCTGGTATGGAGGGCATTAGTTATGAGGAGCGGTTGAATAAACTCGGATTGTTCTCACTGGAATGACGGAGGTTGAGAGGCGACCTGATAGAGCGGCGTTCTTCAAACTTTTTTTCTGGGGACAAATTTTTACCAACCGGCCAACCTTCGGGACCCAACCCGGCCGCCCTTCACGACACACGCCAGCCAACCTTCGCAACCCACGCTGGCCGACCTGCATGACCCACCATTTTCTCTTACCTTGTTTGCTGCTGACAAAAATGGAGAAAATGGTTTTGGGTCCCTTTGGCCCGTGTACACCCTCCTCCAATGGAACCTGTTGGATGAAGGTGAAGCCTTCTGGTGTCGGAAAGTATGGAGTCTCTATCTGTCCAAAGTTCAGAATTTTTTTCCTGTAAAATTTTACCAAATAAATCACCCCCCCGAACTTGTAAAAAAAAAGAGTAAAATAAATGAAAAAAATGAATGAAACCCCCCCGAACTTGTAAAAAAAAATGAATAAAGTAAATGAAAAAAATAAAAATTAAATGAATAAAATAAATGAATAAAAACCACCACAGAACTTGTAAAATAAAAAGCTGGAACCTTTAAAAAAAAATAGCGGCTGCACTGCGCATGCACGCCGATTATCGTGCGCGTGCAATGCGGCCAATTTTTTTGCACATGCGCGTCGATCATTTTTTAAAAAAACATGTTCGCGGCCGCTTGCAGCCGGCGTTATAAAAAGCTGGCTGCTGCGCGGGGATTTGCGCGATTGGGAGCGCTGCGGACAACGGCTCCGCGACCCACTGACTTTGAAGAACACTGATAGAGGTCTACAAAATTATGAGGGGCATAGACAGAGTGGATAGTCAGAGGCTTTTTCCCACAGTAGAGTGGCCAATTACTAGGGGGCATAGGTTTAAGGTGTGAAGGGCAAGGTTTAGAGGAGATGTACGAGGCAAGTTTTTTTTTTTTTTACACAGAGGGTAGCGGGTGCCTGGAACTCGCTGCCGGAGGAGATGGTGGAAGCAGGGACAATAGTGACATTTAAGGGGCATCTTGACAAATAGGATTGGAATAGAGGGATACGGACCAAAGAAGTGTAGAAGTTTTTAGTTTAGATGGGCAGCACGATCAGCACGGGCTTGGAGGGCCGAAGGGCTTGTTCCTGTACTGTACTTTTCTTTGTTCTTTGTAAAATGTGAAAAAGGAGAATACATTTTTTAAAAATCATAGCTTCAAGAGCCAGAGAACAACCAGGCAACTTGCCTCAATGACTTGGCCTGCTGCAATGCTCCAGTGAAGCTCAACGCAAACTAGCAGCACGGTAGCCTTGTGGATAGCACAATTGCTTCATAGCTCCAGGGTCCCAGGTTCGATTCCGGCTTGGGTCACTGTCTGTGCGGAGTTTGCACATCCTCCCTGTGTGTGCGTGGGTTTCCTCCGGGAGCTCCGGTTTCCTCCCACAGTCCAAAGATGTGCAGGTTAGGTGGATTGGCCATGACAAATTGCCCTTAGTGTCCAAAATTGCCCTTAGTGTTGGGTGGGGTTACTGGGTTATGGGGATACGGTGGAGGTGTTGACCTTGGGTAGGGTGCTCTTTCCAAGAGCCGGTGCAGACTCGATGGGCCGAATGGCCTCCTTCTGCACTGTAAATTCTATGATATCTATGATATCTCATCTTCCGGTTAGGCACGCTACAGCCTTCCGGCCTGAACATCGAATTCAACAACTTCAGATGATTAGCACTACGCCACCTCGACCCATTTGTTCTCGTTTCATTTTAACTATCTTTTACCATTTCTTTCTTTCTTAATATATATTTAATTCCCCCCCTCAATTTTATC
Source organism: Scyliorhinus canicula (assembly GCF_902713615.1). NCBI lineage: Eukaryota > Metazoa > Chordata > Chondrichthyes > Carcharhiniformes > Scyliorhinidae > Scyliorhinus > Scyliorhinus canicula. Next base: position 122,283,508 of record NC_052161.1, on the reverse strand, counting down.
TACCTTTCCTTCACCTTTCTCCTCTTTGCTTCCCCCTTCCCCTCCCCCCACATCTACAGTTCACCCTCTGATGTTAGTTTCCCGGCTGTTTGGCCTTTCACATCTTATGTTCTCTCTGTGGACTGCCATTAACACTCTTTCCCCTTGGTTTCTGTGGCTATGACTCATCTTTCATTCTCACTCCACAGTATAAATATTTCCCACTTTCTTTGTCTGTTAGCTTTGACAAAGAGTCATCGGACTCGAAACGTGAGCTCTTTACTCTCCCTACAGATGTTGCCAGACATGCTGAGATTTTCCAGCATTTTCTCTTTCGTTTCAGATTCCAGCATCCGCAGTAATTTGCTTTTATCCAGTGTTTAACTCACTGCCACCTCTCTTCCATACGCCGCCCCCCCACTATCCAACTTCACTGCTTTCCATTTCTTTCTTAGTGTTGGACAGGGTATTTACCAAGACTCGCTTCCACAGCCATATTTCCTTCCTCTGTGACTGTCTTCGTCTCAGACTTACCCCATGGGGATTCCAACTTAAATTCCGCCCTGCATGTAAGCTCCAGGATTACAGGTACCTCCAGGATATACAACATTCTTCCAACTGCTGCTCTCACCGCATCCTGAAAGCCACACTCAGTGCCATGCGGCGCCACATGAAGACACTCGACATCTCTCTCCAGCAGCACCATCTGTCTCTCTCTCAAAGCTGTCCCTGTCTCCAGTTTCATTTCATCCTTCGCATCATTCAACGCCTTAACAAGAATCTTTTCCTGTTTCTTACAGATGTTAAGATGTTCCTGTACCAGCCTCCCCGGACAGGCGCCGGAATGTGGCGACTAGCGGCTTTTCACAGTAACTTCATTGAAGACTACTCGTGACAATAGGCAATTTTCATTTTAATTTCATTCATTAGGGAACACAAGCTTCAACAACTCATCAACACCACAGCCCATCCTAGGCCCTCCACCAGTCCCAATCCCTCGTACCCCATTTCTCCCAGTATCAACACCACTGCCCATCCCAGGCCCTCCACCAGTCCCAATCCCTCGTACCCCATTTCTCCCAGTATCAACACCACTGCCCATCCCAGGCCCTCCACCAGTCCCAATCCCTCGTACCCCATTTCTCCCAGTATCAACACCACAGCCCATCCTAGGCCCTCCACCAGTCCCAATCCCTCGTACCCCATTTCTCCCAGTATCAACACCACTGCCCATCCCAGGCCCTCCACCAGTCCCAATCCTTCGTACCCCATTTCTCCCAGTATCAACACCACTGCCCATCCCAGGCCCTCCACCAGTCCCAATCCCTCGTACCCCATTTCTCCCAGTATCAACACCACTGCCCATCCCAGGCCCTCCACCAGTCCCAATCCCTTGTATCCCATTTCTCCCAACCCCAGCCCTTACTGCGTGTTCACCATACCCTCCGACATTCCCCTCCGAGGCTGAGCGTGCTGTTCTCAGAAAATGACTCAGCTTTGTACCCTTACGTCCCCACCTCAATGAATTCCGGGCTCGACATGATGTTGAACTATTCTTTCGCCGCCTTCGTCTCCGTGTCCACTTCTTTGGGCAAGAATCCTCCCCCGTTCCACTGATCCTTTCATGTGCCTCCAACATTCTGCCTCCAAGTGGACCCCCCGCCGGGACAATTACCTGCCCTTGATCTTTTCATTGAGAACTGTCGACGGGACATTGGCCGTCTTAATTTTTCTGCCCCCCTCACCCATTCCAACCTCGCTCCTTCCGAACTTTCTGCTCTTCACTCCGTCAGGTCTAACCCCGACTTTGTCATCAAACCTGCCGACAAAGGGAGTGCTGTTGTCGTCTGGCGCACTGACCACTACCTCGCAGAGGCTGAGTGCCAACTCTCAGATACTTCCTCCTACCTCCCCCTGGACCATGACCAGACCACTGAACATCAAGCCATTATCTCCAACACCGTTAGCGACCTCAATTCCTCTAGATGCCTTCCCCCTACAGTTTACAACCTCAGTCTCCCAACCCTGGACAGCCCGCTTTTACCTACTTCCCAAAATCCACAAAAAGGACTGTCCCGGCAGGCCCATTGTGTCAGCATGCTCTTGCCCAACCAAACTTATTTCCTCTTATCTTGACTCCATCCTCATTCCTCTGGTCCATTCCCTCCCCACCGATATCTGGGATTCCTCACATGCTGTGTCATATTGACAGCTTCCAGTTCGCGGGCCCTAACCGCATTCTATTCACCATGGATGTGCAATCTCTCTACACCTCCATCCCACAACAGGATGGTCTGAGAGCTCTTCGCTTCTTTCTTGAAAAGAGGCCCGGACAATTCCCATCTACCACCACTCTCCTCCACCTGGCTGAACTAGTTCTATCTCTCAACAACTTCTCCTTTAACTCATCTCACTTTCTCCAACTCAAAGATGCAGCAATGGGTACCCACATGGGTCCTAGCTATGCTAACCTTTTTATGGGGTATGTGGAACATTCCTTGTTCCAGGCCTATCCGGGCCCCCTCCCACAACTCCTTTGCCGATACATTGATGACTATTTTGGTGGCGCGTCATGCTCTCACCCGGACCTGGAAAAATTCATCAACTTCACTTCCAGTTTCCACCCCTCCATCACTTTCACCTGGTCCATCTCAGACACTTCCCTTCCTTGATCTTTCTGTCTCCATTTCCGGCAATAGACTATCCACTAATATCCTCTACAAGCCCACTGACTCCGACAGCTATTGGGACTACAGCTCTTCGCACCCAACACCCCAAGGACTCCATCCCTTTCTCTCAACTCCTTTGCCTCCGTCGCATTTGTTCCGATGATGCCACTTTCCAAAATGGTGCTTCGAAAATGTGTTCCTTCTTCCTCAACCGTGATTTCCCACTTACAGTTGTGGCCAGGGCCCTCAAAAGTGTGCGGTCCATCTCCCGCGCCATGACCCTCGCACCCTCCATTCCCTCCCAGTACAACGATAGAGTCCCCCTCGTTCTCACATTTCATCCCACCAGCCTCCGTAAGCATACTCCTCCGCCATTTTTGCCAACTCCAGCGTGATGCCACCACCAAACACATCTTCCCTTCACTCACTGTCAGCATTCCGCAGAGACCGTTCCCTCCGAGACAATCTAGTCCACTCCGCCACCATACCCAGCACCTCTCCCATCACCCATGGCACCTTCCCATGCAATTACAGAGGGTGTAACACCTGTCCCTTTACCTCTTTCATGCTTAACATCCCAGACCCAAAACACACATTCGAGGTTAAGCAGCGTCTCACTTGCATCTCTTCCAATTTGGTCTATTGCATTCGCTGCTCCCAATGTGGTCTCCTCTATATCAGAGAGACCAAACGCAGACTGGATGATCGCTTTGCTGAGCATCATCGGTCTGTGCGCATTCAGGACCCTGACCTTCCTGTTGCTTGCCATTTTAACAAAAGACCCTGCTCCCATGCCCACGTCTCTTCTTGGCCTGCTACAATGTTCCAGTGAAGCTCAAAGTAAACTGGACGAACAACATCTCATCTTCCGGTTAGGCACGCTACAGCCTTCCAGCCTGAACATCAAATTCAACAACTTCAGATATCAGCTCTACCCATTTGTTTTCATTTCATTTTAACTGTCTTTTACCATTTCTTTCTTTCTTAATATATATTTAATTCCCCCCCCCCACCAATCTTATCCACCTTTCCTTCACCTTTCTCCTCTTTGCTTCCCCTCTCCCCACATCTACAGTTCACCCTCTGATGTTAGTTTCCCTGCTGTTTGACCGTTCACATCTTTTCTTCTCTCTGGGGACTGTCATTACCACTCTTTCCCCTTGGTATCTGTGGCCATTAGCACCCGGTTTCCCTGGGTTTCTGTGGCTATGACTCATCTTTCATTCTCACTCCACAGTATAATTATTTCCCACTCTCTCTGTCTGTTAGCTTTGACAAAGAGTCATCGGACTCGAAGCGTTAGCTCTTTTCTCTCCCTACAGATGCTGCCAGATTTGCTGAGATTTTCCAGCATTTTCTCTTTTGCCTCAATGATTACTGTCCAGTGGCCTTGATATCAGTCGTAATGAAGTGCTTTGAGAGGTTGGTCATGAAGCGCATCAAATCCATACTCCCAGAACGCCTTGATCCACTGCAATTCGCATACCGCCGAAACCGGTCCACAGCAGATGCCACCTCCCTGGCTGTACACTCATCCTAGAGCATCTCGACAACAAGGACTCCCACAAAATAATCCCAACAAAGCTCATATCAAAGCTCGAAAACCTAGGACTTGGCTCCTCACTCTGCAACTGGATCCTCGACTTTCTGACCCACAGACCACAAACAGTAAGAATAAACAACAACACCTCCTCCACAATAGTCCTCAATACCGGGGCCCTGCAAGGCTGCGTACTTAGCCCCCTACTATACTCCCTGTACACACACGATTGAGTGGCAAACTGGTTCCAACTCCATCTACAGGTTTGCTGACGACTCAACCATAGTGGGCCGGATCTCGAATAACGACAGTCAGAATACAGGAGGGAGATAGAGAACCTAGTGGAGTGGTGCAGCGACAACAGTATATCCCTCAATGCCAGCAAAACGAAAGAGCTGGTTATTAAAGCAAAGTACTGTACACACCCCTGTCAGCATCAAAGGGCCGAGGTGAAGATGGTGAGTAGCTTCAAATTCCTAGGGGTACACATCTTCAAAAATCTGTCCTGGTTCACCCCCGTCGACGCTACCACCAAGAAAGCACAACAGCGCCTATACTTCCTCAGGAAACTAAGGAAATTTGGCCTGTCCACATTAACTCTTACCAACATTTACAGATGCAGCATTGAAAGCATCCTATCTGCTGCATCACAGCCTGGTATGACAACTGCTCGGCCCAAGGACCACAAGAAACTTCAGAGAGTCGTGAACACCGCCCAGTCCATCACACAAACCCGCCTCCTATCTACTGACTCCATTTACACCTCCCGCTGCCTGGGGAAAGTGGGCAGCATAATCAAAGACCCCTCCCACCCGGCTTACTCACTCTTCCAACTTCTTCCATCGGGCAGGAGGTACAAAAGTCTGAGAACGCGCACGAACAGACTCAAAACAGCTTCTTCCCCGCTGTTACCAGGCTCCTAAACGACCCTCTTATGGACTGACCTGATTCATACTACACCCCTGTATGCTGCACCCGATGCCGGTGTCTAGGTATTTGCATTGTGGACCTTGTGTTGCCCTATTATGTATTTTCTTTTCTTTTCATGTACTTAATGATTTGTTTGAGCTGCTCACAGAAAAATACTTTTCACTGTACCTCAGTGACAATTAACAAATCCAATCTAATCCAATAAGGAAATACCAGAGAGCAAGTGATAGGATAAAAATAACATATCAATTGGAATAAATGTTGTACTTGCAATAGAATTGTTTGTTTTCATTAAAAAAAATAAATTTAGAGTACCCGATTCATTTTTTTCCAATTAAGGGGCAATTTAGTGTGGCTAATTCAACTACCCTGCACATCTTTGGGTTGTGGGGGCGAGACCCATGCAGACAGGGGGGAAATGTGCAAACTCCACACGGACAGCGACCCAAGGCAGCAGTGCTAACCACTGTGCCATAGTGCAGTATAATTGTTAATGGCTATAATGGCTGCAGTGATATCTAACATGGCTCCAAGGGCCTCAGTTTGAAATGACTCAGTCCCAGTTAAAAGTTGGAGGGTTTGGTTTTGGGTTATGCTGGAGGTCCTGGGGGTATAGTTTCCAGTGTGTCAGGATATGCTGAACGTGGCCAGGTCCGACATCATGGCAAGTACACTGTTGTTTCTGGGGGCAGGGGATGTCCCTTTTCAAGGTTGCTTGTTAGGGGCATCCTGGAAGGTTGGGTTTTGCTTCTTTGGTGCATGAAGTCCTGGGGTTGGTGAATATCCTGTTGTTCCCCTTTTTGGTTGATTGAGCCACCTGTTCTCTTCTCTTCTTCATTGATGGTTGCTCAGTGAGCGTCAGGGAAATACGGAGTTTGGGTTGAGACTTGATCCCTCGTAATGCAGACTCTGAAGGTTTGATCACAATCAAAACATGTTGCTGCCGGCACACTTACAATGATGTTGGTTCTGCACCGGGGCTGGGAGTGGGGTTAAGTTGCATTGTGTGGTAGATATGTAACTCCCTTTAGAACTGGGGTTTTCGCATAATTTATTTACTTTTGTAAGGGTGGGGGGTGGGTATGAAGAATTTGTGCTTGGCTCCTACATAGGTGCAGATGGGACTGGTATCCGAGGGGAAGGGACTGCAGTGGGCCGTTGGTGCTGCTACAGTTGAGGGAGGTTTACGTTGGTACGCACCTGAACATGGCGTGGAAGATTTATCCTGATTTCTCATAGTAATTGTGGACTGACATGGCATGGGACGGTGTGCACCATTTTACCATGTTTTCCATGGCCTAATCCTGTTTCTTCCTCTATCTCTAGTGGGACTGTATACGTACCTAGTTACGTCTAACGATTGTATCGAGCTAGTTGTGATGTTGTTCTCTTTTCTTTGTGTTCATGCATGCTGAGCTGATTTTTTAAAAATCCTTGCTCATGGCGATGTGTGTAATTTTATTGTTTTATTGTCTACCTTAATATACTTTTAAAACACATTTCACTTGGAATGATGCAGAGCTATGGATACTGACCTGCAGAAGCATGTCACCGGGCTCCACTCTGCCATCAGCTGCCACTGCTCCCCCCTTCATTATTGACCCAATGTATATCCCACCATCACCCCGGTCATTGCTCTGACCCACGATACTGATCCCCAGGAAATTGTACTTCTCTGAAATGAAGGAGGAAAAAAAGATTAGAATTGGATAAGCAACTGAATGGTGAGGCCAATAGTGGATAAAAAGTGGGGGCCGCATAGTGAGGCAGATGGTCACCAAGTGTCTAAGAAGGCCCCATAACACCTCTGCTGCAGATCTCACATGAGAAATTCTGAAATCTTTTAGAGACAATGGGCAGGATTCTCTGATCCTGAGGCGAAGTGTTGACGACGTCGGAAACGCCAACGCGTTTCCCGACGGCGCCAACATGGCCTCTGGATCAGCAATTCTGAGCCCTACAGGGGGCCAGCACAGCACTGGAGAGGCCCACGCCACTCCAGCTGCTGATCCCAGCATCAACTGGGCGCCGCGGGGTCCACGCATGCGCCGTGGCACCGGCGCCAGTGCGCGCATGCACAGTGGCTCCCTTCTCTGCGCCAGCCCTGACGCAACATGGCACAGGGGCCGAAGCAAAACAAAGGAGGCCCCCAGCCCGAGAGGCCAGCCCGCCGATCAATGGGACCCGACCGCAGGCCAGGCCACAACGCCCCCCCCCCCCCCCACAAAGGGTCGGACACCCCCTACCCCCCAACAGGCCACCCCGGATCCTCCCACGGCGAGGTCCCGCTGGCTACGAGCAGGTTAGAACGGCGCCGACGGAACTCGGGATTTTTGTTACCGCCGCTTGGCCCATCCCGGGCCAAGAATTGCCATGGAGCCCCAACGATCGACCCCCGGCCGGCGCCAATGGCGCCGATTCTCTGCTTTGCAGAGAATCTCGTCCCGGCGTCAATGTGCAATTCGCACCGGCTGCGGCGATTCTCCGGCCCAGCTCCGAGAGAATCCCAGGCCTGAGAGAATCACGCCCAATGATCCTGTTTTCACCCTATTGACAGTAAAATTGATTTTACTCAAAATTTATAAATCAAGCTGGTCATTTGGTGGATACTCTTCGATCCTGGTCATCTATAGGATTTCTGCATCTACGCAACAAACTGCATCGTGACTCTGAAGATTCATACACTAATTGAAAATGTTTCCCATTTTTAATCAATAAATATCATTCTCCTTCATTTCAATTAACGTACTTTAATTAGAATAAGCCTTTAAGAAACTCAATTGAATTTGTTATTATGCACATCACCCGAATAGGTTCACTCGGTGCTCTATATATGTCCCAAATCACCTCCAATAAGCAAGCCCCCATGACCACGTCCCACCCAACTCACCCCCATTAAACACACGCCCCACCCAACTCACCCCATTAAACACACGCCCCACCCAACTCACCTCCATTAAACACACGCCCCACCCAACTCACCCCCATTAAACACACGCCCCACCCAACTCACCCCCATTAAACACACGCCCCACCCAACTCACCCCCATTAAAAGAAGGACGGTAGAAAGAGGGAAAATCGACCGTGGATATCTAAGGAAATAAGGGAGAGTATCAAATTGAAGGAAAAAGCATATAAAGTGGCAAAGATTGCTGGGAGATTAGAGGACTGGGAAATCTTTAGGGGGCAACAGAAAGCTACTAAAAAAGCTATAAAGAAGAGTAAGGTAGAGTATGAGAGTAAACTTGCTCAGAATATAAAAACAGACAGTAAAAGTTTTTACAAATATATAAAACAAAAAAGAGTGGCTAAGGTAAATATTGGTCCTTTAGAGGATGAGAAGGGAGTTTTAATAATGGGAAATGAAGAAATGGCTGAGGAACTGAACAGGTTTTTTGGGTCGGTCTTCACAGTGGAAGACACAAATAACATGCCAGCGACTGATAGAAATGAGGCTATGACAGGTGAGGACCTTGAGAGGATTGTTATCACTAAGGAGGTAGTGATGGGCAAGCTAATGGGGCTAAAGGTAGACAAGTCTCCTGGCCCTGATGGAATGCATCCCAGAGTGCTAAAAGAGATGGCTAGGGAATTTGCAGATGCACTAGTGATAATTTACCGAAATTCACTAGACTCTGGGGTGGTCCCGGTGGATGGGAAATTAGCAAACGTGACGCCACTGTTTAAAAAAGGAGGTAGGCAGAAAGCAGGAAATTATAGGCCAGTGAGTTTAACTTCGGTAGTAGGGAAGATGCTGGAATCTATCATCAAGGAAGAAATTGCGAGGCATCTGGATAGAAATTGTCCCATTGGGCAGACGCAGCATGGGTTCGTAAAGGGCAGGTCATGCCTAACTAATTTAGTGGAATTTTTTGAGGACATTACCAGTGCAGTAGATAACGGGGAGCCGATGGATGTGGTATATCTGGATTTCCAGAAAGCCTTTGACAAGGTGCCACACAAAAGGTTGCTGCATAAGATAAAGATGCATGGCATTAATTGTAAAGTAGTAGCATGGATAGAGGATTGGTTAATTAATAGAAAGCAAAGAGTTGGGATTAATGGGTGTTTCTCTGGTTGGCAATCAGTAGCTAGTGGTGTCCCTCAGGGATCCGTGTTTGGCCCACAATTGTTCACAATTTACATTGATGATTTGGAGTTGGGGACCAAGGGCAATGTGTCCAAGTTTGCAGATGACACTAAGATGAGTGGTAAAGCGAAAAGTGCAGAGGATACTGGAAGTCTGCAGAGGGATTTGGATAGGTTAAGTGAATGGGCTAGGGTCTGGCAGATGGAATACAATGTTGACAAATGTGAGGTTATCCATTTTGGTAGGAATAACAGCAAACGGGATTATTATTTAAACAATAAAATATTAAAGCATGCCGCTGTTCAGAGAGACTTGGGTGTGCTAGTGCATGAGTCACAGAAGGTTGGTTTACAAGTGCAACAGGTGATTAAGAAGGCAAATTGAATTTTGTCCTTCATTGCTAGAGGGATGGAGTTTAAGACTAGGGAGGTTATGTTGCAATTGTATAAGGTGTTAGTGAGGCCACACCTGGAGTATTGTGTTCAGTTTTGGTCTCCTTACTTGAGAAAGGACGTACTGGCGCTGGAGGGTGTGCAGAGGAGATTCACTAGGTTAATCCCAGAGCTGAAGGGGTGGATTATGAGGAGAGGTTGAGTAGACTGGGACTGTACTCATTGGAATTTAGAAGGATAAGGGGGGATCTTATAGAAACATTTAAAATTATGAAGGGAATAGATAGGATGAAATGAAATGAAAATCGCTTATTGTCACGAGTAGGCTTCAATGAAGTTACTGTGAAAAGCCCCTAGTCGCCACATTCCGGCGCCTGTCCGGGGAGGCTGGTACGGGAATCGAACCGTGCTGCTGGCCTGCTTGGTCTGCTTTAAAAGCCAGCGATTTAGCCTTGTGAGCTAAACCAGCCCCTTTAGATGCGGGCAGGTTGTTTCCACTGGCGGGTGACAGCAGAACTAGGGGACATAGCCTCAAAATAAGGGGAAGTAGATTTAGGACGGAGTTTAGGAGGAACTTCTTCACCCAAAGGGTTGTGAATCTATGGAATTCCTTGCCCAGTGAAGCAGTTGAGGCTCCTTCATTACATGTTTTTAAGGTAAAGATAGATAGTTTTTTGAAGAATAAAGGGATTAAGGGTTATGGTGTTCGGGCCGGAAAGTGGAGCTGAGTCCACAAAAGATCAGCCATGATCTAATTGAATGGCGGAGCAGGCTCGAGGGGCCAGATGGCCTACTCCTGCTCCTAGTTCTTATGTTCTTATTAAACACACGCCCCACCCAACTCACCATTAAACACACGCCCCACCCAACTCACCCCCATTAAACACACACCCCACCCAACTCGCCCCCATTAAACACACACCCCACCCAACTCACCCTCATTAAAAAACCCCTACCAACTCACCCTCATTAAACTCACCCTCATTAAACACATCCCAACTCACCCTCATTAAACACACCCCAACTCACCCCCATTAAACACACCCCAACTCACCTCCATTAACTCCCCACCATCAACTCACCCCCATTAAACACACCCCACCCAACTAACCCCCATAAACACACCCCAACTCACCCCCAATAAAAATGATAATATCACTGTGTTCAATAAGCAATAGCCCTCTTTCTTTCTTCCATTAATAATTATATCCCCAGACTGCTATTTACACACACATTCCGTGCTCACATCATCATTAGCTTACAGCCATCTTCACACTTCCATAAACATACTGAAACATTACCATTGCTGAGAAATAGTTAAAGTACAGGAGTCACTCACCCATGTTAAGTGTCACAGTGATAATATTGAGGGACATGGTGGAATCTGTGATGCTACTCAACGACGAAGACTGTACGGAACAAAACATTTGTTTGGTTGTTTAACAGAAATGACGTACATAAAACATTTTGATTCCGTTTTCTCTAAAGGAACCCACTACATATTTAAATCTATTTATTTATTTTTAAAACTGGTCTTTTTCGGCTGAACAAAGCAAATGTAGATGGCTGCAACCAGTCACCTGACCACGTTGTTGCCCCTTTGGGAGCTATTCCTAGGAGTTTCAAGGACAAAATAATTACTTCTTCAGTGTCTGAAATGTCTATGCCTGGTGCTTTATTAACAGACTTCCATCACACCAGGGACTGTTCAGACCAATGCAGGATGTAATTTGCATTGGATAAGCCAACATTGCTAGCAGAGTCAGTGAGTCTGCTGAGACAATGATCCAAACGCCATACCCTCAACATGGATGGCACCCCTTTCAACAACTAATGACTGAGACATTATCAGTCCTGAAAACAAAGCCAATTCCAGATGCTGGTTCAACATTCCTTTTGAAGTCATTATGGAGAAGAAAGATCAAATGTCCCAAGCCTCCAGCCTTTTGAATAGTTTAATATTGCATCTCTGGTCTTCACAGCCTGACTACTGTTTCAACATCATCTGGACGGAACTCCAGTAGCCAGGCTGGATAAACAGTCTCAACTCCTCAAAGCTTGCTTCATTCTAAAAGTCTCTGATCAATGTTTGCCATGTGGTCTAAACACAGAAAAGCTCCTCGTGCATAGTTTATTTCAAGGATTTTTGTTTTGTTTAACCAGCCAGAAACACATTGGATCGGAACCCCACCATGAAGGAAACACCCTCTGGACTCAGACTTTGGACTCTGGAACTCACAAGAACGAATATTAATTTTCCTCTCGTCTTTACTCTGAAACTTCTTTTCTCTACCCTTCATTTACTGTGTGAATATGCGGAGGGGGAAATGGCAAACACTCCTTTTTTTTCTCTTTTGAATGTGTAAATATAAACTAACCTTCAGAGTTAATTCTAACTCACATTTGCTGTGGACTATCAGTACAAAAATACTGAGGGATTGGGATAATATGGCACCACCTATTCTTTTCAAATCTAATTCAAAACACCTTTTGCTTACGGACAGGTGACTAAGAGGAAATTCAGTGCAATTTGAACTGTTCTCCTGTCCCCAGCACATTATACATGGATTTCACAACCTCAAGACATCCCAAAGTGCCTTACAGCCAACAAAGCATTTTTAAAATGACATTTCTGTGATAGGAAGTGAGACAGCTAATTTGTGCACAGCAGGGTCCCGCAGGGAGCAATGTGATAAATGGAGAGATTATCACTTTTATTATGTTGGCAGAGGACTAAATATTGGCCAGGGCTGTCAGAGAGAAAAGGGATAAGTGGGTTGAAGGATACGGTGCGAAGGTGAAGTCAGGGGATACAGTGTGGTGATTGTCCCTTTAAGGGCACCACAAGGTCAGATGGTGGAGCCGTGTGGCGATTGTTCCTTTAAGGACAACAAAGGGTGAGGATGTGGCGTTGGGATGCAATGAGAAGGTGGAGTTTAAGGTTATGGTGTGAAGGTGGAGTTTAAGGTTATGGTGTGAAGGTGGAGTTTGAGGGTATGGTGTAAAGGTGGAGTTTGAGGGTATGGTGTAAAGGTGGAGTTTGAGGGTATTGTGTGAAGGTGGAGATTGAAGGTATGGTGTAAAGGTGGAGTTTGAGGGTATGGTGTGAAGGTGGAGTTTGAGGGTATGGTGTAAAGGCGGAGTTTGAGGGTATGGTGTGAAGGTGGAGTTTGAGGATATGGTGTGAAGGTGGAGTTTGAGAGTATGGTGTAAAGGTGGAGTTTGAGGGTATGGTGTAAAGGTGGAGTTTGAGGATATGGTGTGAAGGTGGAGTTTGAGAGTATGGTGTAAAGGTGGAGTTTGAGGGTATGGTGTAAAGGTGGAGTTTGAGGATATGGTGTGAAGGTGGAGTTTGAGAGTATGGTGTAAAGGTGGAGTTTGAGGCTATGGTGTAAAGGTGGAGTTTGAGGGTATGGTGTGAAGGTGGAGTTTGAGGGTATGGTAAGACGGTGGGATTGTTCCCTTACAAGAGGGCTAATTCTGATCTTTTGCATATCACAGATTTCCTTTGGGGATACTACAGAGAGTTGACATGACATTTATATGAAACAGTCCATCAACCCTGCTGCCTCACAGCGTCAGGGACACGGGTTCAATTCCGGCCTTGGGTGATTGTGTCCCCGTGTTTGAATTGATTTCCTCCTGGTGCTCCGGATTCCTCCCACAGTCAAAGAAGTGCAGGCTGGGTGGATTGCCCGTGATCAATGCGCGGGATTACAGGGATAGGACAGGGAGTGGGCCTAGCTGGAGTGCTCTTTCAGAGGGTCGGTGCACACTTGATGGGCCAAATGGCCTCCTTCTGCACTGTAGGGATTCTATGGATATGGATTGAACACCACTCCTTGAGCTATTCAGCTAAGTTCTCGGGTCTGAAACCTCCTCATTCTCCTCAATTCTCTTGTTTTCTATCACTCTTTATTGAAGGTGCTCCTTAAAATATTGATTTTACCAAGCTTTTGATCACCTGTCCTAATAACTCCTTATGTGGCTTGGTGTTAATTTTTGTACTGACAACATTCCTGTGATGTGCCTTGGGATGTTTTGCTACTTTAAGGGTGCTATTTATATGCAAGTTGTTGTTGGTGGACTTTCCCTATACCCAAATATTATATAGCCTCAATCTCAATTTAAGTCCCATTCTGCTCTCTAGGATCCTGGATGCCAGTGTTAGCCAGCTCAGGAGGAATATTTTTCTTGCAATAATTGTTCATAGAATCACCACATTGCAGGAGACTGTTTGGCCCATCGAGTCTGCACCAACCTTCTGCAAGAGCATTCCACCTTGGCCCACAACCCTGCCTTATCCCAGTAACCCCTTAACCTAACCTACGCATCTTTGGACACTAAGGGACAATTTAGCATGGCCAACCCACCTAACCTGCACCTCTATGATATGAAGCATTCCAATCCTTCGATGTTTACACTCTTTATGACCTTACTGAGCAACTTTGAATGGTGAGGGGAAAAAAAACTCAGGAAATAAATGGTTATATTTGTCACCCTGCCATAGAATCCCGACAGTGCAGAAGGAGGCCATTTGGCCCATCGAGTGTGCACCAACCCTCTGAAAGAACACTCTAGCTAGGCCCACTCCCTATAACCCCGCGCATTGATCATGGCCAATCCACCTAATCTGAACATCTTTGGACTGTGGGAGGAAACCAGACCACCTGGAGGAAACCCACACAGACACGGGAGAAGGTGCAAACTCCACACAGTCACCCTAGGCTGGAATTGAACCCAGATGACGGGTGCTGTGAGGCAGCAGTGCTAACCACTGTACCAGTACACATCTGTCCGTTTTGGGCTATCGGCAGCTCTCTAATTTCCGTCCTCCCTCTGTTGTGTTGGGTATTGTTTCCAATCTTACCCTATCCATCTGTCTCATGCGATGCTTCCGCCTCCTACGTTTGTGTCTTCTCATAAGTCGAGAGGAAGCGCTCTGCTCCACCGAGCTACTTAACCTGAGGAACCAAGGAAAGCCCAGTTAGCAGTCGGCACAGGACTGAGAATCAGATCCGAACACGGAGTATCACATTCCCCACTCTGTACAGGACTGAAACCCACTTCTAGAATCCTATCGGTATCATACTCCCCACGCTGCACAGGACCAAGATTCAGATCCATGCCAGGATCAGTACTATACTCCACACTTTGCACAAGACAGAGACACAGGCTCAAACCAGTACCAGTGGTTTTAGTTCCGCCTGCCTCCACATTATGTTTTGGTTGAGAGTGCTTCTCATTAAAGGCATTCGATTGTCTCTTTTCTTGGTTCACCCAGTTCCTCTAGAATTACAGCTGTATAAAGTAATAATCACTAATGCTGGGGCTACAAAACAGATCTGTGCACTGCCCTCATCAAGGTGCCAACTGAACAGCTGTTAATTCCAATTTTGTGAAATAAGTCAGCGATTTGAAATGTTAACTCCTTCTCTCTCTGTTGTAGCTGCCTGACTTACAGAGTATTTGCTGCATTTTATTTGGTATTAACTGTATTTCAGCCAGGAGACAGCGAGAACAGGAACAGCGACACACACATTACAAATCAATAGCTGTTGAGTTAAGGGTGAGGGTTGACATGTGGAATTATGATATAGTAGCAATTATGGAGACATAGTTGAAGGAGGGGCAGGATTGGCAGCTTAAATCCCGGGATACAGAATCTTCAGGAGGGACAGGGGAGGGAACAAAGAGGGGGAGGCATTGCACTACTATTCAGGAGTGAATTACTGCAGTAAGGAGAGATTATATCTTGGGGGGGGGGGGGGGGGGGGGGGGGGGGGGGGAAGAGGAAAGAGAGCTTTTAAAATCATTAGAATTAGCTTAGAGAATGGGGAGTGAGTGACTGGATTGAGCAGGTAACCAGAACAGTTTCCTTCCCTACCCATATTTCCTTCTTGCAGCATTGAAAGGCCATAACCTTCTTTCCAGTGGCTCAATTGAGAAAGTCCTTGTGAACAACGTTCTCAGTTCTACCATAGAAGGATACAGGCTCTACCTTGATTTGTGCTCACTGAAGCTGCAATTGGCCTCAGTGCCCCAGCTCGAAAGAAGAAACCAGCCAGGGATCCTGCACATGATTGCTATCCAGTGACTTCTGCTGCAAAGTGTAAGAATGTGGACATCGGGAGATAGGACTGACTTTGACTGTGATTGCACTGCAGTTCAATAACCTCACAACATTCACTGTCTCAGCCATCACTTAGATAACTAGCTGTCTGTTAACCAAATCACGACAAAGAAACTTTGCTTTCAGGAGAGGAGGGGGAGCTGAACCCCAGTGAGAGTCAGCACCTTCAGGGAGAGGAGAGGGAGCTGAACCCCAAAGTGAGTCAGCACCTTCAGGGAGAGGAGGGGGAGCTGAACCCCAGTGAGAGTCAGCACCTTCAGGGAGAGGAGGGGGAGCTGTACCCCAGTGAGAGTCAGCACCTTCAGGGAGAGGAGTGGGAGCTGAACCCCAGTGTGAATCAGCACCTTCAGGAGAGGAGAGGGAGCTGTACCCCAGTGAGAGTCAGCACCTTCAGGGAGAGGAGTGGGAGCTGAACCCCAGTGTGAATCAGCACCTTCAGGAGAGGAGAGGGAGCTGTACCCCAGTGAGAGTCAGCACCTTCAGGGAGAGGCGGGGGAGCTGAACCCCAGTGAGAGTCAGCACCTTCAGGGAGAGGAGGGGGAGCTGAACCCCAGTGTGAGTCAGCACCTTCAGGGAGAGGAGGGGGAGCTGAACCCCAGTGAGAGTCAGCACCTTCAGGGAGAGGAGGGGGAGTTGAACCCCAGTGAGAGTCAGCACCTTCAGGGACAGGAGGGAGAGCTGAACCCCAGTGAGAGTCAGCACCTTCAGGGAGACGAGGGGGAGCTGAACCCCAGTGAGGGTCAGCACCTTCAGGGAGAGGAGGGGGAGCTGAACCCCAGTGAGAGTCAGCACCTTCAGGGAGAGGAGGGGGAGCTGAACCCCAGTGTGAATCAGCACCTTCAGGAGAGGAGAGGGAGTTGAACTCCAGTGTGAGTCAGCACCTTCAGGGAGAGGAGGGGGAGCTGAACCCCAGTGAGAGTCAGCACCTTCAGGGAGAGGCGGGGGAGCTGAACCCCAGTGAGAGTCAGCACCTTCAGGGAGAGGAGGGGGAGCTGAACCCCAGTGAGAGTCAGCACCTTCAGGGAGAGGAGGGGGAGCTGAACCCCAGTGAGGGTCAGCACCTTCAGGGAGAGGAGGGGGAGCTGAACCCCAGTGAGAGTCAGCACCTTCAGTAGAGGATGGTGAAAATGAGAAGATGACTTGCAGGGTTATGAGGAAAGGGCAGGGTAGTGGTAGTGAATGAATTTCGCCTTCAGATACGCCACCACAAAAATCACAGACTGAATATCCTCCTTAAATTGTGATTAATTTATCCGATTCTATAAAGTTAACTTATGAAATAAAATGCAAAACTGCAGTGAGGAGGACAGATTATGCACACCCCCTCACACGAACAACTACTTCATATTGTAAAACCAAACTGTTAACCAATTCTCCGGGGTGATTGTAAAATGGTGCCTGAATTTGAATGTTCAACAAGGAAGAAAACATTTCTAAATAGCCTCTATCATCGTCAGGATACCCAATGCGCTTCAGTCAGCACATGTCTTTTCAAGTGTAGTCATCACAAGTTTCCACAAACAAAAAGGTGACAAATGCCCAGTTAATCGGCTTCCGGAGGTGGTAATTGGGGCCCTAGTTCCTGCTCTTCATCCAATGTGACACGAGTGCTTGAAATGAAAATGAAATGAAAAATGCTTATTGTCACAGGTAGGCTTCAATGAAGTTACTGTGAAAAGCCCCTAGTCGCCACATTCCGGCGCCTGTTCGGGGAGGCTGTTACGGGAATTGAACCGTGCTGCTGGCTTGCCTTGGTCTGCTTTCAAAGCCAGTGATTTAGCCCTGTGCTAAACCAGCCTCGTCTGTATCCACCTCAGTTTAATGTCTCTTTCAATAATGCAGCATTCCTCAGCACTGGCCTGAAGTGTCAGTGCAGATTCATGGTTCAAGCCCTGTGGTCGGGTTCAGATTCTCAATCATCCGATTAAGAGGTGAGAATGATAGCAGCAGTGCCAACGGTGGCATTTAGGGAGGGGTGGTTAGTTCCTACCAGACTCTGCTTAGTACCTGCACGGTGTGTGATGAGAGGATGTTTTAATAAGACTCCCTTTCTTGTCACATCAACTTGCATGACTCACATTTCTCAGCTTTTACTTTACAAGCTTGCCACTTGGTTTGTAAAATCAGCTCAGATTATTGCCAGGAGCACAAGAAGCAAGATTTATGAGTAAAGGTGCAGCTAATGAACATTTTAGGTTTGAGGCTTAAATTGTTGGATCTATGTCAGTCTAGGCAGCTAGGGTTATGAATCCTCACGCCAGCAACTGAAGCAATAAACAGGTCAATTAATCACCTTCCAAAGGGCCTCATTCCAAACTAGCATGTTTTCTATGGCAAAGTGAAGGTGAGCAGTAAGGAGACTGTTTGCCATTGTCCCTTTCCTCGGACAACCGCCAGCTGGGTTAAAAGGAATCACAGCAAAGTTTGTGTTTCACTGCCAGTAATCACTGTGACTTACTAAACACCTCTCCCCTCCTCCAGAGTGTTTGCCTTCGTTATTAAAACACCGGAACTGTTTGCCATGGTACTGAGCCAGGAAAAAGGTGCTGGACATTCACTGAAGCAGTACAGAATAAGTGGCCATAGAAATGAGGTGAGACAAGAGTTGGGGCTCTTTTCATGGAGCAGAGTAGCTGCAGAAGAAACTGGGAAAAGTGATCAAGATTATAGCAGTTTTTTGTAAAGTTAATCAAGAATAACTATTTCTACCGGCCTGTGAGTCAAACAGCCTGAAACAAACGCGATGAAGACATGGAGTTGGAGGTCGAGTTACAGAATTTATATCAGGATCCAAAGACAACAGTTTTAATCTTCCCAGTATTTAACCAAACAAGGTTCAATTGATCCAGAACTGGATATTGGAAAAGGAGAGACAATGGTGTGCTGACATTGTTACTGGATTAGTAATCCTGAGACCCGGGGTAATGCTCTGGTGAACTATATTTGAATCTCACTTGGTAATATAAAAATCTGGAATTAAAAGACTAATGATGACTACAAAACCACTGGTGATTGTTGTAAAAACCCATCCGGTTCACCAATGTCCTTTAGGGAAGGAAATCTGCCATCCTTACCTGGTTTGGCCTACATGTACTCGTAAATGCCTTTCAAGGACGGTAACTTCCGGTGGCTGTGATGAAGTAGGAAGCCACACATTTGGGAGCTCCCGTTTTAAACGGACTTTGCGGCTCTTTTTAGAGCCCAAAACGGAAATTTGTCGACGTCTCCCGGTGGGGGAAGGTGTGCTGAAATTCTTTCCCCGCAGTCCATAACTCGAACCCGGAGTGGAAAGGGGGAAAAAGCAGCAGCAGCTCCCCAGAAAAAACGGGGGAAGGGATCCAAGATGGCCGCCGGCAGAGCTCCAGAGGAGTGGAAACAGTGGGCCCAGGAGCAACTAGCTTCTCTCCTGCCCTGCTTCACAGACTTCAAGGCTGAGGTACTGAGCTCTCTGCAGGAAACAAAATGAAGGCTGTCGGAGATTCAGACCACCCAGGGTGCTGCCATCAAGGAGTTGCAGACGCAGGCCACTGAACGAGAGGAGGAGGCCGTGGTTCTCGTGAGTAAGGTGGAGGGGCACGAGGCACTCCACAAGAAGTGGCAGGAACGCTTCGAGGAGCTTGATCACCGCATGAGGCGGAAAAACCTGCGGATCTTGGGCCTTGCGGAGGGGCTGGAGGGGTCGGACCTGACAACCTATGTGGCTATAATGCTGAACTCGCTAGTGGGGGCCGGGTCTTTCCATCTGCCCTTTTCGAGGGAGCACACAGAGTACTGGCCAGGAGGCCTAAGGAGAATGAACCCCCGCGTGCGGTGCTGGTGAGGTTCCACCGGTTCAGTGATCGGGAGTGTGTGCTGCGCTGGGCCAAGAAGGTGAAGAGCAGCAAGTGGGAGAATGGGGTAGTACGGATCTACCAGGATTGGAGTGTGGAGGTGGCTAAGCGGCGGTCCAGATTTAATCGGACGAAGGAGGTGCTTTACAGGCAAAAGATAAAGTTCGGAATGTTGCAGCCCGCGCGCCTGTGGGTAACTTATTCGGACCGGCATTATTATTTCGATTCCCCGGAGGAGGCGTGGGCCTTCGTGCGGATGGAGAAACTGGACTTGAACTAGGGGTTTGGGGTTGCGGGGTCGGTTGTAATATCTTAGCGCTGGATTCTGCTGTTGCTATGTTCTTTTTTTTTTGTCCTTCTGCAATTTTGATATGGTTATTTATGGGGGTGTTGTTCTGCTATGTTTTTTTCTGCTGTGGGGCATTGGTTGAGTTGTGTATCTTGCGGGGAGGGTCGGGGGGTTTGTTGTATTCTATGTCGGGTTGGGGGTATGGAGTGGGGCTGTTATTTGGGAGCTGCGTCAGAAGGGTGTGGTGGGGCAGTGCGAAAGCGCGGGCTTTCCTATGGTTTCCCGCGCTGCGGGGCTGGGGGGCGGAGACGGTGACAGGGGAGGCGGGGCCTTAACTGGTTCTTCCCCGTGCTGGAGCGGTGCCTGGAGGAGGGATAGATTGGGGGATGATCCCACTTTGGGAGGGGTTGGGTTATTGGCGGGAGGTTCCGGGGACAGCAGAAGTTAACTGACCCACGGAAGTACAATGGAGGACGGGTCACGGCTGGGAGGGTTCCTAGCCTGGGGGGGAAGGGAGGGGGGGAAAGGGGAATACCGGGTTGCTGCTGGTAGGGTCAGGAAGGAGCTGGTGGGGGCTGGGGGGACAGAGGAGAGGTGTTGTCACTGTGGGGACTGGGTCGGGCAGGGGGTGCTAGCCTGGGGCGGGCAGTCGACGGGCTGTGGCTAGTCAACGGGGGAGGGGGGCGGGACGCCCTCTGATCCGGTTGGTCACCTGGAATGCGAGAGGGTTGAATGGGCCGGTGAAGCGGTCGAGGGTACTGGCTCACCTGAAGGGGCTAAAGGCAGATGTGGCAATGCTTCAGGAGACCCACCTGAAGGTGGCGGACCAGGTCCGCCTGAGGAAGGGATGGGTGGGGCAGGTTTTCCACTCTGGGTTGGATGTGAAGAACCGGGGAGTGGCGATTCTGGTGGGGAAACATATGTTGTTTGAGGCATCGGAGGTGGTGGCGGATAAGGGGGGTAGGTATGTTATGGTTAGGGGCAGGCTACAAGGAGAGAAGGTGGTACTGGCTAGTGTGTATGCCCCAAATTGGGACGATGCGGGCTTTATGAGGCGTATGTTGGGACGGGTCCTGGATCTGGAGGCGGGAGGTCTGATCATGGGGGGGGGGGGGGACTTTAATACGGTGTTGGATCCTTCACTAGATCGGTCCAGCTCTAGGACGGGTAGGAGGCCGGCGGCGGCCAAGGTACTGAGAGGGTTTATGGATCAGATTGGTGGGGGTGGATCCATGGAGGTTTGTGAGGCCGAGGGCACGCGAGTACTCTTTCTTCTCCCACGTACATCGGGTCTACTCTCGGATAGATTTCTTCGTGGTGAGTAGGGGACTGATTCCGAGAGTGGAGGAGGCCGAGTATTCGGCCATTGCAATCTCCGACCACGCTCCGCATTGGATAGAGTTGGAGATGGGGGAGGTGCGGGACCAACGTCCGTTGTGGCGGTTGGATGTGGGGTTGTTTGCGGAGGAGGAGGAGGTGTGTAGGAGGGTCCGGGCAAGTATTGAGGGGTACCTCGAGGTGAATGATACGGGGGAGGTTCAGGTGGGGATGGTCTGGGAAGCCCTGAAGGCAGTGATTCGTGGGGAGCTGATATCCATCCGGGCACACAGGGAGAGGAGCGAGAGGGATAGACTGGTGGGAAAGATGCTGGATGTGGATAGGAGGTACGCCGAGGCACCAGAGGAGGGACTGTTGGGGGAGAGGCGCAGCCTGCAGGCTGAATTTGATTTGCTGACCACTAGAAAGGCGGAGGCACAGTGGAGGAAGGCACAAGGGGCAGTGTACGAACATGGTGAAAAGGCGAGTAGGATGCTGGCTCATCAGCTCCGCAAGCGGGATGCGGCTAAGGAAATTGCTTGAGTGAGAGTCAAGAGTGGGAATGTGGTGCGGAAGGGGGTAGAGGTGAATGAGGTCTTCAAGGACTTTTACGGGGAACTGTACTGGTCGGAGCCAACGGGGGAGAGGAGGGGAATGGAGAGGTTCCTTGATGGGCTTTCTTTCCCGAAGGTGCAGGAGGAGAAGGTGGAGGGGTTGGGTGCGCCGATTGAGCTGGAGGAGCTAGTTAAGGGGATCGGGCAGATGCAGTCAGGGACCGGGGCCGGATGGGTTCCCGGTGGAATTTTATAAAAAGTTTGTGGACCTAGTGGGCCCCTTTGCTGGTGCGGACACTCAATGAAGCGTGGGAAGGGGGGACTTTGCCCCCGACGATGTCGCGGGCGCTGATCTCGTTAATTTTAAAGAGGGACAAGGACCCCCAGCAGTTTGGTTCATACAGGCCCATATCTCTCCTCAACGTGGATGCTAAGGTGCTGGCAAAAATCCTGGCCACCAGGATAGAGGACTGTATGCCAGGGGTTGTGCACGAGGACCAGACAGGTTTTGTGAAGGGAAGGCAGCTGAACACGAATGTGTGGAGATTGTTGAATGTCATCATGATGCCGGCGATTGAGGGGGAGGCAGAGATAGTGGTGGCACTGGATGCGGAGAACGCCTTCGATAGAGTGGAGTGGGGGTACCTATGGGAGGTGTTGGGGAGGTTTGGATTTGGTGAAGGGTTCATTAGATGGGTAAGGCTGCTATATGAGGCCCCAATGGCGTGCGTGGCCACGAATAGGAGGAGGTCGGAGTACTTCCGGCTTTACCGAGGGACCAGGCAGGGTTGCCCCCCGTCCCCCTTGTTGTTTGCACTGGCAATCGAGCCGTTGGCGATGGCGTTGAGGGATTCAGAGAGGTGGAGAGGCTTGGTGCGAGGTGGAGAGGAACATCAGGTGTCGTTGTATGCCGATGACCTGTTACTGTATGTGGCAGACCCGGTGTGAGAGATGCCAGGAGTGATGGAGTTGCTAGCTGAGTTTGGGACCTTTTCAGGTTATAAATTAAATTTAGGCAAGAGCGAGGTGTTTGTGGTGCACCCTGGAAACCAGGAGGAAGGAATTGGTAGGCTCCCGCTTAGGCGGGCAGGGGAGAGCTTTAGGTACCTGGGGGTGCAGGTGGCCAGGGACTGGGGGACTCTTCACAAGCATAACTTCACCAGACTTGTAGATCAGATGGAGGAGGAGTTCAAGAGGTGGGACATGCTGCCATTATCGTTGGCGGGGAGGGTACAGCCCGTCAAAATGACGGTGCTTCCGAGGTTCTTGTTCCTCTTTCAGTGCCTGCCCATCTTTATCCCCAGGGCCTTCTTTAGGAGAGTGACTAGCAGTATTTTGAGCTTTGTGTGGGACTCCAAGAGTGAAGAGGGTGTTCCTGGAGCGAGGGAGGGATAGAGGCGGGCTGACGCTGCCCAACCGTTTGGGGTACTATTGGGCAGTCAATGTGTCAATGGTGCGTAAATGGGTGATGGAGGGGGGAGGGGCGGCGTGGAAAAGAATGGAGATGGCGTCATGTAGAGGTACGAGCCTGGGTGCCATGGTAACGGCACCGTTGCCGCTCTCCCCCAAGAGGTTTACCACGAGCCCGGTGGTGGCGGCGACCCTAAGAATCTGGGGACAGTGGAGACAGCATCGGGGGGAAACAGGGGGCTCGATGGAGGCTCCACTGGGTGGCAACCATCGGTTCATCCCGGGGAACAAGGATGGGGGATTTAGGGGGTGGCAAAGAGCGGGCATCAGCAAATTGAGGGACCTGTTTATTGGCGGGTGGTTTGCGGGCCTGGGGGAACTGGAAGATAAATTTGGCCTTCCCCAAGGGAACTTGTTCACATACTTGCAGGTAAAGGCGTTTGTTAGGCGACAGGTAGAGGGATTCCCTCTGCTGCCGTCGCAGGGGACGATGGACAGAGTGCTTTCGGGGGTGTGGGTCGGAGAGGGGAAGGTGTCTGACATCTATAAGGTAATGCAGGAGGTGGAGGAGTCGTCAGTGGAGGAGCTGAAGGCTAAATGGGAGGAGTAACTTGGGGAGCAGATAGAAGACGGGACTTGGGCGGATGCCTTGGAGAGAGTCAACTCTTCCTCCTCATGTGCGAGGCTTAGTCTCATCCAATTTAAGGTGCTGCACCGGGCCCACATGTCCGGGACTAGGATGGGTAGGTTCTTTGGGGGTGAGGACAGGTGCACCAGATGTTCGGGGAGTCCAGCGAACCACGCCCATATGTTCTGGGCATGCCCAGCACTGGAAGAATTCTGGAAGGGGGTGGCGGGGACGGTGTCGAGGGTGGTTGGATCCAGGGTCAAACCAGGGTGGGGACTCGCGATTTCTGGAGTTGCGGTAGAGCCGGGAGTGCAGGAGGCGAAAGAGGCCGATGTCCTGGCCTTTGCGTCCCTAGTAGCCCGACGAAGGATTCTGCTACAGTGGAAGGATGCAAGGCCCCCAAGTGTGGAGACCTGGATCAGTGACATGGTGGGATTTATAAAATTGGAAAGGGTCAAATTTGCCCTGAGAGGATCAATACAAGGGTTCTATAAACGATGGCAGCCTTTTCTGGACTTCCTGGCTCAAGAGGGGGGGGGTGTGTTCCTTATTGTAGTGTCTATTCTGTAACTTTATATTGTGTTAATTTGCGTTGTTGTTAAAATGCTGTGTTGTTCATGGAGGTGGGGCGAATGTTTATGATTGTTAATATGATTGTTATTTTTGGTATTTTACTATGGTGCGCTATTGTTGTATAAATTCAAAATTTTTCAATAAAGATTATTTAAAAAAAAAAAAAAAATGCCTTTCAAGGACAATTAGGGATGGACAATAAATGCTCACCCAGGCCAAGGATGCCCACATCCTGTAGATGATTTTTAAAAAAAGTCTGGAAATACAGCGAAAGTGAAGATATCAGGAGAGGTTTGCAGAGAGGAAGAGCTAGCTGTTAGCATACAAGCAGAAACCGACCCCATGTCGCCAACAGACAGGAGGTAGAGAATGAAGAGTGGAGATCCAAGAAGAGATCGCTGGGGGATTTTGGAGGTAGCAGTGCAGGGCAAATTACACAAAACTATCGTTGGAGAGGTTCTGGTTACAATAAGTAAGGTGAGAGTGGAACAGTCAAGGGGGCACTAGCATGCAACACAACTAAGGAGAGATGCTTCGTCAGGATGATATTTGAGTCAGTCAATGGCTGCAGAAAGGTCAAGGAGGAATAAGGTACAGTAAAGTCGCCATAGTCCCAGATGACCATAGGTCGCTTTCCCTGTCTGGTGACTGATGGTGATTTAACCTGAATAATAATCCATGATGATTAGTCACTGAAGATGTCAAAGGACCATGCTGGCACTGTGGAAAAGGCAGAAACTTAATTGAAGAGATCCAAACAGGGAGTTGTGAGAGCTTCGAGGCAAAAACCGATTTAAGGAGTAAGTGGAGTGACTCACTGTCTGCACTAATTGGGTACCTCTTATCACTGGGTCTGCAATTTGATTCCTGTATAACACAGCTACTGTAAACCCAACAATCAATGACAAATCTAAATGAGCACAACATGGAGCTCAGCATCCCAAATCTAAATATTCGTGAACATTCTTCCTTCATCGGACAGGAACGGTTGACGGGTGATATATCACCTGGCCTCCTCCACGCAAGTTACATCATCTGTCACTCCGGTAAACAATGTATCACCTTTGCTCTTACCTGCTAGTGTTGTCATCATCTGAATCGATAAAGCTGCTCGAGTCCAGCTCGCTGCTCATCACTGTGGAGGCACTTCCATAACTGCCTGCAATGCGATGTCGATCTGGTTTTGTGTGTCCATTTACTCGTGGAACTGAAATGAAATATGAAATGAAAATCGCTTATTGCCACAATTAGGCTTCAAATGAAGTTACTGTGAAAAGCCCCGAGTCGCCACATTCCGGCGCCTGTTCGGGGAAGCTGGTACGGGAATAGAACCGTGCTGCTGGCCTGCCTTAGCCTGCTTTAAAAGCTAGCTATTTAGCCCTGTGCTAAACCAGCCCCACTGTGGGAGAAGTGGAGTGCCGTTAGATGACGCATAATGCCATTTCGGATCAATTTCCACTTATTCTAGGAGAGGGACAAGCAAATCACTGAAATATCCAAAATGTCCATCCAGAGAAGTCGACTCCTAACTGAGTACCTGGTCCAACACCAACTATAAACCATGTGAAGAAAATCTGCTTATATCAAAAGAGTTAAAACAGAAATGCTCCAAAGCCCTAGCGATGCCAGCAGCCATACACAAAAAAATGCATACATTACACAGTATACAGAAATAGACAATTCAGTCCAACGGTCCATGTGGTGTTTCTGCTCCACACAAAAACCTCCTCCCATCCTTTTTCATTGAATCCCATCAACATATCCTTCTATTTCATTCTCCCACATGTTTCTCTAACTTCCCAATAAATGCATCTGTTAATCACCAGAATTATTCCTTGTGGGATGCACTGCCTGGGAGTCTGGTGGAGACTGGCTCAATCGAGGCATTCAAGAGGATTGGATTTTTAAAAATTAGTTCATGAGATATGGGCGTCGCTAGCTAGGCCAGCATTTATTGCCCATCCCTAATTGCCCTTGAGAAGGTGGTGGTGAGCCGCCTCATTGAACCTCTGCAGATCATGTGGTCTAGGTACACCATCAGTGCTGTTCGAGAGGGAGTTCCAGGATTTTAACCCAGTGATTGTGAAAGTACAATGATATAGTTCCAAGTCAGGATGACGATGTTCCCACGTGTCTGCTGCCTTGTCCTTCAGACACATGATAACACCAACACTTGGAAGCTCTCCTCCAAACTGCTCACCATCCTAACTTGAAAATATATCGCCATGCCTTCGGAGTCAAAAACCTGGGACCCCCTCTCTAACAGCAGTCTGAGTGTGCCTACACCAAAAGGACTGCAGTGGTTCAAGAAGGTAGCTCACCATCACCTCAAGGGAAATTACAGATGGGCAAATAAAGCCTCCCTGGCTAGTGCTGCCCAGATCTCATGAATGGCTTAAAAAAAAAATCCAATCCTCTTGAATGCTTTGATTGAAACTGCCTCCACCACATTCCCAGGTAGTGCATCCCACAAGGAATAGTTCTGGTAAGCTAGATAAACATGGGAGAATGGAATAGAAGAATATGTTGATGGGGTTAAATGAAAAAGTTTGGAAAGAGGCTTGTGGGGAGCATAAACACCATAAGGACCTTTGGAGTGACTAGCCTATTTCTCTATATAAATAATATATATATATACTTTGGAATACTGTGTAATGTACGAATCTGAGTGTATGGGTGCAAGGAAGGCAAAAATAAAAAAAATAGCAGGGTTATGGAGCTAAGGCAGGGAAATGGCATCAAGTGAGTTGCTTCTTTGGAGAACCAGCAGAGACAGGATGGGCAAAATGGCCTGTTTCTGTTCTGCAACCATTCTGGGATTCTGATTTCATCATTCAAACTACTCTCTGGGTAAAGAAGTTTCTCCTGAAATCCTTATTAGACTAACAAGTGACCATCTAAGTGATTGCTCCATCTCTGGTCTCCCTTGTAAATGGAAACATTTTCTTCACATCAATCAAATCCTCCCACAGTCTTGAAGGCATCTTATCTGCCTTCCCATTTCGGAGAAAAAGAGAGTCCTTTCCTGTTTACAGCCTACAAGTAATGATATCACTCTAGTAAACCTTCCCAAGTGACTTCATGTTCTTTTCATAACATAAAGATGAGATCTGTTCATGATATCCTAAGTGCGATCTAATTAAGATTCCGTAGAAGTTTAATTTTTCTCTGCTTTTCAATTATATTCCTTTGGAAAGGAACCACAAGTTGTTGCCTTTTTAAAAATGGACTTTGAGCTTGTGTTGATTTCTCTATCCTTTACGGATCTATGTTCACAATCTTAAATACTTTGCTCAGGTCCACTCAGTAGCTCCTCTGTGTGTATAAATCCAAGACATCAAGGATATAGAATCATAGGGAATTTACAGTGCAGGAGACCATTCGGCCCATCGAGTCTGCACCGCCCCTTGGGAAGAGCACCCTACTTAAGCCCACCTTATCCCTGTAACCAAGTAACCCCACCTAACCTTTTGGACACTAAGGGGCAATTTAGCATGGCCAATCCACCTAACCTGCACATCTTTGGACTGTAGGAGGAAACTGGACTCGGAGGAAACCCACGCAGACACGGGAAGGAAGTACAACTCCACACAGTCATCCGAGGCCAGAATTGAACCCGGATCCCTGGAACTGTGAGGTAACAGTGTTAACCTCTGTGCCACTCATCATTCATAGTTCACTGCTGTCAGGCAGACAACCTGGGTTCTCTGCACATTCTCAGAGTAACAACAACTATCTTCACTTTGTCCAAGATATGTCTTACATTCTAAGGCCCAATCATTATCTCCTTAGTTTTCTAACGAATGGCCAGAGTTAAACAGCCCAGGACACTATCTGCCTCAACTTTGACCATCCAAAGATTACTAATTAGTTATACGAGGCTGGTGCTAAAGGACAGCGCCATTTGAAGTCTAAGCAAACCATTGTTTGTACCTTATTCTGTCTGTAGGGCTGTTACTGCATTTATAACTTCTAACATGCCCAACCTTTGATTCCAGATGCCAAAGTCAGCTCTCCATTTAACCAATGTGCCTTTCTTCTATCATATACTTATTTCAAGATTTTCATTGATTAAAAAAATCAAATGGCTCTATTGGCAAAAGCTTATCAAGATGGCATTTCAGAGAGATGACAGCTCAACCGCACTCTGAATGCAAGTGAGAGGGTGAGCAGGAGGAACATGGATAAAATGAGCAGCATGGAAAGGGGAGCATGGGTGGGTGGAGGGGGGGGGTTGGTTTGCAAAGAGGAGAAACATCATGAAGAGGACAACACACGAGTAACAAATTACTCAGACCCCACGGCTCTTTTTAAACCAGGATTTTGCTTACAGCTGGTAGTTAATGCCTAAGTGTCCATGTTTTCCATTTGTGATTGCCATGTTCTCCATCCTTCCATGTTGTGTGTCGGCAGTGTCAGTGGATCTACACTCCGGCTGGAGTGTTTTGGGAGTGGGTCTCAGGACCAGCATAAAGCCCAATCTTATCCAGTGCTGCATGTCATGTTGGGAAGGAGGGAGAATGCAGCCCCAAGAATCTCTTGTACTCTATCGAATGAAAGAGGACCTGGAGGAATTTGGTAACTCAGAACACCTCCTCAAATCAACTTGATGAAACTTTAGAAAGTACTGGCAAGCTCACTCCTCAACTCTGTTTATACCATAACTCAGCAAATTAAAGAAAGGCCATTTGTTTCTTTTTGGCAATCATCTTTCATTTTTGCTGAATTCTGCTGTTGCTAACTGTACAACAGAAGGTTACAGAATAACAGCACAGATTTTCTCTGATACACAGTCTGTCGGTACTGTGTGGCTCAGTACCATACCAGTCTGCGGGGAACTGCTCAGTGCATCATCAACGCATTAACTATCAATCCCAGAGTACCCACACCAGAATACATCACTTTCACATGCATCACTCTGGATATATCCAGGCATGAATCCATCATTCTCTGAGTTGTCATGGTAGCCTGTGTGAAAAGGAACTGTAGGAATAATTTCTGAGAACACGTGCCACTTATAGTATGATAATCTAAAGACCATCATCTATATTCTGCACACAAAGGACTGCTATGTGTGCTGATGCTGGAGTCAAGTGTTGGTGGTTAAGTCACAGATTTTCCAGCTCCCCAATGACTCCGCAGCTGAGGCGGACAAACTACTGGGTTTAAGGTTCAAATCCCAGTTTGAGCAGAATTAGCTGATTCCAGATAAAATGACAGTAGGGTAATAATTGACTTCAACACTTCTGGGTGAGATAGGGGAGAGAAATTAGCCCTGGTTTATGCACCAGTGGGAGAAGTACATGTGAGCACTAAATCTGGCTCAGTTGTCATCTTTCAATAGCCTGAAAACACATTGCTACATAGGCTGGCATTTGGGAAATTAACATGGATGGTGAGGTCGATGCATGGAGAAGGCACCTATAAAGCTCTGCTCAGCAAGTCAGTGCCATCAGGAGAGAGGGAGATCAAAGCTGGCAATGGAACAGGAAATCCAGGTCACATTGCAGAATCCAGACGGGTTAGCGACAGGAGAGGGGACACATTTTGTCAAGGATGGGGCTTATGATGTTAGTGGGTGTAAGGCAAGTATGAAGCTTGGTGAAGGTAGGAATAAGGAGGTACTAGTGGAAGAAGGCTGGACTAGGGTCAGGAGAAGGAGGGCGGGGGGCACAGGGCAGGCGAAGCATATCGGAAGGGGGAGTGATGAGGCATATCGGGGGGGGGAGGAGTGGCGAGGCATAGCGCAGGATGGAGTGACGAGGCATAGCGCGGGGGGGAAGAGTGACAAGGCATAGCACAGGATGGAGCAGAGGCATAGCGCAGGAGGGGAGTGACGAGGCATATCGCAGGATGGAGTGGAGAGGCATAGCGCAGGGGGGAGTGACGAGGCATAGCGCAGGGGGGAGTGACGAGGCATAGGGCAGGATGGAGTGACGAGGCATATCGCAGGATGGAGTGACGAGGCATAGCGCAGAGGGGGAGTGACGAGGCATAGGGCAGGATGGAGTGACGAGGCATATCGCAGGATGGAGTAGCGAGGCATAGCGCAGGGGGAGTGACGAGGCATAGCGCAGGGGGAGAGTGACGAGGCATAGGGCAGGATGGAGTGACGAGGCATATCGCAGGATGGAGTGACGAGGCATAGCGCAGAGGGGGAGTGACGAGGCATAGCGCAGGGGGGAGTGACGAGGCATAGCGCAGGGGGGGAGTGACGAGGCATAGGGCAGGATGGAGTGACGAGGCATATCGCAGGATGGAGTGACAAGGCATAGCGCAGAGGGGGAGTGACGAGGCATAGGGCAGGATGGAGTGACGAGGCATATCGCAGGATGGAGTAGCGAGGCATAGCGCAGGGGGAGTGACGAGGCATAGCGCAGGGGGAGAGTGACGAGGCATAGGGCAGGATGGAGTGACGAGGCATATCGCAGGATGGAGTGACGAGGCATAGCGCAGAGGGGGAGTGACGAGGCATAGCGCAGGGGAGAGTGACGAGGCATAGCGCAGGGGAGAGTGACGAGGCATAGCGCAGGGGAGAGTGACGAGGCATAGCGCAGGGGGGAGTGATGTGGCATAGCGCAGGGGGGAGTGATGTGGCATAGCGCAGGGGGGAGTGACGAGGCATAGCGCAGGGGGAGTGACGAGGCATAGCGCAGGATGGAGTGACGAGGAATATCGCAGGATGGAGTGACGAGGCATAGAGCAGGGGAGAGTGGCGAGGCATAGCGCAGGTAGGAGTGACGAGGCATAGCGCAGGATGGAGTGATGAGGTATAGCGCAGGATGGTGATGAGGTATAGCGCAGAGGGGGAGTGACGAAGCATAGCGCAGGATGGAGTGACGAGGCATAGCGCAGGATGGAGTGACGAGGTATAGCGCAGAGGGGGAGTGACAAAGCATAGCGCAGGATGGATTGACGAGGCATAGCGCTGGATGGAGTGACGAGGTATAGCGTAGGATGGAGTGACGAGGCACAGGGGGGAGTGACGAGGTATAGCGCAGGATGGAGTGACGAGGTATAGCGCAGGACGGAGTGACGAGGCATAGCGCAGGATGGAGTGACGAGGCATAGCGCAGGATGGAGTGACGAGGCATAGCGCAGGATGGAGTGACGAGGCATAGCGCAGGATGGAGTGACGAGGCATAGCGCAGGATGGAGTGACGAGGCATAGCGCAGGGGAGAGTGACTAGGCATAGCGCAGGTAGGAGTGACGAGGCATAGTGCAGGGAGGGAGTGACGAGGCATAGCGCAGGGGGGAGTGGCGAGGCATAGCGCAGGGGGGAGTGGCGAGGCATAGCGCAGGATGGAGTGACGAGGAATATTGCAGGATGGAGTGACGAGGCATAGAGCAGGGGAGAGTGACGAGGCATAGCGCAGGATGGAGTGACGAGGTATAGCGTAGGATGGAGTGACGAGGCACAGGGGGAGTGACGAGGTATAGCGCAGGATGGAGTGACGAGGTATAGCGCAGGATGGAGTGACGAGGCATAGCGCAGGATGGAGTGGCGAGGCATAGCGCAGGGGGGAGTGACGAGGCATAGCGCAGGATGGAGTGACGAGGAATATCGCAGGATGGAGTGACGAGGCATAGAGCAGGGGAGAGTGACGAGGCATAGCGCAGGTAGGAGTGACGAGGCATAGCGCAGGATGGAGTGATGAGGTATAGCGCAGGATGGTGACGAGGTATAGCGCAGAGGGGGAGTGACGAAGCATAGCACAGGATGGAGTGACGAGGCATAGCGCTGGATGGAGTGACGAGGTATAGCGTAGGATGGAGTGACGAGGCACAGGGGGGAGTGACGAGGTATAGCGCAGGATGGAGTGACGAGGTATAGCGCAGGATGGAGTGACGAGGCATAGCGCAGGATGGAGTGACGAGGCATAGCGCAGGATGGAGTGACGAGGCATAGCGCAGGATGGAGTGACGAGGCATAGCGCAGGATGGAGTGACGAGGCATAGCGCAGGTAGGAGTGACGAGGCATAGTGCAGGGAGGGAGTGACGAGGCATAGCGCAGGGGGGAGTGGCGAGGCATAGCGCAGGGGGGAGTGACGAGGCATAGCACAGGATGGAGTGACTAGGAATAGCGCAGGGGGGAGTGGCGAGGCATAGCGCAGGGGGGGTGACGAGGTATAGCGCAGGATGGAGTGACGAGGAATATCGCAGGATGGAGTGACGAGGCATAGAGCAGGGGAGAGTGACGAGGCATAGCGCAGGTAGGAGTGACGAGGCATAGCGCAGGATGGAGTGATGAGGTATAGCGCAGGATGGTGACGAGGTATAGCGCAGAGGGGGAGTGACGAAGCATAGCGCAGGATGGAGTGACGAGGCATAGCGCAGGATGGAGTGACGAGGTATAGCGCAGGATGGTGTGACGAGGCACGGGGGGAGTGACGAGGTATAGCGCAGGATGGAGTGACGAGGTATAGCGCAGGATGGAGTGACGAGGCATAGCGCAGGATGGAGTGATGAGGCATAGCGCAGGGGAGAGTGACGAGGCATAGCGCAGGTAGGAGTGACGAGGCATAGTGCAGGGAGGGAGTGACGAGGCATAGCGCAGGGGGGAGTGGCGAGGCATAGCGTAGGGGGGAGTGACGAGGCATAGCACAGGATGGAGTGACTAGGAATAACGCAGGATGGAGTAATGAGGCATAGCGCAGGGGGAGTGACGAGGCATAGCGCAGGATGGAGTGACGAGGAATATCGCAGGATGGAGTGACGAGGAATATCGCAGGATGGAGTGACGAGGCATAGCACAGGATGGAGTGATGAGGTATAGCGCAGAGGGGGAGTGACGAGGCATAGCGCAGGCATAGCGCTGGATGGAGTGACGAGGTATAGCGCAGGATGGAGTGACGAGGCATATCACAGGGGGAGTGACGAGGCATAGCGCAGGGGGAGTGACGAGGCATAGCGCAGGATGGAGTGATGAGGTATAGCGCAGGGGGAAGTGACGAGGTATAGCGCAGGGGGGAGCGGTGAGGAATATCGCAAGGCGAAATGGCGAGGAATATCACAGGGGGGAGTGGCGAGGAATATCGCAGGATGAAGCGGAGAGGCATAGCGCAGGGGGGAGTGGCGAAGCATAGCGCAGAGGGGGAGTGACGAGGCATAGGGCAGGATGGAGTGACGAGGCATATCGCAGGATGGAGTAGCGAGGCATAGCGCAGGGGGAGTGACGAGGCATAGCGCAGGGGGAGAGTGACGAGGCATAGGGCAGGATGGAGTGACGAGGCATATCGCAGGATGGAGTGACGAGGCATAGCGCAGAGGGGGAGTGACGAGGCATAGCGCAGGGGAGAGTGACGAGGCATAGCGCAGGGGAGAGTGACGAGGCATAGCGCAGGGGAGAGTGACGAGGCATAGCGCAGGGGGGAGTGATGTGGCATAGCGCAGGGGGGGAGTGATGTGGCATAGCGCAGGGGGGAGTGACGAGGCATAGCGCAGGGGGGAGTGACGAGGCATAGCGCAGGATGGAGTGACGAGGAATATCGCAGGATGGAGTGACGAGGCATAGAGCAGGGGAGAGTGGCGAGGCATAGCGCAGGTAGGAGTGACGAGGCATAGCGCAGGATGGAGTGATGAGGTATAGCGCAGGATGGTGATGAGGTATAGCGCAGAGGGGGAGTGACGAAGCATAGCGCAGGATGGAGTGACGAGGCATAGCGCAGGATGGAGTGACGAGGTATAGCGCAGAGGGGGAGTGACAAAGCATAGCGCAGGATGGATTGACGAGGCATAGCGCTGGATGGAGTGACGAGGTATAGCGTAGGATGGAGTGACGAGGCACAGGGGGGAGTGACGAGGTATAGCGCAGGATGGAGTGACGAGGTATAGCGCAGGACGGAGTGACGAGGCATAGCGCAGGATGGAGTGACGAGGCATAGCGCAGGATGGAGTGACGAGGCATAGCGCAGGATGGAGTGACGAGGCATAGCGCAGGATGGAGTGACGAGGCATAGCGCAGGATGGAGTGACGAGGCATAGCGCAGGGGAGAGTGACTAGGCATAGCGCAGGTAGGAGTGACGAGGCATAGTGCAGGGAGGGAGTGACGAGGCATAGCGCAGGGGGGAGTGGCGAGGCATAGCGCAGGGGGGAGTGGCGAGGCATAGCGCAGGATGGAGTGACGAGGAATATTGCAGGATGGAGTGACGAGGCATAGAGCAGGGGAGAGTGACGAGGCATAGCGCTGGATGGAGTGACGAGGTATAGCGTAGGATGGAGTGACGAGGCACAGGGGGAGTGACGAGGTATAGCGCAGGATGGAGTGACGAGGTATAGCGCAGGATGGAGTGACGAGGCATAGCGCAGGATGGAGTGGCGAGGCATAGCGCAGGGGGGAGTGACGAGGCATAGCGCAGGATGGAGTGACGAGGAATATCGCAGGATGGAGTGACGAGGCATAGAGCAGGGGAGAGTGACGAGGCATAGCGCAGGTAGGAGTGACGAGGCATAGCGCAGGATGGAGTGATGAGGTATAGCGCAGGATGGTGACGAGGTATAGCGCAGAGGGGGAGTGACGAAGCATAGCACAGGATGGAGTGACGAGGCATAGCGCTGGATGGAGTGACGAGGTATAGCGTAGGATGGAGTGACGAGGCACAGGGGGGAGTGACGAGGTATAGCGCAGGATGGAGTGACGAGGTATAGCGCAGGATGGAGTGACGAGGCATAGCGCAGGATGGAGTGACGAGGCATAGCGCAGGATGGAGTGACGAGGCATAGCGCAGGATGGAGTGACGAGGCATAGCGCAGGATGGAGTGACGAGGCATAGCGCAGGTAGGAGTGACGAGGCATAGTGCAGGGAGGGAGTGACGAGGCATAGCGCAGGGGGGAGTGGCGAGGCATAGCGCAGGGGGGAGTGACGAGGCATAGCACAGGATGGAGTGACTAGGAATAGCGCAGGGGGGAGTGGCGAGGCATAGCGCAGGGGGGGTGACGAGGTATAGCGCAGGATGGAGTGACGAGGAATATCGCAGGATGGAGTGACGAGGCATAGAGCAGGGGAGAGTGACGAGGCATAGCGCAGGTAGGAGTGACGAGGCATAGCGCAGGATGGAGTGATGAGGTATAGCGCAGGATGGTGACGAGGTATAGCGCAGAGGGGGAGTGACGAAGCATAGCGCAGGATGGAGTGACGAGGCATAGCGCAGGATGGAGTGACGAGGTATAGCGCAGGATGGTGTGACGAGGCACGGGGGGAGTGACGAGGTATAGCGCAGGATGGAGTGACGAGGTATAGCGCAGGATGGAGTGACGAGGCATAGCGCAGGATGGAGTGATGAGGCATAGCGCAGGGGAGAGTGACGAGGCATAGCGCAGGTAGGAGTGACGAGGCATAGTGCAGGGAGGGAGTGACGAGGCATAGCGCAGGGGGGAGTGGCGAGGCATAGCGTAGGGGGGAGTGACGAGGCATAGCACAGGATGGAGTGACTAGGAATAACGCAGGATGGAGTAATGAGGCATAGCGCAGGGGGAGTGACGAGGCATAGCGCAGGATGGAGTGACGAGGAATATCGCAGGATGGAGTGACGAGGAATATCGCAGGATGGAGTGACGAGGCATAGCACAGGATGGAGTGATGAGGTATAGCGCAGAGGGGGAGTGACGAGGCATAGCGCAGGCATAGCGCTGGATGGAGTGACGAGGTATAGCGCAGGATGGAGTGACGAGGCATATCACAGGGGGAGTGACGAGGCATAGCGCAGGGGGAGTGACGAGGCATAGCGCAGGATGGAGTGATGAGGTATAGCGCAGGGGGAAGTGACGAGGTATAGCGCAGGGGGGAGCGGTGAGGAATATCGCAAGGCGAAATGGCGAGGAATATCACAGGGGGGAGTGGCGAGGAATATCGCAGGATGAAGCGGAGAGGCATAGCGCAGGGGGGAGTGGCGAAGCATAGCGCAGGGGGGAGTGACGAGGCATAGCGCAGGGGGGAGTGACGAGGCATAGAGCAGGATGGAGTGACGAGGCATAGAGCAGGATGGAGTGACAAGGTATAGCGCAGGATGGAGTGACGAGGCATATCACGGGGAGTGACGAGGTATAGCATGGGATGGAGTGCCGAGGCATAGCGCAGGATGGAGTGACGCGGTATATCGCAGGATGGAGTGACAAGGCATAGCGCAGGGGGGAGTGACGAGGCATAGCGCAGAATGGAGTGACGAGGCATAGCGCAGGGGTAGTGGCGAGGAATATCGCAGGGGGAGTGGCGAGGAATATCGCAGGATGGAGCGGAGAGGCATAGCGCAGGGGGGAGTGACGAGGCATAGCACAGGGGAGAGTGGCGAAGCATAGCGCAGGGGGGAGTGACGAGGCATAGCACAGGGGAGAGTGGCGAGGCATAGAGAAGGATGGAGTGACGAGGTATAGCACAGGATGGTGACGAGGTATAGCGCAGGATGGTGACGAGGTATATCGCAGAATGGAGTGACGAGGCATAGCGCAGGGGGAAGTGACGAGGCATAGCGCAGGATGGAGTGACGAGGCATAGCGCAGGATGGAGTGACGAGGCATAGCGCAGGATGGAGCGACGAGGTATAGCGCAGGGGGAAGTGATGAGGCATAGCGCAGGAGGGAATGGTGAGGAATATCACAGGGGGGAGTGACGAGGCATAGCGCAGGAGGGAATGGTGAGGAATATCGCTGGGGAGAGTGGTGAGGAATATCGCTGGGGAGAGTGGTGAGGAATATCGCTGGGGAGAGGGGTGAGGAATATCGCTGGGGAGAGTGGTGAGGAATATCGCTGGGGATAGTGGTGAGGAATATCGCAGGGGGGAGTGACGAGGTATAGCGCAGGGGGAAGTGACGAGGCATAGCGCAGGAGGGAATGGTGAGGTATAGCGCAGGGGGGAGTGACGAGGCATAGTGCAGGAGGGAATGGTGAGGTATAGCACAGGGGGGAGTGACGAGGCATAGAGCAGCATGGAGTGACGAGGCATCGAGCAGGATGGAGTGACGAGATATAGCGCAGGATGGAGTGAGGAGGCATATCAAGGGGGGGGGAGTGACAAGGTATAGCGCGGGATGGAGTGACGAGGTATATCGCAGGATGGAGTGATGAGGCATATCACAGGGGGAATGACGAGGTATATCGCAGGATGGAGTGACGAGGTATATCGCAGGATGGAGTGACGAGGTATATCGCAGGATGGAGTGACGAGGTATATCGCAGGGGGAATGACGAGGCATAGCGCAGGGGGAGTGACGAGGCATAGCGCAGGATGGAGTGACGAGGTATATCGCAGGATGGAGTGACGAGGTATATCGCAGGATGGAGTGACGAGGCATAGCGCAGGGGGAGTGACGAGGCACAGCGCAGGATGGAGTGACGAGGCATAGCGCAGGGGGAGTGACGAGGCATAGCGCAGGATGGAGTGATGAGGGATAGCGCAGAGGTTGAGTGACGAGGCATAGCGCAGGTAGGAGTGACGAGGTATAGCGCAGGATGGAGTGACGAGGCACAGCGCAGGATGGAGTGACGAGGTATAGCGCAGGGGGAAGTGACGAGGCATAGCTCAGGATGGAGTGACGAGGTATAGCGCAGGATGGAGTGACAAGGTATAGTGCAGGGGAGAGTGGCGATGCATAGCGCAGGCAGGAGTGACGAGGCATAGCGCATGATGGTGATGAGGTATAGCGCAGGGGGAAGTGACGAGGCATAGCGCAGGATGGAGTGACGAGGTATAGCGCAGGATGGAGTGACAAGGTATAGTGCAGGGGAAGTGACGAGGCATAGCACAGGAGGGAGTGGTGAGGAATATCGCAGGGGGGAGTGGCGAGGAATATCGCAGGGGGGAGTGGCGAGGTATAGCGCAGGGGAAGTGATGAGGCATAGGGCAGGAGAAGTGACAAGGCACAGCGCAGGAGGGAATGGTGAGGTATAGCACAGGGGGGAGTGGTGAGGAATATCGCAGGGGAGAGTGGTGAGGTATATCGCAGGGCAGGGGGAGTGACGAGGCATAGCGCAGGGGGTAGGGGAGTGGCGAGGCATATCAAGTAGGGTGAATCGTGAGACATGTCATGGGGAAAATGGCGAGGCATATTGGGAGTGGGGGGGAGGGGGGGGGGGGGTGACGGACACCAATTGTTGGGTTTTAGGATGGGGTGAGGGAAGAGGGGTGGGGTTGGGTTACAAATCTGTGTCAGTGAAGAGCTGGAGGTGGGGGTCTTCTTTGTCACCTTGTGTTCTCTGGAGTTGGCCAATCGCATGTTGGTCAAATCTAAACACCGGTTTGTTTGTTGCAATAACTGAACAGTAATAAGATACACCCAGAACCGCAATGGGCCAATCCATCGTTCCTTGTTCCAGTCGTTGCCAAGCACCAATAGCTGGCACACTATTGTATCCTTCGGGTAGGATCCAGTCTGAAGAATGTTCGGGTCAATGTCACCTGTTTCACCAGCCATTTGATACCTACACTGATAAACCTGGGGTGGTGCTTCAGGAAAGCATCGCACTGGCTGCAGTGGTCTCAGGAATGAGCGGGCGGATTGAAGAACCCGATTGAGTTGAGAAGAGCTTTGTGTGGGCCCCGACCTCTGCCTGTTCCTTCCAAAGCATTGCCAGAGCCTAGACGTAACCATCGCTGATATCACAACACGGCCTTGTGTGAGAATACCCGAAAGCACAGTCAGTCTCCTGCTCCAAATGTGTAATCTCTGAGAGGACAGGTCATCCACACATGCAATAAAATGTTTTTACTGCTACAGATCCATGGTAGCTCCAAGACTACTTCAGGGCACCGTGTGAAATCCGCCGTTCCTTCCACAAATTCTGTTGGGCATCACTTGCTGCACTGTAGCTGTATGGTGGTTCCTGAATGGTGACAGCCACAATCTGTTGGAAAGCGACATCATTATTTACACACTGCCACTGTGACCTTCCTTTCCTGCAACCCTGAAGTAGAACCAGCCCCTCTGTGCACCAAACCTGGGCTCTCAAGGACAGTCTATGCTCACAGACTGGGGTTGTGTTTGAGTGTAGAAACCAAAGTTGATTTTTCCTAATCTAATCCAGGGCCAGAGATCAATTGTATCAACAAAGCTACTCCTCTAGCTGAGGTCCTATGACCCTGTGGGAATGAAGTGCGGCCTTGCTGGTCCGTGTGACACAGTACCACACTGTGTGGCGAGAAGGTCCACCCAGCCTTTGGGAAGCAGCTCTAACATCACTTGCCGCACAATGCCACGAAGAATAACCAGCATCCAATATCAAATGGTCCACAAAAATGGAGTTGCAAAGCAGAAGTGTGATTTGAGTGTGACGGAGGTCAACTTCACACATCAGCAGCCTCTAAATCACCAAGAAATGGGGGCTGAAGATTTAAAGCTGCTCTGTCACCCACTCCCCCACAACCCCCAACAAGATGCTCCCAGGTGTGGTTATGGGCAGCACAGTAGCACAGTGGTTAGCACAGTTGCTTCACAGCTCCAGGGTCCCAGGTTCGATTCCCGGTTGGGCCACTGTCTGTGCGGAGTCTGCATGTCCTCCTCGTGTCTGCGTGGGTTTCCTCCGGGTGCTCCGGTTTCCTCCCACAGTCCAAAGATGTGCAGGTTAGGTGGATTGCCCATGCTAAATTGCCCTTAGTGTCCAAAAAAGGTTAGGTGGGGTTACTGAGTTACAGAGTGGACAGGTGGGGTTAAATAGGGTACTCTTTCCAAGGGCCGGTGCAGACTCGATGGGCCGAATGGCCTCCTTCTGCACTGTAAATTCTATTCTGTGGTCTATGCAACTCGCACTGTGCCAATGCTTCCATACATCCAGGTTTGCTATCAAAAGGGTTCGATTATCCCAGCCTCCAGGAGAGGGAACATACTTTTACTGGGCGTGATAGCTTTTTCTCCACATACCTGCAGCTGACAGCAGTTAACTGATGCAGAAAGCTAACCTGTATTATTATAGATAGATAACAGGGGTGGCATGCTTGGTGCAGGCATTGCTGAGCAGCAGGATTTCAAGTATTTGGGAATAATTCAATGGTTGAATTTGTGATAATCCTATTTCTTCACTGTACAATATATAATCTAGCACGGCACCCCACTTGGTGCCTGTGAATATTCAATGTTTTCCTTCCATTTTCCCCTCGGATTTTTGTTTTAAGGGAAGAATGTTTGGAGATGCTACATTATCAAAATAAAAGAACCAGTTTCTTCAGTTGCAGGACACTATAGTGGCCAATCACGAGAGTCTTAGACATTCAATTGATATACCCTTGTCTAACGGTGATGGTTGGCACAGGAAGACAGTGTCATTGGCAGTCAAAGCTTCCTCTAAAATTTGAAAATCTGTAACCTAGTAGTTTCATTTAATTAATCCTCCCACAGCAGTAGCTGGGTGCAGAAGATAACTCTGGCCAGTCCCAGGAACACCAGGGATACTGTAAATTAACAAACAATTACAGTGTTTAAGAGCAGGGCTCTGCTCAAGTTACACCTGGAAACCTCAACCTGTTCTCTGTGGGAGCAATGGATTCTGCTTAATCGCAGAATACCAGATACACAATGTCTGTCTGATTAGTATGACTAGAGTATTAGGATGAATAAAGGCAACACTACGCAGCCTGGTGGCAAGATACCCATTGATGTGTACATTTTGATGTGCCAGCCACTAATAACATAGAAACATTCTTCTGGAACAGAGATTTAAATATTCTTCCATTAACCAGCAACCTAGCCTGTTCTATCTGTCATGTCACATATATCAAACGTTACTTACTGTAAAGCAGAGTAACTTCCCAAAGGTGAAGATGAGAAGTAGGCATGCCAATCCACACAGACAGCCCACAGAATTGCCTGCGTTTGGAGCTCACACACTTGTGACACAATGAAAATATTCCACTGACACAGATCGCCTATTTTTCAGGCAGAGGGGCAGTCGCATCATCTGACGAGAATCCAATAGCAACAGCACATGCAAATTATTCCCCCTCCACCCCCTCTTCCTCCCTCCCGTGGACCGCCAATGCCTGCCTCAGGCACCCTGTTATTATGATGAAGGATTGAATGAGCTTCAGCATAGTATGAGGCACTGTTTTGTATCAGCAGGTACTGTTTTGCCCAGCTTTCAGGTAACCCCTTCCCTGCCAGCATCGGATTTTCTTTTAAACCTAAGGTTACAATTTAACATGCGGCATTTGCATTCAAAATGTTACATTTTTAAAAAATCTCTCACCCTTTCTCCCCTACTCTCCTGTAGATGCTGATTTTCACAGGGGATCAGCAACCTGCTTTCATTCATGTTCAGGCTCCTTCCTCTCCAGAAAGAGGTGACTATCAGTGACAGTACATTTCTCTGTGCGAGAGCAAAAGCGGAAGAGAGGTATACTATTCGACCATTGGGGCATCAGACCCAAGTTCGATCTTCTCCTCCACCATCTCCTCCCCTACCTTATTCATACAAGGGTGTTGAGGCCAATTATAGGGGCCTTAGCTTCAATCATCTCACAATCCAGACTGGGAATGGAACCTGGGCCCTTCCTGTTCTGCGTAGCTCAGAATACACACATTAACGTGCATTCAAGAACAAAAGGAAACAAACGAACTAGGATTTAGAGAGCACCATTCACAATCTCAGGATGTCCCACTTTTGCAGTCAAAAGTGTAGTCGCTGTTGTTGCAATGTAAGAAACGCAGCAGCCAATTTGCACACAGTAAGATCCCACAAATACCAATGTGATAATGACCAGATAATCTGGATTTAATTAAGGTGGTTGGGGGACATATATGGGCCAGGACACTAGCCAGAACACTTCTTGAGCTTCTTCAAATGGGATCTTTATGTCAAACTGGAAGCACAGTTTAATGTTTCATCCAAAAAAAATGGCACTTCTGACTCCCTGAGCACTGCCCCTCTGCCAGTGCAACACTCACCCAAATACTACCGTTCCAACATTGCAGCGCTCCCTCAGCATGGCTCTGTGAGTTATCACATAATGCAGGAAGGGAGTGACACATGGTATTGGTTGGTTGATTTTGGGACAGCAGCCCCCAGTTCAGCCTCTTCCCACTCCATCCATCCAGTGCTCTGGGCAGAAGCGGAATTGACAAGCCGAGTTCAGCTCACCAAACCCACCATTTCAGGCTGAATCTTCCCACCTTTCTCAGTGCAATCAGCAACCCGACACATTTACTCCCTCCACTACACCCATTATGTGCCAGAGGGGTACATACCATTTACAAGATGCACTGCAGCACTTGTCAAGACTTCTTGAACTGCACCCCCCAAATGCATAACCTCTACCACCTAAACGGCAGCATGGGAACGCCTCCACCTTCAAGTCATATGCCATCCTAACTTGAAAATACATCACTTCACTGTTGCAGGATGAAAATGCTGTAACTAATAACCCTGTGGATGTGCCTATGCCACAAAGACTGCAGCAGTTCAAGGCGGCAGCTCACCACCCCCTTTTTAAGGCCATGTAGAGAAGGGCAATAAATGCTGACCTTGCCAATGATGCTCACATCCCAGAAAATAATTAAAATAAATTGTGCGTTGATAAAGGGAAAGCAGCTTTGTTTAATCTCCCATCCTGACATTCCCGTTCTTTAAACAGTTCCTTGATACCAGAATGGTCAGGGAATCCAGGTCCTACTCCAATTTATTTTCCTTGGCCAGACAGACTTTCTTCCTGTATTTCCAAATATTTCATGCTGTAACACCTCCTGTCACATTCCTCACACGACAGCAGAATTTCAGTGCTGTTCACAGGAGAGCGAAACACCTCCCTTCAAATCCAATCCAAGCAGATAAAGAAGACATTTGACACTGTCAGTTTGTAAATCTGATTTAAATTATTGGCACTTTAGATTCCAAGTTTAACACGTGCATGAATTTTCATAGGGTCTCATTGTTTCAGAGGGCATTTAGGGGCTAGAATTGGTGCTGGCACTGGCTTCAATAAAGAAAAAAAACAGAGTGATGTAAACAGGTAGCTGACTCCCAGCTCCCCTTGCTTCCCTGGCTTCCCTGCAACCTGTACAATTTGCGCTACTGCCAAAAAACAATTTCACCTCAATTCCCTGCCCAACACCAGATTTATGCTAATCCTTGGAGCACTGGTTTATACACGGCTTCATATCCCTCAGCGACTCCCACAAACCAAAGTTATTTGAGTTGACAGATGAACCAT
The DNA here is from genome assembly GCF_902713615.1 of Scyliorhinus canicula. Classification (NCBI taxonomy): domain Eukaryota; kingdom Metazoa; phylum Chordata; class Chondrichthyes; order Carcharhiniformes; family Scyliorhinidae; genus Scyliorhinus; species Scyliorhinus canicula. The sequence goes on along the minus strand of NC_052161.1, from coordinate 122,240,039 downwards.
CTCCCTCCTGCCAATCCGTCCATTGGATGGGGGTAGGGAAAGAGGAGTTGAAAAACAAGTGCAGTCATTAAGAGCAGCGAATGTGGTTACGTGTGAGCATTTTCCTGTGTTGAAGGAATCCTTTGCTGAGTCCATCAGGAAAGCTTCGGGCACAAGAGTGATAATCCCAGGCAGCAGAGGCACTCAGGTTAAAGCCTCTCTTCTGTACATGGATGAGGTCACCGTCTCCTGCTCGGATCCATTGTCGGTGCGTAGGCTGATCAACATCTAGGGCCAGTTCGAACTGGCCTCCGGCGCCAAGGTAAATCGTGGCAAGAGCGAGTCGACATTCTTTGGGAACTGGGCCGGCTGATCTCTTGTCCATTTCAGCATCAGGTCGGACTGCCTGAAGGTGTTGGGGATATGGTGCATAGGGACCAGGGCATGTGTTAGAAACAGGAAGGAGTGAGCAGCTATAGTTAAACAAAAACTGGGTTTGTGGGAGTGATGCTCCCTATCCATTGTGGTAAGAACCTGGTCATCAGGTATGAGGCACTCTCGGACCTGCTGTACGTGGCGCATGGTCCATTCCTCACGCCTGGGCTGTGGTGATCACTCGAGTCATCAAACCTCCAGATAAAGTTTGGGGTGGGGGGAGAAGAGGAGAGGGTAACGCAAACACAAAGTGTCACTACGTGCTGACGTTCTACCAGTCTCTGGTGTTGCAAAGGCTGGGTCTGGTCATGCTGCTGCAGGATGCTCAAGTCATTGGACCGTGCCCCTCATGATTAAATTTATGCACAGACATCTTTGACCACTTGGAGCATTCCATGACAGTGTAACCAGATCCATCTTTCGCAGTACCCGGGATAGGTAGAACCTATAAAGCTTGTACACTGCATCCCTGCGAAGGCGGTTCATTTTCGGCCTCCAGATAAAAGCAGAAGATGCCGCGAGTTGACCCTGACACTCGAGCAGCAACAGCAGAGGAATGCGCTAGTACAATGCCAAAAGAACATTCAAGGCTCCAAATATGTGCAGAAATGAGCTGAAACAGAAATCCAAGACAAAATGCATGCCTGGAAGGCCTGAACCAGGATGTGGGACAAAAACTCAGATTACACGATAATCCCAGAAAATCCAGACTGGTTGGTTATCGGAGCCCAAGGCCCGCCATGATTATATTGAATACTGAGGCAGGCTCAATGGGCCATCTGATTGAGTGTTCTTGGCTTCTCACAATTACAAATGTCCTGTTTGCACCTGATTGCCTCAAAAACTCAGAGGCAATTCACAACTGAAGATGTGCTGATCCCAACAATAAACAAATATTGCCGTAAATAAATAATTATCGCCGAATCACAGGAGATGCGTTCATTGGTGTTATTCTGTAATTAGAGATGGGCAAGGCACATTAACCACATTTCCATTACTGCAAAACTACACCGTGCATTATCACATGGTGTCCCAGTCCTGGTTGGACTCTCATGGGCCTCAGAAAAATTACAGCTTGAGCCCTTGCCTCTAAACACCACCCAGTGACTGCTGCTGGACAGCACACGTGTGAACAATGGCTAAGAACAAATCAGGTTGCAGCTGTGATGCTGTAACATGCGAGTCCACATCGTGGACTCAGGTGAAGAATAGTGGGCGAGGTATCCGAAGGCAGCCTGTGCTCATGAAACAGCATCCGAAGGAGGGAATGACAGAACATTTGGAAGAAGAAAACCAGGAACTAGAAAGAATAGGTCGTGCTGAGTCTCACTCAAGACATGGTGACTATATAAATGCTGCAGTTTTGTTAAAAGCCTGTGGATCAACGGTGGGTAACTTGCGGCCTGGGAGCCACATGCGGCCCATCAAGGTTCTGAGTGCAGCCCACATAATATTTTGTTGACTGTCGCCCACACGCAGAGTTGCCACATTCTGCTGGTTTCCATTGTGTTGCTCTTTTCCTACCGGTATCACTGGAACGATCTGCACATAGAGCAAGGGCACGTGAGTGAGGTGCATGCTGTTTGTTCACAATATTGACTGCAAGAGCCATGCGCTCCCCCTGTATCCAAAGTGTAAATATTCCTTTTGTTTATAATCATTTGAAGTTAATGACAGTTTTATTAATATATAAATGATTTAGCATTTTCTGTCACTTTGGTTATGAAATATTTGGCATGTATTCAACTTATTCAAGGGTCATAGTTAGTGAACAAGCCTGATTTCAACCTTGCGGCTCACTGAGATGAAGGAGGGTTCCTCATGAGACCCATTTACTAGCTTAGGTTGCCCATCACTGCCATGGGCTGTAGAGGGAAGAGTTCACAGGTTGGATACAATGCTCCTTTAATAGATTCTGTGCAGGCAAATTCACTGCATTCAAGTTCTTCTTTAAAAACACTGTTCCTTCTTTAAATCAGGGTCTCCAAGTGCTTTATCCCAAATGATCAGCCAGGGGCTGTAACAAGCACTGCTCCTGATAAGGGCACGTTTGTTCACGGCACTGATCGGTTAGGGACAAATAAAGGATAATTGGTGATTGGAGAGCTGGGAGGTCTCACCTCCCTCTCCACCCGTCACGCTGCACAAGTTTGTACATGACTGCTCTAAGATATGTCTCAAACAAATACCTGTATAAAAGCTGACCTCAACCATCCTTGTAGATAAATAGCCTCTGAGCAAATTTTCCTTTTTATCTTTGGGACCCTGACAGCAGCACTATATCAACCGTGAACTCCTAATTATAGAACAAGAGAAAGACACATTCCCTGATCCTTAGGAGGTGATTGGGGGGGGTTAGGCGAATTGGACATTATGAATTCTCCATCTGTGTACCTGAACAGCGGAATGTGGCGACTAGGGGCTTTTCACAGTAACTTCATTGCAGTATAAGCCTACTTGTGACAATAAAGATTATTATTATATAGGGACTGCCTGAGGATATCCAGAAAAAGGTAAATGTGTTTGACTTTGATGAGGCACCAGGAATCCTGCACCCAAACCAAGGGGCCAAAATAAGACAATTATTGATTAAATCAGATGATGAAACGGGACAAGCTATGTTCAGAACCTGAGACACGGTCTACTGTATAGAAACAGACTAGACCAGCACTTCCCATTCATTCTGTTTACAACCAGATCATTTTTTGTCCATAAATATTTAAAACTGCTCCCCATATGTCACCCTCATTTCAGCATCTGCTCAGGACCAATTGTTGACCACAAGCCCCCGAGCCTTTGTTCAGGGTCAGTGGAGAAGTCAACTCCCATAGTTCTTTAGTTAATTACTTCACAAAGGGTCCCTCAGGCTATTTGGCACAGACGGATAAAAGATGTTATCAAATGACACAGAATCCTCCATTCCACCAACACTGTACAAGGTCACTGAGCAAAAGGGACAGAACACCCAAATTGGGACCAAATGTGTTTAGTTTGAAATTATGGTGCAGCAGCAGCCAACAGAGGGAGAGCCAGCATCACCCAGTCACTCATCACATACACTATCATTTCCTGCTCAGTTACACCTAACTACACTTCACTTTTTATATATCATTGTGACTACTCATTAAAACCACAATATTCTAACAGCATAGGCTTTAATCACATATCAACACACCACAATCTGTACATATTATGAGCACTGTGGCACCTGGTACATTACTAACAGTGCGCTCATTATAATCACCGGCTGAATCTGTTACATTACTAACAGTGTGCTCATTATAATCACCGGCTGAATCTGGTACATTACTAACAGTGTGCTCATTATAGTCACCGGCTGAATCTGGTACATTACTAACAGTGCTTTTACTGTAATCACTGGCTGAATCTGGTACATTACTAACAGTGCGTTTACTGTAATCACTGCTGAATCTGGTACATTACTAACAGTGCGCTCATTATAATCACTGGCTGAATCAGATACATTACGAACAGTGCGTTAACTGTATTCACTGGCTGAATCTGGTACATTACTAACAGTGTGCTTACTGTAATCACTGGCTGAATCTGGTACATTACTAACAGTGTGCACATTATAGTCACCGGCTGAATCTGGTACATTACGAACAGTGTGCTTACTGTAATCACTGGCTGAATCAGGTACATTACTAACAGTGCGCTCGTTATAATCACCGGCTGAATCTGGTACATTATTAACAGTGTGCTCATTATAATCACTGGCTGAGTCAGGTACATTACTAACAGTGCATTTACTGTAATCACTGGCTGAATCTGGTACATTACTAACAGTGTGCTCATTATAATCACCGGCTGAATCAGGTACATTACTAACAGTGCGCTTGTTATAATCACCGGCTGAATCTGGTACATTATTAACAGTGTGCTCATTATAATCACTGCCTGAATCTGGTACATTACTAACAGTGAGTTTACTGTAATCACTGGCTGAATCTGGTACATTACTAACAGTGTGCTCATTATAATCACTGGCTGAATCTGGTACATTACGAACAGTGTGCTTACTGTAATCACCGGCTGAATATGGTACATTACTAACAGTGTGCTTACTGTAATCACTGGCTGAATCTGGTACATTACTAACAGTGTGCTCATTATAATCACTGGCTGAATCTGGTACATTACTAACAGTGTGCTTACTGTAATCACCGGCTGAATCTGGTACATTACTAACAGTGTGCTTACTGTAATCACTGGCTAAATCTGGTACATTACTAACAGTGTGCTTACTGTAATCACTGGCTGAACCTGGTACATTACTAACAGTGTGCTCATTACAATCACTGACTGAATCTGGTACATTACTAACAGTGTGCACATTATAATCACCGGCTGAATCTGGTACATGACTAACAGCGTGCTCATTATAGTCACCGGCTGAATCTGGTACATTACGAACAGTGTGCTTACTGTAATCACCGGCTGAATATGGTACATTACTAAGAGTGTGCTTACTGTAATCACTGGCTGAATCTGGTACATTACTAACAGTGTGCTCATTATAATCACTGGCTGAATCTGGTACATTACGAACAGTGTGCTTGCTGTAATCACCGGCTGAATCTGGTACATTACTAACAGTGTGCTTACTGTATTCACTGGCTGAATCTGGTACATTACTAAAAGTGTGCTTACTGTAATCACTGGCTGAATCTGGTACATTACTAACAGTGGGCTCACTATAACCATTGGCTGAATCTGGTACATTACTAACAGTGTGCTTACTGTAATCACTGGCTGAACCTGGTACATTACTAACAGCGTGCTCATTATAGTCACCGGCTGAATCTGGTACATTACAAAGTGGGCTCATTATAATCACTGGCTGAATCTGGTACATTACGAACAGTGGGCTCGTTATAATGATTGGCTGAATCTGGTACATTACTAACAGTGTGCTTACTGTAATCACTGGCTGAATCTGGTATATTACTAACAGTGCGCTTACTGTAATCACTGCCTGAATCTGGTACATTACTAACAGTGCGTTTACTGTAATCACTGGCTGAATCTGGTACACTACTAACAGTGTGCTCATTATAATCACTGGCTGAATCTGGTACATTACGAACAGTGTGCTTACTGTAATCACTGGCTGAATCTGGTACATTACTAACAGTGTGCTCATTATAGTCACCGGCTGAATCTGGTACATTACAAAGTGTGCTCATTATAATCACTGGCTGAATCTGGTACATTACTAACAGTGCGCTCATTATAATGATTGGCTGAATCTGGTACATTACTAACAGCGTGCTTACTGTAATCACTGGCTGAATCTGGTACATTACTAACAGTGTGCTTACTGTAATCACTAGCTGAATCTGGTACATTACTAACAGTGTGCTCATTATAGTCACCGGCTGAATCTGGTACATTACAAAGTGGGCTCATTATAATCACTGGCTGAATCTGGTACATTACGAACAGTGGGCTCGTTATAATGATTGGCTGAATCTGGTACATTACTAACAGTGTGCTTACTGTAATCACTGGCTGAATCTGGTATATTACTAACAGTGCGCTTACTGTAATCACTGCCTGAATCTGGTACATTACTAACAGTGCGTTTACTGTAATCACTGGCTGAATCTGGTACATTACTAACAGTGTGCTCATTATAATCACTGGCTGAATCTGGTACATTACGAACAGTGTGCTTACTGTAATCACTGGCTGAATCTGGTACATTACTAACAGTGTGCTCATTATAGTCACCGGCTGAATCTGGTACATTACAAAGTGTGCTCATTATAATCACTGGCTGAATCTGGTACATTACTAACAGTGCGCTCATTATAATGATTGGCTGAATCTGGTACATTACTAACAGCGTGCTTACTGTAATCACTGGCTGAATCTGGTACATTACTAATAGTGTGCTTACTGTAATCACTAGCTGAATCTGGTACATTACTAACAGTGTGCTCACTATAATCACTGGTTGAATCAGGTGCATTACTAAAAGTGCGCTTACTGTAATCACCAGCTGAATCGGGTGCATTACTAACAGTACATCCACTGTAATCAATGGCTGAACCAACTACAGGAATTATGTGGCAAGAAAAAAATCCTCGCTTGAGTTAGCAGAATGTCAGACCAAATGTATGCAGCATGTGACATTCGTATGGAAGCCTGTGTTTATCATGATGGCACAATGGTATCAGGCACCAAATATTCCCACTGGTTTGCGTAAGACCTAACTTCATCAAACCCTGGTTAATTATTCTGTCACTGTTTCCTTTCTTCCCCAGGAATGGCTGAGTGGCACCCAGTCCCATCTGGCAGCCTGGGGCTTGTGGGGGGTAAATGGAGGTTGTGGAGAGAGGACTGGAGACTCATCGAACACTGTGCTATTTAATTAGTAGGTTGTTCTGTTTTCTCACTAATAGAGTTTCATCGCCTTTTGTGAAGAATTGTTCGACTGATAATGAAGCAGGCTGTTGAGCACTGTTCTGCTGCACTCAGTTCATTTGATTTAATTAAACACTTGCTGGAAAAATGACTTGCTAATTTTTTTGCAAGCTGTTAATTAGGAGGAGGTGACACCGAGCATTTGAAGTTTTTGTTCAGTTTTGATGCCTCAGTTAGCAATAAGGTTGAGAGGAGAGGGGCAGAATTAATCAGCAGGAACCCCTTACCCTCTCAAACCTCACCTTGACAGACCCTCAATAAAAAAAATAGCTGCTCTCACACACTCTCCTTTGCTCTACTAAGGACTCAGAATAGCAAACAAACATGCTCTTATAAAGAACAGGTTTTGTGAATAGTGCACAGTCTGCTCAAAAACTCAACACACCCAATCCCATCTGACCACATCCCAATCACCCTCATTAAAAGAATCCCTGATCCAAGCATAACATTCCAAGCAAAATCCTCATTTCACAAAACCTTTGAGACAAAATGTTCCGGTCACGTTTTAATGCTCCCTGAAGAATCTCAGTCTCAGCCAGCAGCGAGTTTAAGCTCCCCCGCTCTTTAGACTCAGTTCCTCAACATTGTTTAAAAACTGCTTCTCTACCTTTCCCTCCTCCCACCCAACATCATTCTCCTGAAGATGTTGGGATGCAATTTTCTCCTTCATTTTTGCATTTATATTTCTTTATACTAGGCAGCATATCAGTGATTCTGGGCTGCACCCTTTCTGCAGCCTAACCATCCATCTTCGATAGTGGAGCTCAAACCTGCACAGCCATTTTCCAAACTCATGATCCTGTCAGAGCCCAGCTCTGCTATTTTCATGACGGGGTGGTGGGAACGGGCTGTATTGAGGGACAATCCCTCCAGAAACAGGCCTGTGATGGATTGGAGGTTGTCAAGCAGGCAAGTTAGAGGGTCCACCTCCGTTTACTGGGATGTCAACCCAGTTCTATAAATGGCTATTCAGCATCCACAACTTCACTGCCTCCCCACAAACCTCTCCATGCCCCCTTCATATCTCCTCGCATCTCCCAAGCCTACATGGCTTCCTTGCTCCTCATGCCCCCTTTCTACTCCCCCATCCTTCCATGTCCCCTCATATCACCCCACACCTGAGAGATGGAAGGGGTCATAAACATCGCTATCAAGTAACACTTACTTAACAATTATCTGCTCACTGATGCCCTGTTTGGGTTTCACAAGGATTATTCAGCTCATAACCTCATCTCAACCTTGCTTGGCGGCAGGGGTGAGGTGTGAGTCAATGCCCTTGAGATCAAGGCAATATTTGACAGAGAATAGCATCAAGGAACCCTAGCAAAACCTGAGTCAATGCGAATCAGAGGGAAAGTCTGGTTGGAGTGTAACTTAGCACTAAGTAAGATGGTTGTGGTGGTCGGAGAGTTCCTCAGGGTAGTGTCCTCGGTCCAACCGCCTTCAGCTACTTCATTAATGACCGCCTTCTATTACAAGGTCAGAAGTGGGGAAATTCACTGATAAATGCACAATGTTTAGCACTAATTGTCACTCCCCAGATACTGAAGCAGCCCATATTCAAAATCAACAAGATCTGGACAATATCCACGCTTGGCCTGATAATTGGCAAGTAACATTTGGACCATACAAGTGCCAGGCAATGACCATCTCCAACAAGGAAGAATCTAACCATCACCACTTGGCATTCAATGACATTCTCATTCACTAAATCACTATCAGCATCCTGGAGTTACTATTGACCAGAAATGGATCAGTCACATAAATACTGTGGCTACAAGCGCAGGTCCGTAGCTAGAAATCCTGCAGTGAGTAACTGGCCTCCTGACTCTCCAAAGCCTGTCCACCATCTACTTGGCACAAGCCAGAAGTGTGATGGAATACTCTCCCCTTGCCTGGATGTGTGCAGCTTCAGCAACACTCAAGCTGGACACCACCCAGGACAAAGCAGCCTACTTGACTGGCACCCCATCCACAAACATGCCTCCCTCCACCACCAACACACAGTGGCAGCAATGTACCATCTACAAGATGCACAGCAGGAACTCACCAAGGCTCCTTTGACATCACCTTCCAAACCCATGACTGCTACCATCGAGAAGGATAGGCAGCTTACGCATTGGAACACCACCACCTGGAGGTTCCCTTCCAAGCCTCACACCATCCTGACTTGGAAATATATTGTCGTTCCTTCACTGCCATGCGATCAAAATCTTGGATCTTCCTCCCTAACAGCACCATGGGTGTACCTATACCACACTGAATGTAGTACTTAAAGATGACAGCTCACCACCACCTTCTTAAGGGAAATTAGGGACAGGCAATAAATCCTGGCCTCGTCAGTGATGCACACAACTAATGAATGAATTTATAAAATGCATGCTCTGTATCCATTTACCCAGTATACATTATGGGCAGAACCCTTGAGCTGATCTGTCAATCAAAGAAGTCAGTCATCTGTTGACCGAGATGGTCATCAGTGCATCCTCCTTCTAAGGTTTCAATGAATTCAGTTCCAGAGCTTTTTATTTATACAGCTAGATTCCCATTATGAATGCTTGGCTGAGCTCAAAACCTACTAATGGATTCAGTTCTCTAATGGTTGTGAAGGAAACTGTGCAGTTTGAGTGATACTTTTATGAGCTCCTGAGAGGATTATGCGTCTTTGAATTGTTTTATGAGCACCTGCAAAGAAGGAAGTACAATATGCAATGGCAGTGCTGTGAGATTTAATACTGGTGAATACAAAGGAGCACTTAACCCATTGGATAAAGTACTTTAGTGCATTTGAACATGCACAAAGTTAGTTAATTTAATGCTCACTTAAGTTTAGAAGATAAAATACTTTGATCAATAACCGCATTAAAAACATATTTAATTTATACAGCATGTAATTATGAAATTCTTGTGGCGTAGTAGGTAGCATCTCTGCCTCAGAGCCAGAAGCTGGGTTTGAGTCCCATCCGAGGATGGCCAAGGAAGGTGCATTCATAATGCAACCAACATGGTTAAGTATGAAGCTGCAAATCGTTCAAACACATGTCAATGGCAGGTGGTAAGAGTGATAGATTCCTGGTCAGCCATGTGATGCAACAAACACACACCACACGCATGATCTATTTGGAACAGTTGATGTTGGTTAGACCTTTAAACTTATTGCTTCCAAGGTTCTTCATCACTCGTTTGAGGTGCCGTGAACCACTTCTCCTAACAACTCCATGAAAATAGGTCTGCCGCCACAATAAAGTGGGCAAGGGCTGAATGGGCCTCATAACTCTGGGGTCATTAAAACTGCACACGTGGGAATGGGGCTAGGAATCTTCTCTCTCTCCTCTCCTCTGCCCCCCCCCCACCCCGCCATGCCCTCAACCCGCTCCAAAACATGGACAGAGGTATGAAAATTAGGGCAAACTGTCCTGTGGTTGCATCGACTCTGCAATAGAAATTACACAACTGTATCAGGCAAATTAATATCAAGCGGATCAATCACAGTGAATAGCTGGAAGACATCCAGTAAAGGATTGAAATCCTCATTCATTTTTTTAGCATTTGCTTCACACGGGATTACGGAGAGGGTGGGACTGCCAGTCTCTGCATCACATTGAGACACAAATATTGCAGCTCTGATGAAATTATTTCCTCTACCTCCTCTCAAGTTCTTCAGCTCTTTGTCCCAGTATTCATCTGTCAGACTGCAGAACTATGGGCAAGATGTTACACAGTGTCAGACTTAAAGAATATCTAGTCACGTGAAAGAAAAAATGCTGCTCTCCCCTTTGAGAGAGAGCGAGAACTGATTGGTGGTGAGGGAGGTTGAGACGGTGGGGCCTTCCTGGATAACCTCAGCTGGTATGGGAATTGAACTCCTGCTGTTGCCGTCGCTCTGCATCACAAACCAGCCGTTTAGCCAACTGAGCTATGTACAGTGAAAGGGGAAGGACACAAGGAACTCACTGTCAATAATCAGTAATGCTCCTTGAGCTCATCGATATTACTTCATTCAAGGTCTCTGCACTCTTGAAATTCTGGTCTCATTCGCATCCCTTATTTTTTAAAAATACATTTAGAGTACCCAATTATTTTTTCTAATTAAGGGCAATTTAGCACGGCCAATCCACATATCCTGCACATCTTTGGGTTGTGAGAACGAGACTCAAGCAGACACTGAGAGAATGTGCAAACTCCACACAGACAGTAACCCGGATCCCCAGCGCTATAGGCAGCAGTGCGCCACCTTGCCGCCCTGGCATCCCTGATTTTAATCTTTCCATTGTTGCCAGCCATGTATTCAGCTACCTTGGCCCTAAGGTTCCTTGGCCAAATCTATCGGTGTTTTCAACCTTCTCCTCTAAAGATGCCCCTAAAAACATAACTTTTTGACCAAGATATTCCCCCCTCCTATGATTCAATATAAACTAGGTGTTTAATAGATTATGCTCTTGTTAAGCATTTTGGGTCCTTGTGTAACTTTAACGGTGCCATATAAATGCCAGTTGTTCTCGTCATCTCAACATGTCCCCCATTTGCACTGCCGACTCATGATCCTTCCCCAATCCTCATTCCTGAACTTGGAAGACGGGGAAGGCGCCGGGACCGGACGGATTCCCGGCGGACTTCTACAAAAAATTCGCGACAGCGCTGGCCCCGCACCTGCGGGAGATGTTCACAGACTCGCTAGCTAGGGGCACACTGCCACCCACGTTAGCACAGGCCTCAATCTCGCTGATACCTAAGAAAGACAAAGACCCAACGGAATGTGGGTCATACAGACCCATATCTCTGCTGAACGCAGACGCCAAAATACTGGCCAAAATCCTAGCCAAAAGGCTAGAAGACTATGTACCTGAGGTGGTCACAGAGGACCAGACGGGCTTCGTCAAAGGTAGACAGCTTACCGCGAACATCAGGCGCCTGCTGAACGTGATAATGACCCCCTCCGGGGAGAGAACACAAGAGGTGATCGTCTCCCTGGACGCAGAAAAGGCCTTCGACAGAGTCGAATGGAAATACCTCATAGAGGTACTGGAGCGGTTCGGGCTTGGAACAGGGTTCACCGCTTGGGTAAAGCTCCTATACAACGCTCCCATGGCGAGTGTACGGACCAACAATACCAACTCCCAATACTTCCAGCTGCACAGGGGCACCAGACAAGGATGCCCACTGTCCCCGCTGCTGTTCCCACTAGCAATCGAACCGCTAGCAATCGCGCTCAGGGCAGCAAAAAATTGGAGGGGGATCCGAAGGGGAGGTAGAGAGCACAGAGTCTCACTCTATGCGGATGATCTGCTCCTCTATATCTCGGACCCACAAAGCAGCATGGACGGAATCATAGCGCTCCTGAAAGAGTTTGGAGCCTTCTCGGGCTACAAACTCAACATGAGCAAAAGTGAGATCTCCCCAGTACACCCGCAAGGGGGGGGGGGGGGGGCAGCACTAAAGGGCCTGCCGTTCAAACAAGCCCGAAATAAATTCCGCTACCTGGGGATCCAAATAGCCCATGACTGGAAAGGGATCCACAAATGGAACCTCACCAACCTGACGGAGGAAGTTAAAAAGGACCTGCAAAGATGGAACACACTCCCGCTCTCCCTCGCGGGGAGAGTCCAGACGATCAAAATGAACGTACTGCCCAGGTTCCTTTTCCTGTTTAGATCCATTCCGATCTACATCCCCAAGGCCTTTTTCAAAGCGCTGGACAAACATATCATGGCGTTCGTATGGGGGGGTAAAAATGCTAGGATCCCAAAGAAGGTCATACAAAAAACAAAATCCAGGGGGGGGCTAGCCCTCCCGAATCTACAATTCTACCACTGGGCGGCAACAGCCGAGCGAGTAAGGGGATGGATCCAGGAGCCAGAAGCCGAGTGGGTGCGTGCGGAGGAGGCCTCCTGCATGGGAACCTCCCTCCGGGCCCTCGCCACGGCAACACTCCCATCCCCACCCAAAAAACACTCCACCAGCCCAGTGGTGACGGCCACCCTCCAATCCTGGAACCAACTGCGGCAGCAATTTGGCCTGTACAAAATGTCGGACAAGGCTCCCATTTGCAACAACCATAGGTTCACACCAGCACTGACTGACGCCACCTTCAAAAGGTGGAGGCAGGACGGGGGGACACTGACAGTCAAGGACCTATACACGGACGACAGGATCGCAACACTGGACGAACTGACAGAGAAATTTCAGCTAGCTGGGGGGAACGAGCTACGGTACCTGCAGCTCAAAAACTTCCTACAAAAGGAGACAAGGACATACCCACAACCGCCACGACGGACACTACTGGAAGACCTACTGGACGCAAGTATCCTACAGAAAGGGAACTGTAGTGACATGTATGACCGACTGGTAGATAGGGACGACACCGTACTGGACGCAACAAGAAGGAAATGGGAGGACGACCTGGGGATGGAGATAGGGTGGGGACTCTGGAGCGAAGCACTGCATAGGGTCAACTCCACCTCCACGTGCGCAAGGCTCAGCCTGACGCAACTAAAAGTGGTACATAGAGCCCACTTAACGAGAAACCGTATGAGTAGGTTCTTCCCGGAGGTGGAGGACAAATGTGAGCGGTGCCAGAGAGGCCCGGCCAACCACGCCCACATGTTCTGGTCTTGCCCCAGACTTGTGGAGTACTGGACAGCCTTCTTCGAGGCTATGTCCAAAGTGGTGGGGGTGAGGGTGGAGCCATGCCCGATAGTGGCGGTCTTCGGGGTTTCAGACCAGCCAGATCTATTCCTGGGGAGGAGGGCGGACGCCCTTGCCTTTGCCTCCCTGATTGCCCGCCGTAGAATCCTGTTTGGCTGGCGGTCAGCAGCACCACCCAGACCTGCAGACTGGCTGTCCGACCTCTCGGAATCTCTCCAAATGGAGAAAATCAAATTCGCCATCCGAGGGTCGGACGACGGCTTCCACAGAACGTGGGAGCCATTCATGCAACTGTTCCGGGACCTGTTTGTGGCCAACGTACAGGAGGAAGAATAGTCGGGTGGCCAAGAACCAGGGGAAAATGGACGGGAATCGGGGGAAGGTAGCCGGGGGGAGGGAGGGGGGGGGGGGGGGGGGGGGGGGGCTACGGGCTCGGTATGGGGGTTTGATGGCAAGCCAAGGCCCAAAACCAAACTATAAATAAATGCCTATAAACATGTGCCTCGGCCATATTGGGGAATGTAAAATATGTATGCTGGCTAAAGGGGGCGGCCACAATTATTGTTATGAAGATGCTTACCTGTAAATATTCATGTAAAATTTTTGTGTTTTCCTTTTTCTTTTTCTCTCTCTCTAATAACTTGTAATTTGGCATATATAAAATATGAAAACTCAATAAAAAAACATTAAAAAAAATTCCTGAACTTGGATTTCCCTTTGGATGGGAATGCTCGCCCTGATAACTCTCATTCGCCCAGCCTCTACTTCCCTTGTGTTTAATTGAAAAATTAGTCTGCATCCATTCTGAGACACTTGAGGCGAGTCCTGCCAGCTCATAGACCAGGGATAAACACAATCAATAAATTAGGATCCACAGAAGGAGTGGTGCATAAAGAAGGAGCAATAAGTAAGCTAAGTTAGGGCACGGATGAATATTACAATACTTTTTTTGATATCTGTCACCGAGAGAAAGAGGGGTAAGAAACACACCGAATTAAAGACCGATAATCTCACAATTACTGCTGACAGTATGCTCAAATATTTTATCTAGTATTCAAAAGTGAAAGAGAGAGAGAGAGACAAGGGAGGCATGGAGGCAGACAAACAATAACTGTGATAGTGTGTTTGAATATTCTACATAGTAATTATCAGTAAGTAATTATCAGAGAGGGCGAGAGAGAGAGAGAGAGAGCGAGAAAACACAACACAGTAGAATTGAAAAGGCTGAGAAGCATGTTGGAGCTTGTGTACCTGCAGCATATCAGGTCAGATTTTCCTGCAGCAAGGTAGTGAGGGAAAGAGGACATCTGGAACCTGAATAAATATGACAGCTGATAGGCTACCTCCTGAACCAGCAAGATTTACCAATTTGGAAATAAACAGGGGAACAAATAAGAAGGAGGATGAATTAAACTAAGTGATTCCAATCTCAAAAGAGGTACAAAGAGAGAAATAAAGGGAGCCAAAGAAAGATTGGATAAAGAATATCAATACGAGGCAGAAAGGAAAGAAAGAAAAACTAAAAAAGTATAAAATGTAAAATTTGACTTTTTCCAAAATCTAAACTAATTTCAGACCTGAAGGAATGAGACTCCATAATCATAATTAATTTTCAGTGCCAGAGACATTGATTTGCAGTCATTAACACTTATTACATCAACTGTTAACAACTCATATTTAAATAATGCCTTAAACACAAAAAAAACCCTCAAGGCACTTCATAGAAGCTTTATAAATCATAGCTCATCACTCAACCACCAACGGATGTATTGGAGCAGATGGTCAAATGTTTACTCAAAGAGGTAGGTTTTACGGAGTGTCGTAAAGGAGGAATGAGAGGCAGAGAGGTTTAGGGAAGAAAATACAGAATTTAGGACAATGGCAGCAGAAGTTCCAGCAACAATGGGCAATTAAGTAACTCACTGGAGGAGAAGGCTCTTCAAATATTCCCATCATCAACGATGGAGGAGCCCAGAATATCAGTGATATTTGATATCAAAGATATGGTTGAAGAATTTGCAACATTCTTCAACCAGAAGTGTCAAGTGCATGATCCATCTCTGCCTCCACCGAAGGTGCCCAGCATCACAAATATCATTCTTCAGTCAATTAGATTCACACCGCGTGATATCAAGAAACGGTTGGAGGCACAGGTATTACAGTCCCGGATCAGACCCCAACAGTTTCTAGGATACTGGACAGAAACCCCAATATTTTGTTTAATTTCCAAGACTGTGAGGAAAGGATACTTAGCTCCAGGAGTGACTACACACACATAAATAGTGATATGGTATATTAAAACAAACTTTATTATTAACACAGGATTAAAGTAACTTTATCATACAAGAAATAGCTTTCAATTATCAGTAAGACAATGCTCCACAATAAAATGAAACACTAACTTCTATCTTTTCATCTTCAATCGAGCAATCCCACTTTTAAATAGTTAGCAAACCCAGGAATCCTTGCTGTATAGAGGTGCCTTGCTTTGAGAGGGCGAGGGCGAGAGCAAGAGAGAGGGAGGGGGAAGAGAGAAAGCGAGGGAGGGGGAGAGAGGGGTGGGAAAGAGAGAAATTCTTGCCTGTGTCAAACAACTGTTTAACGTCGCAGCATTTGCCAAAAAGCTCCTGTTCTGTTCACAAGTTCTTAACTGTAAACGCACCTGACTTTCAGCCGCTGGTTCCTCCCATTAACTGTATCATCTCTATCCCACTAACTGGGTTATGACCACCTTACTAAGGCTAAACACAATGTCTCTAATTATCGACTCCCCAGGGAACTTTCTTTCTATAAACAAAATTCCCTTAGCCCCATTTCGGTAAACAATATACATGGTTATAATGAATTATGATCTTACTTTTACGATGCTTTAATTATCCCATCTGTATCCAGAGTACCTATTTGTCTTTTAAACCAGGATTTTCAAAACCAAAATTACTGCAGCAGTCACATACACACACACCCAGACTTCAAACCATTACTGCACCAGCTACAAAAATACAACATATATCTGAAATTCCTACATTTATCACACTGGCTACTGGAATGGCCATGGAACCTGACAAAATTCCATCAATAGTACTAAAGACTTGTGCTCCTGAACCTTCCATGCCCATAGCCAACCTGTTCCAGTACAGCTACAGCACTGTATCTACCCGGAAAATTGCCTGGGTACACACAAAGCAGGATAAATCCAACCCAGTCAATTACCGCCCCATCAGTTTATACTCAATTTTCATTGAAGTGACGGAAGGGATCTTCAATAATGCTATCAAGCGGCATGCTGGCACAGTTGCTAGCACTGCTGCCTCAGTGCCAGGGACCCGGGTTCGATTCCGACCGTGGCTGATTGTCTGTGTGGAGTTTGTACATTCTCTCCATGCCTGCGTGGGTTTCCTCCAGGTGATCCGGTTTCCGGCATTTGGATAGAAAGGTACCATGGGAAAGGGAAGCAGTAACCAAGGAGTAGACTGTGGTGTTGCGCGGGGAACGGCCCTTTCAGAATGCCGAAAGAGGAAGGCAGGGACACATGTGTTTCACGGTGGCATCATGCTGGAGGATGATCACTGAAATCGTAGGCTGATAGGATGGAAGGGGAGATCGAGGGGAACATCATCATGGCTCGGGGAAGGGGTGAGAGCAGAAGTGTGTAAAATAAATTGGACACAGTTGACAGGTCTGTCAACCACGGGGGTGGGGAAGAATAGTTGTTTGAGGAAGAAGGAAGATATATAAGTACGAGTCCTGCAGCGCCAAAAAGATGCAAAGAAGATGGAGAAGCTGGGAAATGGAATAGAGTCCTTACAGAAGGGGGGTGTAGGAGTCTGCAGGCTTATAACAAATATTCATTGATAGCCTATGCCCAGATATGGATACAAAGTACTCAAAGAACTTGCCATGAATTTTCTCTGTTAAAGTGAACGGGAGGAGCCCAGGTGGCTATTTTTGAGTTTTGTTGATATTTTCAAATATAAAAGAAAAGCACTGATATCTGCAACTGTCTGCAAATCACAAGGCACCTGACCCTGGTTACCGCAGGTAGACAACATAACAGGGGAATACACTAATACACACACCCACAAAGCGCAAGCCCCCCCACGAATTTGTGCGTGCAACTCAACATGCATGCGCACACAAAAACCACAATCTGCATGCTTGAGTATACACACACACACTTATAAGTACATACATTATGCTACTTTCCGGATCTCGAACAACGACGAGTCTGAATACAGGAGGGAGATAGAGAACCTAGTGGAGTGGTGCAATGACAACAATCTCTCCCTTAATGCCAGCAAAACTAAAGAGCTGGTCATCGACTTCAGGAAGCATAGTACTGTACACACCCCTGTCAGCATCAACGGAGCTGAGGTAGAGATGGTGAGCAGCTTCAAATTCCTAGGGGTGCACATCACCAAAAATCTATCCTGGTCCACTCATGTCGACGCTATCACCAAGAAAGCACAACAGAGCCTTTACTTCCTCAGGAAACTAAGGAAATTTGGCATGTCCACATTAACCCTTACCAACTTTTACAGATGCACTATAGAGAGCATCCTCTCGGGCTGCATCACAGCCTGGTATGGCAACTGCTCGGCCCAGGACCGCAAGGAACTTCAGAGAGTCGTGAATACCGCCCAGTCCATCACACGAACCTGCCTCCCATCCATCGATTCCATCTACACCTCCCGCTGCCGGGGGAAAGCAGGCAGCATAATCAAGGATCCCTCCCACCCGGCTTACTCACTTTTCCAACTTCTTCCATCGGGCAGGAGATTCAGAAGTCTGAGAACACGGACGAACAGACTCAAAAACAGCTTCTTCCCCACTGTCACCAGACTCCTAAACGACCCTTTTATGGACTGTCCTCATTAATACTACACCCTGTCTGCTTCATCCGATGCCAATGCTTATGTAGTTACATTGTATATATTGTGTAGCCCTATTTCTTGAATTCTGTTCAATTCCCTTTCTTCCAATGTACTGAATGATCTGTTGAGCTGCTTGCAGAAAAATACTTTTCACTCTACCTCGGTACACGTGACAATAAACAAATCCAATCCAATCCAATCCAATCCAATAGTACTCCAGATTAATTTTCTATATCTCGATCACTGTTGGTTAAACAACAGCTTGTAAACCATGGTTTAAAAATACTTGCATTTATATAGTGACTTTCGCAATCACCGGACGTCTCAAAGTATCTTAAAGCCAATTAAAGATTTTTGAAATGTAGACACTGCTGTAATGCAAAGAATGCAGCAGTCTATTCACACACAGCAATCTCCAATAAACAGCAATATGACAATCATCAGATAATCTGCTTTTGTAATGGTGACTGAGGGATAAATATTAACCAGGATGCTGGGGATAACTCACCAGTTTGTGTTCGAAGTAGTGCCATGGGGTTTTTAATACCCACCCGAGGCCTCAATTTAACAATTTAGTACGGCACTGGATGTCAGCCTTGATTTTCATGCTCAAATTCAGCCAGTAACTGAGGCTCAAACTACGGTCTTAACAGAATTGACTGTGGGGGGGTCTGGCTTTTCATCGAGCGGGAGGCCAAGACGATTCTCAGCTACGCTGCCTACCTTGAAAGTTCTCACAAGGGTGGGATGTTCATTGTGGGTGGGTGAGGCACACTGTGTTGGGCCAGCTGATCGAGGAAAACATGAGAGCAGCCACAAGGATTGTCAGGTGCAGAGACAGACTTTTAAAAGGCCTACCTTGGTGCTGTGGGACTTTGTTCCTGTTAAAATAAAAACTGAAAGGCTCTCCAGCCCTCATATCCTCTCAAGCCCACAAACTCTCCATGCCCCATCCATGCCACTTAATTTCCCACTCATCCATGGTCCCTCATGCCAAACTATGGCCCCCCTAAACAACTCCTACATCCCCTCATGTCCTCTAATGGCAAGCTATGTCCCTTGACCCTTTCTTCATTACCTCTCATGTCCCGAATGCCAAGCTGTGGAACCTGCAATGCCACTGGTTCTCGATAGCACAGTGGGTCAATGAACCCAAAGGTAACAATATGGTATGAAAAAACATAATTCATTCATAATTTTCCACTATGTTAGATAAAATCCTTTTTTATTACAGTGTAATAAAAGTATTAGTCATCCAGACCCCAACAGCTAAAACAGGAAGCAGTTGAAACCTCTTAACCTTGTGTAAATAAGCACTGTACAATTGGCAGCAGAGATATGGGGACCAGATTAATCCAGCAATGTTTTCTCTGGGGTTCAGGTGTTTGAACAAACTCATGCCAAGCCTCATCATATATTCTTGGCTGAGAACCCAGAGCTCCACGAAAGTACAGAAACAGCTGAGCCCCTGGGAAAATATTGCTTGATTAACAGCACTGCTCTCAAATCTCTGCTGTCAATTTCACAATGATTTTTACACAAGGTTAAGAGGTTTCAAGTTCTTGCAGTTTCAGCTGCTGAAACTTGGGAGGGGCTAGACGATTGACACTTGTATTGCCCTATAGTTTTAAAAAATAATTTTAGAATACCCAATTCATTTTTTCCAATTAAGGGGCAATTTAGCGTGGCCAATCCACCTATCCTGCACATCTTTGGGATGTGCGGGGTGAAACCCACGCAAACACGGGGAGAATGTGCAAACTCCACACGGATAGTGACCCAGAGCCGGGATCGAACCTGGAACCTCAGTGCCGTGAGACTGAAGTGCTAACCACTGAGCCACCGTGCTGCCCGAGTAACAGAATTTAACAACTGCGTGAGTTCTTACTTTTAGATCAATACCAGTAGAAAGGTTACAACGTTTATATACAGTAGCTATGTC
The DNA here is from genome assembly GCF_902713615.1 of Scyliorhinus canicula. Classification (NCBI taxonomy): domain Eukaryota; kingdom Metazoa; phylum Chordata; class Chondrichthyes; order Carcharhiniformes; family Scyliorhinidae; genus Scyliorhinus; species Scyliorhinus canicula. The sequence goes on along the minus strand of NC_052161.1, from coordinate 122,219,714 downwards.
TGACCACACTAGTAGCCCTGAGCTAGATCTATGCTGCCCTTATTGTCCTATAGTTAAAGGACTTTTATTTTTAAAATATAGTATAAAGTTGTGAATAATTTACTTAAGGCATTTTTTACACGGCCTAATGTCACCATCAGTTTCATTGTTTAAATAATGGGTAACCGTTAATGGACATGAATGTTTCACAGTTTGGCATAGGGTGCATTAGAAGCCATAGAGATTATATGAGGGGGTCTACCTGGGCATAGGAGGCATTCAGGGCCATAGGGGGTGGATGGGGGAATACTTTGGCATGGGGGAATGAGGGACTAAAGGAGTTGTTTTGGGTGCATACCTTAGCATACAGGCATAAGGAGCCATACCCATGGCATGGGCGACATGAGGAGAACCTTTTGAACTTGCCTTTAAACCGTCCCTTCATGCAGACTATGGATCTCAATACCTCTAATGTGCGATGAACCACATCTCATGAAAAAGCTGGCCCAACCCCATGAAACATGCAGAACACCATGACATGCCTATCCCTGCAATGGAGCCAGCCAGGTCACGCGTGCAGGGGGCAGTGCTTTGACCCAAACCAGCCCACACAGGCAAGCCCAAAAATCAAAAACCCTGCTAATTGGGTTGGCATTCCTGGAATCAAGTCCCCAGCTGCTATTTTTAAATGGCTCCCGAGTCACCTTGACTCGGTGAAAATCCAGCTGATATCTCATCAATACCAGACTCTTCCCTTCCATTTGCTTGCAACTTATGATCAAACAGAGTTTCTACAGGGATCCTGACTGCTAAGGATAATTACACTGTGTTTGTGAGCTGTTTACATCATGCTGCAGGTACTCGGAGCATAATAGAATGAGTCTGACAGCAATCATCTGTTCATCTGTGCTGCCAAGCAAACCTCATTGCTGAGAAGGGAGATACACAAAAATATCTTCAGACAGACCTGTAAATGTAAGGTATTGTCAGAGTTGAAATGTACTACTACTCTGTTCCACCCTCACTCAGAATGAAGATTCATGAACATTTGGGACCAGAGGAAAAGGCGCAAAGTTAAGGTTTGCCCAGGTCGGGCAGGGAGGGCGAAGGGCGAGGGTTCCCCACCACGTGCCGGGTGCAGGGCGACCGTGCCGGGTGGAATGATACAAATTAGGTGGGAGTGAGCAAATTATACACTATAGGTGGGACAGAGTGGAGAGAACACATCATGTGTGATAGTGTGATGTGAATCCCTCTCCTGCATGTAACATACTGTCATGTATGATCCTTCCCTCTGGTGTATTGCACCACCATCTGAACAGTTTACCCTCATGTAACGTACCATCCTGTATCACCCTCTCACCATTCATAGAATCCCTACAGTGCAGAAGGCCATTCGGCCCATCGAGTCTACACTGACCCTCGGAAAGAGCACCCTACCTAGGCCCACACCTTGTTATCCTATCTAACCTTTTGGACACTAAGGGACAATTTAGAATTTCCAATCCACATAACCTGGACTGTGGGAGGAAACCTGAGCACCCAGATGAAACCTACGCAGACACAGGGAGAACATGCAAACACCACACAATCACTCGAGGCCGGAATTGAACCCGGGTCCATGGTGCTGTGATGCAGCAGTGCTAACCACTGTGCCACCGTCCCGCCATGCCACTATTTAACACATCGCCCCGAGACATAACTATCCCGGTGTGTTTTGTGCCATCCAGCTTCATTCCAACCTAGACAGATTTGCAACCAGACAGAATCTACAACATTAAGCTAAAGAAACTGGGCTGCAATGCGGAGCAGGGAGGATTGTTTCAGAATAATGCCTAAACCAGCTACTGATTTGAATTCTTACTTTGCCTCTTCTAGCGGTTAATATTATCAGCAACCCTCAAGGTACTTGGGGATTACGGTGGCCGTGGCTGATCCTAACAGTTCTTGGGAAAGAATGGAACAGAATGGTGGTTCATCTCAACCTTCACAATGCCTTAGTGCCAACATAAAAAATTCAGAAACAGCTGTAAGCATGCAGGCATCTCTTTTCTCACCATTGTGGTTTATGTGACAGCGCAAATGAACAGATGGTGGCTGTCAGACCCATCCTGTTACACTCCCAATACCTGCAGCAGGCTGTGAACAGCTTACACACTGTGTAATGATCCGGAGAGGCAATGATCTCTGTCCAAACACAACAAAATGATCCACAGGCTAGCGTCCCTGTCAAAACATTAATGATCCAGAAGTCAATATCTCTGTCCAAACACAGTGTAATGGTCCAGGCAGGTCAGGGCTCTTTCCAAACACATTGTAATGACCCAGAAAAGCTAGAATTTCTGTTCAAACACCGTACAAGTGAGTGAGGCCAAACACTGCTAAATAGATAATTAACCGATTATTTTGTGTTCAATCAATAGTCTCTGCACTGTCAAGAATTGTGGGCACATTGGGTGTTGGAAAAGTTCACTACACCAGAAAGCTTTAAGACAACACTGCTAGTCTGAGCTTGTATGGGCTGTCTGTGGTGCACTCACCCTGCTTGCTTTTATATCCTCCAATATAGTGTAGGGGCTCACTCACAGGGAAAAATGCTCCGCCATTTATTTATTTGTATCTCCCCGAGGGCCTTTTGCATTTCTGGAGTGCAATTCCACAGGCTGTGTTTGGATATCTCAACCAAGTGCTTCTTCCTCACGCCAGCCTGGACTGTCACAATCTCTAACTGACCAGAGAGTAAAAATGATAGAGAAAACTAGCACGAGGTGATTATTATAATAGTAGTTTGTTCGGACAGTTAAGTAGCATTTATTGGCATATGAATGCGAGCTCATAGAAATATTGAGTTGTTTCATTTCTGCTGGTAATAAGTATTATCTAATATATTTGTCTCATTCACATTTAATAGGTTTGAATAACCACATCGGAGCTGCCAATCATAATTTACTCACCTTTGGATGTGTGCTGCTCTGGAGGTGTAAAACTGCAGAAATGTGTCAGACACAAGGCTGGTAATTATACAGCTAGATATTACAGACTAGCTAGCACTGGCACCACCCTCAAATAGGCTCAAATTTGTGTGATTATACAGGGAAGTAACTAGTGCGCGTCTCTCATCAGAGTCACTGGATTTCAGGTTGAGAATAATAGACTAAATAAACTTCATAAGCAATAATAACACAAAGCTATCATGGTTATTGATAGCTCCCATCTCCCTTTGTTCACTGACTAGTGTTGTTAGGATCCTCTCACTGCACCACAATTAATGACTTATAACCAGACTAAAACAATAACATCTGCGTTCATTCAGTGTTTCAAATTCTCACAGGTTACATGATATGAACTGAGGTTCTGAAGCAATGGTGAGTGAAAGTGGCAGATTGACATCGGCGACAGCACTTTCCCCAATGCATTATTCTGAGAATGTCAAGAATGAGATGAATTTGCTGCTGTTATCAATGCTGCAAGAATTCCATGCTCCTGCTCAAACTTAATGAGCAAATGCAGTAATGAGCTAGATTGAACAGGAAGATCCCCTGTTCGATCTCCGTCCTAGCTGAAAATGGGAAAATGATCTGTGTGCTCTCAACATGCGAAACACCATTCCACTTTCTTTCACTCGGCTGAATAGTTCATTAAGGCGTATCTGTCTGATTGGAAAGTGCAATGCAATTTCCCAGAGACAGTTTTCTGAGTGAGAGTACTTCAAGTGAGCGAACGCCACAGGCATCCGCCCACCTACAGAGAGAAGAATCGTTGACAGACCAATTCTGCAATGCAGAACACAGGTCAGAATCCATAATAATCATCATCCATAACTGGGCAACTACTCCTTATTGAGGTGACTACACAAGTGTCACATCTGACCTCTACACTAAACACCACACAACTTAATCATCAGGGCATAAGCTGCACCATCAGCACAGCACCAAGGACTCGCATTCAAGGACATCTGTGGCAATTCATTTCACTGTTCCTGATTCTAGGATGACTCTCCACATGTCATGCCTGCTATAAAGTTTCAGTTGCTCTGCAATGCTTAGTTGAAACACTGCGTTTAACTCACCATCGTCATGCACCTCTCGTTCTCTGTTCCTACGCCGATGTCGATCCCGCTCCCGCCTGATGCTCAGGATCGATTCTGCCCCTGTTTCATTGTCCAGTCCATCCCGGCTGCCGGCAGTGTTCGCACTGCAATAAACATAAAATACCAAACATCATCAGAAAACACAGGAAAATTTCAACCATCAGGCTGGATAAACCACAGAACAGAACAATAATCTAACAAATCACAGCAAGGGTTTTTTGATTATTTATATATGGAATAACAGATATCCAGGTGCGAGTTAAAAGCTAGAATCTAATCAGGGGCCTTTCATCATGTAACGTCCATCTCCATAATCTAACCCATCAGTGGGATTGCAGTTTTCCAAGTACAAGACGTTTTGCTTTCTGATATCTGCTGAATGGCACTTTGGTAGGATACCAGAGGGTCACGGATACTGGCGGACCAACATTACATCAAGGAGTTGTTGCCTATCAAAGGGACGGGGAGTGTAAAGGAGGGGAAAGGAAAAAAGTAAGCGCTGGTTCAACAGACTCAAGCGAAAATGAGAAAAACATACATAGCATCATTAGCCACCTCTGGATGTCCCAAAGCACTTCACAGCCTATGAAGAACTTTTGAAGCAGTCACTTTTATACTCTAGGAAACGTTACAATAAATTTGCACACAAAAGGTCCCACAAACAGTATTGTGATAATAACCAGATAATTTGTGGCAAGGGCACAATGCACTTTTAGGTGGGGGACTTCAATGTTCAGCAACAAGAGTGCCTCGGTAGCATGACAGATCGAGCTGGCCGAATCACAGAATACTACAGTGTGGAAGAGGCCCTTCGGCCCATCGAATCTGCACCGATGCATGAAAGCCCCTGACCTGTCCACCTAATCCCACGTGCCAGCACTTGGCCCACAGCCTCGAATGTTATGACATGCCAAGTACTCATCCATGTACCTTTTAAAGGATGTGAGGCATCCTGCCTCTACCACCCTCCCAGGCAGTGCATTCCAGACCGTCACCACTCTCTGGATAAAATCCCCCCACACCTCCCACCCCTAACTTTGAACTTGTGTCCCTTCATAACTGACCCTTCAACTAAAGGACATGGCTGCTAGACTGGGTCTGCAGTGAGGGAACTAACAAGAGGGAAAAACATACTTGACCTAATTCTCATAACCTGCCTGCCACAGATGCATCTGTCCCTGACAGTATCGGTAGGAGTGACCACCACACAGTCCATGAGAAGACAAATTCCTGTCTTCGCACTGAGGATATCTTCCATCGTGTTGTGCGACACTACCATTGTGCTAAATGAGATCAATTCAAAACAGATCTAGCAACTCAAACCTGAGCATCCAGAGGTGCTGTGGGCCATCAGCAGCAGTAGAATTGTACTCAGCCATAATTTGTAACCTCATGGCATGGCATATCCCCACTCTACCACTGCACCAAGCCAGTGGATCAACCTGGTTCAATGAAGAGTGCAAGAGGCAAACCTAAAAATTAGGTGTCAATCTGGTGAAGCTACAACACAGGACTGCTTTCATCCAAACAGCATACGCAGCAAGTGATGGACAGAGCTAAACGAACCACAACCAACGGATCAGACCCAAGCTTTGCAGTCCTGCCACGTCCGGTTGTAAAGGTAGTGGACTATTAAACAATTCATTGGAAGAGAAAGTTCCACAACTGTCCCATCCTCAATGATGGAGGAGTCCAGCACATCGGTGCAAAAGATAAGGCTGAAGCATTTAAAACCATCTTCAGCCAGTAGTGCCGAATGATTCCCTAGCATCACCGATGTCAGTCTTCAGCCAATTCGATTCACCCCATGTGATATCAAGAAACAGCTGAAGGCAATGGATGCTGCAATGGCTATAGGCCCTGACAATATTCTGGCAAGAGTACTGAAGATTTGTGCTCCAGAACTTGCGCAGATCGGCCTTCCTGAAAGTGAACCCACGGAAGGCGATGGGCCCGGACGGGATCCCTGGTCGTGCACTCAGAGCCTGCGCATACCAGCTGGCAGAGGTATTCACAGACATCTTTAACCTATCCCTACTCCACTCCGAGGTCCCCAACTGCTTCAAGAAGACCACCATCATACCGGTACCAAAGAAGAACCAGGCAACGTGCCTCAATGACTACCGCCCGGTGGCCCTGATGTCAGTTGTAATGAAGTGCTTCGAAAGGCTGATCATGAAGCGCATCACCTCCACGCTCCCGGACCGCCTTGACCCACTTCAATTCACAAACCGTCGCAACCGGTCCACATCAGACGCCATTTCCCTGGCCCTACACTCATCCCTAGAGCATCTCGAAAACAAGGACTTCTACATCAGACTCCTATTTATTGACTACAACTCCGCCTTCAACACCATAATCCCAGCCAAGCTCATATCAAAGCTCCAAAACCTAGGACTTGGCTCTCCACTCTGCAACTGGATCCTTGACTTTCTCACCAACAGACCACAATCAGTAAGAATGAACACCAACACCTCCGCCACAATAGTCCTCAATACCGGTGCCCCGCAAGGCTGCGTTCTTAGCCCCCTAATCTACTCCCTGTACGCACACGACTGCGTGGCAAAACTTGGTTCCTAACATCCATCTACAAGTTTGCTGACGATACAACCATAGTGGGCCGGATCTCGAATAACGACGAGTCCGAATACAGGAGGGAGATAGAAAACCTAGTGGAGTGGTGTAACGACAACAATCTCTCCCTCAATGCCAGCAAAACTAAAGAGCTGGTCATCGACTTCAGGAAGCAAAGTACTGTACACACCCCTGTCAGCATCAACGGGGCCGAGGTGGAGATGGTTAGCAGTTTTAAAATTCCTAGGGGTGCACATCACCAAAAATCTGTCCTGGTCCACTCACGTCGACGCTATCACCAAGAAAGCACAACAGTGCCTAGGGAAACTAAGGAAATTCGGCATGTCCACATTAACACGTACGAACTTTTACAGATGCACTATAGAAAGCATCCTATCGGGCTGCATCACAGCCTGGTATGGCAACTGCTCGGCCCAGGACCGCAAGGAACTTCAGAGAGTCGTGAATACCGCCCAGTCCATCACACGAACCTGCCTCCCATCCATGGACTCCATCTACACCTCCCACTGCCGGGGGAAAGCGGGCAGCATAATCAAGGATCCCTCCCACCCGGCTTACTCACTTTTCCAACTTTTTCCATCGGGCAGGAGATACAGAAGTCTGAGAACACGCACGAACAGACTCAAAAACAGCTTCTTCCCCACTGTCACCAGACTCCTAAATGACCCTCTTATTGACTGACCTCATTAACACTACACCCTGTATGCATCAACCGATGCCAATGCTTATGTAGTTACATTGTATATCTTGTGTTGCCCTATTATGTATTCTCATGTATTTTCTTGAATTTTGTTTAATTCCCTTTTCTTCCATGTACTGAATGATCTGTTGAGCTGCTTGCAGAAAAATACTTTTCACTGTACCTTGGTACACGTGACAATAAACAAATTCAATCCAATCCAATCCAATCCAGATTGTCCAGTATTTCCTGTTTTGTTCCAGCCAATTACCGCCCCAATAGTTCCAACTTGATCATCGGTGAAGTATTGGAAGGGGTCATCAAAAGTGCTATCAAGCAGTACTTGCGTAACAATAGCCTGTTCAGTGACGCTCAGTTTGGGTTCCACCAGGGTCCAAGGAACTCTAGCTAAACTGGAGTCAATAGGAATCGGAGAAAACGTTACGTTGGTTGGCGTATACATAGCACAAAGGAAGATAATTGTGGGTGTTGGAGGTCAATCATCTCAGCTTCTGGACATCACTGCAAGAGTTTCTCAGGGTGGTGTCGTAGGTCCAACCATCTTCAGCTGCTTCATCAATGAACTTTCTTCCATCTTAAGGTCAGAAGTGGGGATGATGACTGCACAATGTTCAGCAACATTCGCAACTCCTCAGATACTGAAGCAGTCAATGTCCAAAAGCAGCAAGTCCTGGACAAGTGGCAGACAAATGCCAGGAACTTGGTCATTTCCAACAAGAGATCATCGCCCTAAGACATTCAACGGCATTATCATCACTGAATCCCCGACAACAAAATCCTGGAGGCGGGGGAGTTATCATTGACCAGAAACTGAACTGAACTAGCCATAGAAATACTGCGGCCACAAGAGCAGGTCAGAGACTAGGAATTCTACAGTGAGTCACTCACTTCTTGACTCCCTAAAGCCTCTGCACCATCCATAAGGCACAAGTCAGGAGTGTGACGGAATGCGTGCACTCCAACAATGCTCAAAAAGCTCAACACCATCCAGGACAAAGCAGCCCGCTTGACTGGCACGTTGTCCACAAATATTCACTCCCTCCACCACCGATGCACAGTGGAAGCAGTTTGTAGCAACTACAACAGGGGTTGCCAAACTTGGGTCTGCGGACCCACAGGGGTGCGCGAAGGGTCGCCATTCGAATGCACAAAATTTGAAAAGAATTAGAGAAATCAAATAGTCAGCCTATCAGCATCCAGTGCTCCAAGAGATCTTGCTCTGAATGGCCTATTTAATTTATTTTAATTCACTCTTGCTGGGCAGAAGAGCTCACCGCCAACAGTGAGTAATGGTAGGGCAGGAGCTGGCAGAACACAAATCGGTCAGAAGCTGGGCAGTGAGAAGAGGCTGTGCCCGGCCTACAGGCAGGGGTGGCAGCCTGCGGCCTCAGAAAAGGAGCTGGTGGGGTTTGAGCTTCGGGAAAGGAGCTGGAGTGGTTTGGGCCTCAGGAAAGGAGCTGTGCTGTTCGAGCCTCGGGAAATGGGTCTGTGCGTATGAGGGTGCAAGAATGTGAGGGTGGAGAGCAGAATGTCTATATATGTTATTTATATTAACATGAATAGGGTTCAGGCTCTATAATTGACACAATGTAACTAATGGCGTTTCACAGAGACCAGAGTTTAACTAATCACTTTATTATTAGTTTAGGCAATGGGATAGAAAGGCACATATTCAAATTTGATAATGACACAAATAGAGGCATTGTGGTTGATGCAGAAAATTACAAAGAGGTATGAATTAAAGGGTACTTTATAAATGGTGATGCTGGAAATCCAATGAGAATGAAGGGTCAATGCACATAGATCATTAAAACTTAATTGTCAAGTGCAAAAAATAATCAAAAGGTTAATGGAATGCTGGCTTGTATATCTAGGGGATGAGAATACAGAGGGTGAAAATTAATTTTAAAGCTGAAGTAAGCCTTGGTTAGATCATATATGGAGTATTGTGAATAGTTCTGGGCACTACACCTGATGAAGGATTCACTGGCCTTCGAGGGAGAGCAGTGTAGATTTACAAGAATGATACCTGGACTCCAAATGTACCTTATGGGAAAGTTCAGGACAAAGAGGCAGAAATAAAGCAGATCAAAGAATTTAGGAAGAATTTCTTTATACAGAATTGGAAGAATTTGGAACTCACCATCACATAAAGAGGCTTCTTATATGCACAAGAGTAGGATGGGAAAGGATAGAATGGGAGAAGACGCACGTGGAGGATAAACATCAGCACAGATCTTTTGGGCAGAATGGCTTGTTTTTGTTCTGTGGATGAGATGCATGTAACTTGCCTGCTTACGGGGATTAGCTTGCAGGTATAGCAAGTAATTAAAGCTGATTGAATGTTGGTCTTTATCGCAAGGGGGGTGGAATGGAGCATAAAAGTAGGGAGTCTGGTTAGAACTGTCTAGGGCGTTGGTGAGTCCACACCCAGAGTAATGTGCACAGTTATGGTCTCCTGATTTAAAGAGGGAGATACTTTCATTGGAGACAGTTCAGAGAAGGTTCACTAGGCTGATTCTTGGGATGAAGGAGTAGTGACAAGAGGAAAGTTGGGCCTGTACTCATTGAAGTTTAGAAGAATGAGAGATAATCTTATTAAAATATAAAAAGTTTTGAGGGGGCTGGATGCAGTGATATTTCCCCTCATGGGGAATCTTGAACTAGGGGGCAGTGTTTAGACAACAGATCTTCCATTTAAGATGTGGCATTAGGGGTGGCACGGTGGTACAGTGGTTAGCACTGATGCCTCACAGCTCCGGCCTTGGGTGACTGTGTGTGGAGCTTGCACTTTCTCTCAGTGTCTGTGCAGGGGGTTACCAGGTCCTTCAGTTGTCCTTTCACACAGCTCATAAACATTTCCCAACTGCACTGTTTTCTTCACAAGTGCATTGAACTGCAAGAAACAGTGCTGACATATTTCAAGTAAAACACTCAAGACATGTCTCGTTGAATAAAAACAGAAAATGCTGGCAATACTCAGGTCAGGCAATGTGTAGTTCAAGTGATGTCCTTTCTGGCCCCGTGTGTGGAGTTGGCTGTACCACACCGCCCTCCTATGGTCTCATCTGGAATTCTCTTTATGCACAGTTTGTGCTGGGTGGAATATTTTTTTTAAAATAATTTTTATTGAAAAATTTTGAATTTATACAACAACAAACCATAATAAAATACCAAAAATAACAATAATAATAGCAATCATAAACATTCGCCCCACCTCCATGAACAACACAGCATATTAACAACAACGCAAATTAACACAATATTAAGTTACATAATAGAAACTACAATAAGGAACATCCCCCTCCCCCGTTGCTGCTGCCATTAACCAAGATACCTATCTTTGAGCCAGGAAGTCCAGAAAAGGCTGCCATCGTTTATAGAACCCTTGTATTGATCCTCTCAGGGCAAATTTGACCCTTTCCAATTTTATAAATCCCACCATGTCACTGATCCAGGTCTCCACACTTGGGGGCCTCGCATCCTTCCACTGCAGCAAGATCCTTCGTCGGGCTACTAGGGACGCAAAGGCCAGGACACCGGCCTCTTTCGCCTCCTGCATTCCCGGCTCTACCGCAACTCCAAAAATCGCGAGTCCCCACCCAGTTTTGACCCTGGATCCAACCACCCTCGACACTGTCCCCGCCACCCCCTTCCAGAATTCTTCCAGTGCTGGACATGCCCAGAACACATGGCCGTGGTTCGCTGGACTCCCCGAACATCTGGTGCACCTGTCCTCACCCCCAAAGAACCTACTCATCCTAGTCCCGGACATGTGGGCCCGGTGCAGCACCTTAAATTGGATGAGACTAAGCCTCGCATATGAGGAGGAAGAGTTGGCTCTCTCCAAGGCATCCGCCCAAGTCCCGTCCTCTATCTGCTCCCCGAGTTCCTCCTCCCATTTAGCCTTCAGCTCCTCCACTGACGACTCCTCCACCTCCTGCATTACCTTAAAGATGCCAGACACCTTCCCCTCTCCGACCCACACCCCTGAAAGCACTCTGTCCATCGTCCCCCGCGAGGGCAGCAAAGGGAATCCCTCTACCTGTCGCCTAGTAAACGCCTTTACCTGCAAGTATCTGAACATGTTCCCTTGGGGAAGCCCAAATTTATCTTCCAGTTCCCCCAGGCCCGCAAACCTCCTGCCAATAAACAGGTCCCTCAATTTACTGATGCCCACCCTTTGCCACCCCCTAAATCCCCCATCCCTGTTCCCTGGGATGAACCGATGATTGCCACCCAATGGAGCCTCCATCGAGCCCCCTGTTTCCCCCCTATGCTGTCTCCACTGTTGCTGGGTGGAATATTAATCTCACACAGTAACTGAGAAAACCCAGAAATAGTCAGAGCCAGGTGGCCAGGGCTTTGGGCACAGGTTTGTTATAACCCATGCTGCAGTTGTATCCTAAGTTCCCTCACTTATAGAGTGGAAGATTCTAACAAAAATGAAAGGGATTTTCGCCCGTGACCTGCAAAGAAATGCTTGTAGGTACCAAATAAACTATCCACAATTTATAATAATAATCTTTATTAGTATCACAAGTAGGCTTAACATTAACACTGCAATGAAGTTACAATGAAAATCCCCTAGTCGCCACACTCCAGCGCCTGTTCAGGTACACTGAGGGAGAATTCAGAATATCCAATTAACCTAACAAGCATGTCTTTCGGGACTTGTGGGAGGAAACCGGAGCACCCGGAAGAAACCCACGGGGAGAATGAGCAGACTCTGCAGACAGTGACCCAAGCCGGAAATCGAACCCGCGTCCCTGGCGCTGTGATGCAACAGTGCTAACCACTGTACTACCGTGCTGCCCCACGGTATGACACGGGTTTACTGGTCTCTCCTTAACATAAACCAAACTTCGGGCAGCACGGTGGCCTAGTGGTTAGCACAACTGCCTCACGGCGCTGAGGTCCCAGGTTCGATCCCGGCTCTGGGTCACTGTCCGTGTGGAGTTTGCACATTCTCCCCGTGTCTGCGTGGGTTTCGCCCCCACAACCCAAAGATATGCAGAGTAGGTGGATTGGCCACGCTGAATTGCCCCTTAATTGGAAAAAATAATTGGGTAATCTAAATTTTAAAAAAAAAACATAAACCGAACTTTTCAGCTGCTTAAAAAGTCACCCAGTCTTTAACATTGAATTATAAAGAAAGACTTGGATTTATGTCACATCTTTCACAAGCTCAGGGCATCTCGAAGCACTGCAGGGCCAATGAAGTACTTTGGCAGTCACTGGTGTAATGCAAAAAACATAGCAGCCAATCTGCACATGGCAATGTGCAACACACAGCAATGAAATAATGGTCAAATAATGCATTGTTTTAAGGTGTGGTATTTGAAGGATAAATATTGGCCTGGACACTTGGCAAAACTCCCCTGTCAAATGAAATGAAAATCACTTATTGTCACGAGTAGGCTTCAATGAAGTTACTGTGAAAAGCCCCTAGTCGCCACATTCCGGCGCCTGTCCGGGAGGCTGGTACGGGAATCGTACCGTGCTGCTGGCCTGCTTTAAAAGCCAGCGATTTAGCCAAGTGAGCTAAACCAGCCCCTGTCAAATAGTGTAATTGAATCTTTTACATCCACTCAAGAGAGCAGAACATGAAAGACGCCACTAGTGTCATGGAGTATCAACCTGGGTTATATACTCAAGTTTCTGGACTGGGCTTGAAGCCACAATCTTATGATACCCATGGATTCTGTTTTTCGTAAATGAACGCATGTCAACAGAGTTGAGTACATCAACAGATTCTGGAGATTCCATCACAGGCATCAGCCTGAGAACTTCAGTTTAAAAAGTGAACCACAGATTGCTTTCAATCATCACTATTCCACTGATTTGTGGATGTGGTTGTTGTTTGAAGTGTACATTGCTGTTTAGTTTTTCACCTTGCCACCGATGGGGTCAGTGACCCTTTATTGATGCACCACACTGTACTTTACAAGAAACCAAATCAGGGAAACAGCAAACAAATTAACGTCAAGCTCACGGGAAGCAATGAGTGGAGAGACTTCAGTCTGTCTGTGGAAAAAGCTTTCAGACAATGACTTATTGCCAAAATTATTCCGCGCATTAACAGACACAGCAAGTCAGGAGGAGGATGAGATCAGCAGCTCACTGGAGAAAGACCAATCTCTGCCAATAAAGGTGACCTGCTGACAATTGGAACGATAGAAAGGTTACTGCAAAGAAAGATGCCATTCAGCCCATCGTGCCTGTGTCGGCCAAGGAGTCTTGCAGGTTACAGCGATTCAGATGCAGATCCTCAGCTTTTAAATGAGCTGAGGGTTTCTGCCACAATCACCAAGCCATGCAGTGAATTCCAGACATCCATCATTCTCTGGGCAAAGAAATATTTCCTAATATCCCCTCTAATCCTTTTTACCAACCATTTTAAATCTGTGCACACTGGTAATTGACCTCTCCGCTAGGAAAACAGGTCTTTCCTGTCTACCTTATCCAGACTCATCATAATTTTGTACACCTCAATTAGGTCACCCCTCAGTCTCCTCTGTTCAAAGGAAAACAACCTGAGCTTCTCCAATCTCTCCTCATAGCAGCAATTTTGAAGTGCTGGCAACATTCTTGTAAATCTCCTCTGTACTCTTTCCAGAGCAATTATGTCCTTCCTGTAATGTGGCAACCAGAACTGTACACAGAACTCCAGCTGTGCCTAACCAGAGTTTTATACATTTCCTGCATTTATAGAATCCCAGAGTGCAGAAAGAGGCCATTCGGCCTATCAAGTCTGCACCAACCTTCCACACATGACCTAGGCCCTTCCCTATCCCCATCATCCCACCTTACCTTTTTGGACACTCTGGAGCAATTTTAGCATGGCAAATCCACCTAACCGGCACATCTTTGGACTGTGGAAGGAAACCCGAGCACCCGGAGGAAACCCACTGGGAGAAAGTGCAAACTCCACACAGTCTCACTCAAGGCCAGAATTGAACCTGGGTCCCTGGTGCTATGAGGTAGCAAAGCTAACCACAGAGCCACCGTGCTGCCCAACCCATCCCTGCTTTTGTATTCAATTCATCCAGTAAAAGAAAGCATTCCATATGCATTCTTAACCACCTTAACCACCTACCCAGCCACCTTCAGGTGGACATGCACGCCAAGGTCTGTCACTTCCTCGAAGCCTCTCAATGTTCTCTCACTTTGTGCATTACTCTGCCCTCCCCAAATGCATTACCTCAGGCATCTCTGGATTTAAATCCATTTGCCACTCGACCAAACCACTGATTTTTTATTAATAACCTTAGAGTACCCGATTATTCTTTTTCTAATTAAGGGGAAATTTAGCGTGGCCAATCCACCTACCCTGCACATCTTTGGGTTGTGGGGGGTGAAAGCCACGCAGACACGAGGAGAATGTGCAAACTTCACGCAGACAGACACCCCGGGTTGGGATTGAACCCGGGTCCTCAGCGCCGTGAGGCAGCAGTGCTAACCACTGCACGACCGCACCGCCGCGGCACTGATATAATTCTGGAGACAACAGCGATCCTCTTCACTCTTAACTACATGGCCAAATTTGGTGTCATCTGCAAATTTCCCAATCATGCCTCTCATATTTAAATCTAAATCATTAATATATACAACAAACAGCAAGGGCCGAAACACTGAACCCTATGGAATGCCATTAGAAACTGCTTTCCATTTGCAAAAACATCCATCGACCATTTTCTTTTGTTTCCTGTCACTGAGCCAGGATTGGCTACCGTGTTATCCAACAGTTTGCAGAGACGATGATGTGCACTGTCCTTTACGACTCATCCAACAGTTTCATCCTATCGTGCCGCCCATTAGAAGGGGTGACAATGGCCCCGTTGTAAATGTGGGTGTTGAGCAACTGAGCAGTATAGTGACAGAAAGAAAAATGCTGGCAGCACTCCAGGTCGAGAAGTCACCAGTCCCGGATGGTATACATCCTAGATTGCTGAGAGAGGTGACGGAGCATATTGCGGAGCCGTTGATAGAAATTTTACAGGCCTCTCTGAACACAGCATTTGTCCCGGGGGACTGGAGAATTGCAAGTGTGACGCTGTTGTTTAAGAAAGGAAATTACAGGCCTGTCAGCTTGACATCAATAGTGGAAAAACTGATGGAGGCCAAAATATGGGATGAGATAACTACACACAGAGAAAAATAAGTTGATACTTGACAGTCAACATGTCTGACAAATTTAATTGAATTCTTTAACGAGGTGACACAGGCAGTGGGCGAAGGTAGTGCCATCAATACTTATAACCAAACCCTGCAATCTTGGACTTGACCCCTCACTGTGCAGCTGGATCCTTGACTTGACCTCAACAACAGACCGCAATCTGTCAGGATAGACAACAACACCTCCTCCACAATAGTCCTCAACACCGGGGCCCCACAAGGATGCGAGTTCAGTCCTCTACTGTACTCCCATTACACACATGATGGTGTGGCAAGATTTAACTCCAACTCAATTTATAAGTTTGCAGATGATATGACTGGTGGGTGATGTCTCAAACAACGACGAAGCAGTCTACAGAAGGGAGATAGATCACTTGGTTGCATGGCGTACCGAAAACAACCTCTCTCTAAATGTCAGAAAGACCAAGAAGCTGATCACTGACTTCAGGAAACGTAGCATGACCCCAGCCTCGCCCCACCGTCTGAAGTTCCTGGGGGTCACCATTACCAACAGTCTGCCCTGGCTCACTCAAGTTGATGCAACAGTCGAGGGCAAGACGGTGGCGCAGTGAGTAGCACAGCAGCCTCACGCGCCGAGGTCCCAGGTTCGATCCCGGCTCTGGGTCACTGTCCGTGTGGAGTTTGCACATTCTCCCCGTCTTTGCGTGGGTTTCGCCCCCACAACCCAAAAGATGTGCAGGGTAGGTGGATTGGCCACGCTAAGTTGCCCCTTAATTGGAAAAATGAATTGGATACTCTAAAAAAAAAATTTTTTAAACTTTTTTAAAAAAGTTGATGCAACAGTCAAGAAAGCCCAACAACATCTCTACTACCTACAGAAGCTAAAGAAATTCGGCATGTCTGCACCGACTCTCACAAACGTCCACAGATGTGCCATGGAAAGCATCCTATCCGGCTGCATCAGTATGCTTGGCCCAAGATTGCAAGAAACTGCAGAATGTTGTGAACTCAGCCCAACGCATCACACAAGCGTGCCACCCCCACATGTATACACCTCTCACTGCCTCAGGAAGGCTGGCAACATTATCAGAGACTCCTCCCACCCAGACATTGCCTTCTTCCAGGCTCCTCCATCAGGCAGAAGGTACAGAAAGCTGAAGACTCGCACATCCCGACATAGGAACAGCCTCTTCCCCACAGCTACAAGACTCCTCAACGACTCCCCCTAGGACTGATCTGTTCCTTGTAAGAACACTATTCATGATGCCCTATGCTGCTCTTGCTCATGTATTTGCTTTTTTTGGCCCCTTGTTCTGCACTGTAACCAATTATTGTTTGTCAATGTACCATTTGTCAGTGTACTCGATAGATTATTCTTTTGTCTACTCTGTACGTACTGTGTATGTTCCCACGGCCGCAGAAAATAACTTTTCACTGTACTTCGATACATGTGACAATAAATCAAATCAAATATTGTATATTTGCACTTTCAGAAAGCATTTGATACAGTGCCACATGGTAAGTTGGTTAGCAAATTAATTTTTGGGATTTTGGCAGCATGGATTAGAAGTTGGCTAAGAGATAGGAAGCAAAGGGTAGGTAGATAGACATTTCTCAGACTGGAAAGGAGTTGAAAGTGTTGTTCCCCAGGGCTCAGTTTGGGACCCTTGCTTTTGCTGATTTATACAAATGATTTTGAAGTGGGTGTTTAGGGCAAAATCTCCAAATTTGCAGGTGATACTAAGCTGGGGGGAATAGTGAATTGTGAGGATGACACTGAGCAACTTCAGAGGGACACTGATAAGTTGGCCAATGGGACTTCCGGTGGCGGCATGCAGGTGGAGGTCGCACGTTAGGCGACTCCTACTAGAGTCTCTGTTTTTTTTTATTTTATGCCCGGTTTCAGGGGTAGTTTGTGGATGAGTTGGTGTGGGAAGTCATAAGGAAGACGAGAAATGTCGAAGCCCCAGAAGAAAGGTGCTGGAAAGAAGGGGGTGAGGAAAGTCCACCGGTGAGTGAGACTGAGTCCTGTAGGAGTAAAGATGGCAGAGGCTGGGTCGTCGGGTGGGGCCACTCCCCTCACGGTGGAAACTCTGACCGAGGTGATGTCGGTGGGGGTTGAAAGGCTGTTTGCCAAGAATTTTGAGGTGCTTCGGAGGGAGATGATAACTGCGATGAAAGAGTGGGTGGAGGAGGCGATTGCCCCGGTAAAGGCGGCAGTGATGAAGATGTTGGTCAAGGTGCGGGAGCAGGGAGAGAAACTGAAGTGGGTGGAGGAGGGTGATGACCTGTGGAGAGTGCCGGACGTCAACAAAGGGTTCAGAGCCAAGGTGGAGTACCTGGCTAAAGGTCGAAGAGGCAAAACTTGAGAAATGGGGGCCTGCCCAATGGGGTGGAGGGCCCGAGGCCGACCAAGTACTTTGCGCATATGTTTGCGGAGTTGATGGGGGAGGGGGAAGAATGCTTCCGCCACAAGTTTAACAGGGCACATCGGTCCCTCCGGCCGAAGCCTAAAGCGAATGAGTCACCAAGGGTGGTTATAGTTTGCTTTCACAGTTACCGTGTGAAGGAGAAGGTATTGAATTGGGCAAAACAGAGACGAGATGTGAAGTGGGAAGGCGTTGGTATACGAATATACCAAGTCCTGAATTGTGAGCTGACGAGAAGGCAGGCGGCCTTTGGACGGGTGAAGGTGGCACTGTATGGTGGCGGAGTGAGATTTGGAGCGGTCTACCCGGCGAAGCTGAGAGTGACACACAATTCGAGGGACTTTTATTTTGAGAAGGTGGAGGTGAACATACAAAGAACAAAGAAAAGTACAGCACAGGAACAGGCCCTTCGGCCCTCCAAGCCTGTGCCGGCATGCTGCCCGTCTAAACTAAAATCTTCTACACTTCCTGGGTCCGTATCCCTCTATTTCCATCCTATTCATGTATTTGTCAAGATGCCCCTTAAATGTCACTATTGTCCCTGCTTCCACCACCTCCTCTGGCAGAGTTCCAGGCACCCACTACCCTCTGTGTAAAAAACTTGCCTCGTACTCCCCTCTAAACCTTGCCCCTCGCACCTTAAACCTATGTCCCCTAGGTGGTTGAGACGTTCGTTGAGGCTGAAGGACTGGGAGTGAGATGAGAGTTGGGATTTGGACTTGGTTGGTGGGGATGGGTATTGTGTTTTTTTTATGGAGGGTTTTCTTTGATTGGGGTTTTCTTTTCTGTCTCTTGAATGGGGAGGGTTGTTCACATGCGTTTCGGGTTTTGTTTTTTTTCCTTATGGGTGTGGTTCTGTATTGTTTCTTGGTTCAAGGGAGGTGGGTTTTCAGCATATGGGGCCATGTTACTGAGAAAGGGGGGTGCTCTGGCAGGGGTCACCGCTCTAGCAAAGGTAGGTTGGGTAATGAACAGGAATGTAGGGGGGCAGGGGGTCATTGGAGCCTGGTCAAGCAGGTTTCAATGGACCTGGGAGGTGTGAATGGTGGGGGGAGGGGACTGTTACTCAGTGAGGTGTTTGTAAGAGGAAGTGGCTTTGTGGAAGGGGGGGAAACAGTGGCAGAAGCATATGAGAGTGGCGGGAGCATCGGTGTGGGCTCCAATTTGTGGCAATCACCTGTTGGTCCAGGGGAGGTTGGATGGAGTGTTTCAGAGGTGGCAGAGAGCAGGTATTAAGAGGCTGGGAGGTCTGTTTATTGATGGGAGCTTTCCTTGTTTGGAGGATCTGGAGAAGGAGTTTGAGTTGCTGGGTGGGAATGGGTTTCGCTATCTGCAGGTGAGGGACTTTGTCCGAAGGCAGCCTGAAGCTAGAAAGGTTTTGGAGGACGGTGTTCAGCACCATCTCCGGGGTCTGACATGTGGACGTGGAGTCCAATCTCCCAGAAGCCATATTTGGGGTGTCGGAACGGCCAGAGCTGCAGGAAGTTGTGGGGGCAGATGTTTTAACCTTTGGCCTGATTGCTCGCAGGCGGGTCTGGTTGGGGTGGAGGTCAGCCTCTCCATCCTGTGCCTCAGCAAGACGTGAGGACCTGCTGCTGTTTTTGACTCTGGAAAATATGAAATTTGCTCTAAGGGGACGAGTGATGGGTTCTACAATCGTTGGGGTTTGTTTATCATGCATTTTCAGAAGTTGGTTGCTGTTGACTGTTGAGGGAGGGGGTGGGGGTTTTGTGGGGTTGTTGTAAATTGTAAAACTGTAGAAAATTTGTGGAATAAAAATACTTTTTTAAAAAAAGTTGGCCAAATGGGGAGACACCTGGCAGATGAACCTCAATGCAGCAAAAATGTGAGGTGATGCATTTTAGTAGAAGAAACAAGGGGAGACAAAATAGGCTCAGTGGTGCAACTTTGAGGGGAGCAGGAGAAGAGGAACCTCTTGTTCAAGTGTGTAATTCTCTGAAGGTGGCCAGGCAAATTGAAACAGTTAAGAAGGCTTATACCATCCTTGGTTTTATAAATAGAGGCATAGAGTATAAAAGCAAGGAAGTGATGCTACACCTCTACACATCATTGGTCAGACCACATTTGGAATATTGTGTTCAGTTCTGGGCACCTTATTTAAGGAAGGATGTTAAAGCCCTGGAGGGAGTGCAGAGGAGATTTACTAGAATGATACCTGGAATGAAGAATTTTAGATACAAAGAAAGATTGGAGAAATTGGGCTTGTTTTCCTTGGAGCAGAGAAGATTAAGAGGTGACCTTATTGAGGTGTTTAAAATTCTAAACAATTTTGGCAGGATAAAGAGGGACATTCTGTTTCCACTAGTTGGTATGTCAGTGACTAGGCATCACGATTTCAAGATAATCAGCAAGAGAGCGAGAAGTGAGATGAGGAGAAACTACTTTACTCAGAGTTGTTGGGGTTTGGAATGCGCTGCCTAGGAGAGTGGTGGAGGCGGATTCCATAGGAGATTTCAAAAGAGAGGTAGATATGTATTTGAAAGTGAAGAATTTGGAGGGTTACGGAGATAGGGCTAGTGAATGGGACTACCTAGGTCACTTTTTTGGGAGCTGGTGCCGACACAATGGGTCAAATGGCCTCCCTCTGACAAACAAACTAAGAATCTATCTACCTCTACCTTAAAAATATTCAGTGGCCTGGCTTCCACCACCTTCTGAGGCAGAGAGTTCCAAAGTGGTACAACCCTCAAAATGATTTCTCCTCAACTCTGCCCTCCTAATCTCTGCCCTAAAAGGGCAACCCTTCAATTTAAAACCGTGCCCCCCTAGTTCTGCTCTTGCCCACAAGATGAAGCATCGTTTTTTCCACCTCCACCTTGTGAAGAGTCTTATATACTTAAATCATGTTACCCCTCATTCTTCTAAAAGCATAGGCTGTGCAAGCATTGCTCACAAGGCAACCCACTCATTCTAGCTATCAATCAAGTAAACCTCCTCTGAACCACTTCCAACACATTTACATTCTTCCTTCAATAAGGAGACCAAAACTGTGCACAATATTCAAGATGCAGTCTCACTAATGCCTTGTATAGTTGAAGCAAAACTTCCTTACTTTTATGCAAAGGATAGCATTCCATTACCCCTCTTGATTACATGCTGTACCACCCTAACTTTGTGACTCATGCAAGAGGACATCTAGATCCCTCTGCACTTCAGAATCCTGCAACCATTCTCCATTTAAATAACACAAATGTTTTATTCTTCCTGCCAAAATGAAAAACTTCACATTTCCCCCACATTGTGCACCATCTACCAGATTGTTGCCCACTCACTCAACTTATCTATTGCTGTCTGCAACTCCTTGGGCTGGATTCTCCGGTCCCCCAGCTGCATATTCCTCGGCAGCATACTGGCACTGGGATTCTCCATTCCCGTGTTTTCCCATTGCGGCCACCCCACGCTGCTGGGAAACACGCGGGCGGGGTGTGATGTCGGCAGAATGGAGAATACCACCGACCAAGATATCCCATCCCTCCCACCACCCCCCCCAACTTGTGTTTTCTTCACAACATGCTTCCCTGTCTAGTTTTTAATCATCTGCAAATTTAGCTACCATGCCTTCGCTCCCCTCATCGAGTCCTGTGTTTCCAATCCGCTGTTTGCTTTTCTGGAAGCTTCAGAGTGTGTTTTCAGCTCGGTTTTCCAGCAGGAATGGGACATGGCATTCTGGACAGAAGAGCTCTAAACATTTACCAGATTATAAACACACAGAGCCCCAGGCTTTCTGCTAGTAATGATCAGCTGCCCTAAGAGCTGCTTCAGCCATTGCCTTATAAATCCTTCCCATTGCACTCTTGCTTTCTCTTTCCTTTTATTGCGGGTTGCTACAGCAACCGGTTGGAGAACTGATTAGTGTATTGAAAAGCTGGCTCTGAAATTCATTGAAAACCAGCAACTACACCCATTCAACCCCATCGCTTTCAGTTCAGTGATGGTGCCACCACTCCAAATAAACCTGCTGGGACCGTGCAGAGTGCAGCAGCCCTGTTCTTCAATTTGTTCCCTCTGATTCTCCCTGGGGCTCCAGCAGTTACAAGCCCTTGCCATTTAGTTACCTTGTCATATAGTGACCGTTCAAAACACGAAATGGTAGATACAGGGTCATGCTTCTTTTTAAACCAGTGCCCTCTGACTTTCCTGTACAAGGAATGGAAGTAACCTTCCCATGAATAATGCCCAGTATTAATTGCAATGTGAAGTGAATGTTAGGGTCCCGGGGAATCAGCTTCATTATCTGTTGGTTTAAGGCATAGAACATAGAACGATACAGCGCAGTACAGGCCCTTCGGCCCTCGATGTTGCACCGACATGGAAAAAATCTAAAGGCCATCTAACCTACACTATGCCCTTATCATCCATATGCTTATCCAATAAATTTTTAAATGCCCTCAATGTTGGCGTGTTCACTACTGTTGCAGGTAGGGCATTCCACGGCCTCACCACTCTTTGCGTATAAAACCCACCTCTGACCTCTGTCCTATATCTATTACCCCTCAATTTAAGGCTATGTCCCCTCGTGCTAGCCACCTCCATCCGCGGGAGAAGGCTCTCGCTGTCCACCCTATCTAACCCTCTGATCATTTTGTATGCCTCTATTAAGTCACCTCTTAACCTTCTTCTCTCTAACGAAAACAACCTCAAGTCCATCAGCCTTTCCTCATAAGATTTTCCCTCCATACCAGGCAACATCCTGGTAAATCTCCTCTGCACCCGTTCCAAAGCTTCCATGTCCTTCCTATAATGAGGCGACCAGAACTGTACGCAATACTCCAAATGCGGCCGTACTAGAGTTTTGTACAACTGCAACATGACCTCATGGCTCCGGAACTCAATCCCTCTACCAATAAAGGCCAACACACCATAGGCCTTCTTCACAACCCTATCAACCTGGGTGGCAACTTTCAGGGATCTATGTACATGGACACCGAGATCCCTCTGCTCATCCACACTACCAAGAATTTTACCATTAGCCAAATATTCCGCATTTCTGTTATTCTTTCCAAAGTGAATCACCTCACACTTCTCCACATTAAACTCCATTTGCCACCTCTCAGCCCAGCTCTGCAGCTTATCTATGTCCCTCTGTAACCTGCAACATCCTTCCGCACTGTCTACAACTCCACCGACTTTAGTGTCGTCTGCAAATTTACTCACCCATCCTTCTGCGCCCTCCTCTAGGTCATTTATAAAAATGACAAACAGCAACGGCCCCAGAACAGATCCTTGTGGTACGCCACTCGTAACTGAACTCCATTCTGAACATTTCCCATCAACTACCACTCTCTGTCTTCTTTCAACTAGCCAATTTCTGATCCACATCTCTAAATCACCCTCAATCCCCAGCCTCCGTATTTTCTGCAATAGCCGACCGTGGGGAACCTTATCAAACGCTTTACTGAAATCCATATACACCACATCAACTGCTCTACCCTCGTCTACCTGTTCAGTCACCTTCTCAAAGAACTCGATAAGGTTTGTGAGGCATGACCTACCCTTCACAAAACCATGCTGACTGTCCCTAATCATATTATTCCTATCTAGATGATTATAAATCGTATCTTTTATAATCCTCTCCAAGACTTTACCCACCACAGACGTTAGGCTCACCGGCCTATAGTTACCGGGGTTATCTCTACTCCCCTTCTTAAACAAAGGGACCACATTTGCTATCCTCCAGTCCTCTGGCACTATTCCTGTAGCCAATGATGACCTAAAAATCAAAGCCAAAGGCTCAGCAATCTCTTCCCTGGCTTCCCAGAGAATCCTAGGATAAATCCCATCCGGCCCCGGGGACTTATCTATTTTCACCTTGTCCAGAATTGCCAACACTTCTTCCCTACGCACCTCAATGCCATCTATTCAAATAGCCTGGGTCTCAGCATTCTCCTCCACAATATTATCTTTTTCTTGAGTGAATACTGACGAAAAGTATTCATTTAGTATCTCGCTTATCTCCTCAGCCTCCACACACAACTTCCCACCACTGTCCTTGACTGGCCCTACTCTTACCCTAGTCATTCTTTTATTCCTGACATACCTATAGAAAGCTTTTGGGTTTTCCTTGATCCTACCTGCCAAAGACTTCTCATGTCCCCTCCTTGCTCGTCTCAGCTCTCTCTTTAGATCCTTCCTCGCTTCCTTGTAACTATCAACTGAAACTTCATGCCTCATCTTCACATAGGCCTCCTTCTTCCTCTTAACAAGAGATTCCACTTTGGTAAACCACGGTTCCCTCGCTCGACCCCTTCCTCCCTGCCTGACTGGTACGTACTTATCAAGAACATGCAATAGCTGTTCCTTGAACAAGCTCCACATATCCAGTGTGCCCAACCCTTGCAGCCTACTTCTCCAACCAACACATCCTAAGTCATGTCTAATGGCATCATAATTGCCCTTCCCCCAGCTATAACTCTTGCCCTGCGGGGTATACTTATCCCTTTCCATCATTAACGTAAAGGTCACCGAATTGTGGTCACTGTTTCCAAAGTGCTCACCTACCTCCAGATCTAACACCTGGCCTGGTTCATTACCCAAAACCAAATCCAATGTGGCCTCGCCTCTTGTTGGCCTGTCAACATATTGTGTCAGGAAACCCTCCTGCACACATTGTACAAAGAATGACCCATCTAATGTACTCGAACTATATCTTTTCCAGTCAATATTTGGAAAGTTAAAGTCTCCCATAACAACTACCCTGTTACTTTCGCTCTTTTCCAGAATCATCTTCGCCATCCTTTCCTCTACATCCCTAGAACTATTAGGTGGCCTATAGAAAACTCCCCACAGGGTGACCTCTCCTTTCCTGTTTCTAACCTCAGCCCATACTACCTCAGAAGAAGAGTCCCCATCTAGCATCCTTTCCGCCACCGTAATACTGCCCTTGACTAGCAGCGCCACACCTCCCCCTCTTTTGCCCCCTTCTCTGAGCTTACTAAAACACCTAAACCCCGGAACCTGCAACAACCATTCCTGTCCCTGCTCTATCCATGTCTCTGAAATGGCCACAACATCGAAGTCCCAGGTACCAACCCATGCTGCCAGTTCCCCTACCTTATTTTGTATACTCCTGGCATTGAAGTAGACACACTTCAAACCACCTACCTGAACACTGGCACCCTCCTGCAAAGTCAAATCTGTGCTCCTGACCTCTATACTCTCAATCTCCCGTACCCCAAAACTACAATCCAGGTTCCCATGCCCCTGCTGAATTAGTTTAAACCCCCCCAAAGAGCACTAACAAATCTCCCCCCCCAGGATATTGGTGCCCCTCAGGTTCAGATGTAGACCATCCTGTCTATAGAGGTCCCACCTTCCCCAGAAAGAGCCCCAGTTATCCAGAAATCTGAATCCCTCCCGCCTGCACCATCCCTGTAGCCACGTGTTTAATTGCTCTCTCTCCCTATTCCTCATCTCACTATCACGTGGCACGGGCAACAACCCAGAGATAACAACTCTGTTTGTTCTCGCTCTGAGCTTCCATCCTAGCTCCCTAAAGGCCTGCCTGACATCCTTGTCCCCTTTCCTACCTATGTCGTTAGTGCCAATGTGGACTACGACTTGGGGCTGCTCCCCCTCCCCCTTAAGGACCCGGAAAACACGATCCGAGACATCACGTACCCTTGCACCTGGGAGGCAACATACCAAACGTGAGTCTCTCTCGCTCCCACAAAATCTCCTATCTGTGCCCCTGACTATTGAGTCCCCAATTACTAATGTTCTACTCCTTTCCCCCCTTCCCTTCTGAGCAACAGGGACAGACTCCGTGCCAGAGGCCCGTACCCCATAGCTTACCTCTGGTAAGTCGTCCCCCCCACAAGTATCCAAAACGGTATACTTGTTACTCAGGGGAACGACCGCAGGGGGTCCCTGCACTGACTGCTTCTTCCCAGTCCCTCTTACAGTTACCCATCTATCTCCAGTCTTTGGTGTAACTACTTCCCTGAAGCTCCTATCTATGACCCCCTCTGCCTCCCGAATGATCCGAAGTTCATCCAGCTCAAGCTCCAGGTCCCTAACACGGTTTTTGAGGAGCTGGAGTTGGGTGCACTTCCCACAGATGAAATCAGCAGGGACACTGATGGCGTCCCTCACCTCAAACATTCTGCAGGAAGAGCATTGTACTGCCTTCCCTGACATCACCTCTAGATTTAAAAAAAAACAAGAAAAAGAAAAAGAAAGGAAGAGCTTACCTGACATTACCTCAAACCCTGCTCCCGCTGAAAGGTAAGCAAATTTAAAGGCACTCACTCACCTTCACGACAGGCCCCTGCTCCCGCTTCCCAACCACCGTGGGGTAGGGTGGGAAACACTCACGAAGTGTTTCGGGTTTAACTGTCACTTGCCAACAGCCTCTCCACAAACCACCTTCAACTTAGGCTGACTGCACTGCACGTATGCAAATTTCCCCAGAACAGCTGATCAGTAGCTCTGCTCTGCTGCCCTCTGCTGGATGATTGCCTTCACTCAAGCTCCTCAGGTCTCCTTCGCAGATTCACCTTCAACTTAGGCTGACCGCACTGCACGTATGCAAATTTCCCCAGAACAGCTGATCAGTAGCTCTGCTCTGCTGCCCTCTGCTGGATCCAAGGGGCAAGTGGTTGAAGTAGCAGTGGGGGACCATTTTGGAGGTAATGACCATAATATAGTTGATTTAGCATCATTATGGAATAGGACAAAGATAGAACAGGAGTAAAAGTTCTAAATTTTGGGGGACAACAAATGTTACGTACCTGGGAAGTGATCTGGTGAAACTGGACTGGATACAGGCTTGGAGGGCCAAAGGGCCTGTTCCTGTGCTAAATTGCTATTTGTACAGCTACTGGGAGGACAATCAGTGACAAATCAGCAGGAGTCATTCAAAAGCTAAATTCTACGGGCACAAATAGGTGGTACTGCCAAATCTAGAGCCCCGGATATCCAGAAGTATACAGGGCAAGATGAAGCAGAAAAAGAAAGCTTATGACTATCGCAAAAAATAAAAATCTTAATATAGTCAAAAGCATAGACGTGAAGTAAAAAAGGAAATTAGGAAAGCAAAGAGAGGCTATGAAAAAACTATGGCAGGTAAAATCAAGGAAAACCCAAATATGTTTTATCAGTACATTCAGTGCAAGAGGGTAACTAAGGAAAGGGTAGGGCCAAACATGGATGTACAAGGGAACTTGTGCATGAATGCAAAAGATGTGTGCAGGGTTCTTAATGAGTATATAAACACAGAAAATGCTGGAAAAACTCTGCAAGTCTGGCAGGATCTGTGGAGAGAGAAACTCTTGTTGCCAAACCTGCTGAGTTTTTTTGTTTTTATTTCAGATTTCCAACACCTGCAGCATTTTGCTTTTCTTAAGGAGTACTTTGTCTCTGTCTTCACAAAGGACAGGAATGATGCAGTCATTCTAGTTAAAATGGAGGAAAGTGAAATATTAAATACAACAAGGTATAGTTATTTAAACAGGAATGCGTCGATAAAGTGAGTGTTGATCCTCTAGAGGGTGAGAATGGAGAGCTAATGCTAAATAATATGTAAAAGGCAGGTGAAATTAACAAATATTTTGCTTTTACCTTCACTATAGATGATACTAAATACATTCCAGTATTAGCTGTAAAACAGGAGGTGGAGGGGAGAGAGGAATTTGGAGAAATTACAATCACTGGGGAAGTGGCAGAAAGCATATTGATGGATCTGCGGGCTGACAAGTCTCCGGATCCAGATTGACTTCATTCTAGGGCTTTCAAAGAGGCAGCTAATGAGGTAGTAGATACATTAGTGTTAATTCTCCAAAGTTTCCTGGATTCTGGAAAAGTTCCATCAAACTGGCAAGAGAACCTTTGTGTCCACAGGCCAGGAGGAATGGACTGCCTGCTGTGATAGTGGAGTCAGTCGGACACTTTAGGAACTTTCAAGCGATTATTGGATAGGCACATGGAGCACACCAGAATGACAGGGAGTGGGATAGCTTGATCTTGGTTTCGGACAATGCTCGGCACAACATCGACGGCCGAAGGGCCTGTTCTGTGCTGTACTGTTCTATGTTCAGGGTAAAGGGCCTGTCCTGCCCGCCCATTGGTCAGCAGAGCAGCTGGTGGACTTCTCAAATGAGAAGTTCAGCCAGCAGAGGAGGTAAGCCAATGAGCACCTAGCCAGGGTGGTAGAACCGCCGAAAGCGGGGATTAACTGCGTGGAGCAGAGGCTGGTCTCCCAGGGACAGGCGATTTATAAAGTGGAGGAGACGGTGGGGGTGCAGGAGGAGCGGCTCGCCGCGTTAGTAGCCAAGATGGTAGTGATGCGGGAGACCCAAAAGCGGCTGAAGGAGAAGGTGGAGGATCTGGAGAACCACTCCCGAGGACATCGAAGGAGCGGATGCCGGCACGTATGTGGCTCGGTGTTGGAAAAGTTGATGGTGGAGGAGGCCTTTGACCTTTCCCTGGAGCTCGACCGAGAGCACAGGGCACTGATGAGGAGGCTGCAAGCGGGCGAGCTGCCGAAGGCGATAGTGGTGCAGTTGCACATTTCCTGGACAAGAAAAAGATTTTGCGGTGGGCGAGGAAATGCATCTGGGAAGAGAACGAGCTGTGGGTGTACCAGAATCTGGGCGCAGAACTGGTGAAGAGGAGGGCCGGGTTTAACCGGGTCAAGGCTGCCCTCTTTGAGAAAGGAGTGAAGTTCAGGGTGTTGCACCCAGCCCGCCATTGGGTGACCTTTCCAGCATCGGGAATATTATTTTGGAACGCCAGAGGAGGCGACGGAATATTTGAGGGACTATGGACTGGCAGGAGAAGGAGGACATTGAATTTTTGAGGAGGTGTTTCTTTCTTTTGATGGTTGTTGGAGAGCTTTTCGCCTTTGAGATGTTTTGTTGGACTTGGTGGTGGGGTGCTTGGGGAGCGTCAAGGGTGATTGCATCTTTTCTCGGTTTCTTGGATTTATTGTTTCGTGGGAGTGCGAACAGGGTGGAGGGCAATCAGCCCTCACATTCAGGGGGTAGGAGGCTTGGAGGCCTTGGGCAGGGGCTACCAGGCGGGCTAGATAACGGGAGCGCAGTAGGGGTGGTCAGGTGGTTGATGCAAGGGAAGGGGAGGGGGTTGTTGTTTTGTTTGGGGGAAGAGGGAGTATGCTGACATGGGTGTGGGCGTGGGTGTTGTGGCACAGCGGGAAAGGCAGTGATGACTGTGGACAGCATGCGGAGGTTTTTGGATGGGTTGGAGTTTCCCCAAGGTGGATACGGACCTGATGGAGGGGCTGGGGGCACCCACTGGGTTGAGGGAGGTGATGGAAAGTATGGGGGTGACGCAGGTATGGAAGGCTCCGGCCCGGATTGGTTTCGATGGGGTTTTAAAAGAGGTTTGGGGAGGATTTGGGGCCTTTGCTGGTGAAGGCATATAACGAGGCTCGGGAGAGGGGGGGGGGGGACCCTTCCTTCCTCCGCCTCATCGCCTCCCACCCCCACCCCCGCCACACCCACTACCGCAGGCGTCTATTTCCCTGATACTGAAGAAAAATAAGGATCTGGAGCAGGTGGATCCTACTGTCCGATATCGTTGCCAAGTTGCAGGCGAAGGTGCTGACCTCACGAATTGAGGACTGTGTCCCAGGGGTGATAGGTGAAGATCAAACAGGGTTTGTGAAGGGGAGGAAGTTGTTTGCAAATGTAAGGAAGTTATGTATGAATGTGACAATGATGCCCCTGGCGGGGCAGGAGGTGGAGGTGGCAGTGGCAATGGATGCAGAGAAGGCCTTCGACCGGATCGAGTGGGAATATCTGTGGGAGGTGTTGGGACAGTTTGGGTTTGGGCAGAGATTTGCGGATTGGGTCTGGTTGCAGTTAAGGCACCGGTAGCGAGCATGCGGACGAACCGGGTGAGCTCGGGATATTTTGGGTTGCACCGTGGGACAAGACAGTAGTGCCCGCTTTCCCTGTTGCTGCTGGCCTTGGCGATAGAGCCATTGGCAATGGCGCTTAGAGCGTCAAGGGGTTGGAGAAGGGTTGTGTGTGGGGGGTGGATGGTGAGAGTTGAATTTGGCTCGGTTGGTGGAGCAGATGAAGGGAGATTTTAAGAGGTGGGATGTGCTTCCGTTGTCATTGGTGGAATGGGTGCAGACAGTGAAGATGACGATGCTGCCAAGGCTCTTGTTTGTATTTCAGAACCTCCCAATTTTCGTTCCAACGTCATTTTTTTAAAAAGGTCAACGCGTGGATCTTAGGGTTTGTGTGGGCGGGTAAGACCCATGGGTCAAGAGGGTGTTTTTGGAACGGGGGCGAGGAGGAGGGTGTTGGCATTGTCAAGTACAATGAATTATTACTGGGCGGATAACATTGTTATGGTTAGGAAATGGTAGTGGGGGAGGGGTCGGCATGGGGGCGGATGGAGGTGGCTTCTTGTAGGGGAGCAAGTTTAGGGAATTGTTGACAGCATCTCTGCCGTTCTCACCGGCCAGGTAATCCGTGAGCCCAGCGGTGGTGTCAGCCTGGAGAGTATGGGGACAGTGGAGGCAGCATCTGAGATTGGAGGGTGCCTCGGTGTGGGCACCGATTTGTGATAATCGTAGATTTGCACCAAGGGGTCTGGACACGATGTTTCAGGGGTGGAAGCAGGCAGTGCATGAGTGGTTTCAGGATTTGTTCGTAGGGACAGTTTTGTGAGCTTTGAGGTCCTGGAAGAGGAATATGAGCTGCCCAGCGGGAATGGGTTTAGATACTTACAGGACCAGGACTTTGTGAGGAGGGAGGTGCTGGCCTTTCCTGGCTTGCCGCCCTTTAGGCTGCAAGATAAGGAGTTGCTGAGGGAGGGAGTAGAGAAGGGGTAGGTGTCCGAGGTTTGTAAGGAGCTGATGGACTGGGAGGGAGCCCCAATAGGAGAAGTTAAGACGGAAATGGGAGGAGGAGCTAGGTGGAGGGGAGGCCGGGCATGGGAAGAGGCCCTGTGGAGAATGGATGCGTCCTAGTCATGAGCAAGGCTCAACCTTATCCAGTTCATAGTAGTTCACAGGGCACACATGACGGTGGCGAGGATGAGTGTTCTTTGAGAGAGTAGAGAATAGGTGTGGGTGGTTCGCGGGGAGGCTGCAAACCATATCCGAAACTGAAGGGGTTCCGGCAGGAATTTGTGGACGTAATGTCCGAGGTGTTGAGGGTAAAGGTGGTCCCCATAGGAGGTAGCGATATTTGGGGTGTCAGAAGAACTGGGAGCCCAAGGGGTGGGAGAAGCAAAGTCTTGGCCTTTGCCTCCCTGATAACCCGGAGACTGATTTTGCTTGGGTGGAGGGACTCGGAGGCACTCAAAGCAGGAGTGTGTGTGAGTGACCTGGCGGAATTCCGGAGGTTGGAAAAGATTAAGTCCATCTTGAGAGGGTCAGTTGACGGGTTCGCCTGGAGGTGGAAGCCATTCATCAATCTCTTTAAGGAGGATTGAGGTGTCAGCAGAAGGGGGGGTGGTGGTTAAAATGGGGAAGACAGGACGAGAGGAGGGGAAGGTGCGGGTGTCAGCTATTTATTATGCTATACAAGTTTGCTTTTGCTCTTATTTGTGTGTTTGTTGTGTATATAAATGCCCTAATAAAATCTTATTTTTTAAACTGCAAGTAGGAAATATCGGTAAAGTTGCCAGATGACCATAGGCTGCTTTCCCCTTTGAGGGGGGAGAGCTGACTGGTGGTGGTTTAACCTGAGGATCACCACACCTCATGCGAGGGGCAAGGTTGAGAAGGCAGGGCCTTCATGAATACCTCAGCTGTTATGGGAATTGAACCTGCGCTGCTGGCCTTGTTCTGCATCACAAACCACCTGTCCAGCCAAATGAGATGATGCATTTTGGCAGAAGGGGTAGAGAGGCACAATAGACTTAATGGCCCAGTTCTAAAGTGTGCATGAAGATAGGAACTTGAGGTCATGGCCGGACGTATTGAGAGAGTGGGTTAGCAAAGTATATGGAATCTTGCACTTCATAAATAGAGTCATTGAGTATAAAGTTATGCGGAGCCCTCAATAAACTCTGGTTGGGTCCCAATTTAAGTACTGCATCCAATTCAGATCACCACACTTTAGGCATGATGTGAAGGTCCTTGAAAGGGTACAAATGGGTCAAGATTTGGGGGGTGGGGGGTTAGTTGGAAAGGCTGGTGTTGCTCCCCTTGGAGCAAAGGAGATCAAGCAGAGATTTAATAGAGGTACAAGATTATGACAGGCTTAGATAAGGTGGACTAGACACAACTTTTCCAATTAGCTGATAGTTCATGGGGATACAGATTTAAGATTATGGGTAAGAGATGTGGGAGAATGTGAGGAAGAACCATTTCAATGATGTGAGTGGTAATTACCCGAGTCCCACTGCCCCCGAGGGTAGTGGTAGCAGAAAGGAATTTGGAAGCACACTTGAAGGAAATAAATGTGCAGGGTTACAGAGATCGAGTGAATGAATGAAACTGGCTGGATTGCTCTGTGGGGAGCCGGCATGGACCCAAAGGCCCGAATGGCCTCCCTCTTTCCGTAAATGATTCTGTGACTTTATGGCCCAATGAGAATTTTTAAATCCAGGAGTTGAGGGACCAGGAACATAGGTCAGTGAGTACAGTGGTAATGGATGATTGGGACAAGAGTGAGTCAAAAGGTCAGCAATACTGGCTTCATTTCCTGGTAACACTGAGGTGACACCGGACAGGTACATGTGCCTGCTGGTTCCTGCCGTTTCTCCAGACAGACAGCAGGGGGAGCCAGCAGTCCACTCTGAATGCAGATCATTGCTTTGCAAACAGGGGTGTTTGTCAAGCAAAGTCAAACATCTTCAGGCGCACTTGACTGTTAATTCCATCAGTGCCAGGGGCTAGAATTATTTAAGCAAACAGAGACCATTTGCTCTTATCTTGGTCTAGTTGACACCACCCTCACTCCACAAAGACACTGAAACTCAATTCCACAGGTACTAGATGCCTTTCATGTGGCCTCAGATAGAAAAGCATTGACTGGGGTGGGTTAGGATGGGGTGACCATAAAACATAGGAGCAGGAAAAGTAGGCAATTCAGCATATCGAATCTGCTCCGCCAATCAATGAGATTATTACGGGTGGCACGGTTGCTGGCACTGCTGCCTCACAGCGCCAAGGACCCAGGTTCAATTCCAGCCTTGGGAGACTGTATGTCAGCGTTCTTCAAACTTTTTTTCCAGGGACCCATTTTTACCAACCGGCCAACCTTCGGGACCCAACCTGACCGACCTTTGCGACCCTTGCCTGCCGACCTGCGCAACCCACCATTTTTTCTTACCTTGTTTGCTGCTGACAAAAATGGAGGAAAAGGTTTTGGGTCCCTTTGGCCCGCGTACACGCTCCTCCAATGGAACCTGTTGGATGAAGGTCAAGCCTTCCGGTGTCGGAAAGCATGGAGTCTCCATCTGTCCAAAGTTCTGCATATTTTTCCTGTAAATTTTAATCAAATAAACCCCCTCCCCCCCCCCTCCGAACTTGTAAAAAAAATAAAATGAGTAAAATAAATGAATAAATGAATAAAAACCACTACAGAACTTGTAAACCAAAAAGTTGCAACCATTTAAAAAAAAAATAGCGGCCGCACTACGCATGCATGCCCGATTATTGGCGCGCATGCGCATTCTGCGAACATGTTTTTAAAAATGGCTGCATTGCGCATGTGCGTACGATGATCGGGCACGCATGCTCAATGTGGCCGAATTTTTTTATCACATGTTCGCAGAATGTGCACCGTTCATCATGCACGCATGCGCAATGCGGCCGACTTTTTTTTAAACATGTTCGTGGCCCCTTGCAGCCGGCGTTATTAAAAGCCGGCTGCTGCGCGGGGATTTGCGCGATCGGGAGCCCCGCGGACAATGGCACCGCGACCCTCCCGACACCCGCCCGCGACCCACCCGCGGGTCGCGCACCCGACTTTGAAAAACACTGCTGTATGTGGAGTTTGCATGTTTCCCCAGTGTCTGCGTGAGTTTCCCCTGGCTGCTCCAGTTTCCTCCCACAGTCCAAAGATCATGGACTAGCCATGATCAATTATTCTTTAGTGTTCAGAAATAGGTTAGATGGGATTACGGGGATAGGGCAGAGGAATGAGCCTAGGTAGAATGCACTTTCAGTGGGTCAGTGAAGACTCAAAGGGCCGAAAGGCCTCCTCCTGCACTGTAGGGATTCTACGGAAGTGCGCGAGTGGTTTGATGTGATAATCCTCAACTCCACTTTCCCGCCTTATCACACAAGCAGGGTGGCATATGGGGGATGGAGTGGCACTGGTGCAGCGGATGGAGTGGGGTGGGATTTAGGGGTGGAAGAGGTGGTAGATACCACAACTTAATCAGGTCATGCCTCCACATCACACCATCAGTCATTCCCATAGGATTGTTAATTCTCCTTTGCCACTGGACAACACCAGGACGAGTTGTGTGGAACCAGAGACAAAGGGCAAACAGCTGGTCCTATTGAACTGCAGACCAATTCTTACCAGTTCTCCCTGTGAGCATGTCTCAAAGCCTGCCAATCAGTGTCTCCGACTCCAATATTCTTCCCCAGAACATCAACGCTAAAGGTCCCTCACTACCTTGAGTCCCTCCTTCCTCTTACAACCTACACGCTACGAAAACCCAAGCTGGAAGCCCCTTCAAACCCAAGCTTTGGCATCAGCTGATCGCAGCTCCCTACCTTAGTTAATCTGCTCCCTTACTCTTTGTAACCTTGGCTTTGTGTCTCAGCCTTTAACCTGGCTCTTTCAGTACGAGGACATTGTGACCCCTGAACGCCTACTTATTGATCTCCCACCGTCCCCCCTTCTTCACTGCACCATGAGCTTTAAAGTTTCCTAACAAATCAAACATCTCATTTCACAGTCGCCCCAATAGCCCTCCCTCTCCCCATTACAAGTAGCCCCAATAGCCCTCCCTCTCCCCATGACAGTTACTAAATACTGAAACCACATAGGAAAGCAATATGAACATGGAAGTCCTGTTCGTCCCTGCCCAGATATCACAATGCCTACACACATATCAAAATGACAGTGACTGAGACGCAATATGAGGCACTTTGAGGCACTGTGCAAGTGCAAATCTTTTGTCATACTGTAAACAGGCAGGCGGTAATCTGCACAATACTGATATCGTGATTAATTTTAAAATAGGTACAGAGTTTATTACACAGGGATACAAAAGTTCCAACCCATCCCTTCTATGGACCTTAGTCAGGGCTGGGCTACATAAGTCCTGCTCTTCCATCTATATCCTGCTCACACACAGAATATCATGAATTACCTTCAGGTATTAGTGTTAGAAAAAGCAGAACCACCAGCTAATGATGTAGGAAGTGACAATTATTAGTTATTGACCTTTCACTGTGGAAGTGCAATGATAAAGCGCTGTAGACTCAGGCGAGTCCACACCTTCTCACCCCTACGGCTATCTCCCTTGGATGGAAACATGTATCGAAACAGAGTCAGGACGGCACTGTATGTTATTTCTGCCTACTCACTCAGTGAAGCTTGGAAAATAAAAATTCTTACTGGAACGATGGTGGCCTGGAGTCGCCAATTCCTCCGGTCCTCTCGATAGGAGGTGGTAATTCTGACATACTGTCTGCACACTGTGAGCCCCCGTCAGATGCTGAGCCTTCAGCCAGGACCAGCTGTGGAAAAAGATAAAGACACAGATTGAGTGGGGTGGGGAGAAGGCTGAGCACAAGGTGAAACAGGAAAGGGAAACACAAAGATCAAGTGGAATGGGAGGGGGGCATACTGGGGAAGGGGAGATGGAGAGACTGTGGTGGGGGCAGCACCAAATGAGCCTGACGTAATGCATCCTGCTATGAGCTGCAGTCATCCTATCAGCCAGGAATTAGAACAAGTGTTACCTTAACAGAGAACTGCTGAACTGGTGACAAAGGAGATTAGGTACTTGCAAACCAGTTGAACATTTTCCTTTTTTGTGTTCCCATTGCATCTTGTGAATAGGGCACTTTAAATTCCACTTATTAATGTGCCCTGTTTCTACCCCCTCATGAAGTGTGTCAAGCTGATCAGCATCATTTTCCACTCCGTGATTAGATTACTATCTAGTGTGACTGAGGGCACAGCACACATTTCCTCCCCTGCCCCAGTGTCGCCAGGTATATATTTTAACATTGCCTGTTTATTCTCTCATAGTTTTCTTTGTAAATAGTGTAAGTTCCACATGTATAGAAATCAACTATGAAGGTGAATCTTAGTTTAAGAGCTTAAGAGCGTTCAGAAGAGAAAGGACGAAAGGGAAAGTGAAGGGAGGAGAAGGAGCACAAGAAAAAGCAAGAGAAAGAAAAAATGACAAAGTGAGACTGAAAGAAAGATCTGGGAAAAGAAATTAAAAAATACTTTTCCCTACTTCAGGATGGTCCAAAGATTATTTTCAGCCAATGAAGCAATTCTAAAAGGTGGCCCCTGTTATAATGTACGAAATGTAGCTGTCAATTTACACATAGCAAGATCCAACAAACAAATGTGTTAATTATCAAATCACTTGCTTCACTAATGTCGGTTGAGAGATAAACATTAAGCTCCTCTTCTTCACATGGTGCGATGGAATCTTTTGCATCAAACTGACAGGGTAGGTAAGGGCTTGGTTTAATGTCTCATCCACAAAGGGGCACCTCCAATGGTGCACCACACCCTCAGTGCTGCAATGAGTGCATCAGCCTGGGTTGTTGGAAGTCAACTTGAACACAGGTCGAGTGATCACTGAGCCGCAGCTAACACCTCCCAAGAGGGCACAAAGCTAGTAATGCAATGATGGCAGGAAATCTAAGGGCATATCCAAAGATCTCCCATAACTCCCTACATGGTTCAGTGGTTAAATACACTGTTGTGTGTGGTACACAGGGCAAACAGCACTGGATTCTACTCCTGGTTTGTGCTGAGTCAGCTGATTGCAGCCAAGGCAGGAGGAAGTGCAACTCACCTCAGCACCCTTGCATTAAAAAGGGAAAATTAATGTGGCCCAGCTGGTGAAAAGAAGATTGGTTTTGCTGTCTCCGGTGTTGAATAACCAACTATTGTGGGAATCTGAACAGCCAATATAATGAGTAAACCACTGGTTTGTAGTTGGCATGTAGGTTGAAGGATAAATGTTGGCCGAGTTGGAGCTCCCCTTCTCTTTTTGAAAAATTGCTAATGGTGCTGCTCGGAGGTTTTTGGCACCGTTTCGGGGAGGAGCAGAAAGGGTTCTGCCAGTGTCCTGGCTGGCATGCCTCCCTCAAACAACGTTCAAACAAACGGGCTGACTGTGGTATCAAAGAGCTCGAATAAAATTTAACTCAATGGGAATCAATGAGAAAACTCTCCACTGGTTGGATTCATGCTTCGCACAAAAAGATGGATGTAATTGTTGAAGGCCAATCATCTCAACTCCAGGATATTGTTGCAGGAGTTGCTCCTACTGGTGTCCTAGGTCCTACCGTCTTCAGTTGCTACAACAAGGACTTTCTCTTCATCGTAAGAGCAAAAGTGGGGGTGTTCACGGATGACTGCACAATGTTCAATACTATCCACAACTCTGTAGATATTGATGCTGTCCATGTGCAACAAGACATGGACAACATTCAGGCCTGGGCTGATAAGTGTCAAGTAACATTCACGCCACATATGTGCATGGCGATGAATATCTTCCTTGGTAAGATGTAGCGTTCAGGCTTATTTCTGGATATTATATACTCAATGCGTCACTTCAGTTGCTGCTTTTCAAGATTGAAAAAGCCCATGAACTGAAATAAATCCATGCCTCGGGAAATGAGGTGGACGGGACTCAAAAATTACAAAGCCAGCTGGTGTGTTGACTTCTTGACCCCATGCCTGACAGTGCCCATTTTGGTTATGTGGGCTTGGGGATCTGGGAAGGCTACCTGGCCCCATTAGGCGGAAAGTCAATTAGGTTCATTATGAATCTTATTAAAGGCAAATTAAGTGGGCAGACTAGGATTTTACAGATGCAACAGGATGGGGGAAGGCAGCTAATTGGAAAAGCAGCTGAGGGGGCAACGTCCAGCTGAAATGCCCTTCAATTACACTTGTATTGCAGCTATGTTCTTCTCTGAAGCTAGAAGGCCTCTAGTTGGCCTCCAGCTTTAAGAGCCTGGTTGTATCCTTAATTGGGCAGGAATCAGTCTCCATGCCAGTTAAGGCCATACCCTATAAAATCTTAACTTTAACTTTAATCAAGGGCAGCACGGTGGCCTAGTGGTTAGCACAACCGCCTCACGGCGCTGAGGTCCCAGGTTCGATCCCGGCTCTGGGTCACTGTCCGTGTGGAGTTTGCACATTCTCCCCGTGTCTGCGTGGGTTTCGCCCCCACAACCCAAAAAATGTGCAGAGTAGGTGGATTGGCCACGCTAAATTGCCCCTTAATTGGAAAAAATAATTGGGTAATCTAAATTTATAAAAAAAAAAGAAAAAAAACTTTAACTTTAATCAGTTTCCCACTGGAGTCAGGAGCACAGTGGTTAGCACTGTTGCTTCACAGCACCGGGGTCCCAGGTTAGATTCCCGGCTTGGGTCACTGTCTGTGTCTGCATGTTCTCCCAGTGCCTGTGTGGGTTTCCTCCCACAAGTCGCGAAAGACGTGCTGTTAGGTAATTTGGATATTCTGAATTTTCCCTCTGTACCCGAACAGACGCCGGAGTGTGGCGACGAGGGGCTTTTCACAGCAACTTCATTGCCGCGTTAATGTAAGCCTACTTGTGACAATAATAAAGATTATTAAAAAAACAATCATAACTTATTTTTCTCTACCTTGATGGGAAAAATCCAGCCCCAAGAAAATGCTGGATAAACTCTTGACAGCCTCTGTGGAGCGAGAAACAGAGTTAAAGAGTCCGCGTGACTCTTTGTCAACTCTGAAAAATCATACAGACTCAAAATGTTAATTTAGTTTCCCTCTCCACAGATGTTGCCAGATTTGCTGAGTTTACCCAGAATTTTCTTCTTCTATTTCAGATTCCCAAAATCCACAGTAATTTGTTTTTATTCCCATATTTCTGTAATCTTTCCTCATAACTTAGTTTCCCATAATGTTATGCCTCTATCTTGTGGCCCTTCTCTGCACCACCTTCAAGGCTTGAATGTCCCTCTTATGAAATGGTAACCAAATTGCAGACTGTAATCAAGGTCAGGTGTCACCAGAGACTCATTACTTACTTTAAAAGCCTGTCGATCGGATCGGAGAGACAAGATGGTTACTAATGATTCCAACAGCGAAATAAAGAGACGTTTCTTTTCTCAGTGGTTAGAATGTGAAACACATTACAACAGGAAGTTTAGAGACTTGCAAAAGAAAAGCGGATGGGTACATGTAAAGAAAGGAATAAAATGACACGCTGGAAGGCTGAGGAGAGGTAGATGGAATGGGAGGAGACAGTGTGGAATACAGTCCAAAAAGCCTTTCCTATGCTATATGTTCTCAGTAATCTATGAAACCTAGAGAGACCACTCAACAGGAGATGGGAGGGAGGAGGCACTGTAACAGCTGTGGAACCAGGGCTTATCCTAGAATATTTGAGCAATGAAATGTGAACTTTGAAATCTTTTATTCCGTCTTTCTGTTAATTGTTGCCACCCACAGCCCGATTTACAGCTGATAAGCTTCCTCTGGCTTGTCACGGATTCTGTGGAACATGTTGATTTGATGTTACACTCTCCAGCATTAAATCCTGAAGGTTGAGGCAAGAAACCAAAAGATTTCCCAGCTACTCTGCGGTCACTGGGAAGATGCCATGCCAAGCCAGATCTTGACCACACCCATTGTCAAACACCATATGATCCAACAGGGATTAGTGAACAGTATCAGCAGCAGGAATTCTTGCTGATTTCTTCTCTCTATGACCTTGGGATACTGAGGCCAATTGTAGTTCCTTTTACCATCTCCACTGAGATAAGGTGGCTTAGCATAGTTCCACAACAGGCAGTGCACTCCTATTCTGTGGGACCACTCTCCGTTGAGATGTTAAACTGTGGCCCCATCATTCCATTGAAGAAGACCAGTGTCCTGGCCAGTACTTATCCCTCACTGAACAAAGGAAAAAATAAATTAATTGATCATTGACCTCACAGCTGTATGAAACAAGAAGCAGCTTTCGTTCAGCTTGTAGGGAAGTATAGTAACACTAGGGAGCAGCAACAGGGGTCATTTCAGAGTCACAAACACACAGTTGGAAGTTTAATGATTCATCAAGTCATTATTGCAATACTGGTTTGTAGAACAGAAAAAAATGGTTCATGTCTGCGCTAAATCTCTTTGCTAAAGCAATTCAAACAAGCCCACTGATACCATACAAGTGACCGGTGTAACAAGAAAATGCCATCCCTTTTGGAATTCTCCTGCCTGTATAGGTGAGATGGGACTGTTCACAGTTGTCATCTGCACTGCTCATGTGAACTAGCAGGCTGTGTAGGGGTTGGTCAGGTGAAATGCAGAATCCTTGAACATTTGTGCAACATTCCCTCTACATGTTTCTCGCTATTTGAGATTTAACAAGCTCTGTATATCTTAATACTTCCTTACATGGCTCGGTATCAAATTTTGTTTGATAATCACTCACTTGAAGCACTTTGGGATATTTAACGATGGTAAAAGTGTAAACCTAAATGTAAGTTATTCTACAACAGTGTAGAATTATAATAGTATAATATAATTAGCTTGATGCACAATAATAGTTTACAACAACTTGCAACTAAATACCAAGGCACTTTTCACAGGACATTAGCAAATAGAATTTGACACCGAGCCACAAAGAAATTTAGGACAAGTGGTCAAATGTTTAGCCAAGAAAGTAGGCACTAAGGGTATCATAAAGGGGGAGAAAAAGAGTGAAAAGACAGAGGTTGAGGAAGCAAATTCTAGTGATTGGGGTCTAGACGTTGGAAGACCACCAATGATGGAGTGATAAAGATCAGATATGTGCAAGAGACCAGGCTTAAGAGGAGCACAGGAATCCCAAAAGGTTGTCATGGTACAAGGGATTACAGAGATAGAGCAGTGAGGCCGTGAAGGGCTTTGAAAACAAGGATGCAAATTTTAAAATCAAGGTTGCTTAAACAGGAGGCAATATAGGTCAGCAAGTATAGGTGAATTGACTTTGTGCAACATGGTTTGGATGGCATGTTTACAGAAATGATGGGGAGCCGGCCAGGAAGGAATTAGAACAACAAAATCCAGACAAAGGCGTGGATGAGTGTTTCAGCAAAACATGAGCTGAAGCAGCGGGAAGAGATGGAGTGAAAGTGTCAAGTTAATGTGACTTGTCCAGCAGAACATGCCAATGTGGCACTCGCACAGCACATATCAGACAGAGCAAGTCAACCCAAAACAAACCATAATCACATCTCATTCTGAAAGCAGTAAAAGTTTCATTAATTCTTGTCTAAGTGGCTTGCTCCTGTTGGCTTCCAATTGCATTCAGCTTCTCTGTGACAAGAAAACAAGGAATTGCAATACTTTTCCTTTGGTAATATCACTCCTATCTTGAGGGTTGTAATTTGTGGTAATTGGAGCAACTGAGAGATTATAAGAGTCTAAACCAACAGTACAAAGTGGTGTTGATATGTTTAATAAACTAAGAAGAACTCCAGAGTAATTTACATACGGTAACAGAAATAGTTTTAAATTGGGTTGTTTCAGTTCAATGGGGGATAAATAAAAGTTGCAAAACGATGTAACTGAGGTAAAGATAAGACAAGTTTACATTTTAAAACACAAAGAGTGAAAGTAAAGAAAGGAATGTAGTCAAATCTGGGAATAATGCACTTATAAAGTGACTAGAAACAATAGGGAGGTCAAAGGGAAGGAACAATTTAAGAAAACACTGAAGCCTGTGCAAGAGGGTAGCTGCTTAGACCTCCCAGAAGACTGTGTGAATAAAGCCAGATCTGGAGACCCAATTGCCGTCAAGCTCAGAGGACACACCAAGAGAAAAAGGGTAAAAATGTGTTGTTAAAAAAAAAAGAAAAAGGGTACAAACGTGTGGGAAAATTTACTGTAATTCTATAGATTTGAAATCTTTGAGGATTGTTGCTAAACAGAAAAGGGGAAGGTTATCTCTCAGGGTAGGTTAAGTTAAGATTAGGAACGGTTTTAAAGTACTGTTTACTGGGTGAAGCCATTCTGTTTTTAAATGTAATTTTAAAATATTTTTTAAACTTAAGTTTATTTTAAAATAAAATTATCACAATTGGTTGGAGATGTATTTTCCTGATTTCAGAATCTTTCCACATAATATAAAAATTGCTATAACTGTTTTGGCAGCTGTTTCAAGTTTCCCTTTGGGATTTGGGCAGCTCGACATTTACCACTAGCAGTGCCTGAACACAAGAACACCACTGGCTTCAGGATGCTGTCTCCCATACCCCCATTCCTCTCCAACTATATCACAAAACTACTCTTCTCCTCACATTATATATTTGGAATTTCAGTTCAGTTTATATTTGGTTTCCCATTGGTTTTTAGCTTAGCATCAGGAATCTGTGCTCCAGACACACTGCTGTATGTATATCATAGAATTTACAGTGCAGGAGGCCATTCGGCCCATCGAGTCTGCACCGGCTCTTGGAAAGAGCACCCTACCCAAGGTCAACACCTCCACCCTATCCCCATAACCTAGTAACCCCACCCAACACCAAGGGCAATTTATCATGGCCAATCCACCTAACCTGCACATCTTTGGACTGTGGGAAGAAACCGGAGCACCCGGAGGAAACCCACGCACACACGGGGAGGATGTGCAGACTCCGCACAAACAATGACCCAAGCCGGAATCGAACCTGGGACCCTGGAGCTGTGAAGCAATTGTGCTATCCACAATGCTACCGTGCTGCCAAAACAGTATAAAACAGGACGTACTAATGAATTTATACAGGGTTACTGGATTATAATACTGCCCTCCATTATTCACAAGTGTGCCTGTCTGTTAAAGTATAACTTTATCACCTCTGGTTCCTGATTAAGGAAAGTGTCACCACACTATCAATCAGTAACAGGCCTGAGCAGAGAGAGAGAAGGCAGCACTAACCTAGAACAGCAGCAGACTCACTACATTTCGGAATCACTGCATGACGATTTAAGGAATTAAATGAGGACTTTCTGTTCCCATGAAAGAGACAGACTCCAAAAATTAACATGACTTGCCTGCTGACTAGTGGTGTGCTTGGAGAATGTCCTGCTTGTATTTCAGACTTCCAGTAATAATTGCATTTCTACTAAGCAATCACAGATTGCTTGACTAAAGTTTAGGAGAAATTGGTTATCGATACAAAGGATTGCCTGTGCCTGGGCATTCTGTAATTCTACAATAGATTTTACTACTTCAAATGTCTGAAGTCCAGCACCTACTAGTTTTACAGCAGCAATTACAACAATGAGATCCTATACAGAATGGGCTTAAACTATGTGCGTAAACATCTGTGTGTGTGCGTGCATATGTACCTGTTTAACAGCATATCGGCCAATGAGAGAACAAGGTCTGGATAAGGGTGTGCCTAACTTGATATAAGATCATAAGAATAATTTTTTAAATATTCATGATGACAATGGAGGAGATGATTCTGGAGCTGGCCAATTACCTGGTGTGCAGGTTCATTAGGCGCAACATCGGCACAGGGAGGAATGTAGAGAGGGATGTGTGGGTGACCAATGCCATCACACAATCACAGGTTTGCCTCCCTCCAACCCCACATTTGCAAGCAGTCCGGTTCAGCCTCAGGACCGCAAGAAACTTCAGAGAGTCGTGAACACAGCCCAGTCCATTACACGAACCTGCCTCCCATCCATTGACTCCATCTACACCTCCCGCTGCCTGGGGAAAGCGGGCAGCATAATAAAAGACCCCTCTCACACGGCTTACTCACTCTTCCAATTTCTTCCATCAGGCAGGAAGTACAGAAGTCTGAGAACACGCACGAACAGAGTCAAAAACAGCTTCTTCCGCGCTGTTACCAGACTCCATTTATAGACTGACCTCATTAACACTACACACCTGTATGCTTTATCCGATGCTGGTGCTTACCCTATTATGTATTTTTTTAAATTTCCTTTTCTTTTCATGTACTTAATGATCTTAATGACCTGTTGAGCTGCTTACAGAAAAATACTTTTCACTGTACCTCGGTACACATGACAATAAACAAATCCAATCCAATCCAGTTACCAGAGAGATGAATGAGTTTGTGCTGGGAAACGTGCATTTATATTTCTAAAAGGTATTTGATAAAATTCGACACAGAAGGTTAATTTTTCTTTTTAATAAACATTTTATTGAGGTATTTTCAGTATTGTAGCAACAACAAAATAAACAATATAAATGAAACCATAAACATAGTGCAAAAGCCATTTACCTCTCATACAGATCCCACCCTTATTGACCCCCTACTCTAATCTAAACAATTGTCTGCTGACAATTAATTTTCCGCAAAGAAGTCGATTAACGGTTGCCACCTCGAGGTGAACCCTAACAGTGACCCTCTCAAGGCCAACTTGATTTTCTCAAAACAGAGAAAGCTAACCATGTCCGAAAGCCAGGTCTCTGACTGTGGGGGCTTTGAGTCCATCCATGCTAATAGTATCCGCAACATTAGCCCACACGTTCACATAAGCGAATGACACAAAGGAATCGGGAATTACCCATAGTCCCACTGACGCTTTTTAAATCGTTTTCTATTTACATGAATGGGCAGGGAGCAGAGGGATACAGATCCTTAGAAAATAGGTGTCAAATTTTAGGTAGAGGATCTGGATCAGTCCAGGCTTGGAGGGCCAAAGGGCCTGTTCCTGTGCTGTAATGTTTCTTTCTTCCTTGTTCTGTATGTCTCCGGGCTACCAGGGAAGCAAAGGCCAGAACGTCTGCCTCTTTC
Organism: Scyliorhinus canicula; assembly: GCF_902713615.1. Lineage (NCBI taxonomy): Eukaryota > Metazoa > Chordata > Chondrichthyes > Carcharhiniformes > Scyliorhinidae > Scyliorhinus > Scyliorhinus canicula. The sequence continues at coordinate 122,174,900 of NC_052161.1, read as the reverse complement.
TCCTCCTGGATTCCCAGGTCTTCTGACACACCGAAAATCGCCACCTACACAGAAGGTTATTAATGAAGCTCCTAACTGCGCTGATTCAGGGCTAAACACTGGCTAAGAAGTCGGCTGAAGATAAGAAGCAACAGGCACCGATTGGAAGAGGAGTAGAAAGGTGGGGGAAGTACTGAGCTCTATCCCACAGCTCAGCACTGAGACCTGTATTCCAAATATACATAATAATTTGGATTCAGAATCTCAATGAAAATTAGTTAAACTCAGAGGGGCACTGAAAAGTTTTGATAAGTCCTTGTGAAATTCAACAACTTGAGAATCCAGAGCTTGTGATGGGTGTTTTCTAAGATCTCACTGTGCAATGGAGGTTTGTGAACATTGACCACACTCTGCTCTTTAGCAAAGGCCCTTGAGCTTGATCCAAGAGCTGAAGTTTGTGCCTTACTGAAATGAAGGGACCACAAGAATCCAGCCACAACTACTCCGAAAACAAGTTCCGCAATTTAAATGTTTTGACCGTTGACATCATTGTGTTTCCATTGGCACCAGAATCCTGTCTCATTTATATACTTCCATACGATTTTACATTTAAAATATAATTTTATATCTCTAGTGATTCTATAACACAAATATAATTGTAAAACATTATATTGAACATCTGATATTAATTTTCTCATGAGACTATATATTTATCTAATCACGGTCTTGAAAATGAACAGATACAATAGTAGCCAGGCTCAGATGGATGTCCTGATGAGTCCTTTGCTGGTGCCAAGTGAATTAGCCAAACAATAACACAGTTGAGGTAGCATTATTCAAGAAGGGAGGAAGGGATAAACCAGGAAACCAGGCCAGTCAGTCTAACCTCAGTGGTGGGGAAACTATTGGAAGCAATTCTGAGAGACATAATTAATCTGCATTTGGAGAGGCAGGGATTAAACAAGAACAGTCAGCGTGGTTTTGTTAAGAGGAGGTCATGTCTGACCAACTTGATTGAATTTTTTCGAAGTAGTGACCAGGTGTATAGATATGGGAAATGCATTTGACATCATCTACTTGGACTTCAGCAAGGCTTTTGGTAAGGTCCCACAAGGGAGACTAATAGCGAAGGCAAGAGCCCACGGGATCCAAGGAAATTCGGCAAATTGGATCCAAAATTGGCTGAGTGGCAGGAAGCAGAGGGTGATGGTCGAATGGCATTTTTCTCACTGGAAGCCCAAGTCCAGTGGGGTCCCTCAGGGATCAGTGTTGAGGCTCTTGCTGTTTGTGGTTTATATAAATCATTTAGATATGAATATAGGAGAGTTGATCAGTAAGTTCACGGATGACACAAAAACTGTGGGGTGGTAAATAGTGAAGAGGATAGCCTTAGATGACAGGAGGAGATAGACAGGCTGGTCAGAAGGGCTGATCAGCAGCAAATGGAATTCAATCCGCTCGAGTGTGAGGTTATGCCCTTGGGCAGGACAAACAAGGTAAGGAAACACGATGACCAGCAGGCCCCTGGGAAGCACTGAGGATCAGAGGGACCTTGGTGTGCATGTACACTGGTCCCTTAAGGAAGCAGGGCAGGTGGGTACAGCGGTTAAGAAAGCATATGGTACACTTGCCTTATTTGCTGAGGCATAGAGTTTAAGAGCAAAGAGGTTATGCTGGAACTGTACTAACTGTTGGTTAGGCCACAGCTAGAGTTTTGCGTGCAGTTCTGCAATCAAAATTATAGGAGGGATGCGATTGGACTGGAAAGGGTGTGGAGGAAATTTACCAGGATGTTGCCTGGGCTGGAGAATTTTAGTTATGAAGAAAAATTGGTTAGACTGGGTTGTTTTCCTTAAATAGAGCCCCCCAGCATACCCCTGGCAAACGTCCAAGCGATCGAAAACAAGCTGAACTTAACTCCAGACTTACCACTCAGGGGGAAGTAAGAGACTGCTGTGTGCTCTGTTTCACAGAGACATGGCTCACCCCCGCCTCACCGGACTGTGCCATACAACCTGAAGGCTTCTCAATTCACTGGGCAGACTGCACCGCGTCATCAGGCAAAGCGAAGGGTGGAGGGGTTTGCCTCCTCATCAACTCCTCCTGGTGCTTGGATGTGGCAACCCTGGCGACCTACTGCTCCCCGGACCTGGAATACCTGCCCGTGAAGTGCCGTCCATACTATCTTCCACGTGAGTTCAATTCAGCCATTATCACAGCGGTCTACAACCCGGGCAGAAGTGAGGAAGGCCCTGGACGAACTGTACACAGTTCTAAACAACTACGAAACAGAACATCCGGAGGCCTTGTTCATCGTGGCCAGAGACTTCAACAAGGCCAATCTCAAGAGTGTACTGCCAAAATTCCACCAGCATCTCCTGTCCCACCAGGGGCGACAACACTCGTGACCACTGCTACTCAAAAATCAAAGGCGCCTACCAATCCATCCCTCGACCGCACTTTGGGAAATCAGACCATAAGACGGTGCTCCTTCTCCCGGCATACAAGCAGAAACTCAAGCGGGATAATCCAGCTAAGAAGGTCGTGCAGTGCTGGTCCGATGAAACAGAAGAGCTCTTACATAACTGCTTTGCGAGAGTGGACTGGTCCATATTTAAGAACTCAGCGACCAACTCAAATGAGTATGCCACCACCGTCACAGACTTCATCAGCAAATGTGTGGACGACTGCGTGCCAAAGAAAGCCATACCGGAAACCATGGCTCAATCATGAGATTGACTCCCTAATGAAGGACAGATCTGAGGCATTCAAGTCAGACGACCCTGACCTATACAAGAAATCCAGGTACGACCTCCACAAAGCCATCCGAGATGCTAAGAGAGAATATCAAACCAAGCTAGCATCACAGGCAGACTCTCGGCGATGGTGGCAAGGACTAAACAACATAACGGGCTACAAAGCGAAGGGGAGCAATATCTCCGGCAGCAGCGCACCCCTCCCCGATGAACTCAATGCATTCTATGCTCGGTTCGAGCAGGTAACCAATAATTCGTTGTCAAGTGCCCCAGCAGCCCGTAACTCACCCATACCCACCATCACAGCTTCCGAAGTCAGATCGGCCTTCCTAAAAGTGAACCCTCGGAAGGCGACGGGCCCGGACGGGATCCCTGGTCAGAGGGATCCCCACTCAGAGCCTGCACGGACCAGCTGGCAGAGGTATTCACGGACATCTTTAACTTGTCCGTACTCCACTCCGAGGTCCCTACCTGCTTCAAGAAGACCACCATTATACCGGTGCCAAAGAAGAACCAGGCAACATGCCTCAATGACTACAGTCCGGTGGCCCTGACTTCAGTCACAATGAAGTGCTTCGAGAGGTTGATGATGAAGCGCATCACCTCCATTTTCCCAGAACACTGTGATCCACTGCAATTCGCATACCGTCACAGCCGGTCCACAGCAGACGCCATTTCCCTGACGCTACACTCATCCCTAGAGCATCTCGACAACAAGGACTCCTACATCAGACTTCTATTTATTGACTACAGCTCCACCTTCAACACCATAATCCCAGCCAAGCTCATATCAAAGCTCCAAAAGCTAGGACTTGGCTCCCCACTTTGCAACTGGATCCTCGATTTTCTGAGCAACAGACCACAATCAGTAAGAATGAACAACAACACCTCCTCCACAATAGTCCTCAATAACGGGGCACTGCAAGGCTGCGTACTTAGCCCCCTACTCTACTCTACTGTACACACATGACTGCGTGGCAAAATTTGGTTCCAACTCCATCTACACTTTTGCTGACGATACGATCACAATGGGCCGGATCTCAGGAGGGAGATAGAAAACCTAGTGGAGTGGTGCAGCGACAACAATCTCTCCCTCAATGCCAGCAAAACTAAAGAGTTGGTCATTGACTTCAGGAAGCAAAGTACTGTACACACCCCTGTCAGCATCAATGGGGTTGAGGTGGAGATGGTTAGCAGTTTAAAATTTCTAGGGGTGCACATCTCCAAAAATCTGTCCTGGTCCACCCACGCCGACGCTGCCACCAAAAAAAGCACAACAGCGCCTATACTTCTTCAGGAAACTAAGGAAATTTGGCATGTCCACATTAACCCTTACCAACTTTTACAGATGCACCATAGAAAGCATCCTATCGGGCTGCATCACAGCCTGGTTTGGCAACTACTCGGCCCAAGACCGCAAGAAACTTCAGAGAGTCGTGAACACCGCCCAGTCGATCACATGAACCTGCCTCCTATCCACTGACTCCATTTACACCTCCCGCTACCTGGAGAAAGCGGGCAGCATACACAAAGACCCCTCCCACCCGGCTTACTCACTCTTCCAACTTCCTCCATTGGGCAGGAGATACAGAAGTCTGAGAATACGCACGAACAGACTCAAAAACAGTTTCTTCCCCCGCTATTACCAGACTCCTAAATGACCCTCTTATGGACTGACCTCATTAACACTACACCCTGTATGCTTCATCCGATGCCGATGCTTATGTAGTTACATTGTATATCATTGTGTTATCCAATTATGAATTTTCTTTTATTCCCTTTTCTTCCCATGTACTTAATGATCAGTTGAGCTACTCGCAGAAAAATACTTTTCACTGTACCTCGGTACATGTGACAATAAACAAATCCAATCTAATCCAATAGAGGCTGGAGGGGGCACAGATAGAATACAACTTTTGAGGGGCACAGATAGAATACACAGGAAGAAACTTTTCCCCTTGGTGGAGGGATCAATGACCAGAGGGCATAGATTTACGGTGAGGGTCAGGAGGTTCAGAGGGGATGTGAGGAAAAACTTTTCACCCAGAGGCTGGTGGGAGTCACTGCCTGCCTTTCGTGGAAGCAGAAACCCTGATAACATTGAAGTAGTATTTAGATTTGCACTTACAATGTCAAGGCATAAAAGGCTATGGGCCAAGTGCTGGAAAATTAGAATAGAATGTTTTTTTTTGACCGATGCAGACGCGATGGGCCAAAGGGCCTTTCTTGTGTTGTGGACCTCTATGACCCCGGTTAAGTAATTGAGAAGTGGAGATCTGAAACATTCATGGGCACAAGGCGGATACAAAGTGACATGGGATATTCACTCTCCCTGCTATCCTACTACTTGTTGGGGTAGGCACTCTCTGGGTTCAGACCCAAGCGGCCACATCATAATTCAGTCTAAGGATTCAACTGTGGTCCAATCCTACTCTGTCCTTGCACAGCACCCAATTTATGCACAATGGTAAAAGCATACCCTAATCATGCTTTAAACGTGGACTTCATTCAGGATATAATTTTCTAGAACCGTCTTTTATTTAGAAATAGGCACAAACTAAATGGTTCGGGTGGCTGCCCGAGGTCAGGTGATTTTTACAATTTCTACTTCAAGTCTGCGGAAAGTTCCCAATTGAATAACCATGGGTGGACATATCCAGATGGAACCCCTGTGGAGTTTATACCTGCTACTGTTTGTGGTTTACGAAAAGCTCAAAATCAATGAACTTCCAGACTTCATGTCTCCAAGTTTGAAACTTAACAAAGAAAGCTGCAGAAGCCAGTTTATTGAAAGTAGGAATGAGCAGATTTCACACCACCACCCCACCCATTCTCCTTTGTACAGCAGTGGCCTCTAGTTTTAAGCCATTCCGGGTGGAAAATAGCAGTTGATTATGTGACCAAAACTGTATTCAGCGTACAATCTGTTTGTCCCAAGACCCAGAGAGAAATTTGTCAGTCTGCAAAGAAAACAGCAAAAACAGCAGCTGCAGAAAAATGTAGTTACATCCATGCATTTTACCAAACTGGAGACTGCTACATAGCAGTCGCCCAACTGTTCATTTGCAAAGTCCACCAGGACAGAAATATGATCCCTTGGTAAGAAAATCACACGTAACAAATTTTGTGACCAGCTGAAAAAGCCACCTCTTCAAGGGAATTGTAAACAACAATAATATGACTCCAGCTACTGAAACCACCTAGTCTACCCTTTTTGAGTGAACAACTGCCTTCAACAGGCCTGCAATGGTTGTTTTCCCTATGATGAGCCAAACACATGAATTATGAACTACTCTTTTGTTTACAACATGTAAGGGTGCACCAATCTCCAGAACAATGTATATTCAGCATGAATGAGAGAGACACCGAGCATTTGGACTTCAGGGCAAATCTGTAAATGAATAATGCTCTTTATTTACACCCACAAAAGCTTGCTGCTGATCAATTGAAAAATAGCCATCCTTGGGGATTGAGAAACTTCCTTTCCAAAAAACACACTGATTATAGATGGTTAGAGAATGGACATGAGCGTTTCAGTTCCCTCCTGTCCCAGTTCGTATCATATGCAACGCAATACCTTCTGCATCGTTACGTACACTACCTTCCCAACCAGAAACTATGTGATTTTCAGCAGATCAGTGTTCAGGAGTCAGAATCGGATTCTTGCCCTTTTTAATAGTTCTGATCAAGTATTCTGCCTAGGAGGGTCAGCACGGTGGTCTTTTGTTACTTTACTGTAGTGTATTTGGTAGCACTACTGTATGTAACATGCGTTACTCAATCCAGTTGCGGCAGAGTCTTTCTGCACCTTGATGAAGAAGGCTCAAAGTTGTCCAGAGGTATTGAATGGTTTATTGAGTAACAGAATTTTTATTTTTTTAATTTAGAGTATCCAATTAATTTTTTCCAATTAAGGGGCAATTTAGCATGTTCAATCCACCTACCTTGCACATCTTTGGGTTGTGGGGGCGAAACCCACGCAAACACGGGGAGAATGCGCAAACTCCACACGGACAGTGACCCAGAGCCAGGATCGAACCTGGGACCTCAGTGCCGTGAGACTGAAGTGCTAACCACTGAGCCACCGTGCTGCCCGAGTAACAGAATTTAACAACTGTGTGAGTTCTTACTTTTAGATCAATACGAGTAGAAAGGTTACAACGTTTATATACAGTAGCTATGTCTGACCACACTAGTAGCCCTGAGCTAGATCTATGCTCCTGCTCTCATCACAGTCTAATCACCAAGAGAGGCAGAGGTCCGCTTGCGTCTGGCTTTTATACCCGCCAGTGCTGCCCCCTAGCGATCTTTCAATTTTCCATTAACCCCTTATGTACATACCCATGTAAAGATCATTACATCCCCCCCTCTTTTTCTTTTTACATAGTTTCAGTGTTGTTACTAGAATGGAACATAGTTTGTATCGTGTGCAAATGCATTACAGAAATCAATGACTGCATCAGTCCAATGTTCACAGGTTCAGACGGTTGGGTGTGCATCTGATTCAAGTTGATCTCCTAAGTGGGCATGGAGACACTGAGGTTTTAATGTCCGTCTGTTCACCGGCTGATGGTGTCAAGTGTTGTCGAGTGAGTGAGTCCTGTAGATTTAACATCAGAAAGACAGGTTCAGGAAGGGGAACCTTCAGCAGGTCTCGTCGATTGCATCTGAACAGCAGACCTTCGTCAGATTTTACAATATATGATCATGGCGCTGCTTGTCGTAGCACTGTTGCTGCGTTGGACCATCCTCCACCGGGGTGTTGAGGTCGAACCATGTCATTGACCGGTAATGGTTGCAGCGATTTTGCAAGCCGGTCATAGTGCTGCTTTTGTTTGTAACGTTGGTGTCATATCTTGTCAAGCACTTGAGTGATCCGGATTGCTGAAGTGTAACGCTGGTAGCGTTCTTCTCATATCTCGATTGAAGAGCATTTGAGCTGGTGAAAGCCCTGAGCTCAACGGTGATGATCTGTATGATAATAGAGCCAAGTGTATGTCGTAATTAGAGTCAGTGGCCTTGCTTACGAGTTGTTTGATAATGTGTATGCCTTTCTCTACTTTGCTGTTGGATTGGGGAAAGTGTGGACTCAATGTCACGTATTTAAAGTGGTATTTCTTGGAGAATTCAGTCCACACCCAGCTCGCAAAGCAAGCACCATTATCGGACATGACTGTTTGTGGAATACCATGCCTCGAGATGTTTCCTTGCAGGCTTTGATAACTGATGCGGACGTGAGATCCAGGAGTTTCATTACTTCCGGAAAGTTGGAGCAATAGTCAATGATAAGAATATAGTTTCGACCCATGGAGTGAAATAAATCTATGCCAACTTTGTTCCACGGTGACGTAGCCATCTCATGCTGCTGGAGTGGCTCCTCGCATTGTGCCGGTTGATGATTTTGACACGTGTCACATGTGAGTATCATGTTTGTAATGTCCTCATTTATCCCAGGCTAGTACACGGATTGCCTTGCTCTTCTTTTGCATTTTTCGATTCCGAGATGTCCCTCGTGAATCCTGCAGAGCATGTCTGACCTGAGCGTTAGTGGGATGTAATTTCTCAATATTAATCCATCCACTACTGACAGTTCAGATTTGATGTTTTGGAACTGCGGGCACCGTCCTTTTGGCCAGCCATGCTGAAGGTTGTGCATGACCTGGAGCAAGGTTGCATCTTCACCAAACTTGATGCTTCCCAAGGCTTTTGGCAGATGCAGCTCGACGATTCCAGCAGACTGTTGGGTACGTTCAACACGCCATTTGGACGATACTACTCCAATCGCATGCCTTTCGGGATCATCTCCGCATCTGAAATCTTTCACAGAGTCATGGAGCAGATGACGGAGCGCAAACCCCACTCCTGGTACCATCTTTTGTTCGTCTTTCCTTACTGTAGTGTGTTTGGTAGCACTACTGTATGTAACATGCATTACTCAATCCAGTTGCAGAAAAGGCTTTCTGCACCTTGATGAAGAAGGCTCAAAGTCATCCAGAGGTATTGAAAGGTTTATTGAGTAACAGAATTTAACAACTGCGTGAGTTCTTACTTTTAGATCAATACCAGTAGAAAGGTTACAACGTTTATATACAGTAGCTATGTCTGACCACACTAGTAGTCCGGAGCTAGATCTATGCTCCTGTCTAATTACCAAGAGAGGCAGAGAGCCGCTTGCGTCTGGCTTTTATATCCGCCAGTGCTGCCCCCTAGTGATCTTTCAATTTCCCATTAACCCCTTATGTACATATCCATGTAAAGATCACTACAGGTGACACAGTGGATTAGCCCTGATGCCTTACGGCGCGAGGTCCCAGGTTCGATCCCGGCTCTGGGTCACTGTCCATGTGACGTTTACACATTCTCCCCGTGTTTGCATGGTTTTCCCCCCCACCGCCCAAAGATGTGCAGGGTAGGTGGATTGGCCACGCTAAATTTTCCCTTAATTGGAAAAAATGAATTGGGTACTCTAAATTTATTTTTTTTTAAGTATTCTGCCTAGGCCAATGATTTACCCAAATATCTAGAAAAGATCCACTATCAATTGATGCATAGTTGGAAGTTTGAATCCCAGAGTGAGCAAATAAATAACTTGCAGGGATGATTGGTACAATCTACCTCAATGGTACTTCAGTCATTCCGGACAACTGCCCTCTTATGGCAACTCATTTGTGTGTGTAATTACATGACAGATGTGTCAGTAATGAAGGACGACCCCAACAGTGGAGATATTTCTCCAAGTTCCACCTCAGGCATCAGCCTTTGTTTCAAACAGAAGCATATGAAATTAAATTAAAATCGCTTATTGTCACGAGTAGGCTTCAATTAAGTTACTGTGAAAAGCCCCTAGTCGCCACATTCCGGCGCCTGTTCGGGGAGGCTGGTACGGGAATTGAACCGTGCTGCTGGCTTGCCTTGGTCTGCTTTAAAAGCCAGAGATTTAACCCTGTGTAACCAGGGTTGGAAAAGGCCCACAAATGAAGAGATTGATGACTCCCTGCTACAGATGCACTTTCGTGGACCGTAAAGTAACCGGAAACATATTTTAGTTGCGTGGTATTTGGATATGGTGGGAAGAAGGCAGTTATAGCATTTTAGTTACTGCAATTTATGAAGTGCAAGAATAGAAGTTTAAAAAGAGTACTACAGTTTTCATTGGTAGAATAATTTTCCTACTCGGTAATCATTTGCTGTGGTGGTGCAGGTTCTTGCATTACCATCCAGACACACGCAAAGCACAATCCAATCTGTCACACCCACGCCTGTACTCGCTCAATTTGTCACTACTTCACTGGCAAAACTGCGATAATTAGTCACTGTTTCACTAGTAAACTAGTTCAACTAATGAAGCAACGCAAGAGCAAAATACTGTGAATCCTGGAAATCTCAAATAAAAACAGAAAATGTTCGTTGTTATCCATGACTCATGAAAGGGATCAATGTCCAGACCTTTAGATCTGCCTAGTTCCAGGTGGTTCCAGGGGCAAAGCAGAGGGACTTTCCTTGGGATTTTTCTCAGACCTGGTCTGTGAAAATAACCTTCACTTAAAAGACTTGACCAAATTAACTTTGCTTTCCATGCTTCTCGATATGATAATAAATGGACATACAGATTTTCTTGCTTTATTTTCCGTAAATCATGCAAGCCATTCAGTGTCTTCTGCCATAGTTAGTCTTTGTGCGTAAATATATTACATCTTGTCTACAGAACAGAAAGCGGTCATTCAGCCCAACTGCTCCATACTGGTGTTTATGCTTCACATCAGCCTGCATCCAATCTCAACCAATTTTGCTCTATTCTTACGGGGATCTTCACTGCAACAATTTTCATGCCACAGAGCAACAGAAAAGCTCACATCCAATCTGCTAATGTAGTTCACGCACAGTCCAATAAATATGCCGTTTACAGATCCTGTCAGTTTTACTGTTGATTAACATACAGTCAGAGCACTGCAAGTAAAGTACCCGGGCCCCTATCAATCCTCATCCAATGTTAATATATCAAAGCAATCTCTTTTGATTGTGGGGTGGCAGTACGGAGGAACACAGCAGCTCCAGTGCATACAGGCAAATGCTTGGCACTATCTACATCACAGTGGAACAGGTGCCTCACCACTCACAATCTTCCAATTTTTTCCCTTTCTTGTCTGGCCCTCTTATTACCAAGCACACAGCCTTTCATTCACTTAAAAAGAAATACAGGAACTCTTAAATGTCTTACACCGTAAATCCTGGGAAGGATTTTCAATATGGGCTTCAATCTCAAACAGGGGTCAGAGCTCTCATTGCATGGCTAACAGTCACTCATCTGCAGGTTTCCCCAAATTGGCCAATTAGTGGTCAGAGGATGTGCTCTCGAAGTCGGAGAGTCAATAAGGCTTGGAAGCAGTGTAGGATGTCTTCTAAGGGATGTGAGGGAGGGAGGGAGGGAGGCAGTGCCCCAGGATAGAAGTACTCTCAAACGTTCTTCATTTAAAAAAATTTAAATTGGTCTCAGCAACTGGGCCATGGGTAAGCCCTGCTGCCACCAGGCCCCCACCATTTCTCTGACAAAATAACCCACTTTGGGGGTGGAACTAGAGAACCTACACACTAAGACAGCATCGGAAATTTTTCAACACATCTGCCCCCAACCCAAAGATGAAGGTGTAAAAGATTATCCCCGATATCGTTGTAGGGGTCTGACAATGATGTAATTACGATGTCACTGGATGAGCAATCCAAAGGCCCAGACTAATGGGGACATAGGTTCAAATCTCCACCATGGCAGCTACTGGAATTTAAATTGCTAAATCTGAAATTGAAACCTAGTCTCAGTAATAATGATCATCGTTGATTGTCATAAAAACCTATCTGGCTGACTAATGTCCTTTAGGGAAGGAAATCTGCCATCCTGGTCTGGCCTACGTTTCATTCCACACCGTTGTGACTGACTCTTAAACTGTCCTCTGAAATGGCCGAGCAAGCCACTCTGTTCAATTAGGCAACAAGTGCTGGTCTTGCCAGGAACTCACTCATCCCATGAAAGAAGAAAGAAAACACTGAAGACCTGAGATCAGAGGCCCAGTTACTAGCTGGTGTGAAAAAAAACCTAATAGTACAACGCTCATGGCTCCTCCAGGTTGCTGCGCACAGGTCAGATTCCCAACATACTGCTTTAGCCACAAGTGCTGCCAGTGATCAGCCAACAGCAACATAAATAAAAACAGAAAATACTGGAAATACTCAGCACACAGGCAGCATCTCTGCAGAGAACAAAGTTAATGTTGAGTCGGGGGGGTGGGGGAGGGAGCAGCAGCCTGGCCAGTGTGGTGAATGTATTGCATTAACCATTCACCATGCATGTAACTGTATCAAGCTGTTGCCCATGAGGGCTCCATCTATGGACCATTGTAAGGTATTACCTGTGATGTATCATATTGGTGCCTGTGTGGGCTCCGCCCCTGGCTCCTCCCATTGAGGTGAGGTATAAAGGGCAGTAGCCCTGTAGGTCGTTCTCAGTAGCAGAGCAGTCGCAGGCAGGCACTGTTATAGTTGATTAAAGCCACAGTTTACTTCTACTCCTTGTTTTGTGTGAATTGATGGTCGCATCAATCAGGCTCTGAATGAATCTGCCCAAAATGGCCAGCACCAGAAATGGTTTCAGAAAACTAGCACAGTGCAAATATTTGTAGGCCTCAGTCATCTCCTTACCAACCTCAGCAGGGGCCCTTAATTCTGCCCTATGGTTTTAATATACTTTCTATAATGGGGAACCAAACACTGCATACAATCTCCAACCTTGGCCTAACCAATGCTTATTATAAATGTATTAATTACTTATTTATTCCTGTACTCTACATCCCATTGATAACATCCAAAACAGTGTTTCTCATTTCAAAATTTTATCTATCCACAGTCTCACTTTCCCCAGTTCTTTATTTGAACTTCAGGTCCCTCCACTCCCTCACAGCATTCAGTGTCTTTTCATTATTATTCCTGCCAAACCAAGGGGCCACAGCCAAGACAGTAACTGCTGTATTTTCACCAGAGATGCTGCTTGTCCTGCTGTTTGTTGCCAGAATCTCGTGCTTTTGTTTCTACCTTTAATCAAACTTGTGTCAAGACATATCCTGACAATGATCTGAACCTTCCACTGGGTTAACAACTCAAAGACAGGATGCATCACCCCTTCCCCCATCGCATGGTCCCCTCTGCCACCTATCCTTCACCTCGAAATCACTCACTTACCCACGAGACCACTCTCCCATTGAAGCACGGTAACTTAGCATTGTCGTCCGAAATTTCTTCCTTCACAACCCTGCAATGGAAAGTAATAACAGTATTAACATTTGTAAAGCAGGCCAGAAGCCAGAGGATGGCAGATGAAAATAGACCTCAGTTGCATCAATGTTGGGAATCACAATTTAATTCCCAATTCAATTAACAGCATCTTCCCGGCAATGGTTGGAGACTGTTGCCAAGAAAGGACAAGATACTTTAGCTGTAATGCACTAATTAGCTCCATGTCATATGTCAGAAAGCAACTGCCTATACTGAACTATGTGAACTTCCCTCTCGTCATACATTTTACACCCTGAACTGCATGGTTGCTGGGAGTATAGAGCAAAATGCCTGTCTGAAGTCCAGTGACTGATAGTACAGATCTCACTCTCACCTATCTGCTTCCTCTGGCAGGCTGCTGACAATACAGAGCTCATGATGTCACTCACCGACTTCCCTTGATAGCTCAGTGGCTCACAGGAAGACATCAAGGTCTCACCCATTAGGTTCCCCTGGTCCTGCAGTGATTTAAGTAGGAGTAGGAGGCGGCCATGCTGCTCTTTGAGCCTGCTCCATCATTCATTATGATCATGGCTAATCTGCATGGTAGCACAGTGGCTAGCACTGTTGCTTCATAGCACCATGGTCCCAGGTTCAATTCCCAGCTTGGGTCACTGCGGAGTCATCAGACTTCCTAGGCGCTTTAATCAAAACAAGGTTTATTCTGAGAATGTAGTCAACATATTATATATATATATAAAAACACAGCAATAATTTATCAATTACAAACATAAAGACAACACAACAGCTACAATAATCTATGTATATAACACTTAATGAATTCCCCCTTAGCTGTTTCAATTCAATAACAAAATCCATTAAATCAAAACCCCTTTCAAGGATGTGGCCCAACACACTGTATTCTCACTTGAATGGGGCTGGTCCTTTCTCAGATTCTGATCCAGTTTCAACCAGCAGTTTCAAACTCCTTCCAAAAAACAACTCTATCTTTAAAATTACCAAGGCAGTTTGCCATACCCTATGTGCTTTTCACTGGAACAGCTTTTAAAATGAAAATAGAGAAAAACAGGGCAAACACTTATTTTTCCTTCTGCAGTCCACAGCAACCAAACGAAAACTGAAACAAAAAAAAACCCTCTCACCTGACAACCACAGCCCAACTCCACCCACAAAATGGCACTGAAGCCGTGCTGCAAGTCATATGATAAGAGACCAAACCTTGCTTAAAGGGACACTTATATGACAAACGGTATCAAGAAATATGGGCCAATGACAGGTATGTGGAGTGAGGCCACAGATCAGCCATTATCTCATAGTATGGCAGAGCAGGCTTGAGGGGCTGAATCCATGTTCCTATGGATAGTGAACAACTGATCATCCACAACTCTCTGTGTAGAGGATTTCAAAGATTCATAATGCTCTCACTGAAGGCATTTCTCATTTTTGTTACCCATTCGTGGGATGCGAGATCACTAGCAAAGCTGGCATTTATAGTGCATCCTTAATTACCCTTGGGAAAGCGTTGATGAGCCATCTTCTTGAACCACTGCAGTCTATGTGATGTAGGTACACTCACAGCGTAGTTGGGGAAGGAGTTCCAGGATGTTGATCCAGTGGTTAGCACTGCTACCTCATAGTGCCAGTGACCCGGGTTCGATTCCAATCTTGGGTGACTGTCTGTGTGGAGTTAGCACATTCCCCCAGTGTCTGCTTGGGTTTCCCCAGGTGCTCCAGTTTCCTCCTACAGTCCAAAGATGTACAGATTATGTGGATTGCTGAACTACCCCTTCGTGTCCACAGGTTAGGTGGCATTATAGGATAGGGCAGGGGGTACGGTTTTGGAGAGTCAGTGCAGATTCAATGGGCCAAATAGCGTCCTTCTGCACTGTCAGGATTCTATCTGGATAATCTGGAGGGGTAGTTGCAGATGATGTTGTGTTCCCATGTGTCTGCTGTCCCTGCTCCTCTAAGTGGTAGAGCTGCAGATTTGGACGGTGCTGTTGAAGAAGCTTTGGCAAATTGTTGCTGTGAATCTTGTGGCTAGTACAGTCTGCTGCCACTATGCATCAGTGTGGAGGGAATTAATGTTTAAGCTGGCGATGGAGTGCCAATCAAGTGGGCTGCCTGATCCTGGAATGTGCTGAGCTTCCCAAGTAGTTTTTTGGAGCTGCATTCAACATGGTAAGCATATTCCATCACACTCCTGTCTTGCATATTGTAGATGGTGAAAAGACTTTGAGCAGTGAGGAAGTGAGTTATACACTGCAGAATTCCAGCCTCCGACTGTTGCTGTAGCCACACTATATGGCTGTTCATTTAGGTTCAATGGTAAATGGTCAATAGTAACTCCCAGAAGTTGATAGAGGGGGATTTAGTGGTGTCATTGAATATCAAGGGGAGGCATCATTACCTGGCACTTCTGTGGCTTCATCATTACTTGCCATTTTTTAAGCCCAAGCCTGATTGTTGTCCAAGTTTTCACGCATGCATGCAGACTACTTCACAGAATTATTGAATAGAATCATAGCATAGTTACAGAACAGGAGGCCACCATTTAACTCGTTGTGTGCATATAGGCCTGCTGATTCTCAACCTTTTTGTCAATGAGAACAGTTTCTCCCTATCCACTCTGTCCAGATCAGACCCCTCATGGTTTTGCACACGTCTATCAAATCTCCTCTTAACCTTCTCTTCTCAAAGGAGAACAGTCCCGGCTCAGCCATTCTATTCCCTGTCACTGAACACTTTCATCCTCTTCTGCATCCTCTCCAACGCCTTCACATCCTTGAAGAGTGATTCCCCAGAATTGGACAGATTATTCCGGTTCAGGCCGTTTTATAAACGATTCACCATAACTTCAGTATCTGAGGAATTGTGAATGGCACTGAACATTGTGGAATCATCAATAAACGAGTCACTTCTGATAGAAGGAAGGTCTTTGATGAAACAGCAGAAGATGGTTGGGCCTAGGTTGTTACCCTGAGTACCTCCTGCTGTGATATACTAGGATTGAGATGACTGGCCTCCAACAGCCACAACCATCTTCTTTTGCAGTGAGTTTGACTCCAAGCAGTGGAGTTTCCCATTGAATTCAAGTGACTTTGACTTGGTTCGGGCTCCTTGATGTCACACACTATCAAAAGCTGTTGAGATGTCAACGGCAGTCACTCTCACCTTGCCCCTTACCCACTAACTTCTGTTGGTATCCCAGTGACTGACCTATTGGCGCAGGTTTCATTGTGAAAAGATGAAGTCACTCATTGGGCTGCAGAAATCTGTGTGAAGGCATTGGGTAGACATGGCAGAGGAGAGGGTAGGATACAGACAAATGCAGCATGCTCCTTTCTGGAAAAGAACCCAAAATATTGGCACAGGATACCAAATATCAACTGAGAGCCTGCACAATTTTATTTTTTTCTTTAGAAAACATAACCCTTTACCCCTCACCCCTAACCCCCGCCCTTTCTCCAAACATCCTTATAAGTACTGCCACAACCTTGCCCTCCAGCAATTTAAAGGACAGTTACGTTTATTAGTTGTGGCAGATCTATTCACATTTCAAACATCATATTAATTCCCCTCTCTAAAGTCCAGCAGATTGGCCCAAGGCCAGGGCTGGACAAGCTCTGGCATTCACCACTCGGTCCGTAAAACTGACAATTTAAACAATTTGCACGTGGGTGCATCATGCTGAGCTTTTGTGACCAGAACACAGCAGTCTTTTGTTTTCTTCCTGAAGCAAGTTAAAGGCAGCGTTAACCACTGAGCTGCTCACTTAAACCCAAAGGGAATTCATAAACCCCTGTGCATCAAAATGCTGAGCATGCTTGGGAACTGTAGTTGCCCACCGTACCCTCAAGGACCTCTGGTGACTGGGGTTTTGTGTTTAAAAGCAGTGCCCCAAAAGGACTCTGCTCAAGACTTTGCTCATGAAGGATCACTTCCTCCCCTTGGTATTCCAACCCTTTCCAGATAAAGGCTAACATTCTATAAAGTTCTTTTGTTAACTCTGTAGTGATTTGTTTGCTGTATTTGGATACTTCCACTGGAACACAAAAACGGCTGTTTTTACAGTAGAGGTAATAGGTGCAAATACTGAACTACTCCCGGATCTCTCTGCAAAATGTGACCAAGGTGGGTACCGAAGGACAGAATCAGGTTCGGCTACAAACCGCACACAAGGGAGGTAGTCAGAAATCAGGAGGGAAAAATGTTTGAAAGCTGCCTGCCTGACACGAGGGGTCTGATTGTACAACTGAAACTTGGGTGCGACAATCCAGGAGAGTGCATGTTAACCGCACAGCATGCTTATAAAATTTAGATTTGTTTGAATATAATAAGCCAGGCAACAATCGTTTTTTTTAAAATGGTCTGCTACACAACCAGGAGTGGAGTCTATAGTCAGAACACTGACCTTTCCTCCAAATGGGAACGGATTCAAAAATTTAATAAGGTCAGCTGAGGAAAATCCAGAATTTCCAGCAGCTTGTGGAAACACACATTTTTCTTCTCTCCCTTGTTCAGCTCTCCTAATACTTTTGAGATTTGTTGCTGCTAATTACCCATAGTCCCGTGATCCTTGGCTGGGGTGCACAGATATAAACTGCAAGGTAATGGGGAGACTGTTGACAACCACAGTTAGTCAAACACATGAACCCTATAAAATGCCTAGATGGGGTAGTCAGTTAAACACGAGTGACGAGAGCAGTTCGAACATGGTTCTGTCAACCTGTGTCATCCAAACTCATGTACATGATACGAGCACGGCTTTCTTTGGATACAAGGGCCACATGAATTAAATCTTCAGCAGTGTCAATCAACAGGTGCAGAGCACAAATCATTGTTAGTTTGTCGGAAATGTATTTTACATATGAATATATCCACCTAACCTTGTGTGTTAGCCATTTTATCTCCGTGTGCATAAACAATCAACAATTCAGCAAACGGATCTCTTCCAAAACATTGATCTACTTTCAGCTGAAAATTATGACAGTTAGACAGTTTGTCCCAGACAGATATCAAATAATTGTAGAGAAATGAAAATGATACTGGTTTAATATGGGCACTCTGCGTAGAGATAATGGACTCGAAATCTAACTCGTATGGTACCTGCCTGGAGTGTTTTTAACAAAGCCAGAGTAAAGAGTAAATTTGCTCTGTATCTGCATTGGCAATATTTGATGGGACAGTGCCGAGGAAGCTATTGGTACACCAAGTCCTGAGAACATGCAAGAATTAAGCCCAGTTACAATGTGTTCCCTCTTCTCCCCCAAGTTTCAGGGCTCGATAGTCACACTGACCAACAAGGTGGGGGTGGAAAGAGAGAATTAATCGATCAGGGTACCTGCTCTTGACCAGGATTAGGTAACCCCTGCCGCAAAGTGCAGCCAGAGGGTCTGTTCAGGCTTAGCTGTGATGCCTCTCCATCTGGTGCCCTGCTCCCACCCACTCCTCCAACCCCACAGCACACTGCCCCCCCCCCCCCGTCCTACACCCAACACACACATACCACCACCACTGCCACCCCCCCCCCCCCCCCCCACAATGAACACAATCCCCAGCGCACACGCATACACACAGTTGGCAACATAAATAACCAGCTTGCTTGCAACGTGTTACTGCAGGTCAGGATCTGCAGTCAGCTGACAACAACATTTACAAACGCAAAGGGCTGGATTTTCATGGTGGAGACAGAATTGGGAAGCTGGTTTGTTTCCAGGTCACTGCTGTGGCTGCCATTTGGACAATAACTTTTAATGTAGGAAAACTGGAAAATGCATACTTTTCACATTTCAGACAGAACATGGAGACCTGGAATCCAGGACAGAGAAGAAAGGTGATAATCTGTAAACATTTTCCAATTTATCCTGTGATGGGATCTGCCCCCTATGTTCCAGTCAGCCACGTCACTGCCGGTAGGTCTTAATAAAATCTTTGTATTCTTAAGTAGAGTTAGCTGTATTTTTTTTTTAAATTCATTTTTACGGGATGTGGCCTTCGCTAGCTAGACCAGCATTTGTTGCCCATTCCTAATTGCCCTCAAGGAATCATAGAATCTACAGTGCAGAAGGAGGCCATTCAGTCCATTGAGTCTGCACCAGACCTTGGAAAGAGCACCCTACTTAAGCCCACGCCTCCACCCTATCCTCGTAACCCAGTAACCACACCTAACCTTTTGGACACTAAGGCAATTTAGCATAGCCAATCCACCTAGCCTGCACATCTTGGACTGTGGGTGGAAGAGTTGGTGGTGAGTTGTTTTCTAGAACCGCTGTAGTCCATGTGGTTTTGGTACACCCACTGTGCTATTAGGGGGCGAGTCCCAGGATTTTGACCCAGTGACAGTGAAGGAACAGCGATATCTTTCCAAGTCAGGATGGTGAGTGACTTGGAGGGGACCTCCACGTGGTGGTGTTCCAATGTATCTGTTGCCCATGTTCTTCTAGATGGTAGCAGTGGTGGGTTTGGAAGGTGCTGCCCAAGGAGCATTTGTGAGTTTGCAGTGGTACATCTTGTAGATGGTACACACTGCTGCTACTGTGAATTGGTGGTGGAGAGAGTGGATGTTTGTGGAAGGAGTGCCAATTATCAGACTGCTTTGTTCTGGATGTTATAGAGCTTCTTGGAGTATCGTTGGAACTGCACTCATCAAGGCAAATGGAGAGTATTCCATCACACTGCTGACTTATACCTTGTAGGTGGTGGACCGGCTTTGGGAAGTCAGTAGGAGAGTTATTTGCCCAGGATTCCTAGCCTCTGGCTTGTTCTTGTAGCCCCACCCGCAGGATGTTGATAGTGGGAGAGCAAGTAATGGTAATGCTATTGAATGCTAATGATTCACTCTTGCCGGAGATGGTCATTATCTGGCACTTGTGTGGCGCAAAGGTTACTTGTTAGCCCAAGCCTGGATATTGTCCAGTTCTTGCTGCATTTGCACATGGACTGTTTCAGTGTCTGAGGAGTCGTGAATGGTGCTAAACATTGTACAATCATCAGCGGATAGCCCCACATCTGTCCTTATGTTGGAAAGAAAGCCATTAATGAAGCACCTAAAAATGTTTGGCCTAAGTGACGACCCTGAGGCACTCCTGCAGTGATGTCCTGGGACTAGGATGACTGATCTCCAACACCCACAAGCATCATCCTTTGTGCTTTGTATGACTCCCCCTAATTCCCATTGACTCCAGTTTAGCTGGGGCTTCTTGATGCCATGCTCGATCAAATGCTGCTTTGATGTCAAGGGCAGTCTCTCTCACCTCAGCTCTGGAGTTCAGCACTTTTGTCCATGTTTAACCAAGTCTGTAATGAGGTCAGGAGCTGAGTGACACTGGCGGAACCCAAACTGAGCGTCAGTGAGCAAGTTCTTGTTAAGTTAGCATCGTTTCATTGCACTGACCTTTTCCATCACTTCACTGATGATCGAGAATAGACTGACAGGGGTGGTAATTGACCGGGTTGAATTTGTCTTGTTTTGTGCATACAGGACATACCAGGGCAATTGTTCACATTGCCGGGTAGATGCCAGTGTTGTCACTACTGGAACAGCGTGGCTAGGAGCATGACGAGTTCTGGTGCACAGGTCTTCAGTACGGTTTCCAGAATATTGTCCGTATCCCGTGCCTTCAGCCATTTCTTGATATCACATGGGGTAAATCGAATTGGTTGAAGACTGGCATCGGTGACGTGGGGACTTCTGGAGGAGACCGAGCTGGATCATCCACTAGCCACTTCTGGCTGAAGATTGTTACGGATGCCTCAGCCTTGTCTTTTGCACTGATGTGCTGGGCTTCTCCATCATTGAGGGTGGGGATATTTTTGGAGCTGCCTCCTTCTCCGGTGAGTTGTTGAATAGTCCACCATCATTCACAACTGGATGTGGAAGGACTGTAAAGCTTACATCTGATCCTTTGGTTGTGAGATCTCTTAGTTCTGTCTTTCACTTGATCATAGAATTTACAGTGTAGAAGGAGGCCATTCGGCCCATCGAGTTTGCACCGGCTCTTGGAAAGAGCACCCTACGCAAGGTCAACACCTCCATCCTATCCCCATAACCCAGTAACCCCACCCAACACTAAGGGCAATTTTGGACACTAAGGGCAATTTATCATGGCCAACCCACCTAACCTGCACATCTTTGTGACTGTGGGAGGAAACCGGAGCACCCGGAGGAAACCCACGCACACACAGGGAGGATGTGCAGACTCCGCACAGACAGTGACCCAAGCCGGAATCGAACCTGGGACCCTGGAGCTGTGAAGCGATTGTGCTATCCACAATGCTACCGTGCTGCTTATGTTATTTGGCATGCGTGTAGCCCTGTGTTATCACTTCACCAGGTTCACGCCTCATTTTTCGTATGCCTTGTGCTGCTCCTGGCATGCCCACCTGTATTCTTCATTGAAACAGTATGTATTAACAAGAACTTTGTAAGTGTATACAGCTAGGAGTTGTCTCCATGCTTGCTTGTGCATATGGCTCTGTCCAATATAGACTAACATCTGGGTGCAGGATATGTTTTCTTACACTGTGTGGACAGTACTGTACTCAGTCTCACATTACCTTCTACTCTACTTCATTCCTTGTATTTACATTATTATAGCCACCCATACTACCCCTTCAAGTCCCTGATTTTGGCAAGCGGTGCGCAGGCCTTATAACCCTTCCAAATCTCAATTGCACTACTGTCAGAAGAGTGGCAAACTCTGTTGTTCTGGCATGAGTATCTTACTGTCTTTTTTCCCCCTCCGTTCCTTAGTATTTGTTGATTGTGCAGTTGTGGTGATAGGCAGTTGTTGTTCCATCCCATTTTTCACAAGGTGGACAAACATGCTAATCTCCGATCTCCTTTTTCCTCTTTGTTCATAGTGTGGTCTGTCATGATGTCCTCTGTGGTTCCGTGGTTCCTGCCATGAGGATGTGTTTTTTTTTAGTAAGCTATCTTTTGCATTTGGCTGTGTGATGTGCTATTGCCAATGGACGGCTGCTGCCTGGTCCCAGCATCGTCGGTGGTAGCACCATGCCGGCTGGGAGTTGCAGTGTTTGCTCTGTGTCACAGTGTTGACCTCATCAACAGCCATTAAGAGTCAGAAGCCAAGGCTTTTCTGGTTGTTGGTTGCTCTCTTGTCTATCGTCCATTGATGTGTCATGGTAATGATTTTAATGGTTGGCTGGCCTGACCAACGAGGTCTTTCCATAAGACCATAAGACATAGGAGCAGAATTAGGCTATTTGGCCCATTTCATCTGCTCCGCCATTCAATCATGGCTGATATGTTTCTCATCCCCATTCTCCTGCCTTCTCCTCAGAACCTATCTATTTCTGTCTTAAAGACATTCAGTTTTTGGCCTCCACAACCTTCTACGGCAATGAGTTCCACAGATTCATCACCCTCTGGCTGAAGAAATTCCTCCTCATCTCAGTTTTAAAGGATCGTCCCTTCAGTCAGAGGCTGTGCCCTCGGGTTCTGGTTTTTCCTACTAGTGGAAACATCCTCTCCACGTTCACTTTATCTCGACCTCTCAGTATTCCCAAGATTCAATAGGATCCCTCTCATCCTTCTAAACTCCAATGAGTACAGACCCAGAGTCCTCAACCGTTCCTCATATGACAAGCTATTCATTCCAGGGATCATTCTTCTGAACCTCCTCTAGACCTTTTCCAAGATCAGCACATCCTTCCTTAGATACGGGACCCCAAAACTGCTCAAAATATTCCAAATGGGGTCTGGCTTTACACCTTCAGAAATACATCCCTGCTCTGTATTCTAGCCCTCTCGACATGAATGCTATCATTGCATTTGCCAAGGGCGGCACAGTAGTGCAGTGGTTAGAACTAGTGCCTCACAGCACTGAGCACCCGGGTTCGATCCCAGCCTCAAGTCACTGTCCGTGTGGAGTTTGCACATTTCCCCTGCATCTGCGTGGGTCTCATCCCCACCGTGGGCAGCACGGTAGCATTGTGGATAGCGCAATGGCTTCACAGCTCCAGGGTTCCAGGTTCGATTCCGGCTTGGGTCACTGTCTGTACGGAGTCTGCACATCCTCCCAGTGTGCGCGTGGGTTTCCTCCGGGTGCTCCGGTTTCCTCCCACAGTCCAAAGATGTGCAGATTAGGTGGATTGGCCATGATGAATTGCCCTTAGTGTCCAAAATTGCCCTTAGTGTTGGGTGGGGTTATTGGGATAGGGTGGAGGTGTTGACCGTGCGTAGGGTGCTCTTTCCAAGAGCCATTGCAGACTCGATGGGCCGAATGACCTCCTTCTGCATTGTAAATTCTATGAACCCAAAGATGTGCAGGGTAGACAAATTGGTCACACTAAATTGCCCCTTAATTGGAAAAAAAAGAATTGGGTACTCTGAACTTATTTTTAAAAACATTGCATTTGTCTTTCTAACTGCTGACTGAAAATGCACGTTAGCCTTGAGAATCTTGAATGAGGACTCCTAAGTCCCTTTGTGCTTCTGATTTCCAAAGTCTTTTCCCATTTAGAAAATAGTCTATTCTTCCTACCAAAGTGCATAACCTCACGCTTTTCCACATTGTATTCCATCTGCCACTTCTTTGCCCACTCTGCTAGCCTTTACAAGTCCTTCTGTAGCCTCCCTGCTTCCTCAATACTACCTGGCCCTCTGCGTATCTTTGCCTCTGCAAACTTTGCATCAGTGCCCTCAGTTCCTTCTCCCAGATCATTAATGCATATTGTGAAAACTTGTGGTCGCAACAATGGCCCGAGGCACACCACTAGTCACCGGCTGTCATCCTGAAAAAGGCCCCTTTATCCCCACTCTCAGCCTTCTTCCACTCAGCCAATTGTCTATCCATGCCGGTATTTTACCCTTAACACAATGGGCTCTTAACCGATTGAACAGCCTGCTATAGGGCACCTTGTCAAAGGCCAGCACCAAGCCTGCTCTACGCAGTTCAGAGCTGAAGTGCTAGTCAGGACACTGTTTCATGTTTGAGCTCATGCAAACTTGCATTTGTGTATCATTTACGACATTTGTTGTCTTGACCGCTTCTGCAGTTTTGAGGAGATTCAGAGTTACACAGGCACCTCTCTGTTGGAAGAAAAAGATTGGTTACAGATGACGTATATTAGCTTGAAGATTTGTGGCCATAATACCACAGTGGTTCTAGAATCATGCATATGACCCAAAGTCGGATTCCTCCAGGCTCATAGAGAGTGTGTGTTGTTCGAATCCCAACGTTTCACAGCTATGATTCTTTGTCCAAGAGTTCCATAACGCTGTCTCCCATGTCCAATTTAAAATTTGAGATGGCCATTAACTTAAACGTCTGCATCCCAATATGAAAATCCTGGATCTTTCACCCAAGAAGCAAGGCTGTATGCTCCCTTGCTGTGCAATCTCCAACTTATGAATCATCTTGGGTCTTCTGGACATTGAGGTTTTGGCCTTGTTCAGTTTGCAAGTGTCTAACTCTGAGACATTGTAAACACGGAGTTGAAATTGCAGGATACTGATCTCACCTGTGGGGTATTATGGGCCAGGGTTTAGAGAACCCCAAAGTGTAGCATGGAGTTCACCTGACCCACAACCTTTAATAGATTGTGATATGGGGAGCACACGGCCCACTCTACAGATTGTGGTACAGTAGAAAAGGAAAAGTATTTTTTAAAGCAAAACACTGTTTATTCTATGAACTCAAGTTAACCTTTTTAAAACATACAGTGAACATCTTAGCAACCAACAATTCAAATACAACGCCAAAGGAATACAACACTAAGTAATCCTTAATAACTTCCCAAACAATATCCAGAAGACAAAATAAACGCCTTTTAGCAGAAGCACATCAGGTTTACATTCACTACTGAAAAAAATTATAATTCTGAATTCACCAAATGATCAAGAGATAGTCTTTTCATGGCAGAGAGAACAGCAGTTCACCTGGCTTCAGCTCCAAAACTAAAAACGAAACTAAAACACACCCTGCAACAAACAGCCTAAAACAAAAGTAAAAAGCTGACAGACAGCCCAGCTCCACCCACACCCTGACATCGCAGATAAGCACCGATTTCTTAAAAGGTACATTTCTTAAACACCCATTTCTTAAAGATACTCTCACATGACAGGGGGTGCTGGCATGGTCACTCTATTGGCTGCTGAGGATATTTTTTCTCTTGGCCCAGTGCACCCCCGTTTCTGTGCTGCTGAACAAACAAAGCCTTTTCTTTGTCCAATGGTTTACTTTCTCACCTTAAAATGGACCAGTCCTGCACAGAGATCAGTCTGACTGGATATTTTTCTCGAGGGTTAGATCCTCCTTTGTTCGCAGCATGTCTGAGATTGCAATGTCCATTATTCCTACAACTATTTTATTCCGGATATGTTTAACTTTTAGGTGTCCATATTCGCAGCCTTCAGCCATCCAGGACAAGCCATTAATGAATGAGCCAGGGTGCTGGACACATGTATTAAATTTAGTCCTTACGAGGATTTTGTAGCTTCTTAGATTAAAATAATCAACTAATTTTAGTACTTCATCAAATTTAACAAATGATTTATTGATTCCTTGTCTAGCAATAATGTTGTCTGCTCTAGGGCCAACTGAATAAATCAGTGTTAACTTGTTCAGCTTGTCTTTTCACCCAGAACTGAAGCAACCATATATCAATGGAAACTTTTCCCCGAAGTGCCTGGAGATTGATCTGGAAGGGTAGAATTCTGATCCATAGTTAAAAAATGTTAAAGTCCAGCTCAGCTTTAAGAAGTTTCTGAAATTCAAGATGGCACTGCTGTTCGTTTGAAGACAAGAGGGTTTATATGTGTTTGCTGATTTTGGAAGGCTCCCACTGCAGTGTCAGCCGTGCTTGGCCTTGAAAACCTTTTTTAAATGGCTGCTGGATTCACTGGCTACAGATTTCTCCGTTTCAGTTCTCTACTTTAAGGTCACTAAAACTTTAAATCAAGGCTTTTGCAGGTCTTTAAAGTCGATTCTTTAATTATGACTTTTCTGAATTAATTACTTCTGCCCTCGGCTTCTCAGAGCAAAGTCAGGCGCAAATTCGGGTATCTAGATTTCTCAATTGAGTTTGTAAACAACAATTTTTGACGACTGAACATTTAACAGTTTCGGAGGACATGCTCGATCCTGAAATTTAAAAGCTCTAGCTTACTTCTGCTCGGTTTCCTGATTCTGCACTTTGGGAATAGAAGCTGGACTTCCGGGTGATCCTATGGAGTCTTGTGCTACAATGAGGAATTTTGAGTTTCAGCCTTCAGCTTAGAGCTTTTACAGCTTGGTGCTTTTCCAGCTTGGAACTTTTCCCTGGCGATTTTCCACTGTTTCTCAAGTTTTTCTGCAAGTCAGAATGATTCCTCAAATTTTTCTTTAGTCTTTCAGGATTTTAGTGTTTCTCAGCATGTTTTTAG